>NC_054479.1:25384183-25984183 GCF_017639515.1 Carcharodon carcharias
GAGATGGATCCTCGAGCAGTAAGTAGTTCCTGAACGTGGATCCTCGAGCTGCAAAATTCCTGGACATGGATCCTCGAGCTGCAGGTAGTTCCTGGACGTGGATCCTTGAGCTGCAGGTGGTTCCTGGATGTGGATCCTCGAGCTGCAGGTAATTCCTGGACGAGGATCCTCGAGCTGCAGGTAGTTCCTGGACGTGGAGCCTTGAGCTGCAGGTGGTTCCTGGATGTTGATTCTCGAGCTGCAGGTTGTTCCTCGACGTGGATCCTCAAGCTGCAGTTAGTTCCTGGATGAGGATCCTCGAGCTGCAGGTAGTTACTGGACGAGGATCCTCGAGCTGCAGGTAGTTCCAGGTCGTGGATCCTCGAGCTGCAGGTAGTTCCTGGACGAGGATCCTCGAGCTGCAGGTAATTCCTGGATGATGATCCTCGAGCAGCAGGTAGTTCCTGGACATGGAACCTCGAGCTTCAGGTGGTTCCTGGACGTGGATCCTCGAGCTGCAGATTGTTCCTGGATGAGGATCCTCGAGCTGCAGGTGGTTCCTGAATGCGGAACCTCGAGCTGCAGGTAGTTCCAGGTCGTGGATCCTCGAGCTGCAGCTAGTTCCAGGATGAGGATCCTCGACCTGCACGTAGTTCCTGAATGCGGATCCTTGAGCTGCAGGTAGTTCCTGGAGGTGTATCCTCGAACTGCAGGTCGTTCCTGGATGAGGATTCTTGAGCTGCAGGTAGTTCCTGCAGATGAATAGTCGAGCTGCAGGTAGTTCCTGGATGAGGATCCTCGAGCTGCAGGTAGTGCCTGAACGTGGATCCTCGAATTGCAGTTAATTCCTGGACGTGGATCCTCGAGCTGCAGGTAGTTCCTGGATGAGGTTCCTCAAGCTGCAGGTAGTTTCTGGACATGGATCCTTGAGCTGCAGGTAGTTCCTGGATAAGGATCCTCGAAATGTACCTAGTTCCTGGACTGGTCCTCGAGCTGCAGGTAGTTCCTGGACGTGGATACTCGAGCTGCAGGTAGTTCCTGGAGATGGATCGTCGAGCTGCATGTAGTTCCTGGATGTGGATCCTTGAGCAGCAGGTGTTTCCTTGACGTGGATCCTCAAGCTGCAGGTAACTCCTGGACGAGGATCCTTGAGCTGCAGGTAGTTCCTGGACGAGGATCCTCGAGCTGCAGGTAGATTCTGGACGTGGATCCTCTAGCTGCAGGTAGTTCCTGCATGAGGATCCTCGAGCTGCAGGTCATTCCTGGACGAGGATCGTCGAGCTGCACATTGTTACTGGATGAGGATCCAAGAGCAGCAGGTGGTTCCTGAATGAGGATCCTCGAGCTGCAGGTAGTTCCTGGATGAGGATCCTCGAGCTGCAGGTAGTTCAAGGTCGTGGATCCTCGAGCTGCAGATAGTTGCTGGACGAGTATCCTCCAGCTGCATGTAATTCCTGGACGATGATCTTCGAGCTGCAGGCTGTTCCTGGATGAGGATCCTCGAGCTGCAGGTAGTTCCTGGATGGGGATCCTCGAGCTGCAGCTAGTTCCTGGATGAGGATCCTTGAGCTGCAGGTAGTTCCGGCAGATGGATCCTCGAGCTGGAGGTAGTTTCTGGATGAGGATCCTCGAGCTGCAGGTAGTTGCTGGACGAGGATCCTCGAGCTGCAGGTAGTTCCTGGACGTGGATCCTCGAGCTGCAGGTAATTCCAGGACTTGGATCCTCGAGCTGCGGGTTGTTCCTGGACTTTTTACTCGAACTGCAGTAAATTCCTGGACTTGGATCCTCGAGCTGCAGTTAATTCCTGGACTTGGATCCTAGAGCTGCAGGTAGTTCCTGGAGTTGGATACACGAACTGCTATTTATTCCTGGACGTGGATCCTCGAGCTGCAGGTAGTTCCTGGACGTGGATACTTGAGCTGCAGGTAGTGCCTGGATGAGGATCCTCGAACTGCAGGTAGTTCCTGGACTGGTCCTCGAGCTGCAGGTAGTTCCTGGACGTGGATACTCGAGCTGCAGGTAGTTCCTGGAGATGGATCCTCGAGCTGTAAGTAGTTCCTGAACGTGGATCCTCGAGCTGCAAAATTCCTGGACATGGATCCTCGAGCTGCAGCTAATTCCTGGACGTGGATCCTTGAGCTGCAGGTGGTTCCTGGACGTGGATCCTCGAGCTGCAGGTAGTTACTCGATGTGGATCCTCGAGCTGCAGGTAGTTCCTGGATGTGGATCCTCGAGCTGCAGGTAATTCCTGGACGATGATCCTCGAGCTGTAGGTAGTTCCTGGACTTGGATCCTCGAGCTGCAGGTAGTTCCTGGATGAGGATCCTCGAGATGCCTGTAGTTCCTGGATGAGGATCCTCGAGCTGCAGGTAGTTCCTGGACGAGGATCCTCGAGCTGCAGGTCATTCCTGGACGAGGATCGTCGAGCTGCACATTGTTACTGGATGAGGATCCAAGAGCAGCACGTGGTTCCTGAATGAGGATCCTCGAGCTGCAGGTAGTTCCTGGATGAGAATCCTCGAGCTGCAGGTAGTTCAAGGTCGTGGATCCTCGAGCTGCAGATAGTTGCTGGACGAGTATCCTCGAGCTGCATGTAATTCCTGGACGATGATATTCGAGCTGCAGGTTGTTCCTGGATGAGGATCCTCGAGCTGCAGGTAGTTCCTGGATGGGGATCCTCGAGCTGCAGCTAGTTCCTGGATGAGGATCCTTGAGCTGCAGGTAGTTCCGGCAGATGGATCCTCGAGCTGGAGGAATTTCTGGATGAGGATCCTCGAGCTGCAGGTAGTTCCTGGACGAGGATCCTCGAGCTGCAGGTAGTTCCTGGACTTGGATCCTCGAGCTGCAGGTAATTCCAGGAC
Source organism: Carcharodon carcharias (assembly GCF_017639515.1). NCBI lineage: Eukaryota > Metazoa > Chordata > Chondrichthyes > Lamniformes > Lamnidae > Carcharodon > Carcharodon carcharias. The sequence goes on from NC_054479.1 coordinate 25,387,025, forward strand.
TTGGATCCTCGAGCTGCGGGTTGTTCCTGGACTTTTTACTCGAATTACAGTAAATTCCTGGACTTGGATCCTCGAGCTGCAGTTAATTCCTGGACTTGGATCCTAGAGCTGCAGGTAGTTCCTGGAGTTGGATACACGAACTGCTATTTATTCCTGGACGTGGATCCTCGAGCTGCAGGTAGTTCCTGGACGTGGATCCTTGAGCTGCAGATAGTTCCTGGATGAGGATCCTCGAACTGCAGGTAGTTCCTGGACTGGTCCTCGAGCTGCAGGTAGTTCCTGGACGTGGATACTCGAGCTGCAGGTAGTTCCTGGAGATGGATCCTCGAGCTGTAAGTAGTTCCTGAACGTGGATCCTCGAGCTGTAAAATTCCTGGACATGGATCCTCGAGCTGCAGGTAGTTCCTGGACGTGGATCCTTGAGCTGCAGGTGGTTCCTGGACGTGGATCCTCGAGCTGCAGGTAGTTACTCGTTGTGGATCCTCGAGCTGCAGGTAGTTCCTGGATGTGGATCCTCGAACTGCAGTAATTCCTGGACGATGATCCTCGAGCTGTAGGTAGTTCCTGGACTTGGATCCTCGAGCTGCAGGTAGTTCCTGGATGAGGATCCTCGAGATGCCTGTAGTTCCTGGATGAGGATCCTCGAGCTGCAGGTAGTTCCTGGACGAGGATCCTCGAGCTGCATGTTGTTCCTGGATGATGATCCTCGAGCAGCAGGTAGTTCCTGGACATGGAACCTCGAGCTTCAGGTGGTTCCTGGACGTGGATCCTCGAGCAGCAGGTAATTCCTGGACGAGGATCCTCGAGCTGCAGATTGTTCCTGGATGAGGATCCTCGAGCTGCAGGTGGTTCCTGAAAGAGGATCCTCGAGCTGCAGGTAGTTCCAGGTCGTGGATCCTCGAGCTGCAGGTAGTTCCTGGATGAGGAACCTCGAGCTGTAGGTAATTCCTGGACGATGATCCTCGAGTTGCAGGTTGTTCCTGGATGAGGATCCTCGAGCTGCAGTTAATTCCTGGACTTGGATCCTAGAGCTGCAGGTAGTTCCTGGAGTTGGATACACGAACTGCTATTTATTCCTGGACGTGGATCCTCGAGCTGCAGGTAGTTCCTGGACGTGGATACTTGAGCTGCAGGTAGTTCCTGGATGAGGATCCTCGAACTGCAGGTAGTTACTGGACTGGTCCTCGAGCTGCAGGTAGTTCCTGGACGTGGATACTCGAGCTGCAGGTAGTTCCTGGAGATGGATCCTCGAGCTGCAGGTAGTTACTCGATGTGGATCCTCGAGCTGCAGCTAGTTCCAGGATGAGAATCCTCGACCTGCACGTAGTTCCTGAATGCGGATCCTTGAGCTGCAGGTAGTTCCTGGAGGTGTATCCTCGAACTGCAGGTCGTTCCTGGATGAGGATTCTTGAGCTGCAGGTAGTTCCTGCAGATGAATCCTCGAGCTGCAGGTAGTTCCTGGATGAGGATCCTCGAGCTGCAGGTAGTGCCTGGACGTGGATCCTCGAACTGCAGTTAATTCCTGGACGTGGATCCTCGAGCTGCAGGTAGTTCCTGGATGAGGTTCCTCGAGGTGCAGGTAGTTTCTGGACGTGGATCCTCGAGCTGCAGGTAGTTCCTGGAGATGGATCGTCGAGCTGCAGGTAGTTCCTGGACTTGGATCCTTGAGCTGCAGGTGGTTCCTCGACGTGGATCCTCAAGCTGCAGGTAGTTCCTGGACGATGATCCTTGAGCTGCAGGTGGTTCCTGGACGTGGATCCTAGAGCTGCAGGTAGTTCCTGGATGAGGATCCTCGAGCTGCAGGTAATTCCTGGACGAGGATTCTCGTGTTGCAGATTGTTCCTGCATGGGGATCCTCGAGCTGCAGGTGGTTCCTGAATGAGGATCCTCGAGCTGCAGGTAGTTCCTGGACGAAGATCCTCAAGCTGCAGATTGTTCCTGGATGAGGATCCTCGAGCTGCAGGCGGTTCCTGAATGAGGATCCTCGAGCTGCAGGTAGTTCCTGGACGAGGATCCTCGAGCTGCAGGTAGTTCCTGGACATGGATATTCGAGCTGCAGGTAGTTCCTGGAAATGGATCCTCGAGCTGTAGGTAGTTCCTGGACGTGAATCCTCGAGCTGCAGGCAATTCCTGGATGTGGATCCTCGAGCTGCAGGTGGTTCCAGGACGTGCATCCTCGAGCTGCAGGTAGTTCCTTGAGGTGGATCCTTGAGCTGCAGGTGGTTCCTGGACGTGGATCCTCGAGCTGCAGGTAGTTCCTCGAAATGGATCCTCGAGATGCAGGTAGTTCCTGGACGTGGATCCTCGAGCTGCAGGTAGCTCCTGGATGAGGATCCTCGAGCTGCAGGTAATTCCTGGACGAGGATTCTCGTGTTGCAGATTGTTCCTGCATGGGGATCCTCGAGCTGCAGGTGGTTCCTGAATGAGGATCCTCGAGCTGCAGGTAGTTCCTGGACGAAGATCCTCAAGCTGCAGATTGTTCCTGGATGAGGATCCTCGAGCTGCAGGCGGTTCCTGAATGAGGATCCTCGAGCTGCAGGTAGTTCCTGGAAGAGGATCCTCGAGCTGCAGGTAGTTCCTGGACATGGATATTCGAGCTGCAGGTAGTTCCTGGAGATGGATCCTCGAGCTGTAGGTAGTTCCTGGACGTGAATCCTCGAGCTGCAGGCAATTCCTGGATGTGGATCCTCGAGCTGCAGGTGGTTCCAGGACGTGCATCCTCGAGCTGCAGGTAGTTCCTCGAAATGGATCCTCGAGCTGCAGGTAGTTCCTGGACGTGGATCCTCGAGCTGCAGGTAGCTCCTGGATGAGGATCCTCGAGCTGCAGGTAATTCCTGGACGATGATTCTCGAGTTGCAGGTTGTTCCTGCATGGGGATCCTCGTGCTGCAGGTGGTTCCTGAATGAGGATCCTCGAGCTGAAGGTAGTTCCTGTACGAAGATCCTCGAGCTGCAGATTGTTCCTGGATGAGGATCCTAGAGCTGCTGGTGGTGCCTGAATGAGGATCCTCGAGCTGCAGGTAGTTCCTGGATGAGGAACCTCGAGCTGCAGGTAGTTCCTGGATGCGGATTCTCGAGCCGCAGTTAGTTGCTGGAGGTGTATCCTCGAACTGCAGGTAGTTCCTGGATGTGGATCCTCGAGCTGCAGGTAGTTCCTGGACGAGGATCCTCGAGCTGCAGGTAGTTCCTGGACATGGATATTCGAGCTGCAGGTAGTTCCTGGAGATGGATCCTCGAGCTGTAGGTAGTTCCTGGACGTGGATCGTCGAGCTGCAGGCAATTCCTGGACGTGGATCCTCGAGCAGCAGGTAGTTCCTGGATAAGTTCCTCGAGCTGCAGGTAGTTCCTGGATGAGGATCCTCGAACTGTAGGTAGTTCCTGGACTGGTCCTCGAGCTGCAGGTAGTTCCTGGAGATGGATCGTCGAGCTGCAGGTAGTTCCTGGACTTGGATCCTTGAGCTGCAGGTAATTCCTGGATGTGGATCCTCGAGCTGTAGGTAGTTCCAGGACTTGGATCCTCGAGCTGCAGGTAATTCCTGGATGTGGATCCTCGAGCTGCAGGTGGTTCCTGGACGTGTATCCTCGAGCTGCAGGTAGTTCCTTGAGGTGGATCCTTGAGCTGCAGGTGGTTCCTGGACGTGGATCCTCGAGCTGCAGGTAGTTCCTGGACATGGATCCTCGAGCTGCAGGTAGTTCCTGGACGTGGATCCTCGAGCTGCAGGTAGTTCCTGGACGTGGATCCTCGAGCTGCAGGTAATTCCTGGACGTGGATCCTCGAGCTGCAGGTGGTTCCTGAACGTGGATCCTCGAGCTGCAGGTAGTTCCTGGACGTGGATCCTTGAGCTGCAGGTGTTTCCTGGACGTTGATCCTCGAGCTGCAGGTAGTTCCTGGTCGTGGATCCTCGAGCTGTAGGTAGTTCCTGGACTAGGATCCTCGAGCTGCAGGTAATTCCTGGACGATGATCCTCGAGCTGCAGGTTGTTCCTGGATGAGGATCCTCGAGCTGCAGGTGGTTCCTGAATGAGGATCCTCGAGCTGCAGGTAGTTCCTGGATGAGGATCCTCGAGCTGCAGGTAGTTCCTGAATGCGGATCCTCGAGCTGCAGGTAGTTCCTGGAGGTGTATCCTCGAACTGCAGTTAGTTCCTGGATGAGGATCCTTGATCTGCAGGTAGTTCCTGCAGATGGATCGTCGAGCTGCACGTAGTTCCTGGATGAGGATCCTCGAGCTGCATGTAGTTCCTGGACGAGGATCCTCGAGCTGCAGGTAGTTCCTGGACGTGGATCCTCGAGCTGCAGGTAATTCCTGGACTTGGATCCTCGAGCTGCAGGTAGTTCCTGGACTTGGATACTCGAACTGCAGTTAATTCCTGGACGTGGATCCTCTAGCTGCAGGTAGTTCCTGGATGAGGTTCCTCGAGCTGCAGGTAGTTTCTGGACGTGCATCCTCGAGCTGCAGGTAGTTCCTGGATGAGGATCCTCACACTGTAGGTAGTTCCTGGATGAGGATCCTCGAGCTGCAGGTAATTCCTGGACGAGGATCCTCGAGCTGCAGATTGTTCCTGGATGAGGATCCTCGAGCTGCAGGTGGTTCCTGAATGAGGATCCTCGAGCTGCAGGTAGTTCCAGGTCGTGGATCCTCGAGCTGCAGGTAGTTCCTGGAAGAGGATCCTCGAGCTGCAGGCAATTCCTGCACGATGATCCTCGAGCTGCAGGTTGTTCCTGGATGAGGATCCTCGAGCTGCAGGTGGTTCCTGAATGAGGATCCACGAACTGCAGGTAGTTCCTGGATGAGGATCCTCGAGCTGCAGGTAGTTCCTGGACGTGGATACTCGAGCTGCAGGTAGTTGCTGGAGATGGATCGTCGAGCTGCAGGTAGTTCCTGGACTTGGATCCTTGAGCTGCAGGTGGTTCCTCGACGTGGATCCTCAAGCTGCAGGTAGTTCCTGGACGATGATCCTCGAGCTGCAGGTAGTTCCTGGATGTGGATCCTCGAGCTGTAGGTACTTCCTGGATACGGATCCTCGAACTGTAGGTACTTCCTGGACTGGTCCTCGAGCTGCAGGTAGTTCCTGGACGTGGATACTCGAACTGCAGGTATTTCCTGGAGATGGATCGTCGAGCTGCAGGTAGTTCCTGTACGTGGATCCTTGAGCTGCAGGTGGTACCTAGACGTGGATCCTCAAGCTGCAGGTAGTGTCTGGACGAGGATCCTTGAGCTGCAGGTAGTTCCTGGACGAGGATCATCGAGCTGCAGGTAGTTCCTGGACGTGGATCCTCGAGCAGCAGGTAGTTCCTGGATGAGGATCCTCGAGCTGCAGGTAGTTCCTGGACGAGGATCCTCGAGCTGCAGGCAATTCCTGGACGATGATCCTCGAGCTGCAGGTTGTTCCTGGATGAGGATCCTCGAGCTGCAGGTGGTTCCTGAATGAGGATCCTCGAGCTGCAGGTAGTTCCTGAATGCGGATCCTTGAGCAGCAGGTAGTTCCTGGAGATGTATCCTCGAACTGCAGGTAGTTCCTGGATGAGGATTCTTGAGCTGCAGGTAGTTCCTGCAGATGGATCCTCGAGCTGCAGGTAGTTCCTGGATGAGGATCCTCGAGCTGCAGGTAGTTCCTGGACGTGGATCCTCGAGCTGCAGGTAATTCCTGGACTTGGATCCTCGAGCTGCAGGTAGTTCCTGGACTTGGATACTCGAACTGCAGTTAATTCCTCGACGTGGATCCTCGAGCTGCAGGTAGTTCCTGGATGAGGTTCCTCGAGCTGCAGGTAGTTTCTGGACTTGGATCCTCGAGCTGCAGGTAATTCCTGGATGAGGATCCTCGAATTGTAGGTAGTTCCTGGACGGGTCCTCGAGCTGCAGGTAGTTCCTGGACGTGGATACTCGAGCTGGAGGTAGTTCCTGGACGAGGATCCTCGAGCTGCAGGTTGTTCCTGGATGAGGATCCTCGAGATGCAGCTAGTTCCTGGATGAGGATCCTCGAACTGCAGGTAGTTCCTGGATGAGGATCCTCGAGCTGGAGGTAGTTCCTGGATGAGGATCCTCGAGCTGGAGGTAGTTCCTGGATGAGGATCCTCGAGCATCAGGTAGTTGCTGGACATGGATCCTCGAGCTGCAGTTGGTTCCAGGATGAGCATCCTCGAGCTGCATGTAGTTCCTGGACGAGGATCCTCGAGCTGCAAGAAGTCCCTGGACGAGGAACCTCAAGCTGCAGGTAGTTCCTGGACGTGGATCCTCGAGCTGCAGGTAGTTCCTGGACGAGGATCCTTGAGCTGCAGGTAGTTCCTGGACGAGGATCATCGATTGCAGGTAGTTCCTGGAAGTGGATCCTCGAGCTGCAGGTTGTTCCTGGATGACGATCCTCGAGCTGCAGGTGGTTCCTGAATGAGGATCCTCGAGCTGCAGGTAGTTCCAGGTCGTGAATCCTTGAGCTGCAGGTAGTTCCTGGATGAGGATCCTCGAGCTGCAGGTAATTCCTGGACGAGGATCCTCGAGCTGCAGATTGTTCCTGGATGAGGATCCTCGAGCTGCAGTTGGTTCCTGAATGAGGATCCTCGAGTTGCAGGTAGTTCCAGGTCGTGGATCCTCGAGCTGCAGGTAGTTCCTGGATGAGGATCCTCGAGCTGCAGGTAAGTCCTGGACGAGGATCCTCGAGCTGCAGATTGTTCCTGGATGAGGATCCTCGAGCTGCAGGTGGTTCCTGAATGAGGATCCTCGAGCTGCAGGTAGTTCCTGGATGAGGATCTCGAGCTGCAGGTAGTTCCTGAATGCGGATCCTTGAGCTGCAGGTAGTTCCTGGAGGTGTATCCTCGAGCTGCAGGTAGTTCCTGGATGAGGATTCTTGAGCTGCAGGTAGTTCCTGCAGATGGATCCTCGAGCTGCAGGTAGTTCCTGGATGAGGATCCTCGAGCTGCAGGTAGTTCCTGGACGTGGATCCTCGAGCTGCAGGTAATTCCTGGACGAGGATCCTCGAGCTGCAGGTAGTTCCTGGACTTGGATACTCGAACTGCAGTTAATTCCTCAACGTGGATACTCGAGCTGCAGGTAGTTCCTGGATGAGGTTCCTCGAGCTGCAGGTAGTTTCTGGACGTGGATCCTCGAGCTGCAGGTAATTCCTGGATGAGGATCCTCGAATTGTAGGTAGTTCCTGGACTGGTCCTCGAGCTGCAGGTAGTTCCTGGACGTGGATACTCAAGCTGCAGGTAGTTCCTGGAAGTGGATCCTTGAGCTGCAGGTCGTTCCTGGACGTTGATCCTCGAGCTGCAGGTAGTTCCTCGACATGGATCCTGAAGCTGCAGGTAGTTCCTGGATGAGGATCCTCGAGCTGCAGGTAGTTCCAGGGCGTGGATCCTGGAGCTGCAGGTAGTTCCTCGACGTGGATCCTCAAACTGCAGGTAGTTACTGGACGAGGATCCTCGAGCTGCAGGTAGTTCCAGGTCGTGGATCCTCGAGCTGCAGGTAGTTCCTGGAAGAGGATCCTCGAGCTGCAGGCAATTCCAGGTCGTGGATCCTCGAGCTGCAGGTAGTTCCTGGAAGAGGATCCTCGAGCTGCAGGCAATTCCTGGACGATGATCCTCGAGCTGCAGGTTGTTCCTGGATGAGGATCATCGAGCTGCAGGTGGTTCCTGAATGAGGATCCTCGAGCTGCAGGTAGTTCCTGGATGAGGATCCTCGAGCTGCAGGTAGTTCATGAATGCGGATCCTCGAGCTGCAGGAGGTTTCTGGAGGTGTATCCTCGAACTGCAGGTAGTTCCAGGATGAGGATTCCTGAGCTGCAGGTAGTTCCTGCAGATGGATCCTCGAGCTGAAGGTAATTCCTGGACTTGGATCCTCGAGCTGCAGGTGGTTCCTGAACGTGGATCCTCGAGCTGCAGGTAGTTCCTGGACATGGATCCTTGAGCTGCAGGTGGTTCCTGGACGTGGATCCTCGAGCTGCAGGTAGTTCCTCGACGTGGATCCTCAAGCCGCAGGTAGTTCCTGGACGAGCATCCTCGAGCTGCAGGTAGTTCCTGGACGTGGATCCTCGAGCTGCAGGTAGTTCCTGGACGTGGATCCTCGAGCTGCAGGTAGTTCCAGGACGTGGATCCTCGAGCTGCAGGTAGTTCCTGGACGAGGATCCTCGAGCTGCAGGTAATTCCTGGACGAGGATCCTCGAGCTGCAGGTAGTTCCTGGATGAGGAACCTCTAGCTGCAGGTAGTTCCTGAATGCGGATCCTTGAGCTGCAGGTAGTTCCTGGAGGTGTATCCTCGAACTGCAGGTAGTTCCTGGATGAGGATCATCGAGCTGCAGGTAGTTCCTGCAGATGGATCCTCGAGCTGCAGGTAGTTCCTGGATGAGGATCCTCGAGCTGCAGGTAGTTCCTGGACGAGGATCCTCGAGCTGCAGGTAGTTCCTGGACGTGGATCCTCGAGCTGCAGGTAATTCCTGGACTTGGATCCTAGAGCTGCAGGTAGTTCCTGGACTTGGATACTCGAACTGCTGTTAATTCCTGGACGTGGATCCTGGAGCTGCAGGTAATTCCTTGATGAGGTTCCTCGAGCTGCAGGTAGGTTCTGGACGTGGATCCTCGAGCTGCAGGTAGTTCCTGGATGAGGATCCTCACACTGTAGGTAGTTCCTGGATGAGGATCCTCGAGCTGCAGGTAATTCCTGGACGAGGAACCTCAAGCTGCAGATTGTTCCTGGATGAGGATCCTCGAGCTGCAGGTGGTTCCTGAATGAGGATCCTTGAGCTGCAGGTAGTTCCAGGTCGTGGATTCTCGAGCTGCAGGTAGTTCCTGGACGAGGATCCTCGAGCTGCAGGTAATTCCTGGACGATGATCCTCGAGCTGCAGGTTGTTCCTGGATGAGGATCCTCGAGCTGCAGGTAGTTCCTGGATGAGGATCCTCGAGCTGCAGGTAGTTCCTGGACGTGGCTCCTCGAGCTGCAGGTAGTTCCTGGACGAGGATCCTCGAGCTGCAGGTAGTTCCTGGACTTGGATCCTCGAGCTGCAGGTAGTTCCTGGACGAGGATCCTCGAGCTGCAGGTAGTTCCTGGACGAGGATCCTCGAGCTGCAGGTAGTTCCTGGATGAGGATCCTCGAGCTGCAGGTAGTTCCTGGACGTGGATCCTCGAGCTGCAGGTAGTTCCTGGAGATGGATCCTCGAGCTTCAGGTGGTTCCTGGACGATGGATCCTCGAGCTGCAGGTAGTTCCTGGACGTGGATCCTCGAGCTGCAGGTAATTCCTGGACGAGGATCCTCGAGCTGCAGGTAGTTCCTGGACGTGGATCCTCGAACTGCAGGTAGTTCCTGGACGTGGATCCTCGAGCTGCAGGTAGTTCCTGGACGTGAATCCTTGAGCTGCAGGTAGTTCCTGGATGAGGATCCTCGAACTGCAGGTAGTTCCTGGACGTGGATCCTCGAGCAGCAGGTAGTTCCTGGATAAGTTCCTCGAGCTGCAGGTAGTTCCTGGATGAGGATCCTCGAACTGCAGGTAGTTCCTGGACTGGTCCTCGAGCTGCAGGTAGTTCCTGGAGATGGTTCCTCGAGCTGCAGGTAGTTCCTGGACGTGGATCCTTGAGCTGCAGGTGGTTCCTGGATGTGGATCCTCGAGCTGTAGGTAGTTCCAGGACTTGGATCCTCGAGCTGCAGGTAATTCCTGGATGTGGATCCTCGAGCTGCAGGTGGTTCCTGGACGTGTATCCTCGAGCTGCAGGTAGTTCCTTGAGGTGGATCCTTGAGCTGCAGGTGGTTCCTGGACGTGGATCCTCGAGCTGCAGGTAGTTCCTGGACATGGATCCTCGAGCTGCAGGTAGTTCCTGGAGATAGATCCTCGAGCTGCAGGTAGTTCCTGGACGTGGATCCTCGAGCTGCAGGTAATTCCTGGACGTGGATCCTCGAGCTGCAGGTGGTTCCAGGACGTGGATCCTCGAGCTGCAGGTAGTTCCTGGACGTGGATCCTTGAGCTGCAGGTAGTTCCTGGATGAGGTTCCTCGAGCTGCAGGTAGTTTCTGGACGTGGATCCTCGAGCTGCAGGTGGTTCCTGAATGAGGATCCTCGAGCTGCAGGTAGTTCCTGGATGAGGATCCTCGAGCTGCAGGTAGTTCCTGGACGTGGATACTCGAGCTGCAGGTAGTTGCTGGAGATGGATCGTCGAGCTGCAGGTTGTTCCTGGACTTGGATCCTTGAGCTGCAGGTGGTTCCTCGACGTGGATCCTCAAGCTGCAGGTAGTTCCTGGACGATGATCCTCGAGCTGCAGGTAGTTCCTGGACGTGGATCCTCGAGCTGCAGGTAGTTCCTGGATAAGGATCCTCGAACTGTAGGTACTTCCTGGACTGGTCCTCGAGCTGCAGGTAGTTCCTGGTCGCGGATACTCGAACTGCAGGTATTTCCTGGAGATGGATCGTCGAGCTGCAGGTAGTTCCTGTACGTGGATCCTTGAGCTGCAGGTGTTTCCTCGACGTGGATCCTCAAGCTGCAGGTAGTGCCTGGACGAGGATCCTTGAGCTGCAGGTAGTTCCTAGACGAGGATCATCGAGCTGCAGGTAATTCCTGGACGTGGATCCTCGAGCAGCAGGTAGTTCCTGGATGAGGATCCTCGAGCTGCAGGTAGTTCCTGGACATGGATCCTCGAGCTGCAGATAATTCCTGGACTTGGATCCTCGAGCTGCAGGTAGTTCCTGGACTTGGATACTCGAACTGCAGTTAATTCCTGGACGTGGATCCTCGAGCTGCAGGTAGTTCCTGGATGAGGTTCCTCGAGCTGCAGGTAGTTTCTGGACGTGGATCCTCGAGCTGCAGGTAGTTCCTGGATGAGGATCCTCGAACTGTAGGTAGTTCCTGGACTGGTCCTCGAGCTGCAGGTAGTTCCTGGACTTGGATCCTTGAGCTGCAGGTGGTTCCTCGACGTGGATCCTCAAGCTGCAGGTAGTTCCTGGACGAGGATCCTCGAGCTGCAGGTAGTTCCTGGACGAGGATCGTCGAACTGCAGTTAATTCCTGGACGTGGATCCACGAGCTGCAGGTAGTTCCTGGACGTGAATCCTTGAGCTGCAGGTAGTTCCTGGATGAGGATCCTCGAACTGCAGGTAGTTCTTGGACTGGTCCTCGAGCTGCAGGTAGTTCCTGGACGTGGATACTCGATCTGCAGCTAGTTCCTGGGATGGATCCAGAGCTGTAGGTAGTTCCTGGACGTGGATCCTCGAGCTGCAGGTAATTCCTGGACTTGGATCCTCGAGCTGCAGGTAGTTCCTGGACGTGGATCCTTGAGCTGCAGGTGGTTCCTGGATTGATCCTCGAGCTGCAGGTAATTCCTGGACGATGATCCTCGAGCTGCAGGTAGTTCCTGGACATGGAGCCTCGAGCTGTAGGTAGTTCCTGGATTGGATCCTCGAGCTGCAGGTAGTTCCTGGATGAGGATCCTCGAGCTGCAGGTAGTTCCTCGACGTGGATCTTCGAGCTGCAGGTAGTTCCAGGTCGTGGATCCTCGAGCTGCAGGTAGTTCCTGGACAAGGATCCTCGAGCTGCAGGTAATTCCTGGACGAGGATACTCGAGCTGCAGGTAGTTCCTGGATGAGGAACCTCGAGCTGCAGGTAGTTCCTGAATGCGGATCCTTGAGCTGCAGGTAGTTCCTGGAGGTGTATCCTGGAACTGCAGGTAGTTCCTGGATGAGGATCCTTGAGCTGCAGGTAGTTCCTGCAGATGGATCCTCGAGCTGCACGTAGTTCCTGGATGAGGATCCTCGAGCTGCAGGTCGTTCCTGGACGAGGATCCTCGAGCTGCAGGTAGATCCTGGACGTGGATCCTCGAGCTGCAGGTAATTCCTGGACTTGGATCCTACGAGCTGCAGGTAGTTCCTGGACTTGGATACTCGAACTGCAGTTAATTCCTGGACGTGGATCTTCGAGCTGCAGGTAGTTCCTTGATGAGGTTCCTCGAGCTGCAGGTAGGTTCTGGACGTGGATCCTCGAGCTGCAGGTAGTTCCTGGATGAGGATCCTCACACTGTAGGTAGTTCCTGGATGAGGATCCTCGAGCTGCAGGTAATTCCTGGACGAGGAACCTCAAGCTGCAGATTGTTCCTGGATGAGGATCCTCGAGCTGCAGGTGGTTCCTGAATGAGGATCCTCGAGCTGCAGGTAGTTCCAGGTCGTGGATTCTCGAGCTGCAGGTAGTTCCTGGACGAGGATCCTCGAGCTGCAGGCAATTCCTGGACGATGATCCTCGAGCTGCAGGTTGTTCCTGGATGAGGATCCTCGAGCTGCAGGTAGTTCCTGGATGAGGATCCTCGAGCTGCAGGTAGTTCCTGGACGTGGATACTCGAGCTGCAGGTAGTTGCTGGAGATGGATCGTCGAGCTGCAGGTAGTTCCTGGACTTGGATCCTTGAGCTGCAGGTGGTTCCTCGACGTGGATCCTCAAGCTGCAGGTAGTTCCTGGACGATGATCCTTGAGCTGCAGGTGGTTCCTGGACGAGGATCCTCGAGCTGCAGGTAGTTCCTGGACGTGGATCCTCGAGCTGCAGGTAGTTCCTGGATAAGGATCCTCGAACTGTAGGTACTTCCTGGACTGGTCCTCGAGCTGTAGGTAGTTCCTGGACGTGGATACTCGAACTGCAGGTATTTCCTGGAGATGGATCGTCGAGCTGCAGGTAGTTCCTGTACGTGGATCCTTGAGCTGCAGGTGGTTCCTCGACGTGGATCCTCAAGCTGCAGGTAGTGCCTGGACGAGGATCCTTGAGCTGCAGGTAGTTCCTGGACGAGGATCATCGAGCTGCAGGTAGTTCCTGGACGTGGATCCTCGAGCAGCAGGTAGTTCCTGGATAAGTTCCTCGAGCTGCAGGTAGTTCCTGGATGAGGATCCTCGAACTGTAGGTAGTTCCTGGACTGGTCCTCGAGCTGCAGGTAGTTCCTGGAGATGGATCGTCGAGCTGCAGGTAGTTCCTGGACTTGGATCCTCGAGCTGCAGGTAGTTCCTGGATGTGGATCCTCGAGCTGCAGGTAGTTCCTGGACGTGGATCCTCGAGCTGCAGGTAATTCCTGGATGTGGATCCTCGAGCTGCAGGTAGGTTCCTGGACTGGTCCTCGAGCTGCAGGTAGTTCCTGGACAAGGATCCTCGAGCTGCAGGTGGTTCCTGGACGTGGATCCTCGAGCAGCAGGTAGTTCCTGGAGATGGATCCTCGAGTTTGAGGTGGTTCCTGGACGTGGATCCTCGAGCAGCCGGTAGTTCCTGGAGGAGGATCCTCGAGCTGCAGGTAATTCCTGGAGGAAGATCCTCGAGCTGCAGGTGGTTCCTAGACGTGGATCCTCGAGCTGCAGGTAGTTCCTGGATGAGGATCCTTGAGCTGCAGGTATTTCCTGGACGATGATCCTCGAGCTGCAGGTAGTTCCTGGTCGTGGATCCTCGATCAGCAGGTAGTTCCTGGACTAGGATCCTCGAGCTGCAGGTAATTCCTGGACGATGATCCTCGAGCTGCAGGTTGTTCCTGGATGAGGATCCTCGAGCTGCAGGTGGTTCCTGAATGAGGATCCTCGAGCTGCAGGTAGTTCCTGGATGAGGATCCTCGAGCTGCAGGTAGTTCCTGAATGCGGATCCTCGAGCTGCAGGTAGTTCCTGGAGGTGTATCCTCGAACTGCAGGTAGTTCCTGGATGAGGATCCTTGATCTGCAGGTAGTTCCTGCAGATGGATCCTCGAGCTGGAGGTAGTTCCTGGATGAGGATCCTCGAGCTGCAGGTAGTTCCTGGACGAGGATCCTCGAGCTGCAGGTAGTTCCTGGACGTGGATCCTCGAGCTGCAGGTAATTCCTGGACTTGGATCCTCGAGCTGCAGGTAGTTCCTGGACTTGGATACTCGAACTGCAGTTAATTCCTGGACGTGGATCCTTGAGCTGCAGGTAGTTCCTGGATGAGGATCCTCGAGCTGCAGGTAGTTCCTGGACTGGTCCTCGAGCTGCAGGTAGTTCCTGGATGAGGATCCTCACACTGTAGGTAGTTCCTGGATGAGGATCCTCGAGCTGCAGGTAATTCCTGGACGAGGATCCTCGAGCTGCAGATTGTTCCTGGATGAGGATCCTCGAGCTGCAGGTGGTTCCTGAATGAGGATCCTCGAGCTGCAGGTAGTTCCAGGTCGTGGATCCTCGAGCTGCAGGTAGTTCCTGGATGAGGATCCTCGAGCTGCAGGTAATTCCTGGACGATGATCCTCGAGCTGCAGGTTGTTCCTGGATGAGGATCCTCGAGCTGCAGGTGGTTCCTGAATGAGGATCCTCGAACTGCAGGTAGTTCCTGGATGAGGATCCTCGAGCTGCAGGTAGTTGCTGCAGATGGATCCTCGAGCTGCAGGTAGTTCCTGTACGTGGATCCTCGAGCTGCGGGTAGTTCCTGGAGGTGAATCCTTGAGCTGCAGGTGGTTCCTCGATGTGGATCCTCGAGCTGCAGGTAGTTCCTGGACGAGGATCCTCGAGCTGCAGGTAGTTCCTGGACGTGGATCCTCGAGCTGCAGGTAGTTCCTGGATGAGGATCCTCGAGCTGCAGGTAGTTCCTGGATGAGGATCCTCGAGCTGCAGGTAGTTCCTGGACGAGGATCCTCGAGCTGCAGGTAGTTCCTGGACGTGGATCCTCGAGCTGCAGTTAGTTCCTGGACGTGGATCCTCGAGCTGCAGGTAGTTCCTGGAGATGGATCCTCGAGCTGCAGGTAGTTCCTGGACGAGGATCCTCGAGCTGCAGGTAGTACCTGGACTGGATCCTCGAGCTGCAGGTAGTTCCTGGACGTGGATCCTTGAGCAGCAGTTAATTCCTGGATGAAGATCCTCGAGCAGCAGGTTGTTCCTGGATTAGGATCCTCGAGCTGCAGGTAGTTCGCGAATGAGAATCCTCGAGCTGCAGGTAGTTCCTGGAGATGGATCCTCGAGCTTCTGTTGGTTCCTGGACGTGGATCCTCGAGCTGCAGGTAGTTCCTGGATGAGGATCCTCGAGCTGCAGGTAATTCCTGGACGTGGATCCTCGAGCTGCAGGTGGTTCCTGGATGAGGATCCTCGAGCTGCAGGTAGTTCCTGGATGAGGATCCTCGAGCTGCAGGTAGTTCCTGGAGGTGGATCCTCGAACTGCAGGTAGTTGCCTGGAGATGGATCCGTCGAGCTGCAGGTAGTTCCTGGACTTGGATCCTCTGAGCTGCAGGTGGTTCCTGGACGTGGATCCTCGAGCTGCAGGTAGTTCCTGGACGATGATCCTCGAGCTGCAGGTAGTTCCTGGACGTGGATCCTCGAGCTGCAGGTAGTTCCTGGATAAGGATCCTCGAGCTGTAGGTACTTCCTGGACGAGGATCATCGAGCTGCAGGTAGTTCCTGGTCGCGTATCCTCGAACTGCAGGTATTTCCTGGAGATGGATCGTCGAGCTGCAGGTAGTTCCTGACGTGGATCCTTGAGCTGCAGGTGTTTCCTCGACGTGGATCCTCAAGCTGCAGGTAGTGCCTGGACGAGGATCCTTGAGCTGCAGGTAGTTCCTAGACGAGGATCATCGAGCTGCAGGTAATTCCTGGACGTGGATCCTCGAGCAGCAGGTAGTTCCTGGATGAGGATCCTCGAGCTGCAGGTAGTTCCTGGACGTGGATCCTCGAGCTGCAGATAATTCCTGGACTTGGATCCTCGAGCTGCAGGTAGTTCCTGGACTTGGATACTCGAACTGCAGTTAATTCCTGGACGTGGATCCTCGAGCTGCAGGTAGTTCCTGGATGAGGTTCCTCGAGCTGCAGGTAGTTTCTGGACGTGGATCCTCGAGCTGCAGGTAGTTCCTGGATGAGGATCCTCGAACTGTAGGTAGTTCCTGGATGGTCCTCGAGCTGCAGGTAGTTCCTGGACTTGGATCCTTGAGCTGCAGGTGGTTCCTCGACGTGGATCCTCAAGCTGCAGGTAGTTCCTGGACGATGATTCTTGAGCTGCAGGTGGTTCCTGGACGAGGATCCTCGAGCTGCAGGTAGTTCCTGGACGTGGATCCTCGAGCAGCAGATAGTTTCTGGATAAGTTCCTCGAGCTGCAGGTAGTTCCTGGATGAGGATCCTCGAACTGTAGGTAGTTCCTGGACTGGTCCTCGAGCTGCAGGTAGTTCCTGGAGATGGATCGTCGAGCTGCAGGTAGTTCCTGGACTTGGATCCTTGAGCTGCAGGTAATTCCTGGATGTGGATCCTCGAGCTGTAGGTAGTTCCAGGACTTGGATCTCGAGCTGCAGGTAATTCCTGGATGTGGATCCTCGAGCTGCAGGTGGTTCCTGGACGTGGATCCTCGAGCTGCAGGTAGTTCCTGGACGTGGATCCTCGAGCTGCAGGTAGTTCCTGGACGTGGATCCTCGAGCTGCAGGTAATTCCTGGACGTGGATCCTCGAGCTGCAGGTAGTTCCTGGACGTGGATCCTCGAGCTGCAGGTAGTTCCTGGACGATGATCCTCGAGCTGCAGGTAGTTCCTGGACATGGAGCCTCGAGCTGCAGGTAGTTCCTGGACTTGGATCCTCGAGCTGCAGGTAGTTCCTGGATGAGGATCCTCGAGCTGCAGGATAGTTCCTGGACGAGGATCCTCGAGCTGCAGGTAGTTCCTGGATGAGGATCCTCGAGCTGCAGGTGGTTCCTGAATGAGGATCCTCGAGCTGCATGTTGTTCCTGGATGATGATCCTTGAGCAGCAGGTAGTTCCTGGACATGGATCCTTGAGCTTCAGGTGGTTCCTGGACATGGATCTTCGATCAGCACGTAGTTCCTGGACGAGGATCCTCGAGCTGCAGGTAGTTCCTGCAGATGATCCTCGAGCTGCAGGTTGTTCCTGGATGAGGATCCTCGAGCTGCAGGTGGTTCCTGAATGAGGATCCTCGAGCTGCAGGTAGTTCCTGGACGTGGATCCTCGAGCTGCTGGTAGTTCCTGGAGGTGTATCCTCGAAATGCAGGTAGTTCCTGGATGAGGATCCTTGAGCTGCAGGTAGTTCCTGCAGATGGATCCTCGAGCTGGAGGTAGTTCCTCGATGAGGATCCTCGAGCTGCAGGTAGTTCCTGGACGAGGATCCTCGAGCTGCAGGTAGATCCTGGACGTGGATCCTCGAGCTGCAGGTAATTCCTGGACTGGATCCTAGAGCTGCAGGTAGTTCCTGGACTTAGATACTCGAACTGCTGTTAATTCCTGGACTTGGATCGTCGAGCTGCAGGTAATTCCTGGAGGATGATACTCGAGCTGCAGGTTGTTCCTGGATGAGGATCCTCGAGCTGCAGGTAGTTCCTAAATGAGGATCCTCGAGCTGCAGGTAGTTTTTGGATGAGGATCCTCGAGCTGTAGGTAGTTCCAGAATGAGGATCCTCGAGCTGCAGTAGTTCCTGGATGAGGATCCTCGAGCTGCAGGTTAGTTCCTGAATGCGATCCTCGAGCTGAGGTAGTACCAGGTCGTGGATCCTCGAGCTGCAGGTAGTTCCTGGACGAGGATCCTCGAGATGCAGGCAATTCCTGACGATGATCCTCGAGCTGCAGGTTGTTCCTGAATGATGATCCTCGAAATGCAGGAAGTTCCTGGATGAGGATCCTCGAGCTGCTGGTAGTTGCTGGAGTGGATCTCGAGCTGCAGGTAGTTGCTGGAGGTGGATCGTCGAGCTGCAGGTAGTTCCTGGACTTGGATCCTTGAGCTGCAGGTGGTTCCTCGACGTGGATTCTCGAGCTGCAGGTAGTTCCTGGACGATGATCCTTGAGACTGCAGGTGGTTCCTGGACGAGGATCCTCGAGCTGCAGGTAGTTCCTGGACGTGGATCCTCGAGCTGCAGGTAGTTCCTGGATAAGGATCCTCGAACTGTAGGTACTTCCTGGACTGGTCATCGAGCTGTAGGTAGTTCCTGGACGTGGATACTCGAACTGCAGGTATTTCCTGGAGATGGATCGTCGAGCTGCAGGTAGTTCCTGTACGTGGATCCTCTGAGCTGCAGGTGGTTCCTCGACGTGGATCCTCAAGCTGCAGGTAGTGCCTGGACGAGGATCCTTGAGCTGCAGGTAGTTCCTGGACGAGGATCATCGAGCTGCAGGTAGTTCCTGGACGTGGATCCTCGAGCAGCAGGTAGTTCCTGGATAAGTTCCTCGAGCTGCAGGTAGTTCCTGGATGAGGATCCTCGAACTGTAGGTAGTTCTTGGACTGGTCCTCGAGCTGCAGGTAGTTCCTGGAGATGGATCGTCGAGCTGCAGGTAGTTCCTGGACTTGGATCCTCGAGCTGCAGGTAGTTCCTGGACGTGGATACTCGAGCTGCAGGTAGTTGCTGGAGATGGATCGTCGAGCTGCAGGTTGTTCCTGGACTTGGATCCTTGAGCTGCAGGTGGTTCCTCGACGTGGATCCTCAAGCCTCAGGTAGTTCCTGGACGAGGATCCTTGAGCTGCAGGTAGTTCCTGGAATGTGGATCCTCGAGCTGCAGGGTAGTTCCTGGATGAGGATCCTCGAGCTGCAGGTAGTTCTGGACGTGTTCCTCGAACTGCAGGTAAGTTCCTGGACGAGGATCCTCGAGCTGCAGGTTAGTTCCTGAAGATGATCCTCGAGCTGCAGGAGATCCTGGAGATGGAGGTCCTCGAACTTCAGGTGGTTCCTGGACGTGGATCCTCGAGCAGCCGGTAGTTCCTGGACGAGGATCCTCGAGCTGCAGGTAATTCCTGGACGATGATCCTCGAGCTGCATGTTGTTCCTGGATGAGGATCCTCGAGCTGCAGGTGGTTCCTGAATGATGATCCTCGAGCAGCAGGTAGTTCCTGGATGAGGATCCTCGAGCTGAGGTAGTTCCTGAATGTGGATCCTCGATCTGCAGTATTCCTGGATTAGGATCCTCGAGCTGCAGGTAGTTCCTGGAAGAGGATCTCGAGCTGGCAGGTAGTTCCTGATGAGGATCCTCGAGCTGCAGGTAGTTTCTGGACGTGGATCCTCGAGCTGCAGGTAGTTCCTGGATGAGGATCCTCGAACTGTAGGTAGTTCCTGGACTGGTCCTCGAGCTGCAGGTAGTTCCTGGACTTGGATCCTTGAGCTGCAGGTGGTTCCTCGACGTGGATCCTCAAGCTGCAGGTAGTTCCTGGACGATGATTCTTGAGCTGCAGGTGGTTCCTGGACGAGGATCCTCGAGCTGCAGGTAGTTCCTGGATGAGTATCCTCGAGCTGCAGCCAGTTCCTGGATGAGGATCCTCGAGCTGCAGGTAGTTCCTGGATGAGGATCCTCGAGCTGCAGGTAGTTCATGAATGCGGATCCTCGAGCTGCAGGAGGTTTCTGGAGGTGTATCCTCGAACTGCAGGTAGTTCCTGGACAAGGATCCTCGAGCTGCAGGTAATTCCTGGACGAGGATACTCGAGCTGCAGGTAGTTCCTGGATGAGGAACCTCGAGCTGCAGGTAGTTCCTGAATGCGGATCCTTGAGCTGCAGGTAGTTCCTGGAGGTGTATCCTGGAACTGCAGGTAGTTCCTGGATGAGGATCCTTGAGCTGCAGGTAGTTCCTGCAGATGGATCCTCGAGCTGCACGTAGTTCCTGGATGAGGATCCTCGAGCTGCAGGTCGTTCCTGGACGAGGATCCTCGAGCTGCAGGTAGATCCTGGACGTGGATCCTCGAGCTGCAGGTAATTCCTGGACTTGGATCCTACGAGCTGCAGGTAGTTCCTGGACTTGGATACTCGAACTGCAGTTAATTCCTGGACGTGGATCTTCGAGCTGCAGGTAGTGCCTTGATGAGGTTCCTCGAGCTGCAGGTAGGTTCTGGACGTGGATCCTCGAGCTGCAGGTAGTTCCTGGATGAGGATCCTCACACTGTAGGTAGTTCCTGGATGAGGATCCTCGAGCTGCAGGTAATTCCTGGACGAGGAACCTCAAGCTGCAGATTGTTCCTGGATGAGGATCCTCGAGCTGCAGGTGGTTCCTGAATGAGGATCCTCGAGCTGCAGGTAGTTCCAGGTCGTGGATTCTCGAGCTGCAGGTAGTTCCTGGACGAGGATCCTCGAGCTGCAGGTAATTCCTGGACGATGATCCTCGAGCTGCAGGTTGTTCCTGGATGAGGATCCTCGAGCTGCAGGTAGTTCCTGGATGAGGATCCTCGAGCTGCAGGTAGTTCCTGGACGTGGATACTCGAGCTGCAGGTAGTTCCTGGAGATGGATCGTCGAGCTGCAGGTAGTTCCTGGACGTGGATCCTTGAGCTGCAGGTTGTTCCTCGACGTGGATCCTCAAGCTGCAGGTAGTTCCTGGACGAGGATCCTTGAGCTGCAGGTAGTTCCTGGACGAGGATCCTCGAGCTGCAGGTAGTTCCTGGACGTGGATCCTCGAGCTGCAGGTAGTTCCTGGATGAGGATCCTCGAACGGCAGGTAGTTCTTGGACTGGTCCTCGAGCTGCAGGTAGTTCCTGGACGTGGATACTCGATCTGCAGGTAGTTCCTGGAGATGGATCCTCGAGCTGCAGGTAGTTCCTGGACGTGGATCCTCGAGCTGCAGGTAGTTCCTCGACGTGGATCCTCGAGCTGCAGGTAGTTCCTGGACGAGGATCCTCGAGCTGCAGGTAGTTCCTGGACGAGGATCCTCGAGCTGCAGGTAGTTCCTGGACGTGGATCCTCGAGCTGCAGGTAGTTCCTGGACGAGGATCCTCGAGCTGCAGGTAGTTCCTGGATGAGGATCCTCGAGCTGCAGGTAGTTCCTGGACGTGGATCCTCGAGCTGCAGGTAGTTCCTGGAGATGGATCCTCGAGCTGCAGGTAGTTCCTGGACTTGGATCCTCGAGCTGCAGGTAGTTCCTGGACGTGGATCCTCGAGCTGCAGGTAGTTCCTGGACGTGGATCCTCGAGCTGCAGGTAGTTCCTGGACGTGGATCCTCGAGCTGCAGGTGGTTCCTGGACGTGGATCCTCGAGCTGCAGGTAGTTCCTGGACGTGGATCCTTGAGCTGCAGGCGGTTCCTGGACGTGGATCCTCGAGCTGCAGGTAGTTCCTTGAAATGGATCCTCGAGCTGCAGGTAGTTCCTGGACGTGGATCCTCGAGCTGCAGGTAGTTCCTGGACGTGGATCCTCGAGCTGCAGGTAATTCCTGGACGTGGATCCTCGAGCTGCAGGTGGTTCCTGAACGTGGATCCTCGAGCTGCAGGTAGTTCCTGGACGTGGATCCTTGAGCTGCAGGTGTTTCCTGGACGTTGATCCTCGAGCTGCAGGTAGTTCCTGGTCGTGGATCCTCGAGCTGTCGGTAGTTCCTGGACTAGGATCCTCGAGCTGCAGGTAATTCCTGGACGATGATCCTCGAGCTGCAGGTTGTTCCTGGATGAGGATCCTCGAGCTGCAGGTGGTTCCTGAATGAGGATCCTCGAGCTGCAGGTAGTTCCTGGATGAGGATCCTCGAGCTGCAGGTAGTTCCTGAATGCGGATCCTCGAGCTGCAGGTAGTTCCTGGAGGTGTATCCTCGAACTGCAGTTAGTTCCTGGATGAGGATCCTTGATCTGCAGGTAGTTCCTGCAGATGGATCGTCGAGCTGCACGTAGTTCCTGGATGAGGATCCTCGAGCTGCATGTAGTTCCTGGACGAGGATCCTCGAGCTGCAGGTAGTTCCTGGACGTGGATCCTCGAGCTGCAGGTAATTCCTGGACTTGGATCCTCGAGCTGCAGGTAGTTCCTGGACTTGGATACTCGAACTGCAGTTAATTCCTGGACGTGGATCCTCTAGCTGCAGGTAGTTCCTGGATGAGGTTCCTCGAGCTGCAGGTAGTTTCTGGACGTGCATCCTCGAGCTGCAGGTAGTTCCTGGATGAGGATCCTCAAACTGTAGGTAGTTCCTGGATGAGGATCCTCGAGCTGCAGGTAATTCCTGGACGAGGATCCTCGAGCTGCAGATTGTTCCTGGATGAGGATCCTCGAGCTGCAGGTGGTTCCTGAATGAGGATCCTCGAGCTGCAGGTAGTTCCAGGTCGTGGATCCTCGAGCTGCAGGTAGTTCCTGGAAGAGGATCCTCGAGCTGCAGGCAATTCCTGCACGATGATCCTCGAGCTGCAGGTTGTTCCTGGATGAGGATCCTCGAGCTGCAGGTGGTTCCTGAATGAGGATCCTCGAACTGCAGGTAGTTCCTGGATGAGGATCCTCGAGCTGCAGGTAGTTCCTGGACGTGGATACTCGAGCTGCAGGTAGTTGCTGGAGATGGATCGTCGAGCTGCAGGTAGTTCCTGGACTTGGATCCTTGAGCTGCAGGTGGTTCCTCGACGTGGATCCTCAAGCTGCAGGTAGTTCCTGGACGATGATCCTCGAGCTGCAGGTAGTTCCTGGATGTGGATCCTCGAGCTGTAGGTACTTCCTGTACACGGATCCTCGAACTGTAGGTACTTCCTGGACTGGTCCTCGAGCTGCAGGTAGTTCCTGGACGTGGATACTCGAACTGCAGGTATTTCCTGGAGATGGATCGTCGAGCTGCAGGTAGTTCCTGTACGTGGATCCTTGAGCTGCAGGTGGTTCCTCGACGTGGATCCTCAAGCTGCAGGTAGTGCCTGGACGAGGATCCTTGAGCTGCAGGTAGTTCCTGGACGAGGATCATCGAGCTGCAGGTAGTTCCTGGACGTGGATCCTCGAGCAGCAGGTAGTTCCTGGATGAGGATCCTCGAGCTGCAGGTAGTTCCTGGACGTGGATCCTCGAGCTGCAGGTAATTCCTGGACTTGGATCCTCGAGCTGCAGGTAGTTCGTCGACTTGGATACTCGAACTGCAGTTAATTCCTGGACGTGGATCCTCGAGCTGCAGGTAGTTCCTGGATGAGGTTCCTCGAGCTGCAGGTAGTTTCTGGACGTGGATCCTCGAGCTGCAGGTGGTTCCTGAATGAGGATCCTCGAGCTGCAGGTAGTTCCTGGATGAGGATCCTCGAGCTGCAGGTAGTTCCTGGACGTGGATACTCGAGCTGCAGGTAGTTCCTGGACGTAGATCCTCGAGCTGCAGGTAGTTCCTGGACGTGGATCCTCGAGCTGCAGGTAGTTCCTGGACTGTGATCCTCGAGCTGCAGGTAGTTCCTGGAGATGGATCCTCGAGCTGCAGGTTGTTCCTGGACGTGGATCCTCGAGCAGCAGGTAGTTCCTGGAGATGGATCCTCGAGCTGCAGGTAGTTCCTGGACGTGGATCCTCGAGCTGCAGGTAATTCCTGGACGAGGATCCTCGAGCTGCAGGTAGTTCCTGGACGTGGATCCTCGAGCTGCAGGTAGTTCCTGGACGAGGATCCTCGAGCTGCAGGTAGTTCCTGGAGATGGATCCTCGAGCTGCAGGTAGTTCCTGGACTGGGATTCTCGAGCTGCAGGTTGTTCCTGCAGATGGATCCTCGAGCTGGAGGTAGTTCCTGGATGAGGATCCTCGAGCTGCAGGTAGTTCCTGGACGAGGATCCTCGAGCTGCAGGTAGTTCCTGGACGTGGATCCTCGAGCTGCAGATAATTCCTGGACTTGGATCCTCGAGCTGCAGGTAGTTCCTGGACTTGGATACTCGAACTGCAGTTAATTCCTGGACGTGGATCCTCGAGCTGCAGGTAGTTCCTGGATGAGGTTCCTCGAGCTGCAGGTAGTTTCTGGACGTGGATCCTCGAGCTGCAGGTAGTTCCTGGATGAGGATCCTCGAACTGTAGGTAGTTCCTGGACTGGTCCTCGAGCTGCAGGTAGTTCCTGGACTTGGATCCTTGAGCTGCAGGTGGTTCCTCGACGTGGATCCTCAAGCTGCAGGTAGTTCCTGGACGATGATTCTTGAGCTGCAGGTGGTTCCTGGACGAGGATCCTCGAGCTGCAGGTAGTTCCTGGACGTGGATCCTCGAGCAGCAGGTAGTTTCTGGATAAGTTCCTCGAGCTGCAGGTAGTTCCTGGATGAGGATCCTCGAACTGTAGGTAGTTCCTGGACTGGTCCTCGAGCTGCAGGTAGTTCCTGGAGATGGATCGTCGAGCTGCAGGTAGTTCCTGGACTTGGATCCTTGAGCTGCAGGTAATTCCTGGATGTGGATCCTCGAGCTGTAGGTAGTTCCAGGACTTGGATCCTCGAGCTGCAGGTAATTCCTGGATGTGGATCCTCGAGCTGCAGGTGGTTCCTGGACGTGGATCCTCGAGCTGCAGGTAGTTCCTGGACGTGGATCCTCGAGCTGCAGGTAGTTCCTGGACGTGGATCCTCGAGCTGCAGGTAATTCCTGGACGTGGATCCTCGAGCTGCAGGTGGTTCCTGAACGTGGATCCTCGAGCTGCAGGTAGTTCCTGGACGTGGATCCTTGAGCTGCAGGTGTTTCCTGGACGTTGATCCTCGAGCTGCAGGTAGTTCCTGGTCGTGGATCCTCGAGCTGTAGGTAGTTCCTGGACGAGGATCCTCGAGCTGCAGGTAATTCCTGGACGATGATCCTCGAGCTGCAGGTTGTTCCTGGATGAGGATCCTCGAGCTGCAGGTGGTTCCTGAATGAGGATCCTCGAGCTGCAGGTAGTTCCTGGATGAGGATCCTCGAGCTGCAGGTAGTTCCTGAATGCGGATCCTCGAGCTGCAGGTAGTTCCTGGAGGTGTATCCTCGAACTGCAGTTAGTTCCTGGATGAGGATCCTTGAGCTGCAGGTAGTTCCTGCAGATGGATCGTCGAGCGGCACGTAGTTCCTGGATGAGGATCCTCGAGCTGCATGTAGTTCCTGGACGAGGATCCTCGAGCTGCAGGTAGTTCCTGGACGTGGATCCTCGAGCTGCAGGTAATTCCTGGACTTGGATCCTCGAGCTGCAGGTAGTTCCTGGACTTGGATACTCGAACTGCAGTTAATTCCTGGACGTGGATCATCTAGCTGCAGGTAGTTCCTGGATGAGGTTCCTCGAGCTGCAGGTAGTTTCTGGACGTGGATCCTCGAGCTGCAGGTAGTTCCTGGACGTGGATCCTCGAGCTGCAGGTAATTCCTGGACTTGGATCCTACGAGCTGCAGGTAGTTCCTGGACTTGGATACTCGAACTGCAGTTAATTCCTGGACGTGGATCTTCGAGCTGCAGGTAGTTCCTTGATGAGGTTCCTCGAGCTGCAGGTACGTTCTGGACGTGGATCCTCGAGCTGCAGGTAGTTCCTGGATGAGGATCCTCACACTGTAGGTAGTTCCTGGATGAGGATCCTCGAGCTGCAGGTAATTCCTGGACGAGGAACCTCAAGCTGCAGATTGTTCCTGGATGAGGATCCTCGAGCTGCAGGTGGTTCCTGAATGAGGATCCTCGAGCTGCAGGTAGTTCCAGGTCGTGGATCCTCGAGCTGCAGGTAGTTCCTGGACGAGGATCCTCGAGATGCAGGCAATTCCTGGACGATGATCCTCGAGCTGCAGGTTGTTCCTGGATGAGGATCCTCGAGCTGCAGGTAGTTCCTGGATGAGGATCCTCGAGCTGCAGGTAGTTCCTGGACGTGGATACTCGAGCTGCAGGTAGTTGCTGGAGGTGGATCGTCGAGCTGCAGGTAGTTCCTGGACTTGGATCCTTGAGCTGCAGGTGGTTCCTCGACGTGGATTCTCAAGCTGCAGGTAGTTCCTGGACGATGATCCTTGAGCTGCAGGTGGTTCCTGGACGAGGATCCTCGAGCTGCAGGTAGTTCCTGGACGTGGATCCTCGAGCTGCAGGTAGTTCCTGGATAAGGATCCTCGAACTGTAGGTACTTCCTGGACTGGTCATCGAGCTGTAGGTAGTTCCTGGACGTGGATACTCGAACTGCAGGTATTTCCTGGAGATGGATCGTCGAGCTGCAGGTAGTCCCTGTACGTGGATCCTTGAGCTGCAGGTGGTTCCTCGACGTGGATCCTCAAGCTGCAGGTAGTGCCTGGACGAGGATCCTTGAGCTGCAGGTAGTTCCTGGACGAGGATCATCGAGCTGCAGGTAGTTCCTGGACGTGGATCCTCGAGCAGCAGGTAGTTCCTGGATAAGTTCCTCGAGCTGCAGGTAGTTCCTGGATGAGGATCCTCGAACTGTAGGTAGTTCCTGGACTGGTCCTCGAGCTGCAGGTAGTTCCTGGAGATGGATCGTCGAGCTGCAGGTAGTTCCTGGACTTGGATCCTTGAGCTGCAGGTAATTCCTGGATGTGGATCCTCGAGCTGTAGGTAGTTCCAGGACTTGGATCCTCGAGCTGCAGGTAATTCCTGGATGTGGATCCTCGAGCTGCAGGTGGTTCCTGGACGTGTATCCTCGAGCTGCAGGTAGTTCCTTGAGGTGGATCCTTGAGCTGCAGGTGGTTCCTGGATGTGGATCCTCGAGCTGCAGGTAGTTCCTGGACATGGATCCTCGAGCTGCAGGTAGTTCCTGAACGTGGATCCTCGAGCTGCAGGTAGTTCCTGGACGTGGATCCTCGAGCTGCAGGTAATTCCTGGACGTGGATCCTCGAGCTGCAGGTGGTTCCTGAACGTGGATCCTCGAGCTGCAGGTAGTTCCTGGACGTGGATCCTTGAGCTGCAGGTGTTTCCTGGACGTTGATCCTCGAGCTGCAGGTAGTTCCTGGTCGTGGATCCTCGAGCTGTAGGTAGTTCCTGGACTAGGATCCTCGAGCTGCAGGTAATTCCTGGACGATGATCCTCGAGCTGCAGGTTGTTCCTGGATGAGGATCCTCGAGCTGCAGGTGGTTCCTGAATGAGGATCCTCGAGCTGCAGGTAGTTCCTGGATGAGGATCCTCGAGCTGCAGGTAGTTCCTGGATGAGGATCCTCGAGCTGCAGGTAGTTCCTGGAGGTGTATCCTCGAACTGCAGGTAGTTCCTGGATGAGGATCCTGGATCTGCAGGTAGTTCCTGCAGATGGATCATCGAGCTGCACGTAGTTCCTGGATGAGGATCCTCGAGCTGCAGGTAGTTCCTGGACGAGGATCCTCGAGCTGCAGGTAGTTCCTGGACGTGGATCCTCGAGCTGCAGGTAATTCCTGGACTTGGATCCTCGAGCTGCAGGTAGTTCCTGGACTTGGATACTCGAACTGCAGTTAATTCCTGGACGTGGATCCTCCTGCTGCAGGTAATTCCCGGACTTGGATCCTCGAGCTGCAGGTAGTTCCTGGACGTGCATCCTCGAGCTGCAGGTAGTTCCTGGATGAGGATCCTCACACTGTAGGTAGTTCCTGGATGAGGATCCTCGAGCTGCAGGTAATTCCTGGACGAGGATCCTCGAGCTGCAGATTGTTCCTGGATGAGGATCCTCGAGCTGCAGGTGGTTCCTGAATGAGGATCCTCGAGCTGCAGGTAGTTCCAGGTCGTGGATCCTCGAGCTGCAGGTAGTTCCTGGAAGAGGATCCTCGAGCTGCAGGCAATTCCTGCACGATGATCCTCGAGCTGCAGGTTGTTCCTGGATGAGGATCATCGAGCTGCAGGTGGTTCCTGAATGAGGATCCTCGAACTGCAGGTAGTTCCTGGATGAGGATCCTCGAGCTGCAGGTAGTTCCTGGACGTGGATACTCGAGCTGCAGGTAGTTGCTGGAGATGGATCGTCGAGCTGCAGGTAGTTCCTGGACTTGGATCCTTGAGCTGCAGGTGGTTCCTCGACGTGGATCCTCAAGCTGCAGGTAGTTCCTGGACGATGATCCTCGAGCTGCAGGTAGTTCCTGGATGTGGATCCTCGAGCTGTAGGTACTTCCTGGATACGGATCCTCGAACTGTAGGTACTTCCTGGACTGGTCCTCGAGCTGCAGGTAGTTCCTGGACGTGGATACTCGAACTGCAGGTATTTCCTGGAGATGGATCGTCGAGCTGCAGGTAGTTCCTGTACGTGGATCCTTGAGCTGCAGGTGGTTCCTCGACGTGGATCCTCAAGCTGCAGGTAGTGCCTGGACGAGGATCCTTGAGCTGCAGGTAGTTCCTGGACGAGGATCATCGAGCTGCAGGTAGTTCCTGGACGTGGATCCTCGAGCAGCAGGTAGTTCCTGGATGAGGATCCTCGAGCTGCAGGTAGTTCCTGGACGTGGATCCTCGAGCTGCAGGTAATTCCTGGACTTGGATCCTCGAGCTGCAGGTAGTTCCTGGACGTGGATCCTCGAGCAGCAGGTAGTTCCTGGATAAGTTCCTCGAGCTGCAGGTAGTTCCTGGATGAGGATCCTCGAACTGTAGGTAGTTCCTGGACTGGTCCTCGAGCTGCAGGTAGTTCCTGGAGATGGATCGTCGAGCTGCAGGTAGTTCCTGGACTTGGATCCTTGAGCTGCAGGTAATTCCTGGATGTGGATCCTCGAGCTGTAGGTAGTTCCAGGACTTGGATCCTCGAGCTGCAGGTAATTCCTGGATGTGGATCCTCGAGCTGCAGGTTGTTCCTGGACGTGGATCCTCGAGCTGCAGGTAGTTCCTTGAGGTGGATCCTTGAGCTGCAGGTGGTTCCTGGACGTGGATCCTCGAGCTGCAGGTAGTTCCTGGACATGGATCCTCGAGCTGCAGGTAGTTCCTGGACGTGGATCCTCGAGCTGCAGGTAGTTCCTGGACGTGGATCCTCGAGCTGCAGGTAATTCCTGGACATGGATCATCGAGCTGCAGGTGGTTCCTGAACGTGGATCCTCGAGCTGCAGGTAGTTCCTGGACGTGGATCCTTGAGCTGCAGGTGTTTCCTGGACGTTGATCCTCGAGCTGCAGGTAGTTCCTGGTCGTGGATCCTCGAGCTGTAGGTAGTTCCTGGACGAGGATCCTCGAGCTGCAGGTAATTCCTGGACGATGATCCTCGAGCTGCAGGTTGTTCCTGGATGAGGATCCTCGAGCTGCAGGTGGTTCCTGAATGAGGATCCTCGAGCTGCAGGTAGTTCCTGGATGAGGATCCTCGAGCTGCAGGTAGTTCCTGAATGCGGATCCTCGAGCTGCAGGTAGTTCCTGGACGTGGATCCTCGAGCTGCAGGTAATTCCTGGACTTGGATCCTCGAGCTGCAGGTAGTTCCTGGACTTGGATACTCGAACTGCAGTTAATTCCTGGACATGGATCCTCGAGCTGCAGGTAGTTCCTGGATGAGGTTCCTCGAGCTGCAGGTAGTTTCTGGACGTGGATCCTCGAGCTGCAGGTAGTTCCTGGATGAGGATCCTCACACTGTAGGTAGTTCCTGGATGAGGATCCTCGAGCTGCAGGTAATTCCTGGACGAGGATCCTCGAGCTGCAGATTGTTCCTGGATGAGGATCCTCGAGCTGCAGGTAGTTCCAGGTCGTGGATCCTCGAGCTGCAGGTAGTTCCTGGAAGAGGATCCTCGAGCTGCAGGCAATTCCTGCACGATGATCCTCGAGCTGCAGGTTGTTCCTGGATGAGGATCCTCGAGCTGCAGGTGGTTCCTGAATGAGGATCCTCGAACTGCAGGTAGTTCCTGGATGAGGATCCTCGAGCTGCAGGTAGTTCCTGGACGTGGATACTCGAGCTGCAGGTAGTTGCTGGAGATGGATCGTCGAGCTGCAGGTAGTTCCTGGACTTGGATCCTTGAGCTGCAGGTGGTTCCTCGACGTGGATCCTCAAGCTGCAGGTAGTTCCTGGACGATGATCCTCGAGCTGCAGGTAGTTCCTGGATGTGGATCCTCGAGCTGTAGGTAGTTCCTGGATATGGATCCTCGAACTGTAGGTACTTCCTGGACTGGTCCTCGAGCTGCAGGTAGTTCCTGGACGTGGATCCTTGAGCTGCAGGTGGTTCCTCGACGTGGATCCTCAAGCTGCAGGTAGTGCCTGGACGAGGATCCTTGAGCTGCAGGTAGTTCCTGGACGAGGATCATCGAGCTGCAGGTAGTTCCTGGACGTGGATCCTCGAGCAGCAGGTAGTTCCTGGATGAGGATCCTCGAGCTGCAGGTAGTTCCTGGACGTGGATCCTCGAGCTGCAGGTAATTCCTGGACTTGGATCCTCGAGCTGCAGGTAGTTCCTGGACTTGGATACTCGAACTGCAGTTAATTCCTGGACGTGGATCCTCGAACTGCAGGTAGTTCCTGGATGAGGTTCCTCGAGCTGCAGGTAGTTTCTGGACGTGGATCCTCGAGCTGCAGGTGGTTCCTGAATGAGGATCCTCGAGCTGCAGGTAGTTCCTGGGTGAGGATCGTCGAGCTGCAGGTAGTTCCTGGACGTGGATACTCGAGCTGCAGGTAGTTGCTGGAGATGGATCGTCGAGCTGCAGGTAGTTCCTGGACTTGGATCCTTGAGCTGCAGGTGGTTCCTCGACGTGGATCCTCAAGCTGCAGGTAGTTCCTGGACGATGATCCTCGAGCTGCAGGTAGTTCCTGGACGTGGATCCTCGAGCTGCAGGTAGTTCCTGGATAAGGATCCTCGAACTGTAGGTACTTCCTGGACTGGTCCTCGAGCTGCAGGTAGTTCCTGGTCGTGGATACTCGAACTGCAGGTATTTCCTGGAGATGGATCGTCGAGCTGCAGGTAGTTCCTGTACGTGGATCCTTGAGCTGCAGGTGTTTCCTCGAAGTGGATCCTCAAGCTGCAGGTAGTGCCTGGACGAGGATCCTTGAGCTGCAGGTAGTTCCTAGACGAGGATCATCGAGCTGCAGGTAATTCCTGGACGTGGATCCTCGAGCAGCAGGTAGTTCCTGGATGAGGATCCTCGAGCTGCAGGTAGTTCCTGGACGTGGATCCTCGAGCTGCAGTTAATTCCTGGACTTGGATCCTCGAGCTGCAGGTAGTTCCTGGACTTGGATACTCAAACTGCAGTTAATTCCTGGACGTGGATCCTCGAGCTGCAGGTAGTTCCTGGATGAGGTTCCTCGAGCTGCAGGTAGTTTCTGGACGTGGATCCTCGAGCTGCAGGTAGTTCCTGGATGAGGATCCTCGAACTGTAGGTAGTTCCTGGACTGGTCCTCGAGCTGCAGGTAGTTCCTGGACTTGGATCCTTGAGCTGCAGGTGGTTCCTCGACGTGGATCCTCAAGCTGCAGGTAGTTCCTGGACAATGATTCTTGAGCTGCAGGTGGTTCCTGGACGAGGATCCTCGAGCTGCAGGTAGTTCCTGCACGTGGATCCTCGAGCTGCAGGTAGTTCCTGGATGAGGATCCTCGAGCTGCAGGTAATTCCTGGACGAGGATTCTCGAATTGCAGATTGTTCCTGCATGGGGATCCTCGATCTGCAGGTGGTTCCTGAATGAGTATCCTCGAGTTGCAGGTAGTTCCTGGACGAAGATCCTCGAGCTGCAGATTGTTCCTGGATGAGGATCCTCGAGCTGCAGGTGGTTCCTGAATGAGTATCCTTGAGCTGTAGGTAGTTCCTGGATGAGGATCCTCGAGCTGCAGGTAGTTCCTGGATGCGCATCCTCGAGCCGCAGTTAGTTGCTGGAGGTGTATCCTCGAACTGCAGGTAATTCCTGGATGAGGATCCTCGAGCTGCAGGTAGTTCCTGGACGAGGATCCTCGAGCTGCAGGTAGTTCATGGACATGGATATTCGAGCTGCAGGTAGTTCCTGGAGATGGATCCTCGAGCTGTAGGTAGTTCCAGGACTTGGATCCTCGAGCTGCAGGTAATTCCTGGATGTGGATCCTCGAGCTGCAGGTGGTTCCTGGACGTGGGTCCTCGAGCTGCAGGTAGTTCCTTGAGGTGGATCCTTGAGCTGCAGGTGGTACCTGGACGTGGATCCTCGAGCTGCAGGTAGTTCCTGGACATGGATCCTCGAGCTGCAGGTAGTTCCTGGACGTGGATCCTCGAGCTGCAGGTAGTTCCTGGACGTGGATCCTCGAGCTGCAGGTAATTCCTGGACGTGGATCCTCGAGCTGCAGGTGGTTCCTGAACGTGGATCCTCGAGCTGCAGGTAGTTCCTGGACGTGGATCCTTGAGCTGCAGGTGTTTCCTGGACGTTGATCCTCGAGCTGCAGGTAGTTCCTGGTCGTGGATCCTCGAGCTGTAGGTAGTTCCTGGACGAGGATCCTCGAGCTGCAGGTAATTCCTGGACGATGATCCTCGAGCTGCAGGTTGTTCCTGGATGAGGATCCTCGAGCTGCAGGTGGTTCCTGAATGAGGATCCTCGAGCTGCAGGTAGTTCCTGAATGAGGATCCTCGAGCTGCAGGTAGTTCCTGAATGCGGATCCTCGAGCTGCAGGTAGTTCCTGGAGGTGTATCCTCGAACTGCAGGTAGTTCCTGGATGAGGATCCTTGAGCTGCAGGTAGTTCCTGCAGATGGATCGTCGAGCTGCACGTAGTTCCTGGATGAGGATCCTCGAGCTGCATGTAGTTCCTGGACGAGGATCCTCGAGCTGCAGGTAGTTCCTGGACGTGGATCCTCGAGCTGCAGGTAATTCCTGGACTTGGATCCTCGAGCTTCAGGTAGTTCCTGGACTTGGATACTCGAACTGCAGTTAATTCCTGGACGTGGATCCTCGAGCTGCAGGTAGTTCCTGGATGAGGTTCCTCGAGCTGCAGGTAGTTCCTGGACGTGGATCCTCGAGCTGCATGTAATTCCTGGATGAGAATCCTCGAGCTGCAGGTGATTCCTGGACGAGGATCCTCGAGCTGCAGTTAGTTCCTGGACGTGGATCCTTGAGCTGCAGGTGGTTCCTAGACGTGGATCCTCAAGCTTCAGGTAGTTCCTCGAAATGGATCCTCGAGCTGCAGGTAGTTCCTGGACGTGGATCCTCGAGCTGCAGGTAATTCCTGGACGAGGATCCTCGAGCTGCAGGTAGTTCCTGGATATGGATCCTCGAGCTGTAGGTAGTTCCTGGACATGGATCCGCCAGCTGCAGGTAGTTCCTGGACGAGGATCCTCGAGCTGCAGGTAGTTCCTGGACGAGGATCCTCGAGCTGCAGGTAGTTCCTGGATGAGGATCCTCGAGCTGCAGGTAGTTCCTGGACGAGGATCCTCAAGCTGCAGGTTGTTCCTGGATGAGGATCCTCGAGCTGCAGGTAGTTCCTGGATGAGGATCCTCGAGCTGCAGGTAGTTCCTGGATGAGGATCCTCAAGCTGGAGGTAGTTCCTGGATGAGGATCCTCGAGCAGCAGGTAGTTCCTGGACATGGATACTCGAGCTGCAGGTGGTTCCTGGACTTGGATCCTCGAGCAGCAGGTAGTTCCTGGATGAGGATCCTCGAGCTGCACGTATACCCTGGATGAGGATCCTGGAGGTGTAGGTAGCTCATGCGTGGATCCTCGAGCTGCAGGCGGTTCCAGGACATGGATCCTCGAGCTGCAGGTGGTTCCAGGATGAGGATCCTCGAGCTGCAGGTAGTTCCTGGATGAGGATCCTCGAGCTGCAAGAAGTCCCTGGACGAGGATCCTCAAGCTGCAGGTAGTTCCTGGACGAGGATCCTCGTGCGAGCTGCAGGTTGTTCCTGGATGAGGATCCTCGAGCTGTAGGTGATTCCTGGATTTGGATCCTCGAGCTGCAGGTAGTTCCTGGAGATGGATCCTCGAGCTGCAGGTAATTCCTGGACAAGGATCCTCAAGCTGCAGGTAGTTCCTGGACGAGGATCCTCGAGCTGCAGGTAGTTCCTGGAGGTGTATCCTCGAACTGCCGGTAG
The DNA here is from genome assembly GCF_017639515.1 of Carcharodon carcharias. Lineage (NCBI taxonomy): Eukaryota > Metazoa > Chordata > Chondrichthyes > Lamniformes > Lamnidae > Carcharodon > Carcharodon carcharias. The sequence continues at coordinate 25,420,377 of NC_054479.1, forward strand.
TTCCTGGATGAGGATCCTCGAGCTGCAGGTAGTTCCTGGAGATTGATCCTCGAGCTGCAGGTAGTTCCTGGATGAGGATCCTCGAGCTGTAGGTAATTGCTGGACGAGGATTCTCGAGCTGCAGGTAGTTCCTGGATGAGGATCCTCGAACTGCAGGTAGTTCCTGCACGTGGATCCTCGAACTGCAGGTAGTTCCTGGACGTGGATCTTCGAACTGCAGGTCGTACCTGGACGTGGATCCTCGATTTGCAGGTAGTTCCTGGATTTGGATCCTCGAGCTGCAGGTAGTTCCTGGACTTGGATCCTCGAGCTGCAGGTAATTCCTGGACGTGGATCCTCGAGCTGCAGGTAGTTCCTGGACGTGGATCCTCGAGCTGCAGGTAATTCCTGGACGTGGATCCTCGAGCTGCAGGTAGTTCCTGGACGTGGATCCTCAAGCTGCAGCTAATTCCTGGACGTGGATCCTCGAGCTGCAGGTAGTTCCTGGACGTGGATCCTCGAACTCCAGGTAGTTCCTGGACATGGATCCTCGTGCTGCAGGTAGTTCCTGGACGTGGATCCTCGAGCTGCAGATGGTTCCTGGACATGGATCCTCGAGCTGCCGGTAGTTCCTGGACGTGGATCCTCGAGCTGCAGTTGGTTCCTGGACTTGGGTCCTCGAGCTGCAGTTAGTTACTGAACGAGGATCTTCGAGCTGCAGGTAATTCCTGGACGTGGATCCTCGAGCTGCAGGTAGTTCCTGGACGTGGATCCTCGAACTGCAGGTAGTTCCTGGACATGGATCCTCGAGCTGCAAGTAGTTCCTGGACGAGCATCTTCGGGCATCTTTTAAGTCTGGTGCCCGGATATGTTTGAGGGGCCGTGACATCCTGTCCATCCTGTTGTGTAAAACGTTGGGAATCTCTCAGCTGCATAATTAATGAGCCCAGTATCGCGAGGTTTGGTGCGATTTCCCACCGGGCTCCCCGGTGCAAAATGCTCTCTCTTCCCGCCCCACCACTGGACTTAGGCCTAAAGTGGAAAATCCCGGCCTCTATGTCTGCCACAATGGACTCTTTCATAAACTTAAAGACCTCTATAATGTCACTGCTTAGTCTTCTCTTTTTTAGAGAAAATTGCTCCAGCCTGTTCAACCTTCCTTGATAGTCATATGCTCCTTGTTATTGTATCACCCTAGTAAATATTCTTTGCCTGTTGTCCAGTGCCTTTTTATCCATTTTTATAATATGGAGACCAGAACTCTTCACAGTGCTTCAAGTGCAGCCTAACCAATTTTCTATATAACTTCAACTTAGCTTCTCTGATTTTCAATTGTATCCCTGCAGAAATGAATCTGAGTGCTTTGTTTGCTTTTTTATTGGCGTTATTAATCTGTGTGGCTACTTTTTGCAATTTATGAATCAACAAGACCAGATTGCTCTGCTCCCCTATCCACTTATTATCCAAGCAGTTTGGGGCCTCCTTTTCTTTCATTTTAAAATTTACCACCTCATATTGAAGTTCATTTGCCCATTCTACAACTATTAATGTCTTCCAAAACTTTGCTGCAGTCTTCCTCTGTTTTAACAATAGTACCCAATTTGGTGTCATCCGCAAGTTTTCTGATTGTTTTCTGATTCCCAAGTACAAATGGTTTATGTAAATGGTAAACGTCAGTTCTTCCCACCGTTGCTTGTGGAACACCACTTCCCAAATTTTGCCAGACTTAATGAGTGCATTTTTTTTTCATCTGTATTTATTTTGCACCTTGACAAGTCTCCCAGAAGTATTTAAGTTGAGCATATATTCTTCACATGCAATTAATTGCTTTTAGTGCAGGGAGTACTGTTAAAAGTCAGATCCCACAAAGAGCAATGAAGTAAATGACTAGTGAACCTAGTTTTGGGTTATTGGCCTGGATGTTCATCTTCAAATTGTCTCATGAGCTCTCTAAAATCAACCTGAACAACCAGATCAGGGGACAGAACCTCATGTCCCCAAGAAAGGAAGCTTTGATGTTACAGCATTTACTCCCTAAAGCAACAGCTCTGGGGCAATTGGAAGCTGCAACCTTCTGACTGAGAGGCAAGGCTGTGACCACTGAGCCAAACCCACACATTGATGTAGTTTGTCTAGAATCTGTCCTGGATTTTTGCTGTGAGGTGGCTCATGCAGGTTGTATGAATCAAATATGCACCAGGATGCTTCAGGAAGAGAGCCAGTATCAGAATATTGATGCTCTGCTTAACGAGGTTGGAAGTATATATTCTCCTGGTTACAGTTTGATTCCATTAACATACAGTGCAGAAATACTGAGTTGTTGTGCAATCAGGATGGAGAGATTTGACTTATCAAATGTTCAGTAAGTTTATGTAAGAATGGTCAGTGTTTAACCCTGAGCACTCTATTTAAATTCTTTAATACTGTACCACTTAAAACACAAATTAAGCAGCCTTATGGCTTGGGAAAGTGGTTTTTACAGATGGCCTGTGTCAGAATTAACCGCAGCTTTGCCTGAAATGGCCCCAGTGTGGCTAGTTAGTGAAGATGAAGAATGTCTCTTGGTGACTTCACTTCTGCTAATTAAATTGAATACATGCAACTCAGTCTAGGAACTGAACAGCATTTCGTTTTGTGTTTGCGTCCCACACACTGTCGGGCAGCCTTATGAATCCCATACCATCCTGAGCCATGCTCTCTTTGCAGCCTGTGAAAATAAACAAACAAACATGGCTTGAAGGACATTCTCAATGGGGTGGAGAGGTTCAGCTGACACGAGGCTCTGGGGTGGTGAAACTATCTGTTTGTAGTTCAGGCACATGACTCCCAGCTGTCAAGTAGGTTTGTTTTATTTATTTTTTGGAGGGTTAATTTTACTTCTCTGTAATCTTTGCTCATTCCTTTTTATTTCCATGGCATTCACTCTCCGTTGTGCAAAGCCAAAAATGCAGCTGGGTAATTCACTCTCAGGCTTCAAACTATACCACTCCTATCCAATTGGAAAGGGCATTTGAGGGTCTCTGCAGAAAGAAAGAAGGAGCCCATGAGAAGGCAAGTGGATCTGTCAGTGGTATTTGTGAAAGGATTAGACAACTACCAAAAAGGAGATGCTTGAGAAATTGTGATGACTGTCCCTCCAATTTTTCCTGCCTTGCTCCTGCATGACAATCCTACCTTATGCACCCTGAGACTGGGCAGCAGGCACAAACCCAAGTCCAACAGCTTTGCATCAATTGCTGTTTCCCCAGTCTCATTGGTTGCGCCAGACATGACTGTTTATTTTTAAGCTAAAGCTTTTCCTTGAAAATTATGAGGTGGTAAATACTATTGAGAGCTGTACAATCATGGGAAAAGGTAAACCTGAAACTTTGGAGAACCTTCCTTCAGGAGATTAAATGGGTGGAATAGGGTCTGTAATAGAATAGCTTATATATAGTCCATGAAAGGAGCTTGGTGAGCTGAATAGTCCTTTCCTTATCTAATCTTTGCTATGTGCTTAATGAGCACCAATACTGGCAACAAAATTCAGAAGGTAATATGGCCATAGGACTAAGGGCGGAATCATCTCAGATTTGCACAAAGTGCTGTAACAGGCAGGAAAAAGTCATTTTACCTGCCAGCCACAATGGCGGGTTTTCGCACTGTATCATCCCATTCCTGCCTTATTAATTATGCAGCCACAGGAAACGTACAGTCTCTCTGGTGGGCGGCCGCCATGCCGTTACCTCGCCACCTCCTCACTCTGAGTACCACATTTAAACTGCAGCCACATGCTCACTTCTCAATGCTTGTAGCCCAGGACTGCTCTGGTGAAGACATGGCCTCAAAAGCTAAGAAGAGTGCAGCTTCCCCGATTCAGTGACACATCCCTGGGCCACGTACTGGACATTGTAGAGGCCCACCATGATGTCCTCTACCCCTGCTCTGGCCGCAGGAACCCCATCAGTCTCACCAGTCCATCTTGGGGTGGCGGTGTCAGAGGGGGTCAGTGCTAATGCTGCACACAAAGGTCGGCCATCCAGTGCAGAAAACTCATCTGTGCTGCCAGGGTAAGGCAACCATCTCATCACTCTAAACTCACCCACTCACAAGGCCATCACACATTCACTGGCATCTCACTCACTGCCAGCTTGAGGGACATCACCACTCACTCACTCACACACACCCTCACATCTCCAACTGGCTTCATCTCCTCTGGAGACTGCCTTCTCAGCTCTCACCACCTTGAGGCCACTTGCACAAATCAACATATGCCCCCACACATGCCATGGGATACACCCTTTCCCAGTACAGCCTTCGCCCTGCAGCCTCTTCTCTTGCCTGAGGCCACTTACCCCCTTCTCCAAGCAAGCCCTAGCCCTGCAGCCATTGAAAGCCACCCCGGCCTTAAGGTTGGTCTGGTAGATAGTGGCCTACCTGTGAGCACCCCCCTAGATGTGAAGTGGTCCTGCCTGCAAAGCCTGGCACTGATGACTGCAAGTGCCTCCCAAAGCAAGGTAGGCAAACAAGCCTCGAAGTTACCAGTTCACCAGCTGCACATCGCTTATGAACAGTTGTGAAACACACACTTGAATTGCCCGGATATCCAGCATGGTGGGGGGGGATTGATTCCAGTAAACAGGGCTTATAATAAAATGCTAAAGTATTGACATTAGGTTCCCGATGTGCGGCGGTGGGAAATGTGGCCCCACCATTGACAAGTGGAGCAGACGATCGCAAACTGGTTTCACGATGGCATGAAACTGAATTTTGGCTGTCTTGCCATATTGTCACCCCCCCCCCCCCCCCCCCATCCTCCGCCTGCCATGATGGAAAATTCCAGCCTAACAGTTGGGCGCAAGGGGCCATAGAGAACATATCCGTTGACCCACTGTAAACATCTTCTGTGTCTTTTGAGAGGAGGTGGAAAAGTGGCTATAATTAGTTTATTCCCCTTCCCAACACACATTTTCCATGCAAATACGCTGAGAATTATTAGAGGCTTTTGATCATTCTGGTATGCCCCAGCCTGGCAAATGGAGATTGTGGCCACAGATACCAGCTTTTCAGTGAAAACATGAAAAGAAAGCCAAAAGCTTTGAAGATCTCACTCCTGTGAGGGCCAATTGAAACCCCTTGAAGCCAGAGCATTTGAACCTGTTTCTGTTCTGATCTTAATGTTCTGTAGCCTTCCTCTTCTGAAGGTTCCTCTCGGCTGTGTTTAGAGCTCACAGTTTACACACTGGTTGCTCCCATGTGTTTTGCCTGGGGTCAACAGCCATTCCACCATGGTAGGCAATTGAGTGACTGTCCAACTGGTAGCACTGTGTATTGATTGTAACTATGAGCACAGGTTTGTGTACAGGAGCCAGTGGGAATAGACATCGGCCAAGCGGGCTTGCTGTGGGGAGCATGAACAAGCTTTTAATTTCTTATGACATTTTTTTAAAAAAACTTTCTTTGGCGATTGCTCCTCATGGAGCATCCTCTAGTTTGTCCCTCCATTTTGAAGAGTTTCCACCTATTTCATTTGTGAGGGAAAAACCCATTTCCTAAGTATTCTGTGCCTAAAGAACCCTTGAGATGCTTTGTTTCTACTGGGATGGCATTTTTCCAAGCTAGGATGCTGAAGACAAAAGGTTGTTATATTTCACTTAAATGTTATTACAATATTTTCCTCACAAGAGTTTTAATTTCTTTTTGAAACAGAGAATGCCGACTCGCATGAATAATTTATTACAGCTCTTAGACAGTTAATAAATTATGCAAATTTTGATTCTATTGATTTCCTTGATGAGAGGGGTCACTGATGTTTGGATTGAATTAGCTTTATGGATTAACTTGGCTCACAGACAAGCTCCACAAAGCCTCTCTGAATGCACTGCAGATTTGTCAGTGTGTGGTTTGGGGGGAGGAGAGTTGCCATGGTTCACAGCTTGCATTGTCCAGGGGGTTGTGGCCAATCACTAAGCTTGCCAGTGCTTAATCGATGTTGTTGCTCATCTTAGATTAAGGAGGAATGTTTATTTTTGAAGTTGACCCTTTTGTCTTTATTTGGATAGAATTCAGAGCCTTTCCTTAAAACATCAAAGGAAGGAGGGAGCGAGGGAGGAAGCGTGTAGGGTTACCACTTTTTTTGGCCTCTGTGACAGGTGTTCAAATAGATTTCCAAAGTGCAGCCCATATACAACAGCACAAGAGAGAGGAACAGGAGTAAACCATATGGTCCGTCAAGCACACTCTGTCATTCAATATGATCATGACTCATCTTGGGCTTCAACACCACTTTCCCGCCCAATCCCCAAGTCTCTTGTTTCCCTGAGAGACCAAAAATTTATCCAGCCTATTAAATATGGACAACAATGAAGCATCCCCAACCCTCTGGGGTAGAAAGTTCTCAAGATGCACAACCCTTTGAGTGAAGAAATTTCTTCTCATCTCAGCCTTAAATGACCGACCCCTTATCCTGGGACTGTGCCCCTGCACCTATGGCACTTTTGAATGTGATGTTCATCCTTCTTATGAAATTGATGTGAGTCCTGTCTGATTTCAGTTAGCATGTGACAGAACAGCTTTGACTGGTGTGGTCTGGTCAGATATGGATGAGGCTTTTGTTCCCCAGCTTCCCATCCTTTATTTTCCATAGGCCCAAATCTTCGGGCTTTAATTGGCCCGCCCACGTAAAATGGCGGCGCCCAGCCGAACGCGAGCGGCGATCGGCCGCCCGCCCGCCTGCCTGCTGTGCCTGCTCCCGCCTAACCCCTTCCCTGCCCCCAACTGGGGGGAAACTCTCCCCATAAACTTCAGCTGTGTCACCCGGATTATTCTCCATATGAAAGCTCACTTGTCCATGATTTTCATCCTTGCTGACTTACACTAGTTCCTCATCCCACAATGCATCACATTAAAAATCCTAGTCCTTGTCTGTAAGTCCCTCTATGGCTTTGTCCGATCTCATCTCTGCAAACTCCTTCAGCTGTTTATTTCCTCTAAAATGCTCGCTTCTTTTGATCCGATCATCTGGGCAACATTCCTCTCTTTGCCCAACAGTGTGGCAGAAAATTCCGTTACTTTGCCTTATTCCCTGTAACTCACTGCTTCAACCTCTACACCTCTCTCTCCACCTTTAAATACCTTCTCAAGCCCAATCACCTCTGGTCACCCTTCCCAATCTCTCCTCTTTTGCCTGGCATCTGTTTCCTGGCACCAATTTGTGAGTTATCTTGGAATATTTTCTTAGATTAAAGGTAATATACAAACCTCTGGCCATTGTTGGTGCAAACAATGACTTCAAGTAACTTGAATGTCTCAGCAGCTGGAAATGATCCACTTGATCTTCAGTAAGGGCACAATAACTGAAGTGAAATGCACCAATTCTCTAAAGCAGGCCTGTCCAACCTTTTCACTTGGGGGCAACATGTCCATTTTTTTCTCACTCAAGGGGCTGCTGAGCAAACTTTGGAAAGATAAGATTTGGCACAACTTGAAACTGAGTTTCAAAAAATATATATCAACTGTGAGAGTGTGTAAGTATGCATGTGTTGGTGTGTGGTAGTGAGTGTGAGTGAGAAACCTGAGGCTGGGACTAAGGCAGGCTCACAATCACGGCCTCACTCCCACACACACAAACGCTCACTCTCGCACTCCCACACATGCACTCTCTCTCACTCCCACACACACACACACTCACTCTCACTCACACACACACACACACATATACACACACATTCTCTCTTTCTCTCTCACTCCCACAAACACACTCTCTCTCACTCCCACACACACACCCACTCACTCTCACTCTCACTCACACACACACACACACACATATACACACACACACTCTCTCTTTCTCTCTCACTTCCACACAAACACCCACTCTCACATTCACTCTCATACTCACACACACACACACACACAACATATACACACTTACTCACTCACATACACAATGTCTCACACACACTCTCTCTCACTCACTCACTCTCACATACAGACCGTCTCTCACATACACACACACACACACACACACACAACATGGGGCAGAATTTGTCTGTGGGCGAGCTGGGGGCGGGGCCTGCTTGCCGACGTGGGATGACGTTGGGTGGAACCAGCGATGTTATTTCATCGCATTTAAATATTTAGGAAGGCGGGGGATCAACTGTCCGCCCGCTGACCTGTCACTGGCCAATTGAGGCCATTGACAGGGTAGTTAAATCAATTAAAGGACCTGCCCGTCCAACCTTAAGGCTGGCGGCAGGCCAGGAGCCCCAGCGGGCTTCTGAAAAAACATGAAACCTCATCCACCAGCGGGATGCGGTTTCATTTCTGCTTTAAAAAAGTTTAATAAAGTTTCTGTGATATTTATTAACATATCTTATCTCGTGTGACATTGTCACATGAGGGGGTCATGTTAATAATTTTTTTCATTTTTCTATTTTTAAACTTTCAAAAACTTTCGGCGATCTCCCTGAGGCAGCATTTAGTCTGGAAACCCCCCCTCGCCTGCACAGAAAACGCACAGCGCTTCCCGTCAGGCCGGCCTTAATTGGCCCCCACTTAAAATGGCGGCAGGGCCCGTGTTGGCGGCAGCGATCGGCTGTCCACCTGCCACCGAGCCGGTGGGGCGCGCCCACCCATCAAGGGCAAAATTCTGCCCATTCACTCTCTTACCCCCACACACACACACACACACACACACACACACACACACATTCACTCTCTTACCCCTCCCCCCCACACACACATTCACTCTCTTACCCCCACACACACACACATTCACTCTCTTACCCATACACACACACACATTCACTCTCATACCCATACACACACACACACAAACATTCACTCTCTTTCCCATACACACACACATACATATACGTTCACTCTCTTACCCATACACACACACACACACGCACACACACACACATTCACTCTAGTACCCATACACACACACACACACACACACATGCGTACATTCACTCTCCTACCCATACACACACACACACATACACACACTCACTCTCTTACCCATACACACACACACACATACATTCACTCTCTTACACATACACACACACACAAACTCACTCTCTTACCCATACACACACATTCACTCTCTTACCCATACACACATACACATTCACTGTCTTATTGATACACACACATCCACACTCTTACCCAAACACACACATATACACACACATTCACTGTCTTAATGATACACACACATTCGTTCTCTTACCCACACACACACACACACACACACACACACACATTCAATCTCTTACCAATATACACACACACATTCACTCTCTTACCCACACACACACAAACACACTCACATTCACTCTCTTACCCATACACACACACACATTCACTCTCTTACCCATACACACACACACACACACACATTCACTCTCTTACCCACACACATACACACGCACAAACATACACACACATTCAATCTCTTATCCATACACACAGACACACACACATTCAATCTCTTACACATACACACACTCATACACGCAGGCTGGAATTTTACAGCCCTGTTGCAGTGGGGACTGGGCTGTAAATGCGGAGAGTCATTCTAAACTCCATTGGCTTCGGCGGGAATGTGAAATCCTGAAATCCCAGAAAATTCCGTCCTCACTACCACACACACACAAACACAAACTCTCACTCACCCCCACACACACACTCTCTCTCACTCCCACATGCACACACACACTCTCACTCACCCACACACACACTCTCTCTCACTCCCACATGCACACACTCACTCTCACTCCCACATGCACACACTCACTCTCACTCCCACACACACACACACACATTCACTCTCTTACCCATATACACACACACACATTCACTCTCTTACCCATACACACACACACAAACACACACACACACACATTCACTCTCTTACCCATACACACACACACACAAACACACACACACACATTCACTGTCTTACCCAAACACACACATACACACACACACACATACACACACACACGTATACACACATTCACTGTCTTACACACACACACACAAAAACACACACACACATTCACTGTCCTACCGATACACACACATTCACTCTCTTACCCCCCACCCCCCCAGTCAGTCTCTCACTCACCCACATACATACTCACTCTCTCCCTCACACACACTCACTCACTCAACCACTCACTCTTTTGCTCTCACACACACACACACACACATGCGCATACACACTCTCTCACACATACACTCTCTCACTCACACACATTCTCTCACTCACACTCACACACACACTCTCTCTCTCACTGACACGTACACACTCTCTCATTCACACACACACACACTCCCTGTCTCACTCACACACCCTCTCTCTCACTCACACACTCTCTCTCACTCACACTCACACACACACACATTCTCACTCACACACACTCTCTCTCACTCACACATGCACACTCACACACACACTCTCACTTACACACACACGCACTCTCACTCACACACACACACTCACTCATACACACACACTCACACACACTCTCACACTCACACACACACTCACACTCAGACACACGACACTTTCTCTCTCTCTTACTCACTATGTTTGGAGGAGCAGCTCTTTGCAGAATTTTCCATTCCAACTTACATGTTTGGCTGGCAAGTTGAAAACTGGCGGACCACATAGAATGGCTTCAGGGGCTACTTCCAGCCCACAGCCATTGGTTGGACAAGCCTGCTCTAAAGCATCAGCAATACTTTACGTCAGCGTAAATTCATGGATGAATTTAGTCAAAAATAATCCACAGATGGATCAAAGGTGACATTTATAGATGAATAGGATTGTATCTATTTTTCTGTTCATTGGTTTATTAGTCTATGTATACGTCTATCTATCTATCTATCTATCTGTCAATCTATCTATCTGTCTATCTGCCTGTTTGTCTATCTTGCTGACTAACTATAAGTAACTGTCTGTTGATGTGACCTTGGGATCAGGGATGGCAGTTTGGGGATTAGTGCAGGGGATGGGGAGGAAGGAAGATTGAGAAAGTGGAACTTGGGAATGTTGAGATGGAGGGGATTGGGACTGGGGAGAGAACAGTCAATAAAAAGTGGACATTGTTGTTGTCAGCATCCTTTCCTCTCCCTCAGATGATGGACATGCAGCAAATCCATTGGTCATGGGATAATTTCATATGGTGCACTTTTGCGAATGGCTGATGTGGCCAATGCATGACGACCACAAATGTTGCACATGAAGTGGCTGTCAGTTGTCATTGTGGGTTGCTGTTATTGGTGTTGGCACTTGTTTTGAAGCTGCTATAACTGCTGATCGTCATGGTGGCGCACATCGGCCCTCAGGCGATGTCGCCATTTCCCATTGGCTAGTGTTTCCCATGTGTGAAAATTGATGTTTAGGGTCTTCATGACAAGTGTCATTGAAGTGGAACTTTGGGTGTCCTGCTGGTCTTCTGGCTTTTCCTACCTCACTATACAGAAGATCCTTGGGCATCTTCCTTCCTGTGAACATGCCTGAGCCAATGAAGTTGTCTCAATTTTGGAGGAAGTGACCACAATATGATAGAATTTACCCTGTACTCTGAAAGGAAAAAGCTGGAATCAGGTGTAACGGTATTACAGTTGAATAAAGGCAACCACAGAGGCATGAGGGAGGAACTGGCCAGAATTGACTGGGAGATGAGCCTAGCAGGAAAGACAGTGGAACAGCAATGGCAGGAGTTTCTGGGAGTAATTTGGGGGACACAGCAAAAACTCATCCCTAGGAAGAAGAAGCATACTAAAGGGAGTACGGGGCAACTAGGAAAGTCAGGGACAGCATAAAAGCTAAAGAGAAAGCATACAATACGGCGAAGAGCAGTGGGAAACCACGGGATTGGGAAGCCTACAAAGACCAATAGAGGACAAATAAAAAAGAAATAAGGAGGGAGAAGATTAAATATGAGGGTAAACTAGCCAGTAATATAAAAGAAGATTGCAAGAGTTTTTTTAGATATATAAAGGGTGAGAGAAAGGCAAAAGTGGACATTGGGCTGCTGGAAAATGGCGCTGGAGAAGTAGTAGTGGGGAACAAAGAAATCGTGGAGGAACTGAATAGGTACTTTGCATCAGTCTTCATGGTGGAAGACACAAGTAACTTCCCCAAAATTCAAGAGAGTCGGGGGGCAGAGGTGAGTATGGTGGCCATTACCAAGGAGAAGGTGCTAGGAAACTGAAAGGTCTGAAGGTGGATAAATCACCTGGACCAGATGGATTACACCCCAGAGTTCTGAAGGAGATAGTTGAAGAGATAGTGGAGATGTTAGTGGTGATCTTTCAGGAATCACTGGGGTCAGGGAGGGTCCCAGAGGACTGGAAAATCACAAATGTAACCCCCCTGTTTAAGAAGGGAGTGAGGCAAAAGACGGGAAATTACAGGCTGATTAGCCTGACCTTGGTCGTTGGTAAGATTTTAAAGTCCATTATTAAGGATGAGATTTCAGAATACTTGGAAGTGCATGGTAAAATAGTCAGCATGGTTTCATCAAGGGGAAGTCATGCCTGACAAATCTGTTAGAATTCTTTGAGGAGGTAATGAGTAGGTTAGACAAAGGAGAGCTAATGGATGTTATCTACTTGGACTTCCAGAAGGCCTTTGACAAGGTGCCGCACAGGAGGCTGCTCAGTAAGATAAGAGCCCATGGTGTTAGAGGCAAGGTACTAGCATGGATAGAAGATTGGCTGTCTGGCAGGAGGCAGAGACTGGGGATAAGGGGTCTTTCTCAGGATGGCGGCCGGTGACTAGTGGAGTTCCGCAGAGGTCAGTGTTGGGACCACAACTTTTCACTTTATACATTAATGATCTAGATGAAGGAACTGAGGGCATTCTGGCTAAGTTTGCAGATGATACAAAGCTAGGTGGAGGGACAGGTAGTATTGAGGAGGTGGAGAGGCTGCAGAAGGATTTGGACAGGTCAGGAGGTTGGGCAAAGAAGTGGCAGATGGAATACAACGTGGGGAAGTGTGAGGTCATGCACTTTGGTAGGAAGAATAGAGGCATAGACTATTTTCTAAATGGGGAGAGAATTCAGAAATCTGGAGTGCAAAGGGACTTGGGAGTCCTAGTCCAGGATTCTCTTAAGGTTAACTTTCAGGTTGACGCGGTAGTTAGGAAGGCAAATGCAATGTTGGCATTTATTTCGAGAGGACTGGAATATAAAAGCAGGGATGTGCTGCTGAGGCTTTATAAAGCTCTGGTCAGACCACATTTAGAATATTGTTAGCAATTTTGGGCCCCATATCTCAGGAAGGATGTGCTGGCCCTGGAGATGGTTCGGAGGAGGTTCACGAGAACAATCCCAGGAATGAAAGGCTTAACATATGAGGAACGTTTGAGGACTCTGGGTCTATACTCGATGGTGTTTAGAAGGATGAGGGGGGATCTGATTGAAACTTACAGAATACTGAAAAGCCTGGATAGAGTGGACGTGGGGAAGATGTTTCCAATAGTAGGAGAGACTAGGACCCGAGGGCACAGCCTCAGAGTAAAGGGAAGACCTTTTAGAACAGAGATGAGGAGTAACTTCTTTAGCCAGAGAGTGGTGAATCTATGAAATTCATTGCCACAGAAGGCTGTGGAGGCCAGGTCATTGAGTGTATTTAAGACCGAGATAGATAGGTTCTTGATTGGTAAGGGGATCAAAGGTTACGGGGAGAAGGCGGTAGGATGGGGTTGAGAAACTTATCAGCCATGATTGAATGGTGGAGCAGACTCGATGGGCCAAATGCCCTAATTTCTGCTCCTGTGTCTTATGGTCTTATGGTCTTATTTCCAAGCATACTAACTGATATTGCTGATAACCCCGCTTGGCAGCCTGGGTGGAACTTAGGGCAAGGAGGTTGAGGATTGCACCATTGCAATGGTGTTGACTGCAATGGGCCATTCTGCATTAGCTGTAACAGGTTGTTCCAGTTCTTGTTGAAGGAGGTGGCACAACTCTGTGTCTCCTTATGCATGGCTCCGGAGAAAAGTACAGGTACATTGGGTCGTAACTTCCAAGTTCTCCCTTGTCAGATTGGGGGTACCCGAAAGATGTGCTGGTGAACCCCTCTTGGAGCTTCACAGGTAAGGGTTTGCACAGCAACTGCCCAGCACTTCTGCTGGACAATGCGCTGCACTGGGAGTCACCTGAAAAAGTGATATCAATCTCAAACTTCAGATGGTTCTGACAGAGTTACACCAATAGTGACTCAGAAAAGGTTATACAAATTAAAACAACTTCTAACTTCTGGGTAACTATTGTTAAGATCAAGACCAACCCCTGCCACACCCCCACCCCCCACCCCCCCATGGGACTCCCCCCACATAGATGTTCCTCCAGGGGATTCGCTCCACACCCCCCACATCCGTCTAACCATTCCCCGTCCCACGGTAATCCCCAACCCCCTGAACCCCCACCATAGGATTCCACCCACCTGCATGAGTCTCTCCTCTCCACCCCCATGGGCACGACTCTCACCCCCACACCCACCCGAGGCCTAGCCCTCTCACAATCCGACCTGAGTCCCTTTCCCCAACCTGAACCGACCACCCCCCCCCCACCCCACCGACCCCGGGAGGACCAACCCGACCCAACCTCCCCCCCACACCCCCCCAATCCCCTCTGGAGGTCTGTCACACCCCCACCACCATGATGACCAATAACCCCAGCTCTCCCCCCACCGAGGACCAACCCCAACCCACCACCCCAACCTCCCCAGGTCTGGCACTCCCCCCTCCAAGGGCTGACCTTCTCCCGACCTCTGACACCCCCCAAAGCCTATCCACTTGACCTTCTCCTTGGTCTGTCGAGGACCTTTAAACTTCAATGGGGCCTTTAACTCACCTGGTTTACAGCAGCTGGTGCCGTAAAAACGGGGATGCATCCTCCTTCGCTTCGACGGAGTTGGACCTTGAAACTAGGCCTCGAGGACAAGCCACTCTGCCTGGGTCTCGCTGGCCTGAGCTGGAAGTTCGGGCAAGACCGGCCCAGAAGAAAAATCATGGAAGCAATTGGACATGGACTGGAAATCCGACGCTGATAGCCATTCCGAGGAAGTTACAGACCGTTGTCTAGGCCAATGCTCTGCCGGAAGGGTGAGGGTTCCTGTGAACGCATGTCCTCCTTTTTTCACTGCAGTTGCTTCTTTGTGTGTTTCCTCATCTGGATCCAGCTCCTCTTCCTCTTGTGAGACCGGAATTGCCAGAAAAATCTCCCTGATGAAAAAAATTGCATTGCCAGGGCCATTGAACATTCAAAATGTTTGTAAACTGACTAAGCAGTAAAAAAACACAATGTAATAGAGGCACAATGTCTCCCAGGACATTCCAGCGTTACCAGTGCGCATCATTTTATGTATTCCTGAAAATGTCTCCCCAGGTTCTCTTCCTTCTCAGTCCTTTTGCTATTGGATTTCCAAGCCTTAAATCTCATTGGTTAAGGAGTTATCTTGTTATCTTGGCTGAACTTGTTCTCACGCTGAACAATTTCTCCTTCAACTCCTCTCACTTCCTCCAAATAAAAGGTGTGGCTATGGGTACCCGCATGGGCCCCAGCTATGCCTGTCTCTTTATGGGGTATGTGGAACATTCCTTGTTGCAGTCCTACTCCGGCCCCCTTCCACAACTCTTTCTCCGGTACATCGATGATTATTTCGGTGCTGCTTCATGCTCTCGTCAGGACTTGGAAAAATTTATTAATTTTGCTTCCAATCTCCACCCCTCCATCATTTTCACGTGGTCCATCTCTGACACTTCCCTTCCCTTCCTTGACCTCTCTGTCTCAATCTCTGGTGATAGACTGTCCACCAATATCCATTACAAACCCACCGACACCCACAGCTATCTCGACTACAGCTCCTCACACCCCACTTCCTGTAAGGACTCCATCCCATTCTCTCAGTTCCTTCGCCTCCGTCGCATCTGTTCCGATGATGCTACATTCAAAAACAGTTCCTCTGACATGTCCTCCTTCTT
This sequence comes from Carcharodon carcharias, assembly GCF_017639515.1. Taxonomy (NCBI): domain Eukaryota; kingdom Metazoa; phylum Chordata; class Chondrichthyes; order Lamniformes; family Lamnidae; genus Carcharodon; species Carcharodon carcharias. The sequence continues at coordinate 25,436,353 of NC_054479.1, forward strand.
CCTTAACCGAGGTTTTCCACCCACGGTCGTTGACAGGGCCCTCAACCGTGTCCGGCCCATCTCCCGCGCATCCGCCCTCACTCCTTCTCCTCCCTCCCAGAAACATGATAGGGTCCCCCTTGTCCTCACTTATCACCCCACCAGCCTCCGCATTCAAAGGATCATCCTCCGCCATTTCCGCCAACTCCAGCATGATGCCACTACCAAACACATCTTCCCTTCACCCCCCTTATCGGCATTCCGTAGGGATCGCTCCCTCCGGGACACCCTGGTCCACTCCTCCATCACCCCCTACTCCTCAACCCCCTCCTATGGCACAACCCCTTGCCCACGCAAAAGATGCAACACCTGCCCCTTCACTTCCTCTCTCCTCACCGTCCAAGGACCCAAACACTCCTTTCAAGTGAAGCAGCATTTCACTTGCATTTCCCCCAACTTAGTCTACTGCATTCGTTGCTCCCAATGTGGTCTCCTCTACATTGGAGAGACCAAACGTAAACTGGGCGACCGCTTTGCAGAACACCTGCGGTCTGTCCGCAAGAATGACCCAAACCTCCCTGTCGCTTGCCATTTTAACACTCCACCCTGCTCTCTTGCCCACATGTCTGTCCTTGGCTTGCTGCATTGTTCCAGTGAAGCCCAACGCAAACTGGAGGAACAACACCTCATCTTCCGACTAGGGACTTTACAGCCTTCCGGACTGAGTATTGAATTCAACAACTTTAGGTCGTGAGTCCCCTCCCCCATCCCCACCCCCTTTCTGTTTCCCCCTTCTCTTTTTTTTTTCCCAATAAATTATAAAGATTTTCCTTTTCCCACCTATTTCCATTATATAAAATAAAAAAAACCCACTAGAGCTATACCTTGAGTGCCCTACCATCCATTCTTAATTAGCACATTCGTTTAGATAATATCACCAACTTTATCTTTAACACCTATGTGTTCTATTGTACTATTGTTGTTGACATCTTTTGATATTCTGCTTCTATCACTGCTTGTTTGTCGCTACAACCACACCAACCCCCTCCACCTCTCTGTCTCTCTATCTCTCCGCCCCCCACACACACACCTTAAACCAGCTTATATTTCAGCTCTTTCCTGGACTCGAACTCAAGTTCTGTCGAAGGGTCATGAGGACTCGAAACGTCAACTCTTTTCTTCTCCGCCGATGCTGCCAGACCTGCTGAGTTTTTCCAGGTAATTCTGTTTTTGTTTTGGATTTCCAGCATCCGCAGTTTTTTTGTTTTTATATTAAGGAGTTATCTTGTTGGTTGCCCTGTTCACTCAGGTCTCAGATGCCCTGCTCCCCCACTGCAGTGTTATCAGCTTGTATATTCAGCAACTCTGTGGGCGCCTAGATTTTTTGAGTTTAAGGGCACAGGGACAATTTTAACAAATGGCAGGCACCATTAGATGCCTTGCTACAATGAATTCTGATCCCTGGTCTGAACACTGGCTATCCCAGATTAGACACTTTAATATCTAAAGGCGATTGACCTACATGGTTAACATGTATTACAATGTATAGGAGAATGCCTACGTGGTATGCACATGAGCCTTGATGATCCGTAGGGTTCTCCTGGCCTCCCAGAGCAACTCTGTTAATCAGCTATTGATGCTATTTCCCTGTGAGCCACTGTGAGTCTCCCATCAAAGGCATGGCGGGACACCAGGAGAATTGCCAGGAATTTAAAGGTCATGGTTTATTTGAATATGTGAAGGAAAGCAATAGCCAAAGGGAACATGTACTGTATTATAATACACAGGAGAATAACTATCCTCAATGAGAAACTGTGCATTATTCTTCTGTTCTTCACCTGAAGGTAGGTGTGACCCACAGTGCTGCAACCTCCACCACAGGTAGGGCAAGGAGGCAAGACCCTGTTCCACCACAGGCAGAATAGGGATTGAACCCCGTGCTGTTGACACAAATTTGATCCACGTCAGCCATCCAGCCAACTGAGCCAACTGGCCCCCAAGGAGTCCAAGTTGCTGTGGCAACGTACAAATGTGCATTGCATATGGATGAATTATATGTGCTATTATGCTTTAAGCTGTTCTATCACACTGTCAGTGTTGGAACAATCTACTCCAACTGAAACATTCTACTTTAGATCAACCATTAGTGACTCGGTTGCATGGGTCTATGTAGAGTAAAGGGTTAACGTCAGGAGCACCAGATCCTGATGTAATTAATGATGTGACTATGATGCAATGTCACATGACTAAGAGACTGCGATTCGGTGGGAAGTAGAAGTACATAGATCTGTAAATAAACAATAATGTTTTTGATGAATGACAGCTTATGGTAGCATTCTTAGGTAACAGGCAAACCCTAAAGAAACCCCATCTAGACCCTGAGCCCAAGATGAAACAGTCCAATGGCCCCACAGGGAGTAAAGAGATAATTGCTTGAGCCATCCTGACACTGGCTGATTTATAGACGGCAGCCTTCCACAGTGTGGACTGTTTCAGAGAGAATTTCTGACTCACCAAGTAAAGGTGTTTCATCGTAAACTCTCAACAGCAGTATTTTGCTTACAGGTGATTATGAACAGGCTTTCTGTGTGTTCCTTGGCCCAGAGATCCCAAACCAAGCCAATGAATAAAAACAAAAAAACTGCGGATGCTGGAAATCCAAACCAAAAACAAAAACAGAATTACCTGGAAAAACTCAGCAGGTCTGGCAGCATCGGCGGAGGAGAAGCCAACGAATAGATGATTCCAGTCTAAACTCTTCCTGTGGATGGGGAGCACTTGGAACAAGAAGTAGTTGACTTACTACACACCTAGCTCCTTGAAGTTTCCTCCAGCTTTAATGGACTAACACAAAACTTTCCACTCAGCCTCACACTGGTCCAAGAAAGGTTCAAATTTATCATTGGATTTCTTAAAGCAAATAATTCAATCATAAGTTAGCAGTCACACTAAACTGAAGGCCTCAGATCCATTTCTAAAGATATTTCAGAGTACACCCATTTAAAAGGCCCCAGAATAGAGTATAAAGCTTGCCGTTGGCCTCATTTTTCTGGGGCTGTACCTTTAATATTATTCCAGTGGTATCCCTCCCATTAGCACGATTAGATGACTCTGTTTAATAAATGAGCAATGCTAACTTGCAATTCCTGCAGAAAATGACCCCTGGTCTGTGCTGATCTATCTGATTTTAGCCAAGGTGCAGTAGGAGTTTCACAATTGATCTCCATGCTAGAAAAGGCAGGGTTATTGCTTCTGACTTCCATCCAGGGACCCTTGGAGTAAAATGAGCATGTGTGGACGTGATGAGAGGCAGGAGTAGCCTTAGTTACAATGACCTCTTTAATCAAACACCTTGCCAATGCTCACTGTCTAGGCACACACATGGGCAAGATACAATGGGTGGCAGGTATACATGGCACCTTGCCTCAGTTCAATTTCAGTTCAAGCAGAAATGCTTGCTGTAGGCATGACCTATGTTTTATTAATTTGTGGGATGTGGGCATCACTGGCTAGGCCAGCATTTATTGCCCATGCCTAGTTGCCCTTGAGAAGGTGGTGGTGAGCAGCCTTCTTGAACCACTGCAGTCCACGTGGTATAGGTACACGCACAGTGCTGTTAGGAAGGGAGTTCCAGATTTTGACCCAGCGACAGTGAAGGAACAGCGATACAATTCCAAGTCAGGATGGTGAGTGACTTGGAGGGGAACTTCCAGGTGGTGGTGTTCCCATCTTTCTGCTGACCTTGTCCTTCTAGATGGTAGTGGTCATGGGTTTGGAAGGTACTGCCTAAGCAGCCTTGGTGAATTTCTGCATTGCATCTTGTAGATGGTACACACTGCTGTTACTGTTTGTTAGTGGTGGAGGGTGTGAATGTTTGTGAAAGGAGTGCCAATCAAGCAGGCTGCTTTGTCCTGGATGGTGTCACGCTTCTTGAGTCTTGTTGGAGATGCACTCATCCAGGCTTGTGGGAAGTATTCCATCACACTTCTGACTTGTGCCTTGTAGATGGTGGACAGGCTTTGGGGAGTCAGGAAGTGAGTTACTCCTCACATGCTTCCTAGCCTCTGACTTTCTCTTGTAGCCTCAGTATTTATATGGCTAGTCCAGTTCAGTTTCTGGTCAATGGTAACACCCATGATGTTGATAGTGAGGGATTTAGCAATGGTTAGATTCTCTCTTGTTGAAGATGGTCATTGCCTGGCACTTGTGTGGCATGAATGTTACTTGCCATTTGTCAGCCCAAGCCTGGATATTGTCCAGGTCTTGTTGAATTTGGATATGGACCACCTTAGTTTCTGAGGAGTCATGAATGGTGCTGAACATTGTGCAATCGTCAGTGAACATCCCCACTTCTGACCTTATGATAGAAGGTAGGTCATTGATGAAGCAGCTGAAGATGGTTGGACCGAGGACACTACCCTGAGGAGCTCCTACACTGATGTCCTGGAGCTGAGATGATTAACCTCCAACAACCACAACCATCTCCCTGTGTGCTAGTTATGACTCCAACTAGTGGAGAGTTTTCTCCCTGATTCCTATTGACTCCAGTCAATAGGCTTTAAAGTTGTTACGTCATGATGCTGATGCTGGTGACAGAGATACCAGTGGAGCCATATCAAAGATGTTGGGCAGCAAAATAAGACAAATAGCAAAATTTATAAATAATATTCTTTGGGGCCTTTTTAATGGTTGTACTTTTGAAATATCTTTACACACCTAAGCCATTCAGTAAAATAACTGCTAACTTATGTTATTTAGAGTATTTTTCCTCAAAGTTTCTTCCCTCCTCCTCTCCCACTGGCACTATGCTCTTCCTCAGGTGCAGTTCTACGGGCATCTGCAACTCAAGTGGCTGCTCCTAATGAGCGTGTCAACATTGATGATGAGATTTTCAGCTTCTGTGCTCCATAGAAAACTTCTATCCATCAAAATGAACTGTTCCCACACCAGCTGAGGTCAGCTGACTCAGAACAGACCAGAGATGGAGGAAACACATTTAATGCAAAGACTTGGACTAACCAGTTATGCTATGTGTATATGCTTGTGATACACACAAGCCCAGAAGCTCAGTTTAATGTGGTGGAGCTGGTCATGTTTTATAAGGCGTCAGTGATTTTTATAGACTGTTTGAGAGGTTAGTGAAGGTTTTGTAGAAAAATCCAAACAGGAAACCACAAATAGCGGCATTAGAGCCTTCTTCAATGCATCAGCTCACTCAGAGAATATCCACGGATATTGCTTTAAATGATGCTTTTTGGGATCTGCAGTCACCAGTTAATGAATGTACTGCCAGCGGCTTTGGACTCCAAACTCCAGTGTCTTTTACTTTCCTCCAATTTTTCTTCCACCTCTTCTGAAGGAACCAATGGGTTGACTTGGTGTGGATTCAACTGGCATCCAACAACCTTGTACCTCATTCCTGTAGTCATCTCCCATGGGAGATACTCACTCAAGGCAGTGAGTAGGATGATCAACTCTTACGAAATACATTAAGTTACACTTCGGCTGTGGGACTGGGGGCATGGTGGGGATGGGGCGGTGGAGGGGTGTGGGGGCAGGGGTTTAAAGCAATTAAAATTTTCAACTTGTCTTGTGCTGTCGCAACATTATCATCTCTCTGCTGGCCGACTCAGAGACTTACCCTGCTCAAATCACTCAACTGAAACCCCCAGGCTGTCCGAGAAATATGGGTCAATAGGGTCCCTTAAGGGACGTGGAACAAACAGCCAAAATAGGGGATAATCCCTTAAAATACAGGACAGTTGTTCACCCTGGCAGTAGGTGATCACAGTCAAACCTGATCCTGTCCTCTCCTGGCAGGTTGACACATGTATACACACACACACCCACAAACACATACATGCACGCACGCATGCACAGCAAGGTTCAAGGAGATGATCAAACTTCCGTCTGTCTGCAGAAGAGGTGTGGAATTTGTCACAGAGGTACGCTACAAAGGGGAGATGCTGGCTCATCAATTTCACCTCCCATGAACGGCAACATTGCTGTCTGTTTTAGCTCCAAATTATTGCAGCAACTGAGCAGAGCAAACCCAGCATTGAGCAGGAGAGGACAGTGGGATCCTTCGGCCTGTTTGGCATCAGTACCAGAATAGGTGGTGAGCCATCCTGGTGATCAGTGCTTCGCTTATTGAGAAGTGTGTCTAAGATCCACCCACACCATTTATACCTCTCTGCTGAGTCAGAAAAACATCAGTCCCACTGACAGGGAACTCTGTCCTTACTTCAATACTCCCTTGAAACAATTTGGCGAGATTCAGGCTGATCTGTGCCATGCATTTTGTTCCAGCTGTAATAATTCAATCTCTCATCATCAACAGTGATTTGTTTTTCCCCTGCTCCTATTCTACAAACCATTTTATTTCACTTGTATATGGGTGGCAATACAACAATTTTTCTCCACTGTTCTAAGGTGACCTAAAACTCGTTAATAAATAGCCATGAATCTTTTTGCCATAGACTTCAATAATCTGGGTGTAATTTGTTTCAAGCGTTAGCAGCTTAAGGGGTACAGTCCCATAATGTTTATGTTACTGCACAAGAAATCCAGAGGCCTGGAATAATGAGAAAAGTGTTCAAATCCCACCATAGCAGCTGAGGAATTTGAATTCAAGTAATTAAATAAATAGCTCGTCTCAGTAATGGTGAGTATAATTACAGATTGTTGCAAAAACCCATCTGGTTCACTTATGCCCTGTAGGGAAGGAAATCTACCATCCTTCCCCAGTTTGGCTAATACCCTGTATGTAACTCCAAATCCACAACATTGTGACTGACTCTTAACTGTCCCCTGCTAAGGCCTAACAAGCCTTTCAGTTGTACCAAACAGCAACAATAAACTACAATAAGTATCACCAATATCTTGGCTGAGATCTCTATCCCAAAGGCTAGTCAAGCAACAGCCTGACATACTCATCCTCACAGAACTGTACCTTTCAGTTAACATGCCACACTCCTCCATCACCATCCCTAGGAGTGTCCTGTCCCGTAGGCAGGATAGACTCATCAAAAGTAGCAACACTGTGGTACTCAGCCAGGATAGATTGGCCCTGGGAATGCTAAACCTTGGCTCTGGACCCCTTGAATTCCCATAGCATAATGTCAAACCCGGACAAAAAATCTTCCTGCTGATTATCACCTACAGCTGTACCTCAGCTGATAAATCAGTACTACTTGTTGAACACCTTTTGGAAGAAGCACTGAGGATAGCAATGGCCCGAATGGACAATGGGTGGGGAATTCAACGCCCAGAATCAAGGGTGGCTCGGTTGACCACTGCTCACTGAGCTGGCTGAGTCTTGAAGGGCATACCTGCCATATTGGGCCTGTGGAAGGTGATGGGAGACTCAACACAAGGGAAAAAAAAACCTGCTTGACCTTGTCTTCACCAATCTACCTGTTGCCAATGAATCAGTTAATGACAGTATTGGTTTGAGTGACTACCGCATGGTCCTTGTAGAAGCAAAGCCCATCTTCACGCTGAAAAGATCCTTCACCATGTAAATTGATTCAGAAAGATCTAACAGCTCAAAACTTGGCTTGCCTGAGGCACTGTTGACCAGCAGCAGCAGCAGAATAGTATTACACCCCAATCTATAACCTGATGGCCTCTCATACTACTCACTCTATCATTACCTTCAAGCAAGAGGACCAACTCTGGTTCACTGAGGAGTGCAGAAGGGCAAGCCAGGTGCAGAACCAGACATGCCTAAAGATAAGTGCTGACTTGGTGAAGTTACAATACAGGAATACATGCATGCTAAACATAGAGCAGCATGCCATAGATAGCACTAAGCAGTCCCACAACTATAAAATCAGATCAAAGCTCTGCAGTCCTCCCACATCCAGTCAAGAATGATGGCAGAAAATTAAGCAACAAATAGGGGGAGGAGTGTCCGTGAACATCCTCGTCATCAAAGTAGCATTTGACCGAGTGTAGCATTAAGAAACCCTCGCAAAGTTGAAGTCAATGGGAATCAGGGAAAAACTCTTCACTGGTTGGAGTCATACCTAGCACAAAGGAAGATATGTATGTTGTTGGAGGCCAAACATCTCAATTCCAGGCCATCGCTGCAGGAGCTCCTCAGGGTAGTGTCCTAGGCCCAACAAACTTCAACTGCTTCACCAATGACCTTCCTTCCATCATAAGGTCAGAAGTGGGAATGTTTTCTGATGATTTCACAATGTTCAGCACCATTTGTGACTCCTTGGTTATTGAAGTTGTCCCTGACCTGCAGCAAGACCTGGACAATATTTAGGCTTGGGCCGATAAGTGGCAAGTAACATTCGCGCCAGCAAAGTGCCAGGCAATGACCATCTCCAACAGGAGAGAATCTAAGCATTGTTCCTTGACATTCAATGGCATTACCATCACTGAATCCCCCATTATCAACATCCTGGGGCTTACCATTGGCCTGGAGCTGAAGCAATACGGAGGTGCAAATTGGCTTCCCAACCATGTCCTGCTGATGGGGAAATTTACGAGTGGGAGTAGGTTGGGCAACTAATATGAAGATCCAAAATATCAGCCATGGCTGACTGAGCACCCCCACACCCCCCAACCCAACGCCCTCACTTCTCTCCCCACAATATTGGGAAGCCAACAGCTCAATTTAAGTCATCTTCCAGTGACAGCCCTGAGGCGTAGGGGGGAAGGACATTTTAAGCGAAGAGTGATGGCGGGGTAGGGAAGGCAGCCTCTGCTGCCCCAGCGACTTCCATGGAGGAAATAGGCCTTTGAAACTTTTTAAATTTTTCTTTCCTTACCAGCTGAATTCACCAGTTTCCAGACTGCCTCAGCAGTGGGCACTGCTCCTGGTGGCATTGCTGAGGCTCCTAGCTGCTGGCCCACGAGTTGGGTTGGCTGCTGTCAGGGGCAGCCTGCCATCCTGAACAGGTAACAACCCTGGCAGCAGCTACTCCATTAGCTGCCACCCATTTATTTGGTAATAAAGCTGAGGGCCAACTCCTGCCTGCCGCCCATGTGTGTTGCTGACATGCGTTTCTGATGGCTGCCAGGACCTCGATTGCTTTGGTAAAATTCTGGCCCTACTGTGACAAATGGAATTTGGGTAAAACAGGAGAATATTCATGAGGTTGTTGGCAAAAAAAAAAGGCAGTGCCTTTGGATAGAAAAGCGAGAGTCAGTTAAAAAGGGATTTGAAACATTGGGCGTCTGGATGACAGGGCGCGCAGGCTGGATGCCCCTTCCATCTGGCTGCAGGCCCAGTCCATTATGAAGAAGGGGCCTCATTAACCTGCCACAGATGAGCTACACCCTTTCTACTCCACCCCTGACAATCCAGCTGCAGCTAGCCAACTCCAGCCCTCACAGTACTGGGTAGCCCAGATATTGATCCAGCTGGCAAGAGACTGGGTTGTAGATCAAGGGAAAGGGGTAAGATTACAGTGGGGGGGGGGGGGGGGGGGGGGGGGGAGAGAGAGAGGGGGACACTGAGTAACATATATTGTTCTTGTGGAGTCCTGGGGAGCACTCTTGCGCGTAGCCCCTGGTCTCAAAAAAATACTTCCGGATGTGCCTTTTTGGTGCCTCTTCCTCTTGACCAAGTTTTTCCTTGCAGATTGTTGTTGCACAAGCTGTGTCCAGAAGGCCCATAAAATTGCACTGAGTTCTTACTTATGTCACAGGACTCTGATTTGCACAGATAAATGAGCCACATGCCTGGGTCATCCAGCAAAAGGCAAGGCTTAAAATGGTGGAAAAGCGGGGTCTGGGCAGCAGGTCGACCACCTCGGTTTAATCACTACTGCCATCACATTTCCACCCAGTGCAGGGAATTAACATTGTCCCCTTGCTCCAGAAGCGACCAGAAAGGCTTTGGTGCATGGTAGGCATTGCCATTTTAAGAAATGCAATGAGCTAACAGATGCAGGGTGTCCAGGCTTGTTTGCAGTTAAGTGCTAGTGTAATGTGAGAGGGCACACACGTACAGTGTTGTAATACAATGTCATGTCAGGAGCTTATGTAATGTAAGTTGGAGCAGGCCCAGGCTGGTGTGGGCCCAGGGGAGAGAGTGAGAGTTGGGGAGGAGGGGGGGTGGGGGAGAGAGCGTGCACAGCACTGGGGCTGCTGAAACGATGCTGGCGTTCGCAGACCCTGCTGAAATGTTTGTTTATAAGTCCCACGGTCTGGCGCACAGCTTGCCAATCACAACACTTAAAGGGTTTTCCAACTGGCCAGAAACATTCCTTTTCAAAGCCTGACTTTTCTTGTGGAGGGGCCCTGGCTATCTGATACCTGCTAGACGACAAAATTAGTTTCCTAAACAGAGTGCTCTCTGTTTCCCATGATTCTGTACTTTACTCCCATGCAGAGTTGACGGAAACCACTGATTAATGATTTTGACATGCTTTCTGGTTCTCTAATTCAATTATTACATTCATCAAGTACTGTTTAACAAGTTTGCCCACAATTTAAATACGTTGGTTTCTAATTTCAGGAGGTTTTTGTGTGTTCTTGCAATATCTCCTTTACATGTGGAATAACTATTCTCTTCAATGGCAAAAATTTGATTTTTAAAGGAATTCTTTTCTGACTCTCAATCATTCCTATGTTCATAGTAGATCTCCTTGGCTCACCCAAGTGGAAAGTCTCCACTGTGAGCCTCAGTAGTGAATGATTGTGGAGGACTTCATATTCAAATCCAAAACTGCCCTCATCTGACTTTGATATCTGTACACACTGCTTGGGGGCAACTACTCAGCAAGTGGGAACAATACCCTAGTTGATGTTTCACATCCCCTTCTCCACCAAACTGAGGATGGAAATTGGGGGATAATCAGAAGTCCCCATATTCTGGACTTCCAGATGTGGCACACCAATACCCTCCCGTACGAATGAAGACAAGTACGGTAGTCTGAATTTAATCTTTCTTGCACTGTAAAGTTCATTTATCTCGGACAAGTGGGGATTGCTAGTCAAGTTTCACCATTTCAGTGTGAGGCATTGCCCCATGGAAAGTTCTGCTGGATATTGAGAAACTCCACTGAGCGAGTTCCAGTGCGTTGGCCTCCTTCCATCCATGAAGGATGGTGGACATGCAGCAAATAATCCATTTAGATAGGGTGTCTTCATATGATGCACCTTTGATGATGGTTGTGAAGGCCAGTCCTTGAGTGGCAGGTTCTGCCACAAGTGCTGCACATGAAGCTGCCAAGTGACATTGTGGGTTGTTGTTTTCCTGGGACTGATTCCTGGGATAACGGGACTGACATATGAGGAGAGATTGAGTCGATTAGGATTATATTCACTGAAGTTCAGAAGAATGAGAGGGGTTCTCATAGAAACCTATAAAATTCTAACAGGACTAGACATGATAGAGGCAGGAAGGATATTCCTGATGGTGGGGGAGTCCAGAACCAGGGGTCACAGTCTGAGGATATGGGGTAGACCATTTAGGACCGAGATGAGGAGAAATTTCTTCACCCAGAGAGCGGTGAGCCTGTGGAATTTGTGACTACAGAAAGTAATTGAGGCCAAAACATTGTATGTTTTCAAGATGGAGTTAAATATAGCTCTTGGGGCGAAAGGATCAAAGGATATGGGGAGAAAGCGGGAGCAGGCTATTGAGTTGGATGATCAGCCATGATCATGATGAATGGCGGAGCAGGCTCGAAGGGCCGAATGGCCTACTCCTGCTCCTATTTTCTATGTTTCTATGTTTCAGCATTGACGCCTGTTGCCAAATAGCTGCAGTTGCTGGTCACCATGGTCGTGCACGCTAGCCCACAGGGGGTGTCATCCTACAGCGAGTTCTGGTAGACTTCAACATAAAAATCGGACAGCATAAGCCTATGCCCGTCCTCTCATGCACACATACTTTCATGCAGTGGCTGTCACTGGAGGCTGAGCAGGAGCAAGTGTCTGACAGATAATTCCCCATGCTTATCCCTGGGACCAAACACAGCATTGCTGCCTTGGCTTAAATCAGCTCAATCATTGCAGTCTAAGGATTGAACTCCAGACCTTCCTAGTGTGCACAGCTGTGTGCTGCACTGGATGTCGATGGTCCCTCACTGAGTCAGAAGGGGCACCAGGAGTGGACAACCCATCACCGCATTGATTTCTGTGTGGTATCTTTTAACTTACCCGAAATAAAATAAAGATTCGGCTAATACTTTTTTTAATGATGACAATGTCTATTCAGCAGCTTTGCTGGCACTTTCAAAATGTTTTTATTCTTTTAAAGCTCCGCCACTTTTATAATTTATAATTTTTAGAATTTATCCACCATTTATGGGCATACACTTTAATAACAATGTGCAGGATGGATTAATAGTAAATGAATGAAACAAGCACTATTGATAACGGGATTGGATCTGGAATGCACAAATAACATTCCACAAGTCGAATCTAGGATATCTCTCCTTAATAGAACTACGTGGAACTGTGGAACCAGCGGCGTTTCAGCACAAGAGTGTGAAGTGGGAAGGAATATTCCCCCTAGAAATGAGTAACATTGGAATGAACAAGTTTCTTCTCTTAAGGTAAAATTTGTTCCCTGGGAAACTTGATGGCTCATCCCCATGACCAGTCTTCAGCGAATATTCAACAACATACTTAAAAGCCTTTAACAATGTTTTTGAATTCAAGGCCAGCATTTTCCAGCCCCTCACACTGGTGGGATCTTCTGCTCCCGCCGATGTGAATGGAGATTTTAATGGCTCATCGGACCTGCCTCAGTGGGAGACCCGCTGCGAGGGGCTGGAAAATCCCGGCCCAGATTTCTAAGAGGGTAAACTTGTTTTTGCTTCCTCCCCAGCCCACCAAAAAGATAACATGCATGGGAGATATTCCTACATTTCCTGGTCAAGAGAATAGTAAGTGGGTGATCTGTTCCTTTGACTGCTGGATGTTCATGGATATGCGAAGGAGACACTTACCTATTTGAACACTTACACTTATCAGAACCTTCCCCATCTCTGTAATCTCCTCCAGCCCCACCACTCTCTGAGACATCTGCACATCTCTAATTCTGGTCTTTTAAGCATCCTCGATTTTAAATTGCTCCACCATTGATGGTCACGCCCTTATTTGCATAAATCCTAAACTCTGGAATTTCCTCCCTTCACCTCTTCACCTTTCTATCCTCCTTTAAGCCACACTTTAAAACCCACCTCTTTGATTAAGCGTTTTGTCATCTAACCTAATATCTCCTTACATGGCTTGATGTCATATTTTGTTTTATAACGCTCATGTGAAAGGCCTTGGGATGTTTTATTTCATTAAAGGCACTACATAAATATAAGTTGATGCTGTTGCTGTTAATCTAGGCTCACACTCTGGTATAATACTGAAGATTGCCTGAGATGCAAAACCAAGGCCTTACCTAGTGGTTCAGGTAGCTATTAACAGTTTTCATGGCACTATACTGGGATCCTGGCCAGCACTCAAGCTTCAAACAAAAACAGAAAGAAAGCTCATTCATCTAATTGCTGCCATGCATGTCTATAGTGACAGTCACTGAATCTCAAAGTACTTATTTGAATGTGAAACACTTTGAGATATTTCTGAAAGATGTGAGATCAATTTATTTTTCTTCTTCTGCCACCCTCTTCCGTTGGGAAGGGCCATGTTTCCGCTGATCTCCTTCTCTTCTGAGCTGAGATCAGGACCTCAATGCCTAACTGTGACACAATGTAGAAATGATAAACACCAGTGGACTAATCATTCCCTTTTTTTGCATCTTTTTCTACCCTTCTCCTAAAGGATCTAACTCTTGCTCTGGAATAGCCCTATGGGTGCCAAGTGTGCAGTAGGAGCCATAGTGATAGGAGTGGAAACCCCGAATAATTTTTTAAAAATCATTCTTTCATGGGATGTGGGTGTCACTGGCAAGGCCAGCATTTGTTGCCCACCCCTAATTACTCTTGAACTGAATGGCTTGCTAGGCCATTTCAGAGGGCAGTTAAGATTCAACCAGATTGACTCTGGAGTCAAATGTAGGCCGGGCCAGGTAAGGATGGCTGATTTCTTTCCCTAAAGGACATTAGTGAACCAGATAGGTTTTTACAACAATCGATGTTAGTTTCATGGTCACCATTACTGAGACTAGCTTTCAATTCCAGATTTTATTAATTGAATTTAAATTTTACCAGCTACCATGGTTGGATTTGAGCCATGTCCTTGGAGCATTGTCATGAAATGGCATTACCATCACTGAATCCCCCACTATCAATGGGGTTACCATTGACCAGAAGCTGTACTGGACTAGCCATATAAATACTGTGGCTACAAGAGCAGGTCAGAGGCTAAGAATCCTGTGGCAAGTAACTCATTTCCTGACTCCCCAAAACCTGTCCACTGTCTACAAGTCATAAGTCAGGAGTGTGATGGAATATTCCTCACTTGCCTGGATGAGTGCAGCTCCCACAACACTCAAGAAGCTGAACACCATCCAGGACAAAGCAGCCCACTTGATTGGCACTCCATCCACAAACATTCACTCCCTCCACCACTGACACACTGTGGCAGCAGTCTGCACCATCCACAAGGTACACTGTAGTAACTCACAAGATTCCTTAGGTAGCACCTTCCAAACCCACAACTGCTACCTAAGAAAAAGGGCAGCATATACACCGCCAACTGGAAGTTCCCCTCCAAGCCACTCACCATCCTGATGTGGAACTATATCACTGTTCCTTCACTGTCGCTGGGTCAAAATTTTGGAACTCCTTCCCTAACAGCACTGAGTGTACCTATACAACATGGACTGCAGAGGTTCAAGAAGGCAGCTCACCACCACCTTCTCAAGGGCAATTAGGGATGGGCAATAAATGCAGGCCTAGCCAATGACGCCCACATCCCATGAACGAATAAAAAAATAGCCTGGGCCTTTGGATTACTAGCACAGTGACATTACCACTACACCACCATCTCCCCCAATTTGACCCCTACGGCCCCAGCTAAGTGCAGCTAACTCAGGGGTATGAGATTTTTCACTGTTCTTGTAGTCACTGTATTGTGTTGATGATATGGTTGCTCCAGTTAAGATTCTGATCAATGGTGAGAGGAGGAGAGAAAGGGGAGAAAGAAAGACTTGCATTAATATTGTGCTTCTCACACCCTAGCACATCCCACATAGCCAATGAAGTTCTTTTGAAGTGTAGGCACTGTTGTAAAGTAGGAAAAACAGCAACCAATGTACCCACAACAAGTTCCTACGATAGTAATGTAATAGTTATCAGATCATCTGTTTTAAGTATTGGTTGAGGGATAAATAATTTAAGAGAAGTCAGTGGCATTGGCGTGGAGTGGATTGGCCTTACCATCCCATTGTGTGCTTCTTATTGCCCAAAAACTACCCCCAAAACAGGTAACAAATAGAATGAAAGACCACTTAGGTGTCCACAGCATAGGTCATGCACTGACTCCTATAAAAAATGTGCTATGCGTAAAGCTGCCACGGTAACTGGCTGGGGGCTAAACCCTGTGCCATTTCACTGTAACAAAACCACAAATGGAATTCTTTTAGTTTATAAACAATAAGGTATTATATTACTGTGCCTGTTCTTAAAGCTGCATGGCTTCAGTACTATCTGAATTACTCCGATCAGGAAATGTTCCCTGAGCTTATGAGTCTCTGAAGCTTAATCTATTGATCATTCTTTTTGGGTAGAAACAAATCTATTGAACTTTTAACTGTAAATATTTTACTAAGTCTGGCAACAACATTAAATACCCCAAGGGTCAAATTCCAGGTGGGAATGAAAGCATCTAATCTAATGTTACCTACATTCCAAGGGTAACTGAATCCAGTTCTCATCTGTGTTGCTCGTTCACAAATGTTTACAGATATTAATTTTAGGAAATCCCCTGAGGTATCACCCTTGCTTGTTCTTGCTGTTTTGAAGATTGAGCATTGCAGTTAGGAGGCAGCATTCATGATGAGAGTTTGTGGAGCTGGGACTGGTGATTATAATAGGTTGGGATAGGTTACAGAATTTAATAGATGGGGCTGGGACCTTTGCTTAAACTCAAGGTGTCCGGGATCATTGAGTAGAATAAGTGGGATTGATGTCATTGACTTTGCTAAAAATCAACAGTTAGGTGAGGCTGGGGTATTTAATTAGACTAGGAGAATTGCATTTACTGATTCGATTAGACGGGGCGGTGATCATGAATTAGACTATATGGGCAAAATTGGGTGAGCCCCAAAAACCGGCATGAGACTCACAATGGGTAATCAGGATCTATTCTGATGAAGGCAGCACCCAAGCTTTGTGCTGTTTGCTGAATTACCATGACTGCAGCCAATGCTAAACATGCTGTTGATTGGCTGCTTTCCTCAGCAGAGGGCCCAAGTACAAATGAGGCTAGGACCACCAAAACTGCGCTACTTAAAGCCAAACCGTACCTCTTGAATGGAGGTGTGTTCTGGCTATAGCAGGTGCTGGAAGTGACTGAGGAGGAGCACCTGAGCAGGAAGAACACTGAATAATGGTGCAACAGAAGAGACAACATATTCCAAGGTTCCCCAATGCAGCACTGGAGACCTAGGTGCAGGAAGTGGACAAGAGGAGAGACGTTCTCTATCCAGAGTAGATTAGGAGGCGCTCCAGACAGATACTGCAAAGGTAGTGGGAACTGATAGCCATCGCTGTCAATGACAATGCTGCAGTCCTGAGGTCCTGGATGAAGAGCTGCAAGAAATTTAAGGACATCACGCAAGTGATCAAAGTCAGTAAATTCACCTTCAAACACCACATCCTCACAACTGAATCGCTATAGACTCACATACTACACCCTTCAGCCACATACCTAAAATCTCTATCGACCATGACTCATACCTAACATGCATACATTCAACTCACCCTCACACAGTTAGCACTGCTGCAAGCCTCACACTCACACCTCACAGCTTGCACACATTCCAGATATTCATTCATGAAAGTTGAGTCATTCAAACAATCACACCACACTCACTGACACACTTCCTTCTCCCTTGTAGGACAAAGATAACTGCAAGCTGCACATAAGCAGTGGGAACAAGCATGGATTCAAGCCCTTATCTTGATGGAGGAGATGGTGTACACCATCACTGGGGCAGCCATGATCAGGTTGAATCCCTCAAAGATGATTGCATGCTCTTATCTCACATTCCTTGTTACCAGGTATATGGTGAGCAGCTGAGGAGAAAGAGGAGGAGGAGGAGGGGGAAGAGAGGATCCACTTACTGACTAGGATATCCCTGATTGACTCATCCGCTGTGTCCCAATGACTGCAATTCCAATTCCCCATTTAACAACAATCCACACCATACCTTCCCTCCTGTTATTTTTTGAAAATTCATTTACAGGATGTGGGTTTCATCCATATGGAAATGAATAAATGTTATTACCCACCTAAACAGAGCATTAGTCACTCAACTTGACGCAACTGTGGACAGCTGATTGGGACACTGCACAAAGATCCCCACTAGGCTAGCATTTACAGTCCATCCCTACTTGCCCTTGAGAAGGTGGTGTTGAGCTGCCTTCTTCAACTGCTGCAGTCCCTGTGGTGTAGGTACACCCACAGTGTAGCTAGGGAGGAAGTTCCAAGACTTTGACCCAGCGACAGTAAAGGAACAGTGATATAGTTCTAAATCAGGATGGTGTGTGGCTTGGACACTTCCAGGTGATGATGTTCCCATGTATCTGCTGCCCTTTCCCTTCTAGATAATAATGGTCATGGGTGCTGTCTAAGGAACCTTGGTGAGATTCTGCAGTGCATCTTGCAGATGGTACACACTGCTGCCACTGTTCATTGATAAGGGAGGGAGTGAATGTTTGTGGAAGGGGTGCCGATCAAGTGGGTTACTTTGTCCTAGATGGTGTCAAGCTTCTTGAGTTTGTTGGAGCTGCACTAATCCAGGCAAGTGGACAGTATTCCATCACACTCCTGACTAGTGCCTTGTCAATGGTGGAGAGGATTTGGGGAGTCAGGAGGTGAGTTACTTGCTGCAGGATTCCTAGGCTCAGACCTGCCCTTGTAGCCACAGTATTTATATGGCTGGTCCAGTTCAGTTTCTGGTCAATAGAAACCCCCAGGATGTTGATAGTGGAGGATTCAGAGATGGTAATGCCATTGAATGTCAATGATAGATGATCTGTTCTTGGAGATGGTCTGGCCTGGCAATTGACTATCACAGTGTCCACTTGGCCACAATGCTGAAATAAAGAGGGACACAAGCACGATGGGCCGAATGGCCTACATCTTTGCTGTATGAATCATATTTAATGATTCTATGGCCATAATTTTTTGTCTCATGGACGGGCGTGCACCCGACCTGAAAGGACATGAAATCGCACAAGACGCCGTCCGGCATGCATTCTGACATCATCCTGCATGCAAGCAATCTTCAGGCCGGGTGCACACGGGTATCGGAGCCACACCAGCTGACAATTAAAGGACCACTTAAGGCCATTAAAAAGGCAATTTATCCCGATTTTACATTGCCCATACAATTTCGTGCTCGTCACACAGGCAGGCAGGCAACCTCATCCAAGGGTGGGATAAAAAGGATCAGCAGCATTGCCAGTGTGAGTAGTGAAGAGTTTAAGAGATAGTTTGCTGCTGGTTGCTTATTTGAATTTGACAGCTTCATCTCTGTTCTGAGCTTCAGTCTTAGCATTTTTAGGCTTCAGTTCAGGACTTCAGACCCCTGGAGGATTTTGACCATATGGACCCTTCCAAGTGCCATACAGCCTCCTGTAATCCTGGTAATGGGGATTGTGCTCACTGCAGTTGGCAGTTTCCCTGAGCAGGAAGAGAGGGGCAGAGGGAGAGGAGGCCAGGTGTCCCAATGCAGCTTCCATGGGAGTGACCTGTGGGAGGAGAGGCGCAGGCACAAGGGGCATAGGGCCAGCACGTAGTCCAAGGGGCTGCAGAAGATGCCACTATCCTGCTGCCAGGGTTTACAGATAATGATACAGCTACCTCAAAAAGTCCAAGATGCAATGGCAAAGGAGGCTCCACCTTGCCAGGGAAATTGTGACCTCCATTTGTCAGATGATTGGGTCTGAGATCACCCCCAACTGTGTGGGTGGACACTCCATGCCAGTGGCTCTGAAGGTCACAGTGGCCCTCAACTTCTATGCCTCCGGCTTCTTCCAGGGGTCAGTGGGGGACCTTTGAGGAGTCCCCCAATCAACTGTCCACAGTCACGTCAAGCTGGTGACAGAAGCTCTGTTCAGGCGGGTAATGACATTTATTCATTTCCTTATGGACAAGGCCAGCCAGAGGCTTTGCAGCAATTGCTGGGTTCCTCCACATCCAAGGTGCAATCGACTGCACACACGTGGCCATCAAGGCGCCAGCAGGTCAGCCGGGTGCCTTCGTCAACAGGAAGGGATTTCACTTCATGAACACCCTGATCGTTCGTGACCACAAGATGCAGATTCTGTGAGTCTGTTCAAGGTACCCTGGCAGCTCCCATGATGCTTACATCCTGAGACACTCCCAGGTGCAGATTCTGTTCACTGCTCCAGTTTGACTGGATGGGTGACAAGGGCTGTCCGTTGAAAAGGTGGCTTATGACACCTCTCTGCCATCCAAGAACAGAGACAGAGAAGTGTTACAATATGAGTCATGCCTCCACATGGACGATGATAGAGAGGACCATAGGTCTGGACCGTTCAGGAGGTGCACCACAATACCCCCCAGACCGGGTATCACTGATAGTGCTTGCATGCTGCACTCTCCACAATCTGGCACTGAATAGGGGTGACCCACTGGAGGAAGAGGATGCTAAGGTAGCTCCACAGGTCACAGAGGATGAATCCAGTAGTGAGTCAGAAGGGGAGCATGGTGAGAAGCATGGGGTGAGGATGTGGAGATAGACCTGTGTATCCTTCAGGAAGGCAGAGACACCAGGGACACCTTGATCCAACACTCTTTCAGTTCGGCTGCTAAAGATCTGCTTCCACCTCATGCCAGGGCTGCCGCCTCCATCCCAGATGTCTGAAATGACCCTTTCCTTTGAACCCAAAGTCCACTCAGTGCCTGTGCAATAAAGTTTAGAGCCAGTCACGTCCAGCATGAGATACTGGTGGCCCTGCACCTACAAAACAAGTGAAGCATCCTCAGGCCATTAAAACAAAAACAAAATTTATGTCATGTTGGCGCTCACATCAAATGAACATAACAATATATAGAATTAATGGCCACACCAGTAAACATAGTAACAAAACATTACAGAGCAGAAGATCACCCGTGAACAGTCCCTCTTGTGCTCACGGTGCCTTAAGCTTACGTTTGCGGTGCTGCGTCTTGTTGCCCACTCCCTCCCACCCTCGCTGGCAGCAGCATTGGAGACAGCTGCTGACTCTGCTGTCCCTTTGGCCTCAATGACCTTGGCGGTCGTCCCCTGGCCAGTGGAGCCTGTGCTGGCCCCGCCTGGGAGGGAGCGTCCAGTTCCAGGGCTGGCATCTCCCCAGTCTCATCAGATGCCACGGTCACTGGCAGAGGGGCGGAAGAGCGTCATCCGGAGTTCCCTGAGAGGAGCAAGCAGACAACAAGCAGCTGGTGTGCCAACATGAGGTCGTTCTGGACCTCCCTGCTCACCATTGATGGACGGGCACCTAGCTGGGATACTGAATGCCTCATCCAACTCCCACACTGGCACTGACCTTCTGAGGCCATTGCCTGTGTGAGGGCTGGCAGGTGCGAGCACAACCCCAGGAACCTTTGATTCTGTCCCTAGAGTTGCCTTTCCATGAGAGTCGCTGATCTCTCAATGGAGGAGGCAGTGCGTTCAGTGATGAGGATCAACACAGTGCTCGTGCTCCACATGGACTCTTCACAACAGAGACCATGGCATGCAAACCCTCATGGATCTCCGTTGGATCTTCCCACACATCTCACTGGACATCCAGCATCTGCCATCTAATGGACAACTCCAGGGGCTCATCATCTGCCTTTGAATCAGCATTGTCCTGGTCTCCAACAGTCCTCTGACTGCTGGTGCCCAGGCCACTCTCTGCCTCCGCTTGCTCCTCAAGCGAGTGTGAAGTGCCCTCACTGCTCTGCATCAACATTCTAGTCAATGGTCTAATGCTCATCGAGGTATTGGTATCTGTACTGGTGTGTGATGCAGGTGAATCTAAAGCCCCCTCCTCCTCTGGCTCAAGGGTGGCCCTTTGGGGTCCTGCGTTTGTGGGCGGGCTGGCGATTTTAGGGGAGAACAAGGACATGTCATTAACTTAAGCCATCACACTGTCACTGTGCATGTCTGGTGCCCTAGTGAGACAATGGAGATCTGTAACATAGTGCCATTATCTTTCAATGATCAGTGGGAACTTCAGGTTTGAGGCTCAAATTAATGATGAGACATCACAAGAATGTTTGGACAATCTGACACTCAACTCTGTACACTGCACTCTTACCTTCATTAGAGACCCCTGCCTCTCCACAACTGGCCGACGAGGTGGGTGGTGGCTCTCCAGCTCCAAGGCATCCACCTTGTTTCTCATCAGAATGAGGAGATTTGGGGGGCCTCTGCCTGTCTTAATTCTTTCGTTGGTGTTAGGGATTCTCTTCTGAAATGACGGAGAAGCACTGATTTGATCACTCTCTACTTGCAGCGCCATTGCAGCCTGGCCAAACCCAGCCCCTCTGGGACACCGAGCCGTGGCCCTTGACCCGCAAGGCACTCAGGCCAAGCAGCTGGGGCTCGCCGCCTTGACTCGTGCCGGGCTCACCATCTTGGTCGGGTTTGGTGAGGGGGGTGGGGGCAGGGGGGCCACATCCACTTCCACTCCCACTCCCGTCAACTTGGCATGTACACCAAGTGTGAAATTCAGGCCTATGATTCTCATGGGTCATTGATTTTAATAGGTGAGGCAGCAGTTAATGATTAGAAAGCTGGAGCAAGGATTTTATTTATTGGAGTCTCTCATTTTCTATTAAGAGTTTGCTGCTTTCCTTGACAGCTCTTCTGATCCATTTATATATACATATATATTATATATATATTTTACAGCACAACTGTGAGTAGATTTCTATTTCCCAATGTGTCTGACGTCCTATGTGCCTCCACCCCCACCCACCCTCTTGGTGGATTGGACAAGCCTCCTTGACGAAGTGCTGAAAGTTTGACTTGATCGAGAGAACAGTGAGACAACTGTTGGGTTTGTTATTGCATCTGGATTGCTTTCACAATGAAAACAGTTCTATTTTAATCTCCTTGCAAATGCCAATGACTTTAAGTGAGAGTCAGTCTGAGCAGAATTGATATCAGTTGGGTTGAAGCTGCGCACAGAATTTTAACTTGGCTACATTGTGCCTCTGTTGTGAAAGCTTTTCTAGAGGGCTAAGTACATTCTCTTTGTGGATGTGAGATGGCGGGGCTGTGGGGTTGGGGGAGGGGGTGTTGTGAGGGAGGGTGAGGGGGAGGGGGTGTGGGGGAGGGGGTGTGGGAGTGATGTGAGGGTGGTGGTGGGAGGGTTGGAGGAGGGGTTGTGGGGGTGATGAGGTGGGAATTTGGGGTTGGGGGATAGGTGTGTGGGGTGTGGGGGATAGGGGTGTGTGGGATTGGGATGTGGGGGATTGGGATGTGGGGCATAGGGGTGTGGGATGTGAGGGACTGGAATGTGGGGGATAGGGGTGTGGGATGTGGAGGATAGGGGTATGGAATGGATAGAGGTGTTGGATGTGTGGGATGTGGGGGATAGGGATGTGGGGTATGGGGAATAGAGGTGTGTTGGTTTTGGGGGGCTGTGGGATGTGGGGGATAAGGGTGTGGGATGTGGGGGATAGGGGTGTGGGATGTGGGGGGCTGGGTTGTGGGATATAGGGGTGTGTGGTGTGAGATGTGCGAAATAGGGGTGTGGGGGATAGGGGTGTGGGGTGTGGGGTGCAGGGGATAGGGCTGTGGGGGATAGCGGTGTGAGGAACAGGGGTCTGGGGTGTGGGGGATAGGGGTGTGGGGGGATAGGGATGTGAGGGATAGGGGTGTGGAGTGTGGGGGATAGGGGTGTGGGGTGCAGGGGATAGTGGTGTGAGGGACAGGGGTCTGGGGTGTGGGGGATAGGGGTGTGGAGGAGGTGTCGGGGGAGGGGTGAGGGATGTGATAGATTGGGGTGCGAGGTGTGGGGGATAGGGGTGTGGGGGATAGGGATGTGAGGGATAGGGGTGTGGGGTGTGGGGGATAGGGAGTGGGGGATAGGGGTGTTGGGGGTGGGAGATAGTGTTGTAGATGTGGGGTGTGGGTGATAAGGGTGTGGGGTGGTGTGGGGGGAGAGGTGAGGGATGTGATCGATTGGGGTGCGGGGTGTGGGAATAGGGGTATGGGGTGTGGGGATAGGGGCGTGGGGTGTGGGGGATAGGGGTGTGAGTTATAGGGGTGTGGGGTGCAGGGGCTAGGGGTGTGGGGTGTGGGGGATAGGGGTGTGAGGGTTAGGGGTGTGGGGTGTGGGGGATAGGGGTGTGGGGGAGGGGTGAGGGATGTGATAGATGGGGGTGTGAGGTGTGGGGGATAGGAGTGTGGGGTGTGGGGGATAGGGGTGTGAGGGTTAGGGGTGTGGAGTGTGGGGTGTGGGGGATGGGGTGTGGGGGAGGGGTGAGGGATGTGATAGATGGGGGTGTGTGATGTGGGGGATGGGGTGGGGGGGAGGGAGTGTGGAGTTGGGGGGAGGAGTTGAGGGGGTGGGGGTTGGCGGTTGGGGAGGGTGTTTGGGAGAGGGAGTTTGGGGAGGGGGAGGGGATGTGGGGTGATGGGGTAGAGGGTGATGGAGTGGGGGATGGGGGTTGGGAGAAAGGGTTTGGGGGAGGGTGGATGTGTGGGTGATGGGGTGTGGGTGTGATGGAGTGGGGATGTGGGTTGGGGGAGAGGGTTTGGGTGTGGGGAGGGGATGTGAGGGTAATGGGGTGTAGGGGGTGGGTGTTGGGGAAGGGGTGCGTGGGTGATGAGGTGGTGGGGTGGGAATTTGGAGTTGGGGATAGGGGTGTGGGGTGTGGGTAGGGGGTGTGGGGGTGATTGGGTATTGGGGTGATGGGGTGGGGGAGGGTGATGAGGTGGTAGGGTGGGGGAGGGGCAGGGGATGGCGGCATGGGGATGATGTGGTGGGGGGTTGGGGGAGGGGATGTGGGGATGATAAGGTGGTGGGGTGTGAGTTATAAAAGTTAACATTTATTTGTGGGAATGTCTCAGTTGGTGTACAAAAAACTTGTCATGGAGAGCTCAGATTTTGGTTTTGCACCAATACAATGAGTGCCGGGTCATGACAACATTTTTTTTGAGGCTCCTGGTTTGTGATAGAGGAAGGCAGTCAGGAAAAGTGGCTCTACTGACCTTTCCTGAGGTATGGTTCCCAAAACAGTGGCAGCAAAACCTGCCCAATTGGCCTTCCTTCATATGAACCTAGACTGTGAGTGTCAGTATACCAATTGACTGAGGAGGAAACTCACAAATCAATCCAATTCACACGACACCCGTAAACAAGCAGAGCTCACTCAATGATCAATGGCTGATTTTTTTGCCTCTCTTTACCTCCGGGATTTTGAGGCCAATTGGAGCTGACCTGGTTGAACTCAGTAAGGAACAGTGATTGAACCTGGTGTGTATTGCTTAAGTATCATAGCAACTGTACATTTACATTGAACCGCTTTTGGGCTTTCACAGTAGTTATGTGTACAATAGACCGGGTCTCTAATTGGCATTTAACACCTGAATTCACAAACCAGATTTGGAGCGTTATTATTTTCTGGTTTTAGTGGACAATTTTGGTCCTAATTATCGTAAATGGGTAATAGGAGGTACAGTGGGTCGTATTGGGACAAAGAGGGCAATATATGCTTAGAGGCACAGGGCTAGCCTAGAACACTTAATGAGTACATTGAATTGGTATTAGAAGCTGACAAAATATCAGTAGAAGCAAAGATGATAGATGAATGGGGAAAAAACTGAGAGGTAGGGAGCACTGAAAAGGCTGGTTGCGTTTAGAGTGGATACGTCGCCTGGTCCAGATGGCTTGCATCCCTGGTTGCAAAAGGAAGTGGAGGCGGCGTTAGCAGAAGTGTTTGTTTCAATCTTTCAACCCTCCTTAGGTATAGGACAGGTGCTAGAGGATAGGAGAGTGGCAAATGTGGCACGTTATTCAAGAAAGGGTGCAAGAACATTCTCAGTAACTACAGGCCAGGTAGTTTAACATCAGTGGTGGTAAGGTTTTAGAAACAATCATCAGGGGAAAAAATCAATAGGCACTTGGGGTGGTTTGAGTTAATTAAGGAGAGCCTGCATTGATCTGTAAAAGGCAGATCGTGCTTCACTAATCAAGAAGGTTGATGAAGGAAATGCAATGGAGGTTGTTGATATGGATTTTAAGAAAGCATTTGCCAAAGTACCAGATAAGATGCTGGTGAACAAAATTGAAGCTTATGGAATAGGAGGGCCAATGTCAGCAAATGGTTATTTTTAAGACTGGAGGACGGTAGACAGTGGTCTCCCCTAAGGGTCAGTGCTAGGATCACTGCTTTTTTGAATGTCAAAATTTGCTGATGATAGCAAACTTGGAGGAGTGGTAAACGGTGAGAATGACACAAATGGACTGCAACAGAACATAAGCAAACAGACAAGTGACAGGTGGAATTTAATAGAGAAGTGTGAGGTGATACATTTTGGAAGAAGGGTTAAGGAGAGGCTATATCGACACGGTTCTAAAGATGTAGAGGAACAAAGGGATCTGGGAGTTCATGTGCATAAATCTTTGAAGGTGGCAGAACATATTGAGAGAGTGGTTAGCAAAGCTTATGGGATCATGGAC
Organism: Carcharodon carcharias; assembly: GCF_017639515.1. NCBI lineage: Eukaryota > Metazoa > Chordata > Chondrichthyes > Lamniformes > Lamnidae > Carcharodon > Carcharodon carcharias. Next base: position 25,462,116 of record NC_054479.1, read on the forward strand.
TTCATAAATAGTGGCACTGAGTACAAAAAGCAAAGAAGTTATGCTGAACTGTTATAAAGCTCTAGTTAGGCTACATCTAGAATATTGCATCCAGTTTTGGTCACCATACTTTAGGGAGGATGGGACATCATCGCACGTCATTCTACACTCGCACGGGTCAGGCACGGGTCTGTCCAAAGAGCAAAAAATTCTGCCCATAGGTAGACCCCTCCAACAGCAGTCATGAAAGGTTCAGACTCCAATCATAAACTGAGTTCCTCACCTCTCTACTGCAACAATTCCTGATATCTACACACACACATACATAGAGATTGTTGAAGACCAGCAGTGGGCATGCTCAGAATCTCTACCCTGCTCATTTCAGCCACAGGCTGAATTTTACAGATATTAAAAATCAATTTCATACAACAACTGCTTGCACCCTGTTACTTTACAAACTTCTATGCAGTATATTTAGCCAAAAAGATTGAATTATCCTGTTTCTAAGTGATTAGCTACACTCCCTGAAAAGTGAGTGTTCTGTTATTTCTGATGTGCAGAATTACATGTCTTTAACTGTCTGAGAGATGATGCGAAAGATAGAGCTCATTCAATTCAGTGACCAAACTGCTATTATACCAAAGAGTGCGTCACCGTCTTGGGTTGTTCTTGCTTATTGATCCTAACCCTGGAATACCATCAAAAGCTAATTGTCAATTTTAAAAAAGACCCCTCATCCCACCCCACACCCCCCACCCCACCACTGCCACAACCATAATATGGCTCATCACAAGCTGTAGGTTTTTCCGATATCCAGGCTGGAGGAAATGATATTAGTCTAAAACTATGAAAGTCTGAAGGGGGAAATAATGAAGTTAAATGCACAAAATTTCCAATTGTCTGTGTGACCAAATAGTTGAGGACTGATCATCTGATTTCCACATGAATGGTCACTGGTGTGAGGTACCAGAGGACAGCATATGCTGTGTGGTTTTGAGTTTGGTCCAGCCTCTATGGTTGTATCGACTATTGAACTTGTACAATGCAGACGTTATTTAAAAATTATGAAAATAATTTAATTTTTGTTTTTTGTGGGTGTTAGGGTGGTGTCAGCCTCAATCCCCTCATCTGACTCTGCCAGTTAGATATTCCTGGTGAGACCAGGTAATCATGTGCCAGGTGGTGAAATGGAGCAGGGCAGACACAGATCGACAGCGCCCTGTGGCATTTTATTTGGAACCAGGTGAAGCATTCCTGCTTACCTTTTTGAGAGGCTTAAGGACCACTGGTTAAGTCACTCAAGACCCGGAACAAGTGAGCAAAGCAAGCAGGACATACGTTTCACCCACTTGCTGACCAATTTCAATTGGGGTCCATCAATTGGCATCCAGATTTCTGATCTGCATTAGCAAGATGCTGAATACCTGTTTCAGCTGGGTACGCTGCACTCCGAGAAGTCGTCAGCTTCAATTTTGCAACTAACGTACTTTTTGTCCTCTGCAGGAGAACTTGTGTGGTCTCAAGGACCAAATTTCGCCCACCCACCGCTAATTTACCACCACCAAAACCATTGGCACAACAAAGCTGAGTGTTTCCCCAGCTGAGTTTGAGCTTTTTCAGAGCCCCTGCTTTTTCTTCTGCTGTGAATTGAAAATTTAACTTTAAATTTGTGAGGAACATTTGCTCTTTGGCTTTCATTTCACCCATTCACCAATCATAGGAAAACAGGCTGCTTGAAGCAGTGCTATGGCTCCCCCATTGTGCCAAATGTGTATTTGCATATCTTTGCAGATCCACCTTTTCTGCAACATGAGAAAGCTGCCAGTTTGGTTTGCTTACACTTTGTGCTAGATTTTGAACCAATGCCAATAGCTGTGCCCATTGTAGAGGTGATGCAGTTCGAAAGCTATGTTATTTCTAACTCATGCGATACTAGGACAAAGGGCCAAGTTTAAATATTGTCAGAGCAGGCTCATGTTGGCACCTGAATGGTGTTATATGTAGACTTAGCCATGTTTGTGCGGTCACTGGGTCCATAGTTGAGAAAAAGTTTCATTCTTAATCATTGCCATTCCAGTCCTTGAGTACTACAAGTCTGCTAACATTCTACTTGAGGGCTGCTTACATCTTGGAAAATCAGCTTGCCTACGGAAAGACCGCCCTTTTTTTCATTTTGTCATGGAATATAGGCTTAGCTGGCAAGGCCAGAAAGTATTGTCCATTCCTAATTGCTTTAGAGAAGGTAGTGGTGAGCTGCCTTCTTGAACTGCGGCAGTCCATGTGATACACAGTACAGGGAACTCCTGGTTTTGGGAGGGAGTTCCAGGATTTTGACTCAGCGACAGTGAAGGACAGGGGATATATTTCCAGGTCAGCATGATGTGTGACTTGCAGAGGAACGTGCAAATGTGATCTTCTCATGCATCTGCTGCCATCATCATTTAAGGCAGTAGGGGTGGCGGGTTTAGAAATTTCTGTCAAGTGAGTCTTGGCAAGTTGCTCCAATACATCTTGAGGCTTGCTGTGCCATTGAGTGTCAAGGGGAAAATGTTAGATTCTCTATTATTGGACATTGTCATTGCCTGGCACTTTTGTGGGATGAATGTTACTTGTCATTTGTCAGACAAAGACTGAATGTTATCCATGCAGGCACAGACTACTTCAGTATCTGAGGAGTCGCGAATGGTGCTGAACATTGTGCAATCATCAGCGAACATCCCCACTTCTGACCTTATGATGGAGGGAAGGTCATTGATAAAGTTGCTGAAGACGGTTGGGCCCATAACACTATACTAAGGAACTCCTACAGCAATGTCCTGGGATTAAGGTGATTGACCTCCAATAACCACAACCACCTTTCTTTGTGCTAAGTGTGACTCCAACCACTGAAGATTTTTTCCCTTTATTCCCACTGATTGCAGTTTTGCTAGGGCTCCTTGATGCCACATTTGGTCAAATGTTGCCTTGACGTCAAGGGCAGTCACTCTCACCTCCCCACTTAAATTTACCCTTTTGTCCATGTTCGGAACAAGGCAGTAATGAGGTCAGGAGCTTAGTGGCCCTGGTGGAACTCAAATTGAGTGTCAGTGAGCAGGTTATTGCTGAGTAAGCGCCGATTGATAGCACTGTCGCCAACACCTTCCGTCCTTTTACTGATGATCAACATAATTATACTGAAGTCTTATAATGATTTTCAACAGTGGTCCAGTTGTGAACTTACATAGCTCCACTCCGATCCAAAGCAAACACTTACATTCAGGCTGAAAGATGATCAGTCAAGACATGACCCAATGTACACCAAAGTGTACACTTCAACAGAGACTAACATTCTTGGTAATACGAGAAAATTAGCAGTAATTTCCAGCAGGGTGATTATCAAAGTGTGACTGCACTTTGTACCGTACTTAAGCAATTACAGTGCCATCAAACATTGAATTGCGACATCCCTATAATTAAATTTGCAGCTCTTCCCATTGGCATCTTATCTTACCTTCCTGCTGTATCTGTGCATTCCTTGTGTAGAGGCTGATTGATGTCTATTGGAGGCAATAAACCCATCACAAAGCCCTGAACAGAACGGCCAAGCAGCATGAAAGTCTCTTTCCTCTGATGGCTATTACAGCAAGAGGGTTGATGCACAAGGGGATGTAGTGATCTGGGATGTACCAATCTGGGGGTAAAATTACAAGGACAAGTTGCATAAAATTGTCTTGTACTCCTTGGAGTTTACAAGAGGAGTAACCTGATTGAGGTGTTTAAAATGTTAAAAGGCATTTATTTGGGTAGATACAGGGAAACTATTTCCACTGATGGGGAAATCAAGAACAAAAAGGGCACATAATCTTATGATTAGATCTAGACCATTCAGGAGCAAAATCAGGAAATCATTTTGTCTTCACACAAAGTGTGGTAGAAATGTAGAACTCTCTACCCAAAAGGCTGTGGATGCTGTGACAATAAGATTCAAGACTGAGATTGATAGATTTTTCTTAAGTAAAGGCGGGTAAATGGAATTAAGGTGCTAATCAGCCATGGTCTAACCAAAGAATGGAGCAGGAATGAGGGGATGAATGGCTGATTCCTGTTTGCAATGTTCCTATATATGCAACTAGTGAGGACATTGGGTGAGACAGGCAGAGGGTAAGTGAATGTTGGTTAAGCGTTTGTAGGAAAATTCCTTACTAAGATAATTAGAAAAATTGCAAATGCAGCAATCTGAAATGTAAACAGAGAATCCTGCAAGCCCGTCAGCATATGAAAGTCAGGTTAACATTTCAGTCGACACCTTTCAACAGAGTAGGCACATTCAGGCTGAAGAAGTCCCATTACAGGACTGAACAGAGCGAAGAAAGGAGGGGACTAAAATGGATAGAGATCAAGAGGATGATATGTTGTGTGAAGTAGGTGAACACCTCCACTAAAATAGCAGTTACAGGAGTTTCATACAAACATGCTAAACATTCTCAGGAAATTAAAGGCAAAATACTGTGGATGCTGGAAATCTGAAATAAAAACAAAATATGCTGGTTAAAATGCTTTAGTTCCAAAGAAGGGTCATATGGACTTGAGGCATTGGCTCTGTTTCTCTCTCCATGGATGCTGCCAGATCTGTTGAGTTTCACCATAATCTAATGTTTTTATTTTCAGGAAATTGTTCATCTGCAATGTGAATGGAGATGCTAACTGGTTCATATGAATTCATTCCATTGGAATTCAAACATCCTACTTTTATGTATCAAAATATTAGTATTTTTGAACCTTTGGCCTTTACTTACAGCAATTTCACTGATTTCTCTTGGTCAATGCCATTTTCAGGGTCCTCAAATCACTATTCAGTTCCTCGGAATCTATTGGACAGCAAAATGAATCTTTTTGACTGAGTACATGTACCAACCTTTGAAATACTGTATCTGCTCTTTCTAACCTCTTCTTACCTTGGAGTCTGGGATAGCCGTAGTAATCTCTCACGAGGGGGAAAGAGTTAAACTGAAAGCTAATCCAATGCTGCTAAAATCTCATGCACTCCTTATGTACTTCTGGGTATCTAAGCATGAGGTTGAAGCAAGCCTGGATAGATGTGAACTGCCAACAGTTATCCACCTGGGCTGATGGGAATTGCCAATAGCTGCCAGCCTTCTCTGATGTGCACTGTGAATCTCACCAGCCTTTACTTGGAGGCACTGCCAACTGTGACCAGCTCTTATTGATGGCTACTCTGAACCTTTGCTGGCCTAGACCAACAAGCACTGCAAACAACTGCTAGCTTGGACTGATATGCAATGAGTGTCTGCCAGCCTAGACTGATTTGCACTGCCAATGGCCACCAAACTGGATTGAACAGGACTGAGAACAGCTACTGATCTTGACTTTGGGAATCTCTGCCAATGTGAAAGAATGGCCAATGCCAACAACATGACACCTGCACAGGACATCGTCGGCAGCTACTTACTTTTACATTTGGCAGTCACTGTGAGCCCCTGGCAGCCTTCACTGATAGGCACTGAATAACTGCCAGCCTGGAAATGAATGCCAGTTTGGACTTAAAGGGCTGCCAACAGCCACCACCCTTTATTGATGGACAATGATTTCATGCCAGCCCAAACTGATGTGCGCTGCAAATAATTGCTGGCTGTGGGCTGAAAGCACTGGCAAAGGATTAGCATTGTGAACAACTACCTGCATTCAAAGATGAGCATAAGGAGTATCTGGCAGATTGGACTGGTTGGCACTGCCAGCACCTGCAGTCTAAACTTATGGGCACCTTGAACTGCTGATAGTCTGAGCTGTTGGGCACTGTGAATGGCTGTCAGTCTAGACAGTTGGTCATTGGCAACTACAGCTTCAGACTGGCAGCTGTGTAAAATGTCTGTCTGCCATTATCAAAAGGAATTGAAACCCAGTTTCGATCTTTCGTTATAAAGTGAGACTGTCGGAAGGCCGGTAAATCAATTGATCACCTAAGGTGAAGAAACAACATGCTGACCTGCACTGTCACTTCTTTAAATGGGGGTTGGGGGAACACCTTGCTGGCTTTGCTGCACACACTGCCAGGTTTATTTTAATATATGTTTCACAATGTAAGTACACTTTGTAGATAGAGAGAACCATAAATATGATGCACTTTTGTATTTTTGAATACAGCTCAAAAGGACCTGCCTATGTTTTATCATAAAGGGGACACGCATCACAAGCCCTGAACAAATGCTTCTTTGTGGAATTTTTGCCTTCTTTCTTTACGGCCACTGTTTCTCAGGTTTTCTTTTATTCCTTGGATGGAATTCAATGTGCCCTCTGCTTGTTGCAATATCAAATTTTCTAAGCATGAAGGATAAACGATGCTAACATGCAAGACTTGGAGCAGAATCTTCCTCTTTGTAACAATGGGGACAGAGATGTCTGCTCACCCCATGCCTGCTTCCTGACCCCTGCCAGTTTCCAGGGCTCAGGCTCCTTATCATAACAGAGTCAGGCACCCAGAGATTGCAGTAGCACGTTGCCACACTACACCTTGGCTAGCAATACTAATTGAACAACCAAAATTTTAAAGAAACAAATGTTCCCTTCGAATTTGCTGCTTTAGCTGAGTCAATCACTCTGCAAATGGCAAAGCAGCTTTCCCAAATGTAACAGCCCTGCCCTCATGGTCAATTTCGATGATTAAGAAAGCACCAATGTTCTGAGTGGCCAGAGTTGTGAAGGAAAAAGTGTATTTTCTTTTCATTTTTGTTTATTTTGAGATTACCTCCTGACATCCCATCTTTGGGTGGGCATATTATATGCCTGACGGAAAATCCCTGAAGTGGCCTTAGAGATGGAGAGATAATGGGATGAGACCTTGCACAATTTTCCTCCACTGCTCTGCAATGGTGGAACCAAGGAGGCAATTCAGCCCCTTAGTTCCTAAGATACCAGACCCATTTTAAGAAAAAATGGAAGTTGGGTTGTGAGTGGATGGATTTGATGACCCAGTCAGTGAAATAGAGCCTCTTGTGCTCTGGGCCCAGACCAATGACATGAAAACCTCCCCTGTTTTCTGGCTGCAGTAATGTGTTATGAATTGAGTTTTGTAAACCCAATCCAATGTGTAGTGACCATAGATCCAAAGCACAAAACTATCCATAATTCACCATTAATTAGTATGAATTAGCTCTAGATTGGGAAATTGGCACATTGCTCATGTGGGTCTTTTGAGATTGGAGCACAATTGAAGGCAGTTTGTGAACAATATGTGTCAACTGTGGCTCAATTGGCAGTATTCGCACCTCTGAGTCATAGAGCAGAATTTTATGCCAGTGGGATTTTTCAGTCCTGCCAAAGTCAATAGACTTTTGAATGGCTCACCGCAGTTTATGGCCCCATCCCCATCGCGCTGGGGCTGTAAAATTCTGCCCATAAGGTTGTGGGTTCAAGCCTCACTCCCAAACTTTAGCACATAAAGGCTGACATGGCAGTGCAGCACTGAGGGAGTGCTACACTGCCTGAAATGCTACATTTCAGAAGAGATGTTTAAAAAAAGCCTCATGTGTCCACTCAGTTGGATATAAAAGATCACACTGCACTATTTGAAGATGAGCAGAGGTGCTTCTTCTGGTCTCTTGTGCCAATCAGATGATTTGGTCTTTTATTTCACTGCTTGTTGTGGGAGTTTGCTGTGTGCAGATTAGTTGCCACAGTTCCACATCAAAAGTACTGCATTGGTTGTAAAGCACTTTGGGACATCCTGATATTATACGTGCAAGGTTTTCTTTCTGTTTTGCTCTGCATCTGATTATCCAGTACTTCATTGAGGAGTGATTGATGCAGCAGCATAGCAGGGGTTTACTTTGCAATTAATCATGTGCCATCAGTGAAATATTGTGCTTGAAATTTTGACATTTTTTATTGTTTTGACATTTATTTTGCAACATTTTCTGAGTCATTGGGTGTGGTAAAGAAACAGATAAACAAGAGCAGCAGTAAATGGGTTAACTTAAAGAAGGCAAATCCTGGAAGGACTATATCATTATCGCAGTAAGAGGAGCTCTGTATAAAAGTTCTCAACTTTAGGCAATGATAGAGGGCTCTTTGGTAACACAAAGTGCGATAATCATTTTTGTACAGGATTATAATTTGTATTAAATTTCTGTGGAGCTATGTATTTTGTGCCTTTGTTGATACAAGGCGCAATGAAGCAATTGTAACACAGATTATTTAATTTCTGTAATGTTTGATTTGATGAAAAACCTTATTTTCTAATAGTCCACTTATTCAATAACGGTAGTGTTGTCCAGGCTCCTGTTGATAATGCATGTGTGGTGAATGAAAGGTGTTTCAATCACACCTGTCTATCATAACTGAGAGAGAGGGAGAAAGATAGAGAACACATTGGTGTGCTGGAAATAAAAGGAAAAATACCTTTCTTTTCCGTAGGCCCACCACCACCCTCACTGCACCCAACTGCTAACACTGACCCTGAGTCCTGAGTGGAAAGGATTCCATTCTCACATAAAAAAAAACACCCCATATAAAAAGGTACAAATAAAGTTTTGAGATTGGCTACAGTTTGTATCTTTCACCCCAGTCATACTGTTGAGGCAGAGTCAATGTCTGGGAAGTCTGTAGCCTTTCTTGAGGCTTCTGCCCATCACGACCCTGATAGGCCTCAGCAAAACCAGTATTGAGGGTTGGCAAGGCCTTTAAAAGGACCCAAACCTATACTAGAGTAAGATGGAGGGGTCCCGTTATTTTACTCTGAGGAGGCGTAAAGACTATGCCCAGGATTTTCTGGCCCTGCTCGCCACTGGGATCTTCTGGTCCCGCCGAAAGTCAATGGACTTATGGCTGGCGCATTGCATCTCCCGTGGCGGGTCCCAGAATGGGGGGGTGGGGGGGCTCAGGCAGGGAAATCCCGGTCTCTGTTGGGTGTTGACGTTTTTTCTGATTGTTTTCTTCAGACTAATGTCTGTCACCATCAGATAGATTGACTGTGACCTGCTTTGCTTTGCCACTAAATTTTGTTGCCAGGCACCACACGCCTGGCCTGCTTATTCCCCAAATTTCCCCATCCGCAGGATATGGAGCAGGGTATCTGAAATTGGGCGGGGTTGGATAAAGGCTCTTCTTTGCCACACTTGTGTCAGTAATTTTGCAGCTCTTAGTAGGTAACTGATGTAATTATAAGGTAGGTGGCCTGAAGTAATGAGCACAGAGTGCTTTGGGCACAGCAATAAAATATGGCTGAATAACGTCACAATAATTAAATGGAGCAAAAGGAAATGATATACGACACCCAGTGGTGCCACTGCTGGGAAGATTGAGTTAATGTGTAGCGTTCATGATTTATCTATAGGATTACATGCAAGCAGTTTAATAATCAATTAATGATTTGTAAACAGTAAAGAATAAATCTGTATCAAGTGATAGCTTTTTAAATTCGACACTAGTATAAAAAAATGATGGAGTAAAGGTGTCAGTCATGGCTCAATCGTAGCAGTCTTGACACTGAGTCAGGAGATTGTAGGTGAAGTCCCACTCCAGAGATTTGAACACAAAATCTAGGTTGACACCCCCAGGCAATGCTGAGGGAGCGCTGCATTGTCGGGAGGTGGCCCCTTTCAGATGAGACATTAAACCAAGCTTGCTTTCTCAGGTGATGTAAAAGATCCTGTGGAACTATTTATCTCAAAGAAAAGCAGGAACGTTCTCCCTAGAATCTTGACCAATATTTATCCTTCACCCAACACCTAAAAATAGCATTGCTGTTTGCAGGATCTTGCTTTGTGCAAATTGGATGCTGCATTTCCTACATTAACAATTGTGACTGCCCTTCAAAAGTAGTATTACCTGGAAAAACTCAGCAGGTCTGGCAGCATCGGCGGAGAAGAAAAGAGTTGACGTTTCGAGCCCTCATGACCCTCATGAGGACTTGAAACGTCAGCTCTTTTCTTCTCCGCCAATGCTGCCAGACCTGCTGAGTTTATCCAGGTACTTCTGTTTTTGTTTTGGATTTCCAGCATCCGCAGTTTTTTGTTTTTATTTCTTCAAATGTAGTGCCTCGTTGGCTGTAAAGCACTGTGGGATGTCCTGGGGTCATGAGAGGCGCTATGTAAATGCAAGTCTTTCTGTTCCTGGACACTGAGCCGCTTAAACTAGAAAGTTGGAGGCTCAGCTTTTTGGTGGCTCACCTGGAGCAGCAGACCAGTCGTAACAATTGGCCTCAGTGCCCTAGGCTTTGGGAGGAGGCAGAAACAGCTACCAGGGAACCCTGCCACTACAAGAATCCAGTGGACCCTCCTAACAAGAGCATACAAATGTGAATTTCTAGTGAGACTTGACTGTGATGACAACAGCACCACCCCCACCCTTACTGTAGCCAAAACTCCTTCTGTTCACTCAATCTTTAAGTTTACAATTGAAAATTAGCCTATTAGGAAGGTACCAGAGAGCAACCAGTGCCCATGGAACCTTATCCTAGCAACAGGCAGTACCTCCAGGTCAGAGAATTGAAGGGGGGAAAGTTTAACTTGCTGTTTCAGGGGAGGTTTCAACCAGTGGGGGTGCATTTCAGTCTTGCACTGTACAGGAATGTTTCAGCGTGAGATGAGATCGGCGTCTGGAACTGAAAATCAGAGCCAGCACGTTCACTGCAGCAGATTCCCAAATGGAATGAAGGTGATGTAATTGATAGCCCTGGTTCCAGCACTCCCCATCAAAGAGCTGTTTACTGGCTGCCATGATGTTTTTATTTCATGTTTCAAAACAGATTTCCCTGATTTCTCTGCAATTGGATGTGGTGCTGTTCACATTAACCCTTCGATCGAAGCCTCAGCTACTTCAGAGCAAATGGAACAGATTTTTCCATTTTATCTTTGTTGCCGGCTGCTGCATTTTTATTGCTGAATGACTTGTAACCCAATCCTCTCAGCCTTGACAGCCCTGTGGGGTTGGGGGGGTGTTGGGGTGCTGGGGTGGCGGCAGGAGGAAGTGGCTGTGGGGCAGGTGATTGGTGGTGGAGAGGTCAAAGAGGCAGGGGGTAGTGAGGGAAGATGGGAGGGAAGGGTGAAATTTGCCCTTTGTGATTTTGAACACCAAGAAACAGGCAGAACTGACATTCTTGTAGTGTCACAGTCATTTGTGTTCAGCTGGAAGTGATTCAGTTTACCTCTATGGGGGAAAAGCGATTTGAAAGGTGCTGAGGGCATCAGTAAGGGCAGGAAGTTCTTTCTAAGAATGGAAAAGAAAGGCAGAACTCAGAGCCAATGAGAAAAAATGGAAAGAACCCAGAAGCCCACCTCAGCCTGGCATTTGCAGAATTGGGGGTCGGTGTTGGTGCCATGTCAGGGAGTTATCCCTTTGACCTTTTTAAGCCTTTCTTACTTCAGGCATTTCAACTCCAGTCTTTTAGATTAGTCTCATAGATAAGTCTTAGCCCCTTAGGATTCGGAGAGTATCCCAGTGGTACTGATATCCAAATAAGTTTTCTGCGGCCAACCAAATGGATCATGGTGGTCTCTCCTGATCATCTGCATTCCTATCTACCCATGATCAGAAAATTTGTCTCCTAATTATCATGTTTACAGCGCTCCCACCTTCTAAAAATCAGCAGAAGGTCAGAATGTTTGACGTAGGTCCAATTATCAAGTAAATTTATTGAACGAAAAATGAGCAAGTGAATCTGAGACAGCAATTTAATTCGAGTATTTATTCATGGTAGATATTTGGAGCAATTCAGCAAATGAAAGCTCGTTGAAATTGCAATCTATGCGCTAAGCTATTCTCTCATGTATGCATTTTCACTGCCGAATCCTTGATTCCCTGCAAGGTACTTACAGCTAAGGAAGGCCATTTGTCCCATCTTGTCCCATTTATCCAAACAGTATGACTCCATACTCCCCGCTTCGCTGCATCTAATTGTCTTTTGTATCCACCGTTCAGTTCACAAGTCCATCACTTTGTGCATGATATAGCCATAAAGTCACCATTTACTAATTTCAACCTGTTTCATCCCATCTTACTCCCACTTTTAATTTAAAGTAGTTTTTCAGATTAATCTTTTACATACCATTTATTAACTTATACACTTCTATAAGATTACCGATAAGACGCATATTTCCTAGACTGAAAAATTTGAAAGTCTTTCCTCATCATTCAGACCCCCTAACAGCTTTTCTCAGCACTGCCTCCAGCTCCCAAATGCCTCTGTTTCTTGCTGACCCCAATTTGGCGCATAAAAGAGGGTTAATTTTACAGCGGTGGTGCTCCTTTGGCCCCACAAGCAAAGCTTGGGCCTTAACTGCAGCAGAACACTCCACCTCCTAACACCTTCACTCTCCTGATTGCAAGAACCCAGTGAGATGTCATTCAAACACAATCCTAACACTTATCTTCTGTTGGCAGGCTACCTCAGAGCAGGATTCATCCATCGGGAATTGTTGGCCGGCTACCTCCGAACAGGACTCGTCCATCGGGAATTATGCGTGGACTGACTTTTATAATCGACTGTGCCTCATTTTGCCTTGAGTAAGTGGGAAATGAACATGCCAGTGTGTTTCCTTGCAGATTAATATCCAGAACCATTGGGAAGTCAGTGGATTTAGAGGGGCTCCTACCATTTTAATTGCCCCCATATCCCCAGCCAGGTTTCATCCAGGCAGCGGGGGAGTTAAAATTGGGGCCATTGTGTCAATTAATGTTTTCCTGATGCTTATTTATTTGTTTTAATTCACTTACTTTAATCAAGAAATGAAAGTTTTCTGCAAGTTTGAGACAATTAGACTTGACATTTAAAAGTGGAACAAATCAAGTTGGCCACCTCTTAATCCTGAGAGTTGATTTATCATAGAGTTCTGCTGCATTTAATCAGATAGGGAAACAATGGAGTGGAGATTAGTTAGCTTCACTTTTTGTTGTCTTAAAAATGTTTGGTCGCTAGGACAAAGCCAATAGACATTTGGCTCCAGTTGTGATCTGTTTGCCATAATTAGAGCCTGAAAACATGCCCTTCAGTGCCTCTCGCTCAAAGTCTGCTGTACACTTGATGCAGCAAGCAAAACAAAGTAAAACATAGAAAAACAGTCCCTGCGTCCAAGCTGTGGTGTTTTGACTGGAAAATATGAGTGGAAGCAGAGTTTGGATCTTCAGCTCAGGTAACTGGGGCTAGCTTCCAGAGGCTTTGGCCTGGCGATTGTCTACACATGCACATAATCGCACACACACAGACACACACACATTCTTGAACACAAAAACACAAAACACACACACAAAAACACAAGAAAAAGAAACACACTGTTCTGTATTCAGAACCGGGACGCTAGGTAATAGGTCAGACTTGTGAGTCAACAAACAGACCTGACAGCTCAGCTTAAAAATTGGCTTCTAACTTCTTAAGTGAACAGCGAGCCAAGTGAAATTTAAAGGGGCATTGTCTTCATGGAAAGAAATCGTAACTTTTCTTTTGTAAAGAACGATAATTCTGAAAACACTGGCAATCCGTGACAATCAAAATGCTTGAAATACACTAAGATAAAAGCAAAAAAACTGCGGATGCTGGAAATCTAAAACAAAAACAAAAATACCTGGAAAAACTCAGCAGGTCTGACAGCATCTGCGGAGAGGAACACAGTTAACATTTCGAGTCCGAATGACTCTTCATCAGAACGAAGGAAAAATAGAAAAGAGGTAAAATATAAGCTGGTTTAAGGGGGGGTGGGACAGGGAGATGGATAGAGGGCCAGTGATAGGTGGAGATTGCCAAAAGATGTCATAGACAAAAGGACAAAGAGGTGTTGACAGTGGTGATATTAGCTAAGATATGTGATAATGGTGTCATTAAGGGACAGTGAGGAAGTGAGCAAGGGCCCAAACACTCCTTTCAAGTGAAGCAGCGCTTCACTTGCACTTCCCTCAATTTAGTCTACTGCATTCGTTGCTCCCAATGCAGTTTCCTCTACATTGGAGAGACCAAATGCAGACTGGGTGACCGCTTTGCGGAACACCTTCAGTCTGTCCGCAAGCATGACCCAGACCTCCCTGTCGCTTGCCATTTCAACACTCCACCCTGCTCTCATGCCCACATGTCCATCCTTGGCCTGCTGCATTGTTCCAGTGAAGCCCGACGTAAACTGGAGGAACAGCACCTCATTTTCCGACTAGGCACTTTACAGCCTTCCAGACTGAATATTGAGTTCAACAACTTCAGATCATGAACTCTGTCCTCCATCCCCACCCCCTTTCTGACCCCCCTTTTTCCAATAATTTATATATATTTTTCTTTTCCCACCTATTTCCATTATTTTCAAATGTATTTCCGTCCATTGTTTTATCTCTACCTTTTAGCCTATTTCGATCCCTTCCCCCCACCCCACCCCCACTAGCGCTTTCTGTACCTTGCTCGTCTTGCTTTCTACCCTTAATGTCACCATTAGCAAATATTTTAGCTAATCTCACCCCACCAACACCTTTTTGTCCTTTTGTCTATGACATCTTTTGGCTATCTCCACCTATCACTGGCCCTCTATCCAGCTCTACCTGTCCCACCCACAACCACCACCGCCCCCCCCCCCAACACCCTCCCCCCCCCCCCCCCCCCCCCACCCAACCACTTAAATCAGCTTATACTTGACCTCTTTCGAAACGTTAACTGTGTTCCTCTCCACAGATGCTGCCAGACCTGCTGAGTTTTTCCAGGTGTTTTTGTTTTTGTTTGAAATACACAATGGGTCTGGCAACATTTGAATGAGAAAGATAAGTTCAGGTTTTGTGTGGATGCCCTTCATCAGGATGTTTATTATGGGGGCATGTGGGGACGAGGGTCACAAGGACCTTGCATCATTGTTGCAATGTTGAAGGTCACGCTCTCATGAGAAATATCTACTTGGGTGAGTTGCTTGATTGTTGCAGGCCCTGGTGGAACTGCACTCCAGCAAAAAGCTTCAGGAGAGGAGGGGAGACAATTTGCAGAGGTGGGGAAGGGAAAACAAAAGCAAAAGCAAGTGGCATTTGTAAATCATAAGTTGAAGCCTGGGTGTATTTTCCTTTCTTTATGTTGTTATCTTAAACCCCATGAAACATGTCGTGTCAGCCTATTTAATCAGTATAACTGATCTTATTTGAAAACTCTTTTTTTACACCCTCTTGTGGGACTCTTAATCTGCTTTAATTATGAATTAAGATGTAATTAGCGTTTAAGTATTTCTATCTTGCATAAACCATTTACAGCTAGTCAGTTTAATCTAGCCGTGTTAAAGGGGCAGTGTCATCATTCAACAGTGAAATCTTATGAAATGGAATGGCTGTTTGCAGTGGTTGGCACAATGGCTAGTATGTTAATGGCTAGTGCACCTGTCACTAATTGAAATATTGAAGCAGTGGCAGGCAAGCTGAAAACTCTACTTCCGTAATCTTCCCAGTTGAGACAAGCTGTCTAGTCCATAATGTTAAAGCTGGCATTCCATCATGACGTGTATCATAAAAGGGATTTGTCTTGAGCTTGATATTGGGCCAAAATTTCTGGGTAACTCAAAGTCTGGTGAGGAAGGCCAGGAGTTAGATTATTGTGCACCGCAGTCCTCCAATGACAAATTAACACCAAATGTTGCTGGAACATTGATGAGAATACGCCATAGCAAGCACACATGAGTGCAGGCAATGACTTCTTTCTGTAGGGAGATGGAGTCCCCAACATGTGCTGTTTGCTGTCAGGGAACATTACTATTTAAGAGAATAGTCTCCCACCATTAATAAACAAAGCTGGTGCTTATTCAAATTGTACTCCATGTAGATATAAATGATAATAGCAAAATCCTAATTTATGTATACACAATTCCAGGGGATTCCTTTTTCTTGTGAGCATGACGTCAAACTAAAGTTGGTGTTTCATTTGGTAGATTTCAATAGAATTTACAATAAAAAATATATGCAGCTATCAGAAAATTCAATCCACAACAAACAATGCAAGAAAAATTACAAATCCAGTGAAATTATCCTGTAGTGATAACTTTACAAGCTTACACTTAGGTGCTTACTCTGAAGCTGTAAACAGCATGTTAACATCAAAACCATATTAGTTAGCAAGCATTGGTTCTAAATTAATATACTTTTTTTTTCTTTAGAATGGTAATAGCCAAGGACCAAGGAACCTGTGGTTTCGAAGACTGTGCAAATATTCAGAAATCAACCATTGCGAAAGCTTATTTGCAAATGCCGATTACTTTATTTACTGTCAACATTATCACTGGGAGAGGTTTATGTTAATCTCGTGGGGCCTCCGGCAGCAGGTGACAATAGGAGAGGGCACCGAGCAGGAAAACTGGTTGGCCCAATGGGGCCTTCCCTGCAGGGAGCAGTGTCTTTGGCA
Organism: Carcharodon carcharias; assembly: GCF_017639515.1. Classification (NCBI taxonomy): domain Eukaryota; kingdom Metazoa; phylum Chordata; class Chondrichthyes; order Lamniformes; family Lamnidae; genus Carcharodon; species Carcharodon carcharias. The sequence goes on from NC_054479.1 coordinate 25,478,428, forward strand.
AGCTGAGGGGCAGAGCCAGGTGCCATGAGGTGAGGGAGAAAGCAGCAAGGATGAGGCTAGGACTTGTAAGTTGTAGTGTGGCAGGAGGCTAGGGCAGCTTGAAGCCCCTTATGATGTCTAAGGAGCCAGGAAGGGATGTTGATGTAATCAGACCGACTGGCGGCACCCTTGAGTCTGAGAAGCCTTATGGAGGGAGAGGGGAGGATGACTGCAGCCAGGAGCCGGGCAGCAGAACAAGACTGGTGAGTCACTGTGTTCAGAAGCCGAGGCCCTGAATAGGGCAGAGATTTGGAGCATTCGCTGTGAATATTCTCTGTAAATAGTTTGTTCCTTGAAGCTCAACTTTCCCTTGGAAGTTGACACAGCTTTGATGCCAGTGGAATAAACAAACCTTGTTTTATAACCTTCATGCAGTCTGTGCTTAAATCGCATGTTACATTCAGAATTATTAAGTTTTTAATAAGTATCTCCCCATTTTGCACAGGCTTAATATTCCTGTTATTATATCAAACATACTTGGCTTAGCAGCCTCATTCTTTATTGGCTAGGTACAGTGACAATCACATTGATGTTAATTCAGCAAACTTGACTTCACTTTTGATTTTAGTGGTGAGTGGACCATTATAATTGGAAGTTCGCTTGTTTCAGTGGGAGAAACAGCAATAGCCCAACAGTCTCAGGAAATTATGAAGGAGTATAAACAATAACAAATGTCATTGGCTAACATCACCCACTCTAAGTGTGCCCAAGCTTATCTGTTGCTAAAACTCTCATCCATGTCTTTGTTACTTCCAGACTTGACAATTCGAGTGTGGTCCTGGCTGACCTCCCATTTTCCACCTTCCTTAACCTTAACTCATCCAAACCTCTACTGCCCATATCCTAACATACCAATTCCCAGTTGTCCATCAGCCCTGTGCTCACTGACTTACAATAGCTCCTAGTCTAGCAATGTCTCGATTTCAAACTTTGCATCCTTGTTTTCAAATCCCTCCATGGTCTCTCCCTTCCTTATGCTTGTAATCTCCTCCAGCCCTCCAACCCTTCGAAATATCTGCACTCCTCCAATTCTGACCTCTTGCATATCTCTCATTTAATGCTGCACTATTGGTGGTCGTGCCTTCAGGGGCCTAGGCCCTAAAGATTGGAATACCCTCCCTTAATCTCACCATCTCAGTTCCTCTCTTTCCTTCTTTAAGGTGCCCTTTTAAAGAGCATCTTTGCCAAGCTTTGAACCACTTTGCCAAGCTTTGGACTTCTACCCAGAGATCCCTTTCCATGTCTAGGGAACAAATTCTGTTTGATAACCCTCCCTTGAAGCACATAGGGATGTTTTAGTATGTTAAAGGTGCTATTAAATATGTCATGCGCTCTGAATGGACAACCCCCAAAGATAAGCTCTATAGTGAGCTTTGGCTATTTGCACAAATCCAACAAATTGCCCACATCTGTGATACAAGGAGGTCCCCTTCCGAGACTTCAAGTTGACTGGGATTGGGAAGTCCCAGCAAGCCCTTGCTGTTGACCAGAGTGGGTGGAGACAAACAGTCATGAAGGGCGTGGAAAAAACCAGAGAACAAAAGAAATAAAAAGATGGTGGAAAACATAACCTGCTTAAAGGAAAAAAATCATCAGTCGGACTCGGGACAATGCTATTCATCTGTGGAAGGGATTACCACTCATTAATCGGCCTCGACTGCCACAACAGACAATCTTTAATACAGAAGTGACATACACTCTGGGCACAGTCCATCATCTCCCAAGACGGATTGTTGTTATTTACATTACAATTTCCTGCTTTTATTGAGCCTTGCGCCATTATAATGGAGCAGGACCCCAGGGAATTCTGGGTCACTGTCTTTCATCCCTCCCACAATTTTCTTCCCTCTTCCCTTGAAGATGTGGTCCATTGAATCTTACTATGATACTGTCCCTGAAAGACCACTGGAACATCACCTAAATAGTAATTCTATATTTATGAGCGGAGGCAGCATCGTAGGATATTTGGGGGAAGAGTTGGGGGATAGGAGGAATGAGTGGCACTATAGCAAAGCCTGGTCCTGTCCCCTTCTGATGTCTACACACATGCACTTTCTAGCAGAGATCGCTGGATAGCACTTGTTGTAATATGCCTTTAAGGGATTGCAGCATAACATCACTAGAAAGGAACATCACTGCGATCCAGTCTTAGTTTCACTTTTCCTATAGCAGAGCACACAACACACAGCTTTGCTGCTGATGTGTCTTCATGCTTTCTTTCCACTTAAATATGTTCATGTGCCTAGAATTAATAAATAAACCCACAACATGTTTGCACAATCCCTTTTTTTTATTTTATACTTTCATGAGATGTGAGCATCACTGGCAAGGCCAGCATTTGTTGCCCTTCCCTAAATGCCCTTGAATTGAATAGCTTGCTACGCCATTTCAGAGGGCAATTAAGAGTCAACCACATTGCTGGTTTAACAGAGGGTGAGCTAAAGGATCCTCAAAAGATATGGACTACATTGGAAGGCCAGTTCAGAATCAAGTTAAACTTCTGTATTCATCAACAAGACTTCATGTCATGTCGACAACAGCCTATAGGATGCATAGACCACTTCATCAGCAGATGCACAGAAAAGGTTATGTACTGTGATTTTTCAAATGCACCGCTAATAGACAGAAATGTTGAGTTGGTGATCGCAGCCATTCCCAAGGAAGTGTTCCAGAAAGATCTGCTAGACAAGCCCAAAAAGTATAGCATCGAAGAGCTACTCAAGGATGGATGCAAGTACAAAGTGATCCTTGCAAGTTGATGAAGCTTATAGGTCCTAAGCACAATGCTAACTGTTGACGCACTCACCAGGACATCTAAACCTAGCAAGACATGTGGAAGGTGTGGCTGTCTGCATGCACTAAGGAAATGTCCAGCTTTCCAACAATTTTGTGAGGCATGTGGCAGAAAGGATCATTGGCAGCAGCAGTGCAGTCGAACAAAGGCTGTTGCAGCTTCAAAGAGCCGTGCATGATCCAAACACTGTGTACAAAGATACCTTCAAGTGATAAGAATCCAGTATCCTGTCGGAAACATATACATGAGGTGATTTACAAACGAGAAAATGATGATGATGTGCACGACGAGATGAAGGGCAGTGAATACAGGTTGCACACTGTCATCTCATGGAATATATAGATAATGTTACACTGTTCAAAATGTTCATCAAGATTCAAATGATCTCCCCTAAGAAAGTTGGCATCTACCCATTATTGGTCAAGATTGACATGGGGCAAGTGCCAATATACTACCCCTGTGAACTCTAAAAGATGTTTGCACAGACATGGAGGGCCAGGGAAAAACCTACTGCTGTGCAACTTTCAGCGTACATTGGTTCACTCAGTCCACACACAGGACCCATAGCCCTGGAGTGCAGGGATAATACATCCCCTTGTGTGCCATAGATATTCTACATTGTGGAGACTAAAGTCCCACCGATCGTAGGTCTACCAGCCTGTCATGATCTTTCACTAGTGACAATTCATGGAATCAGTCAGAACTCATATGGCAGATCAATCTCAGAAACTACTCCTATCGCCTCAGTTCACAACCTAACATCCAAACATTCAGAACGTTTCAACAACAGCACTCAGATCTTGAACTGATTTTCTGATTCCAAATCCAGCAGTGCTGAGCTGAGGCCAATTGTAGCATGGCCTGATAGCGATTGGTAAATTCAACACCAACTCCAGACCTGCCTAGTCTGTACCTCTCAGCCATATGTCCGGCAGTGCCCTTTGACCCAGCACCCTTGGGAGGGTTTGAGCAATACTTTCTTGTGGACAGAAAATACATTTTAATATCAGATAAGATGGTGCGTAACAAAACTTCCCGCATTTTATCTGTTTTGACCCGGTCATGTTTCCGATTGATCAAATGAGCTGAGGATAACTAGCAGGGAGCTTCTCTCCTCAATACTGTCACACAGACTGTGCCTTACAGTAAAGCTCTTACAGATATGATCCCAGCGCTATTTACACGAGCAGTAGCTGGATGTGACATTCACTTATAAAATCCAAATATTTTTTATTATCATATTTGGAGTAATCCAAAGTAAATACATTTCTGGGAAAAATTGTGACAACTATCAAAAAATGATTTAACTGTGGGCTTTCATACTGGGTTTTTTGTGTGTCAGTTTAATATCAAGCGATGGTCAAATCCTTGGACGAAGAAGGAATTAACAGTTTGCATGCTGTCTGGTAAATTAATTGCCATAAAGACTCTTAAAGGTAAAACTGTCAGGTTCCTAATTCAACTGAGTTTGGCATCAGCTGATGCCTTCCCCCCTTTTTCTAGAAGGGCTTGGACAATGAGGAGGGGGGAGGGGTACCAGGCAAGCTCTGCAGGAAGGATGAGCTAATCTAAAATCCATCAGACTTTTCCTGCTATTTCTTTCCATCCCTCATTTCACCTCGGCCAGAATTGGATGAGCACTGCATTACTGGCTGGCTGACTCGCAGTATAAATTGCACTGCCTTGCGTTGCAAAAGGTCAAGTCCGGGTACTTGATGAAGTGGATTGACCTATTGAATAGCGCTTCACTCCACTTAGTCTTGGCCAATAGCATTGTGGCAGGGATTGAAAGCACAGCTCGTGAAACGCTGCACGGGATTAAATGTTCCGTTTGGTATGTGAGAAAAGCTGAGAGGGAGAGAGAGCAGCAACATAAGGAAATTAAGGTTCTGACTGTGTGATGCGGAAGCAAGATCAAAACAACATTAATCTACTAGTCATCCTTCTCCTGAAATTGCTATCTTTTGCTATGGTGCCATTTACCCAACTACCTGTTTCTCATCTCTGAGTTAGATGGTATATGCTGGCATAATAATTCACTATGGCCAGTTAAGCTTGATCATGTCCGCAGCCAATATCCATACATTTTTTTATTCTTTCACGGGATGTGAGCATCAATGGCTAGGTCAGCATTTATTGCCCAGTCCTAATTGCCCTTGAGAAGGAGGTGGTGAACCGTTTTCCTGATCTGCTGCTGTCCATGTAGGTATACCTACAGTCCTGTTAGGGAGGGAGTTCCAGGATTTTGACTCAGCGACAGTGAAGGAACGGTAATATAGTTCCAAGTCATGACAGTGTGTGACTTGGAGGGGAACTTGCAGGTGGTGGTGTTCCCATGTGTTTGCTGTCCTTGTCCTTCCATATGGTAGTGGTCGGGGGTTTGGAAGGTGCTGTTGAAGGAGCCTTGGTGAGTTCCTGCAGTGCTTCTTGTAGATGGTACACATGGCTGCCATCACTGATGGTGGGACTGAATATTGAAGGTGGGGGATCTGGTGAAAATCAAGCAGGTTGCTTTGTACTGGGTGGTGTTGAGCTTGTTGACTGTGTTGGAGCTGCACTCATTCAGACAAGTGTTGGAGTATCGCATCACACACCTGACTTGTGCCATGTAGACAGTGGGCAGACTTTGGGGAATCAGGAGATGAGTTACTTGCCACCTATCAGCCCAAACCTGGATATTGTCCAGGTCTTGCTGAATATGGGTATGGGCTGCTTCCGTGTCTGAGGAGTCACAAATAATACTGAATATTGTGCGTTATCAGCGAACACCCCCACTTCTGACCTTACGATGGAGGGAAGGTCATTGATGAAGCAACTGAAGATGGTTGGGCCTAGGACACTACCCCAGGGAACTCCTGCATCATTGAGGATGGGGATATTTATGGAGCCTCCTCCTCCAGTGAGTTGTTTAATTGTCCACCACCATTCACCACTGGATGTAGCAGGACTGCAGAGCTTAGATCTGATCTGTTGGTTGTGGAATCGCTTAGTTCTGTCTATCAGATTTGGTTTACACTGTTTAGCAAGCAAGCTGTCCTGTGTTGTCACTTCACCAGGTTGACACCTCATTTTTAGGTATGCCTGGTGCTGCTCCTGGCATGCCCTCCAGTACTCTTCATTGAACACATGCACTTTCCCACAAGGATGGGCAGAAGGACAGAAGTGGAGGTGGGGTGCTGGTGACATGGCGGACACTCGATAGCAATCAGGAGCAGGATCCTTGATTCCTCCCTAGGCCAGTGGCACTAGGATGAACAGCTGCCCTGGATCAGCACAAAGCAGGAATTAAGACTGGGAATCTTCTGGGTGATATGATTCAGTGACATACCAGGAATCCCCTAGCATCTTTAGCCAATAGGGGAACAACATTATACATTGAAGAGGTCAATGGCCCTGTCAGCAGTTTCATATTTCTAACTGACTACTTTCTCATTGAACCAGATACTCTCTTGTATCAGATCATGCGGAGAGCCCCAAACTGTCCTTTCTAATAAGCCCCTTTTGAAGCATTTAACTGGAGAAGATCAGAAACCACTTTTCTTCAAATCGGAAGAACTCTTTGTGAAATGTTTGCTCGGTGGTGCCGGAAGGAACACAATAAAATACTAAGGATGTAAAATTTAGATGTGTATCACAGTCTCCATTGGTGCTATAGAAGCCAAAGGCTCTCCTAGTGAGGTGTGTTGCACCACCAGCTGCTTCTGGCACAGCCTGCACGGTGCCCAATGCTGAGAAGGACATTCGCACAGGCATTCCCCTCAGCTCCACCAGCTGATGCGGCACTCTGCCAGTAAACATGGACCACACAGGCCCATTGTACTCCTTCATTTGTCACTCGTCACAGAACAAGCTCCAAGAGGGCCCCAGCGCTAGCGTTACTTAAAATGTCAGGCACCCAGCCCTCCGGTAAGGTAATTTAGAATAGCTTCTGCTAAAATGAAGTCCTTGGAAGTACTCTGGAGCGTTGTTGGAGATGTTGTGATGAGTTCTTGGATTTGACAGAAAGTTTTGCTGCATCCTCACAGGGATGGCAGAGGATTTGTTTACCTGCCCACGCAATGGCTACAATAGGTAGGGGAGCTGCAGCTGCAGCGCCTCTGGATCTGCAGCACGATATGGAGATGGAACAGAAGCTGCAAAGAGTGGAAGTTCAGTGTGATACCCTCTGCCATGTTGGAGCTCCTTGATAGCCTGACAGGCCAGCCAACTCACCCACAGTCTTGGTGTGCATGCCTATTCAGCACTCCCCTGTATCTCACTTCATTGATGTCCTCATCTGACTTCCCCTGGAGCAGAACTTGTCTGCGACTTTGCCCTCTGGTAAGCTAGCACACAAACTATCCTTTGCTCTGGCTTGTTTGTAGCTCACTCATGACCAGGAAACTGACTGATTGTGGATCCCAAATCTATATTAGCTCCCAAGGTGTGTCCAGTGCCAGTATCAGAACTGGTGGCTGCAAGTGTCAAAACCAGTGATGGGACCTCTTCATTAGTATTGTGCTGCAGCTCTTGCTCCTCCTCCTCCTGGGGCTACTGTGCCTGGGCAGATGACACTTGTTGAAGGAGAGAAAACACACTGTATTCCTCAATGGTTTCAGTAACGTCAGATGCCACAAGCTCCATCACAAATGGCCCTACAATACGGAGAATTCTCTGCTCCATAGGAGATGCAGACGTCCTTGTCCCCTGCCGATTCTGCTTTGCTCCCTTCTATTGTGGGCCACCTTATCCTGTAAGACAGACAGCAGAATGTCAGTGATTGTGCTGCTCTGCGCTTTGGCAATGTGCCTGTCAAAGTTCAACACGAATATACAAAATAGGAGCAGAAATAGGCCATTCAGCCTGTCGAGCCTTCTCAACAATTCAGTGAAATCATGGCTGATCTGTTTGTGTTTTGAGTTCTACCTTCTCATCTATCCCCAATAACCTTTGATTCCCTTGCTTAGCAAGAATCTATCAACCTCTACTTTAAAAATATTCAGTGACCGTCTGCTGAGGCAGAGAGTTCCAAAGTCTCACAACCCTCTGATAGAAAAGAAATTCTACTCATCTCTGACCTATAAGGCAACACCTAATTTTAAAACAGTGCTGCCCCACCTAGTTCTGGACTCACCCACAAGAGGAAACAACCTTTCCACCTCCACTTTGTCAAGACCATTCAGCATCTTATATAATACTTATTGCTGGAGGTATGTGGAAAGGTCAGGATTGAGATGTGAAGCTGGCATCATTGTGGGGTGTTTGAGGGGAGATGTGGAGTATCTGGAATCTAAGCATGAATCCTGAGTGTCAGGGAGTGCTGATGGGTGAATGATAGGGGCCTGGTGTATTAAGCAGCCTGGGAGGTTGATGGTGTGGTAAAACACATTCCCTGAACTTCACCTTGTGAAACCATTATGCTTCTTGTGGCAATGCTGCCAGGTCCTCAGGGCCAGAAGCGTGGAATTGCGCTCCCTAGCCACCTGGCCCCTGTCCCTTCTGATGCTGGTCTTTGAGGGTGCCCTGCATCCCCCCCATCTACCCCCACCTCCCCCCACCCTGCAAAATCAAGTCATCTTCCCTCCTGGTGACCTCCAGTGAAAGGTCTCTGGCATCATATCCATGAACCTGGAATCCTCTTCTGCCCTGGCATTCTATTTTCCATGATTGCAATTGCAGCCATAGAATTCAGCAGCCTTCTGTAACGCAGTGTAGCCTTCTTTTAAGAGGAACAGACTGCCTTTAAGAGAAGCAGGCTGGCTGTACCACGTGCTATTCGTACAATACCACTAAGTTCAGAGACAGCTGACAGCATGGACCGGGCTCAGACCAACTCTACAATCAGGTCAATGAAGTGGCAACAGCAAATTTGCGTGCTTCCAACTTCCACCTCCATGGGTGTGGGCTAGTGAATCTTGACCTGCTACTCAAAAAATAGCACGGACCAATTTTTACTCCTAAGATTCAAAACTGGCAGCCAATGGCAGGAAATCCTCCAAAAATTAAATATTGTAATTTGAGTGAAGGTCAGCACTTTTGAATGCACTAGGTCTATTGTTTAACTACCTCTAATTAGATTAATTGTGCCAATCTGTCAGCTTGGGAACATCCAATATAATTCTGCCTTGACAAGCCAAAAAAAAAAATGACATTTGATGCAACATCTTGAAACAAAGGTTTCATGTTATAATTGAGCAAAGTTTGTGCAATAAAAAATATTCACTCTCCCGGTGGCCTAATTGGTAAAAGATACCATTCAGAAGCTCCTTGATTTCAGTACTAGTCTGTGCTCATCCAGCTGATGGGAGCCAGGGTAGCAGTACAGGCATTGCGGCTGGTTTCATTGTCCCTGGGTTAGACAGAGGGAAAAATAATCGCCCAGTTTCCCTGCTTCTAATCACCGCCCAATGATCTCTGCCGGAAAATGTGTGTGACCGGATGGGGAGAGGATCAGACTCAATGACGATGATCTGGGGAGGAATACCCTGTTGTTGCTGCTTGGACTTGAAGGGTGGTCAGTTGGATGGGGTGCTGAGGGTTGTCAGAGTCTGCAGCACGATCCTTCAGCAAGGGCTCAAGGCCTCCATGTCTTCAGGAGTGATGGGAAAAAGAAATGGGGAGAAAGAGATTTTAAGAAGGTACCCAACACCTCTTAGCAGTTCTGCATTAAATGCTTGATGCCATGGATCACGTGAAAAGTTGGCAGAGACGCTCTGTGCTGCTAGTACTATCAGCACATCAGAAAGAAGGAACTTAAATGGCCCCTATTAATAACTGTCCACAAATGGTGAGCCTTAATTGGTGAAGTAACGATTAGCTAATTAATGGGCCAGGAATTGACCGTTGTTATGCACTGATGCAGCTGATTACAATTTAATGGCTCATGAATAGTTCAACTTCTTTGTTCCTGTTTCAGTTTAAATTGCTTCTTTGGGACAATTCACTTTCATTGTGAAAATAATGGTGGACCTATGTCTAACCCAATATTCTTCATACTTTTTCCCCTCTTTCAGTATCTCCTGCTTCAGTTAGCCCCTTTATACATACAAGGATTTTTGGTTAACAAGTCAGAAATTTCAAATAGCAACAAAGAGTGGAGCAGCAATTAAGGGAGTCATTTACATCTTAAAATCTCTCTGAAGGCTCTCTCAGATCTTTGGGTGCTAACATTATAATCAATCATGCTTTCTGCAGTGTTATCGTTTACCAGAATTCACCCTGGACAATATTGTCAGCCTCTCGAGAGCTGCTTAAGTTGATAGGCTAGTTTCATATCCTCAACCTCCCCCATGTTTAAGCTGGTCGGTTGATGTCCTACACTCAGCATCTACCATTACCGGTAAACATAGTGTTCTATTGCCCTAATCTCAGTTTCTCCCAATCTGACTCTTTCGCCAGTCACGAGAAACAATTCGGTATGTTGTTATTTTTCCTTTGAGCTGGTTGAAATTGGGACACTCACGTATACACAAATGTAAACCCACTTAGACGCCTGAACTGAAATTGTGATACATGCTTCTGCATGTCCAGAATGAAGTATATTAATTCTCTGTTTGCTGTCCTCCATAAACTTCAAGATGAGCTGATTTGAGTTGGCCCAAGTCGTGTGGAATGCCAGAGGTGGCGGCTGCGGCTAAGGGCGGTGCCAGGCGTCGAAGAAGTTGCTGACTAAAGTCACCAAGAAGCTGCCCAAGAAGTGGAGGAAATCTCGTAAGCAGAGCTACCCCACTTACATGTACAGGGTGCTGACTCAGGTCCACCCTTGCACCAGGGTCTCGTCCAAGGCCATGAGTGTTTTGAATTCCTTCGTGGTTGACATTTCTGGATGCATCGCCTCCGAGTCCTCGCATCTTATTCACTACAACAAGTGCCACACCATCTCAGCCAGGGAGATCCAGAGTGCCGTCTGCCTTATGCTGCCAGGGGAACTGGCCAAACACGCTGTCTCCGAAGGCAGGAAAGTGGTCGCCAAATACACCAACTCAATTTAGGTCAATCAGTCTAAAGATTGTAAACTTCAATATGTCCAAAACTATGCTGCACCTAACCTATCCCACACTAAGTCCTGCTGTCCCATCATCCTTGTCCTCATTGAAACCTAATGCTTTAAACTGAAAATCTGTGGCCTACTGTTTAAATGTCGGGATGGACTCAACCCACTCTGTCTCTGCAATCTATTCAAGATATATATTCCCTCTGAAATGCTTTGTTTTACAGAATTTTGTTCTTCTCCCACCACCCCACCCACCCCACCCCCACAACCAAACCTCACCCCACCCCCCAACCAATTTCATTCAACCACCAATAGAGTTTTCAGTTGCCTGAGTATATTCTTTCGAATTATCTCCATCAACTCCCCCCTCTGCCTCCCTCTGTTCCTTTAAGAACCTCTTCAAAACCCAACAATCTGACCAACTATTTGGTCTCCTCTCCTAATCATTGTCTCCCTGGTTCAGCATCCTTATGTCTTTCTATACTGTAATGCGCTTTGGGAGCTGTTTCCACATTAAAAGCACTACATAAATGCAAGTTATTGCTGTTGTTGAGCACTCAGTCAGCATGTGTTACTGTGTAAGTTGCCCCTGTGGAGCGATTTCAATAAGATGCCCAGGCTGAAGAGGAAAATACAGTTGGAAACTTCACAACAGAGAATTTGCTGGTTTGAAAATTGCTGTCTGCAGTCGCCATAAACATTGATATATAAACCAACCTTGAAACAGGGTGGATGGGAACAGAGGTTTACACTTGGAGGAGGGAAGACTGACTGAGAACTGCCATTCATTCTCAAGTCGAGGCTCAAGTGGTCACTCTTGGTGCGATTTGAGAAAATGACTGTCAGCAGGTTATTGCCTGTGAGAAGCATCATAAGCTGAACTTGAACTTGTCCTCACCCACAAACGTCCACATTTTAATGGAGGGTTGGGGGTGGGGGAGAGGTGGTGGGATGGGGGTGGTCAATGGACAGTGTCATTGCCATCAACTGATTTATCCCCTAAGCCAAGAAATGTCAAAACCATCTATAGTATCTCTAACGCCACCTGGAGGAGGTCAGCTAATTCAGTACCAGAGGGTTGAATTTGGGATCCTCTTGGTCCATACCACACTTGGTGGTGCATTTACCTACCGAACCTCCAAGAAGTACAATAATATTAAAATAAAAGCAAAATGCTGGAAACACAATACATAGCTCTGTTTAATATAAGGTTTCTAAAAAAAGACAGCAACATAAATTTCAAGATCAAATTGCCTTTAGCATCCTGTCTTCCCTCTTTCCCCAAATCCACATTGATAAGGTTTTAATTCCTTCCAATTTGCATCGTGCAGTCAGCTAACAATGAGAATCGGGGGTGGGGAGGCTGCGTGGGGTGGAGGGGATAAAAAGCTGATTAGAAATTTTTAAAGGAGGCTGGTTCGATGATGCCTTTGGGGTCACCTCTGTTTGCGAAGGGGTTATCTCCCCTGTTGTAGTTTACGAACAGAGAAGAAAAAAGGTGAGGCTGAGATGAACTCATTAGAGGATTTTATTGTGTAGATCGAGCAGGCTCCTCGGCGGGGGCCTAAATATGATGTAAGGGGGCTTTTAGGTCTATTAAGAATTGCCTGACCGAGGATGGCAGCCAAATGATGATGATGAAATTAAAATTCAGTCCCAGCAGAAGGTTGGAGTGATTCAGCTAGCACCGCTCTGCATCGATCTGTTCCAGCATTTGACTTTCAACCATGACAAAACTGTGGGTAAATTAATTGTTCTTCAGGATATTAGGCATCAGACTCCATTAATCCTCTTTGCAGTGTGATGCTACATGAATACTAATCAACACGAAGAGCTGCTGGCTCCTCTCACTCTCTCCTTCAGTCTTCAGTCTGATCCAAGCCCAGTGTTGGTCTATTTTTCAAGAAGGAATTTTAACAGCAGAAACAAGATATTTTCAAAAGGCAATCTTAAGGCCATGAGTTATTTACAACACTGAGTTGGACTGATTTTGTTCTGAAATCATCCTCATTTCCACTGTGGAGAAAGGGAAGTCCTTCCTGACTGTAGAAAGGTTGCCAATCAATACACAGCCTCGAAGTGGCTCAAAAATGAATGAACTTGGATCAAACGTTTTGGAGTAACGTGCCCTGTCACATTTAGACAGGCTCTGGTTTACGGGTGGGATTCAAGCTGGCACACTCCTGGCCACTCTGCGGAGCTTGGGCGGCGCAAGGCATTGCAGGGACTGTCCTCGCTGCACGAAGCTGTGGAGTAGGAGACAGGTTCTCCCCATATCGAGCAGCATTTCTGTCTGTTGGCAGCATCACCAGCTCCACATTGACTGTACCGCTGAGATAAATGTGCCCTTGTTATTATTTCACAGGCACACAAAGTGGAGACAGAGCCAGGAGACAGCAGTCTACACAAGCACTGTAAAATACCAACTTGACATCCGATGTACTTAGTTTAATTGGTTAAAAAGCAAATTGTCTCCCTAACATCCTCCATGCCTCTAATGACACAGGCTATTGTACAACCTGACCAAATTAAAAAGCCGCAAACATCCAGTTTTCCCAGGCAGCGCAATAATAGGAAGAATTCAAAAGAAAACAGCCTTAAACCACATGTTATGCAGTTACTCAGGTTTTGCCTGATGCCATCAGAGCATCCTGCATGTGTGATAATGTTGTAATATGAATTAAACCTGCGATTTGTGTATTTAATCCCACTGCAGGTGGCCATGGCAGCAGAGTGTTTAGACATCGATATTTGGCATGCATATGGGCTTTACAGGAGGCTGTCATCTGAACCCTGCCAAGGGCAGTTTGTTGTAAAATTAAAGTAAATAGGCACATTTGATTCAGTTCGGATTGATGTAATCTGGTCAATTATAGATATAGCCCTCCTCGAAAGGTGGGTTTTGAGTGTTGAGGAGAAGTTTTGTCACACACTTCCTCACACCCAACACCCACCACCCTCACCCCCACCCCCACCCCATCTTTCACAAGTATTTCTCCCCATCTCTTCTGAAGGCACTGCCTCCTTGCTGGGATATAGTTCCACACGAGATGGTAACCCTCATTCTTCACGAGCTTAGACAGCAAGTATGTGCCAGCTATTCCATCACAGAGGATTTCACAGCTGAGCTTGATCCTCTTTTCCCATTTATACACAGGCCGACCTTCGAGCCAGATAGTAATCAGGATTAAGAAATCTTTCTGATTTTTATACCCATCTTCCGGAGTGCAGGACTACCGAGGCATGTTGTAACATTACAAATCCCTCTACAACGAAGATCAGCTAGCTCAAATCAGGACTGGAACCTTATAGGCCTGTAATTCACTGAGTAGGCCATCTACTCATTGACAATGTACATCATAAATCACAAGTACATCATTTAGTGGGACAGTTAGTGAATATTATAACTTTCATTGAAAGATGCGCATTGAGTTGGATTCTGAAACGTCACAAATCGACACTGCACTCACAGCTACACCAGACCCAGAATTTGAAGCTTAAAGGAAGAATTAAAGAAAATAATTGCTAGGTTCTTTTTTCAAATGATTCCCCTGTTTCCTTGTCTGTTTTGTGTCAGGCTTTCAAACTAGGTTGTGCTGTTGAGCTGGATATTTGGCTCTTTGGAATCTGAAAGAACCTCTTTGCAGAGGAGGAGCTGCAGTAATGGAGTGATTATTTATTCTCATTTCCGAGTCGTATACACTTCCACCTGATTTCGGGCTAAATGTGCTGTTAGTTAATTAATGTCTATGTAACAGAGAAAAAAACAAACAGAAAATCTTTAACATCTACTGGTGCCTTAGATTAACATAATCCCAATATCCTTCACTCTATGAAAAGACAGAGAGCTTTGTGTTAACACCTTCCTCCCCACCCCCAGCCCCTCTCTGCATCTCCACTGTTAGAATTGAGACTCATTGCAGTTTTCTGACCTGAAAGCGATTGATCTCCTTACTACTCTCAGTCATTCCTGTCCACTACAATTGTCAGGCTTTTAAAACCCAAGAGAGGCGTCAGCTGATTACTATGACCTGATTTAACTAACCCTGTTTGACCTTAGTCCACCTTGGTTTCCATTAAAAGAAGTTCTGGCCAGGTGTCAGCTCCCTTAAATCTAGAAGGTTAACTCCCGCTCTGATGAAAGGTCATTGACCTGAAAGGTTAACACTCTGTTTTCTCTCTCTCTCTCTCTCCCCAAAGATGCTGTCTGACCTGCTGAGTGTTTACAGCATTTTTTTGTTTTTATTTCAGGTTTCTAGCATCTTCTGCACTTTGCTTTTGTTAATGCTCCTAACAGTGAGATTCTCACAAAGGAAGTAGGGGGGATTGCCCGGTCCCATTGGCGGTGGGCATCATGGCGGGCATGAGCGGACAATATGGTAAGAAGGCCAAAAATCGGTTTAACGCTGTTGTGAAAGCAATTTACGATCATCCACTCTGCCCGTCAATGGCGGGCCACATTTCCCATTGCCGCACATAGGGAAATAATTTAATTACTTTAGCTTCTCATCATAAGCCCTGCTTGCCGGAATCATCTCCCCATGTGAAAGTTACCACCCACATTGGTGTGACTTCCAAATGGCATGCTTCATGACTGCCTATAAAAGGCATGCACCTGGTGACTTGAACTTCGAGGTGAACTTGGAGGTGAGTGCACACAACCTTGCACAGCGCTCATAAGCATAGCCCATAGGACAGCGAGGAAGAAGTGCCGCACTTTCGAGTGTCCATAGGCAAGTCGCTTTATCCCGGCTGGCTTTGAGTGCGGTGCGAGGGTAAGGGCTCCAATGCGAGTCAGGCCGGGCTGGGGGGGGAGGCAAGGCAGCACAGATTGAAGGAAGTACACAAACACATGTTGCGGGGGGTGAGGGCAGTGGGGGTGACAGAAGTGGCCAACACTTGGAAAAGCTTGTCAAAAGTGAGCATTCTTCCACAGCTGAGATTGTTCAGCAGCAGCTCCATTGACATGCTTGGAGTCGGGCCTCTGAAGCTTTTCTGCTCATCCATTAAATTCTAGTTAATTTAAAAGATCAAATATAAGTTACAATATCATGATTTCATCAGCCATTATTGTATTTCATATCTAAGTTCAGGAAGTTCATATTCAAAATAAGTTCAAGAGCATGAAAGTGCCACCAAATGCTTCTGAACTTTCCACCCCTTGGGCACAGACAGCAAATTAATGTGTGTTTTAGGGGGCAGCAGAGCAAATGGTCGACTGAGCAAGTTGTAGAATCCCCTTGCGAAAGGTGGCCATGGCGCAGTCACTGGCGGAGGTGCTTAGAGCCCCGCGCAATGTCTTTATTAAGGTTTAGACCAGTAACCATTATGGTTTAAGCTATCAGAGCAATCTTGCAGTGCGGGTTAGGAGAATGCCTGTGTCTGACTGAGACCACAGCATGCAGTCCAACGGCTGAATCTGCCGTCAGTCGGTAAAGAGAAGTGCGGTGGAGGTGGGTGGGTTTCAGGCAGCCAATGAGCGTACTACATACTGGCCATCCAAGTGGTGGCCAGCACTCTCCTGCTACCTACAAGGACATGGCTGATGACACCCAGGCAGTGGCCTCAGGCTGCAGCAGAGAGTTGGGAGAATGAGGCTAATGCCGTGACTCGGACTTTGGTGGATCAAACGATAGGCAACTTGAAAGTG
The DNA here is from genome assembly GCF_017639515.1 of Carcharodon carcharias. Classification (NCBI taxonomy): domain Eukaryota; kingdom Metazoa; phylum Chordata; class Chondrichthyes; order Lamniformes; family Lamnidae; genus Carcharodon; species Carcharodon carcharias. The sequence continues at coordinate 25,494,883 of NC_054479.1, forward strand.
AGGTTCCAGTGACTCAACAGGTCAAATAGAGCACTGCAATACAGTCTCCTGAGAGTTTCACACATCATCATTGCTTGCTGTGTGTGCTACACAACCTGGTACTGCTGAGGAGGAGATGGAGGAGCTGCACGTCTCCTCCGGTGAAGAGGGCGCTGAAGGGGATGATGGTGATGAGGTCTTTGAAGGCGAGGATGCTGGTGATGAGACCATCCCACTGGCCAGATGAGGCAGGCATGCTCAGGAGGCCCTCACAGCTACAAGATTCATGGAGGTTGATGGTGAGATGCAGTGAGGACAGTCCTGACATCCTCACCTTGCATCTGTGAATGTTTGATTCCTGTGTGGCTGATGGCAGTGCACATACCCTCAGTGCTCAGACTCATGTCATGGAGAAGCAGCACAGGCCCTAATAGTTGCTATACTCCAGGAGGATGATGGTGACACACAGTGAGGACACTGGCTGAGGGCAGCTCACTTGCGCTCTGTGATCATATGGAGACGCAGCCGTGAAACTTTAAATGCACCTGATCCTTTGTCAGCCTTCAGCACCTGAGCCCTTCAGGAGCACAGCGTCACCAGACACAGGTGCTGAAGAGATGGGGGCCAGCCCCACCTCAAAGGTGCTGAGAGCACACAGAGAGAATGATGGAACTCTGTGACACCTGCCCACGACGTTCTGGCAGCAATGACAAGCACCATCGAGGTGCAGGCATCACTAATGTGTCCAGTGAGTGTGAAGCTGGACCATCACTTTGGTCTGAAGGTTACACACTGCACAATGAAGAGGCCCTGAACAGAAACACCTGCCTTTATCATGTGCAGAACCAAAGTTTCACACCTGAGTGACATGAACACTGCTCATAATAACAAGGAGTCATAGGCAAGGAGACATTCTCGGGAGTTCATTTACAATAATGAACATTATCTACAAGTGATTAACACCCGTGCCCAGGCTGTGCTGGTACGATAGCCAAGTGGTTATGGTACTGGGCTTGTAACCCCAAGATCAAGAGTTCAAATCTCACCATGGCAAATTATGAAATAATGTAATTTCATCTGAATAGGAACAGATGGAAACGTGTTTGTACTCGAAAGAGTTACATCTTCTTAACTTTCCTAACCGTGCCGCTGCATCTTGGTGCTCCCCGGTACTGCAACAGGGGGAGGAGATGGAGGAGCTGCAGCCACAGTGGAGGTGGAGGCAGCCTGCTGACTGGGACACCCTGTCTGTGATGACCTTGGCGGGCGTGCCCTGGAGGGTCAAGACCTGGAGGGCCCTGGCCTGCTTTGGGTTTCCTGCTATGTGCCAGGTGCACCCTCCTCAGCCTGTGCAGCTGGAGTTGTGGGGATCACAGGGAGGGGGAATTTGGATTGGCCGGACATTCCCAGGGTCACCTGAGTGGATGGCCCCGGGGTGTCGAGCTGCTGGTCCTCCTCCCCAGACCCTGGCTGACAGGGGAAGCTGAAGTGAGATTGAACTGCCCCACACCCCTCTCGCATTGACACCATTGGACGCCATCAATGGCATCAGTGCTGGAGTTCAGCCAGTGCAGCAGTGCAGGACTGATGTCCTGGACCAAGGTCTCCATGGCGGCCGTTATCCTTCCAGTGTTGACCTTGGTGCATTGGCATGCTGGCATGATCACCTCGGACTGAAGGCGGACGGACTACTCCATCATCCCTTGCAAATTGAGGAGTGCATGAGACATCCCTTCCTGATGTTCCCGAGCTTGTCTTTGCACCTCCAGCAACTGAATGAGGACTGAGTTTAGAGGCTCATCATCTGACTTGGACTCAACAGATTCGCTGCCTCCAGCAGTCCTCCAGATTAAATGGTGTGCTCACCTGTTGTGATCCCGAGGCTACTGTACTCTTGATCCCACCGACGTGTATCGGTGGAGGGTGTGGGTGAGTGCCAGGATGGATCTTCAACAGTGCTGACCTCAGGGTCCTCATCTGAGGTGCACTTGGCGCTGGGGTTGGGGTCAAGGTTGCCTAAGGGTGACATGTCAGATGTGCCTAGGACAGAAAGTGGAGATTATTAGTGCTTGGCAGCCACATTGAACACAGAACAGCGGACTCAGAGTAGCTTTGTGAGAGGGATGATATGGTGCAGGATCCTCATGTGCATGTTCACCACCGACCTCACCGTTGCCACAGGAACAGTTAATATCCTTTCCGGCCAGCTCCAACACGTGACTCTCAAACAGAGTGAGGACCTTGATTTCTGGCACTCCACCTCTGGTCTGGGACCTCTTCTGGTCATTGTGCGTGATCTTGTCCTGCATAAAGCCAGATGGAGAGTGTGAGCAAGGCGCAAGCCTGACCAAATGAGAAGGATGCCAGGCATGCATGTGTGCTGAGTAGAGCCATGGACGAGATGAGGAAGCTATCTCCAGAGGAGATGAGATTAGATGGAGATGTGAGGGTTTGTGTGAGAGGGTGAGTGCTGATGTCCCTTGAGCTGGCAGTGAGTGCAATGACAGTGAATGTATGATGGCTTTGTGAGTGGGTGAGTTTAGTGTGATGAGATGGTTGCCTCACCCTGGCAGCACAGATGAGATCATTCATCTGTTTCCTGCACTGGATGGCTGACCTCTTGTGTGCAGCATTGACACTGACCACCACTGCCACTGCCTCCCAAGCCTGAGTGGTAATTCTGATGTGCCTCCAGCGGTCAGAATAGAGGTACAGGACTTCATGACAGGCCTCCACAGCATCCAAAAGGCGCCCCAGAGATGCATCACTGAATTGAGCAGGCTACACTCTTCCTGGCTTTTGGGGCCATGATTTCACCAGAGCAGTCCTGGGTTGCAAGCATTGAGAAGTGTGCATGCAGCAGCATTTTAAATATGGCGCCTAGCGTTTGGAAGCAGCAAGGTAATAGCTTGGCGGGCCAATCGGAGGCCTGCCACCAGCGATCCTGTGTGTTTCCCATGACTGCATAATTTGTGAGGAGGGAAGGGGATGATATGAAGCAAAAACCCACCACTGCGGCTGGCAGGTAAAATGTCTTTTCTCATGCCCGCTACCACACAGTGCAAATCCAGGACGATTCTGCCCGTAGAGTCAGAGATAGGGCTACAATATTGTTACTCTGATTCTCAAACTGGTGCTCCCATGAGTGTGTGATTATGGAATTATTTCACAGATATGCAATTTGAATTATGAATAATGTTACTTCATCTCTCACTGCTGTGCGTTCGCTTTCTTATGACCCAATGACAGAATGAAGAACGATAAAATATCATTTTGTTTCAAATTACTAAGCTAGCTCAGTGAACAAATGAACCTACTGATGTAGAACTGACCCCTGTGACTTGGAAGTTCCCAGATTCAATCCCATTTAGTGCTATTTTAACCAGAACAGTAGTAGGAGGATTACACTTGGTGTAATAACCCATGGCTAAGGAGTGGAAACGTTATCAGCCAGGGTTCTGCTCCAGGTCATTACCCAGTGATCTCACTGGAAATAGGGTTGGGTTGAAATGTGACAATACCTGTCAGCACTTACTGTCTGGGCTCATGCATAAATATTGACTACTTGATTGAGGTAGAGTAGCACATGGTCTCCCCAGTTAATGGCCATTGCCTTCAGGAAAGAGGCAGAGAAATTTGTGGGAAAAAATAGACAAGTTTGTAATGTTAGCACAGTGAACACCCACAAATGCAAATGTCTTCAAACCTATTTTGAAATGTATGAGCAGTACACCTTGGCGATAGCACAGATTGTGTCTCATTGGCACAATTTTACCGGAGGCTTTGACACGATAATTTAGTCGCTTAGTGTGACAATGATACCTCATGGCCCGACATATAACCCTCTCTACCATTACCATGAAGCTGGGGAATCAACCCTGATTCAATGAAGAATGCAGCAGGGCATGCCAGGAGCAGCACCAGGCATACCGAAAGATGAGGTGAAGTTACGACACAGGGCTACTTGCCAACAGCATAAGAAGCATGCATTAGACAGATCTAAGCAATCAGACAACCAGCGGATCAGACCTAAGCTCTGCAGTCTTGCCACATCCAGTCATGAATGGTAGTGGACAGTTAACAACTAATTGGAGGAGGAGGCTCCACAAATAAGCCCATCCTCAATGATGGGGGAGCCCAGCACATCAGTGACCAAGTGTGGTATCAAGGAGCCCTAGCAAAACTGGAGTCAATGGGAATCTGAAGGAAAACTCTCTGCTGGCTGGAGTCATACTTCGCACAAAGGGATGTGGTTGTGGTTGTTGGAGGTCAATCATCTCAGTCTCGTGACATCACTACAGGAGTTCCACAGGGTAGTGCCCTAAGCCCTACCATCTTCAGCTGCTTCATCAATGATCTTCCTTTCATCATAAGGTCAGAAGTGGGAATGTTCAGCACCATTTGCGATTTCTCAGATACTGAAGCAGCCCATGTCCAGATGCAGCAAGACCTGTACGAGGCTTGGGCTGATAAGTGGCAAGCTACATTGTGCCACATAAGTGCCAGGTGATGACCATCTCCAACAAGAGAGAATCCAACCATTTCCCCTTGACATTCAATGGCATTACCATCACTGATTTCTCCACTACCAACATCCTGGGGGTTACCATTGACTAGAAACTGAACTGAACAAGCTATATAAGTACTGTAGCTACAAAAACAGGCCTGAAGTTGGGAATTTCATAGTGAGAAATTCACCTCCTGACTCCCCAAAGCCTGTCCACCATCTACAAGGCACATATCAAGACCACTTGGCTGGATGAGCAACACTCAAGAAGCTTGACACCATCCAGGACAAAGCAGCTCACTTGATTGTCACCCCATCCATCACCTTTAACATTCAGTCCCTCCAGTATCGACACACAGTGGCAGCAGTGTGTACCATCTACAAGAGGTACTGCGGCAACTCACCAAGGCTGCTTCAACAGTACCTTTCAACCCCGTGACCTCTACCACCTAAAAGGACAAGGACAGCAGACACATAGGAAAACCACCAGCTACAAGTTCCCCTCCAAGCCACACACCATTCTGACTTGGAACTATATTGCCGCTCCTTTACTGTCATTGGATCAAAATCCTGGAACTTCCTTGCTAACAGCAGTGTGGGAGTACCTACACCACATGGACTGCAGCGGTTTCAAGAAAGCAGATCACCATCACCTTCTCAAGGGCAATGCTGACCTAGACATCTGATGTCCACATCCCTTGAAAGAATAGATTTTTTAAAAGCTGTACACCTTTGATTCCCCAAATATTATCTCCTGGCCAAAGCTGGAAGAAAAGTGAAGCTTTTGATAGGGATGAAGGCACAAGACAAATACTCAGAATCACCACCTGTGATCAGTTGAATGGGGCAGGGGATTATGAGTGACTCACACTGTCAGATCCATTGTCAGGCAGTGGGAGAATATTCATGAGGCCAGATTTCCACCATCGAGGCAGGAAGCTCAAGTTGGGAAATTTCTAAACACAGAACATCTCCATTAAATGGGCACCACCTGCCATATTTTGGTTTCAGGGGGTGGGGGAGGGATGGATTGTGGTCCACAGCCTCAGGAGGCTGTTGGAATACAACCACAGAGGATAGCAAGTACTGAAGTGGCCTGATTAGAAGGCCCACATCAGCTCCCTGGGACTTGCTAATTGTTTTAAAGCTCTGGTCCATATCTCTCACAGCCCCCTCACCCTCACATATCCACCCACTCCCCATGCCACTCCCATGCCACCCCTGCCTCCTCCATTCCCCATGCCACCTTGATGCCCCTTCCATGGTCCCCCTGTGTCCTTCATGCTTACTCACCCAGTATGCATTATAGAATCATTGAACCACTTGTGAGCTATATCAACAGAAACAGATGGCCAGACATCTGTTTCTGTAAATGGTCTTATTATTAATGCTTGGCTGAGCTCCAAAACTCACTAATGGATTTGCTTGGCAGGTTGTCTGTTTGCACAGGTGGAAATGGAATGTTTTCTTTGATTGATTTACATCTTTATGAGGTGATAATAAGGTATTCTTTCTTTGAACTCTTTCTTTCAATATCTGTTAGTTTATTTGGACAGGATTAAGAGATGTGAAGTGAGGTAAAGCTTCGGTTACCAAATAATATAATGGCTCTGTCTTACTGACACTTTCATTGGGTTGTAAGAGTAGCAGTTTTCATCAAAGCAGATTTCTAAATGGGTGTTTTTTAAGTGCATTTCAAGACTTGCAATTATTTTTGTCTGGTCCATTGCTTCTGTAGTGCAAACTGGGTGAGTTGGCATGGAGGATGCGGGGGGACATGGGTGGGCTTGTTGGGGGTGGGGTGTGCAGCATGGGTAAGACCTTTTGAACATACCTTTCAAAAGGCTCCCAAATCTAGCTTATGCTTTATGAATCTGCTGAGGGGCCGTGAACTGTGAGTCCATAAAACCATAAAACATAGGAGCAGAAGTAGGCCATTGGGCACATCGAGTCTGCTCCGCCATTCAATGAGATCATGGCTGATCTGATAATCCTCAACTCCACTTTCCTGCCTTTTCCCCATAACCCTTAACTCCCTTATTGATTAAATATCTGTCTCTGCCTTGCTATAGTTAATGACCCAGATTCTACAGCTCACTGCAGTAAAGAATTCCACCCTCTGAGAGAAGAAATTCCTTCTCATCTCTGCTTTTATTGGGTAACCCCTTACTCTGAGATTATGCCCTCTGGTCCCAGACTCTCCCACAAAAGGAAACAACTTCTCAGCATCTACCCTGTCAAGCCCCCTAAGAATCTTATATGTTTCATTAAGGTCATCTCTCATTCTTCTAAATTCCAATGAGTATAGGCCCAACCTACTCAACCTCTCCTCATAAGAAAATTCTTTCATGGCGGAATCAACCTAGTGAACCTTCTCTGGACTGCCTCCAATGCCAATATATCTTTCTTTAGATAAGGGAACCAAAACTGTTCACAGAATTCTAGGTGTGGTCTAACTAGTGCCTTGTACAGTTTTAGCAAGACTTCCCTATTTTTATCACAATAAAATGTGTAGCTCTGAAGAAAGGTCATACGGACTCGAATCGTCAACACTGTTTCTCTCTCCACAGATATTGTCAGACTTGCTGAATTTTTCCAGCATTTTCTGATTTTTTTTCAGATTTCCAGCATCCGCAGTATTTTGCTTTTATTTTTCCCCTATTTTTATACTCCATTCCCTTTGAAATAAAGGCCAGCATTCCATTTGCCTTCCCTACTACCTGTTGAACTTGTATGCTACCTTTTTGGGAGTCATGCACTAGGACTCCCAAATCCCTCTGTGCTGCAGTTTTCTGCAGTCTCTCTCCATTTAAATAATATTCAGTTCCTCTATTCTTCCTGCCAAAGTGCATAACCTCACATTTTCCCACATGATATTCCATCTGCCACTTTTTTGCTCACTCATTTAACCTCTGTAGACACCTTGTGTCATCCTCACCACTTGCCTTCCTACCTATTTTTGTATCATCCGCAAAGTTGACATTAGTACATTCACTCCCCGCATCTGTGATTAATATATATTGTCATTAATCATCTGTCATTAATATATATTGTAAATAATTGTGGCCCCAGCACTGATCCCTGTGGCACTCCACTAGTTACAAGTTGCCATCCTGAAAATGCCCCCCTTATCCCAACTCTCTATCTTCTATTAGTTAGCCAATCCTCTATCCATTCTAATAAACTACCCCCAACACCATGGGCTTTTATTAAGTAGCCTTACATGCGGTACTTTATTGAACGCCTTTTGGAAATCCAAATATATCACATCCGCTGGTTCTCATTTATCTATCCTGCTAGTTACCTCCTCAAAGAACTCTAATAAATTTGTCAGGCGTGATTTACCCTTCATGAAACCATGCTGACTCTGCTTGATTAGATTAGGTAGTTCTAAACACTCTGCTATTACATCCTTTATAATAGGCTTTAACATTTCCCCAATGACAGATGTTAAGCTAACTGGCCTATAGTTACCTGTTTTTTTGTCTCCCTCCCTTTTTGAATAAGGGTGTTACATTGGCCATTCTCCAATCCCCTGGGATTTTTCCAAAATCTAAGGATTCTTGGAAGATTACAACCAGTGCATCCACTATCTCTGTCGCTACTTCCTTTAATACTCAAGGATGCAACTCATCAGGTCCAGGAGACCTATCAACCCTTAGCCCCATTAGTTTCCCTAGTACTTCTACTGTAGTGATAGTTATTTTATTTTATTTTATTAATTGCCTTGGAATTTGGTCCTGCCTCCATTTTTAAAAGTTCTGTGAAAATCTAGCCCATAGTGAGAGTACTACAGTCAGTGGGGGGAGTGCCAGATTGACTCTGGGAGAACTTTCATAGCCAGTGAGAGACAGTGGTAGGAAGATACTGACAGGGAGGGTACCTGCTGTAGGCAGTGAGAGTGACAGGCAGAGAAGTGGCAAAATGCAATGAGAGAAGGCTGAGTGAGGATGAGGAAGGTCAAACTTCTATTGAGAATTCATCCCTTCTAAATTGTGAGAGAGGTAAGGTCCAGCTTACACTGAGAGATGTCCTTACAGCTGTGAAATGGAGCAAAGGGAGAAATGGGTCAGGTTCTCCTTGAGAATATCCAACAGGACAGTTTGTGAAACAGTGTGGAGGAAGTGTGGGGTTACAATCATATTGTAAATACCCTGCTATAGACAGGTAAAGCAGTCTGGGGGAGGTTTGATTCATGCTGGAAGTACTCCTAACTCTTACACTATCTCTTGTTTATCATCACCTTTTTACCTTCTTTTACCTCTTTCTTTTCATCAATACCTTCACCTTTGCAAATTAGCCTCTTCTTGTATCACATCCTTTTTTCACCATACTTCCCTCCTACCTCGCCTACTTTCTCCCTATTCTCCTCATTCTCTTTCCTATTTCTGCTGTTTGCCTTCTTTCTCCCACTTCACAATTCTCCTCTTCCACTCCTACATTTAATTTTCCTCATTGTCCTCTTGATCATCCCATTACCCTTTTTCTCCTCCTGACTCTCTCACATGTTCTCTTCTTTTTACCTATTTTGCCACTCTGCTTTCTGCTCTCCCTCTCCTCCTCTGTTTTTTAGTTCTTTTTTAAACTGCTCTCAAATTTAAATTACTGCTGGTTGGGCTCCTTCAGGTTTCTCTTCACTCACAGCTTGATCAAAGCTGTGCTAGCATATTTCTGAGGTGCAGAGAAGCTTTCAATCCTTAGGACAGTTTGCCCATCAGGCACATGACCATCATGTTATACCAAGCTAGGATGGGGTAGCAATGGTGTTCAGCATCTGTTGTAATCGGTACCAGTACAGGTCAAGAGATTGTTCATAAGTATCTGTATTTTCCTCATCAGGTACAGAAGGTACAAAGAATGACAGAGCAAAACCAAAGAGGATTTTTTTAGAGTGAAATATTGCACAGTTACTGGGATGCTTTATCTTAAAAATGTGTGCGCGTTCCTGCAAATTGGCATATAAAAATAATCTTAACACTTTGCCCTCACAAAATTCAATGCTTTGATGGAATTAAATGGGTTTTTAATGAAGACTGGCCCCTGGTGAAGTGAGGCTAATAACGAAGTAACTAATGTGTTAACCAGCAAGAATGAGAGTGACAGGTAATTGCAGAGAGAGAATTCTGATTAGCCTGCATTCCAGAATGCTGTAATAAACCTTTCAAGAGCCCTGCTGCTCCCTGTGTCTGGGACTGATCTTACTGAGGCCACTTGTGACTGATGTTTTGCTTTGGTAGAGTTAAGAATACTTCCCTAAAAAGAAACCCTCCTAGACCTCAGACGCTTTCACATGGTGAGGTAGAAAGGAAGGAAACTTGGACAAAGAATTATCCGGGCTGCGCTTGCATGATTCTCCGCGCTCCCGTCGAGACCTGTGGTCCAGTTCTCACCTGGTCAAATTCCCATTGGATCCAATCGAGAAACAAAGAAAAGCAGAATTTAATAAGGGGACACTGTTCCAGTATTGTTTCAGCATCAAACCCACCAACCTTCCTCTCCCTCCCTCCCACCATCATGAGAGAAACTAAAGACCTCTCCTTACACTTAGCCAGACCATCTCCCCCTGCACTGCTGAACAGCATCTCTCTCCCCCTGTACTGCCACACACACATCTCTCCCCCTGCACGATTGCACAGCGTCTCTCCCCCTATACTGCTGCACAACACCTCTCCCCTTGCACAGCTGCACACCATCTCTCCCCCTATACTGCTGCACAACACCTCTCCCTTGCACTGCTGCACACCATCTCCCACCTACACTGTTGCGCACGATCTCTCCCCCTGCACTGTCACACACACACATCTCTCCCCCTGCACTGTCAAACACACATCTCTCCCCTACACTATTGCACATCTCTCCCCCTGTACTGTTGCACAACATCTCTTCCCTTGCACTGCTGCACACCATCTCTCCCTCTGCACTGTTACACACCATCTCTCCCCCTGCACTGCTACACACCATCTCTCCCCCTGCACCACTGCACACAATCTCTCCACCTGCACACCATTTCTCCCCCTGCACTGCTGCGCACCATCTCTCCCCTGCACTGCGGCACACCATCTCTCCCTCTGCACTGTTGCACACCATCTCTGCCCCTGTGCTGCTACACACCATCTCTCCCCCTGCACCCTTGCACATGCTCTCTCCCCCTGCACACCATCTCTCCACCCACAGGTCTCCCCCTGCACTGCTGCATATCATCGCTCCCCCTGCAGTGCCATACACCATCTCTCCCCATGCACTGCTGCACACCACCTATCCCCCTGCACTACTGCACACAATCTCTCCCCATTCACTGCTGCACACCATCTTTCCCCTGCACTGCTATACGTCATCTCTGCCCCTGCACTGCTGCACACCATCTCTCCCCATGCACTGTTGCATGCCATCTCTCCCCATGCACTTGTGCACAACATCTCTCCCCATGCACTGGTGCATGCCATCTCTCCCCATGCACTTGTGCACATCATCTCTCCCCCTGCACTGCTGCACAACATCTCTCCCTCCTGTACTGCTGCACATCATCTCTGCTCCTGCACTACTGCACACCATCTCTGCCCCTACACTGCGGCACACCATCTCTCCGCTGCAGTGCTGCACACCATCTCTCCCCCTGCCCTGCAGCACACCATCTCTCCCCTGCACTGCTGTACAACATCTCTCCCCCTGCCCTGCAGCACGCCATCTCTCCCCATGCACTTGCGCACACCATCTCTCCCCTGCACTGTTGCACACCATCTTTCCCCCTGCACTTGCGCACACCATCTCTCCCCCTGCACTGCTGCACACCATCTCTCCCCCTGCAATGCTGTACATCATCTCTGCCCCTGCACTGCTGCACACCATCTCTCCCCATCCACTGTTGCATGTCATCTCTCCCCTGCACTGTTGCACACCATCTCTCCCCATGCACTGCTGCACATCGTCTCTCCCTCCTGCACTTCTGCACACCATCTCTCCTGCTGCACTGCTGCACACCATCTCTGCCCCTACACTGCTGCACACCATCTCTGCCCCTACACTGTGGCACACCACCTCTCTGCTGCAGTGCTGCACACCATCTCTCCCCATGCACTGCGGCACACCATCTCTCACCCTGCACTGCGGCTCACCATCTCTCCCCCTGCACTGCTGCACACCATCTCTCCCTTTGCACTGCCTCACACCATCTCTCCCCCAGCACTGTTGCACAATATCTCTTCCCCTGCACAGCTGCGCATCATCTCTTCCCCTGCACAACTGCACACCATCTCTCCCCCTGCACTACTGCACATAATTGTTACAATATGCCTGTAAGGAATAGCAGCATTCCATGACTATAAGGGAATAGTGTCATGTGATCCAGTCTCAGTTTCACTTTGGCCTGTGACCAGAACACAGCAAACACAGCTCTGCTGTTGATGTCTTCAAGCTTTCTACCTTTGTATATATGTTCTTATGTTCCCAATCTAAATAAATGTGCCCACAATGTGTTTATACCATCCCTTATGAGTGATTGGTGCCTTTATATCATTATAAAAACACAACATTGTGTTTAGCGATCATCAAACATCCTGGCAGCTAGATTCAGTACAGTTATGACATGGTGAACAATTTTAGATCATGCTACATGCCATGAGATGACTCCTGACATTTTGGTTGGACTGCAACAAATTTTAATTGTCAGAGACTGTTGAAAACACTGCCTGCTGACTCAACAGAAAAGCTTTGAAAACACAGGGCCTAGATAGTACCCAAATAAAAAGCTGGTAAACAGACAGATCCCTCATCGTGGGATTGCAGCACCTAGCCTGTCAGTTCAGTGAGTGCAATAGTGCGTCAAGGGGACCAACACTGGGTTAGCTTAGTCGGAAAAGGCAAGAGACCAGGGTGTGGGCTGGATTGATAGAGAGCAAGGGAGAGTTAAACAAAAACAGAATAAACAAAGCCATCAAAAAAAAATTGGGCCAGAGAAGGTTGCAATTTCAACAGGTGTCTTTATGAGTTGCTGAGCAATAAATTGAATAAAACAAAGAGGAAGGTCAAAGTGTCAGAATGTCCACAAAAGCCCCCAGTTTGAATTGGGATGCAGCTGACCAACTATCCAAATTCAAAATGTTTGAACAGCGTACAGATCTAGGGTTTCTTGATTCAGCTTTATCTGAACCAGACAAGCAAGCCATAAAAATTCACCTAGCAATTGGGAAAGAAGGTCTACACAGGCTGAGCACCTCCAGATTAACAGCAGAAGAACTAAACGATCCCCAAAAGATATGGGCTACATTAGAAGACCAGTTCAGAATCAGGTTAAACTTCCGTACTCATCGACTAGAATTCATGTCATTTTGACAACAGCCCACGGAATCCATAAACTACTTTGTCAGCCGATGCAGAGAAAATGGTGTGCACTGTGATTTTTCAGATGCAGAGCTAGCAGACAGAATTTTTGAATTGGTGATCTCAGCCACTCCCATGGAAGAATTCTAGAAAGATCTGCTAGACAAGCCCAAAATATATCGCATCAAAGAACTACTCCAGGATGGAAGTAAGTATGAACCGATCCTCGCAGGTTGACAATGTTTATAGGCCCTATGTTCCACCTGAATTGTTGACGCACTCACTAGAGCACCTAAACCTAGCAAAATATTTGTAAGGTGTGGCCTTCTGCATGCAACAAGGAAATGCCCAGCTTTCCAACAATGCATGTGGCAGAAAGGGCAATTGGCAGCGGCAGTGCACAAGAGTGATGCAGCTACAAGGAACCGTGAACTGATCTAAACAGACTGTACACGATGGGTACCTTCAATGAATAAGAAGGACCATCCTGTATCCCATAAGAAAAACATACATGAGGTGACTGACAAACCAGAAAATGTTCACGATGAGACTAAGAGTGGTGAACACAGGGTTCACACCATCAATCCTGTGGAAACATAGTTGTCATCACACCACTCAAAATGTTTGCCAAGATTCAAATTATCTGTCCTAAGAAAGTTGGCAACTACTCATTATTGACCAAGATTGACACAGAGGCAAGTGCCAGTATCCTACCCCTGAAAACTCTAAATGACACGTATCCACAGACATGGAGGGCCCCGGCAAAACCTACTGCTCTGCAACTTTTGCCGTACAATGGTTCACTAATTCCATGTGCAGGATCCATAGTCCTGGAGTGCAAGTACAGTCAGTTCTCCTGAGTGTCACAAATGTCCTAAACCATGGAGAGTAAAGGCCCAGTGATTACACGTCTACCAGCATGTCAGGACCTTGCACTCGTGACAATTCATGGAATCATTCAGACCTCACATGGCAGATCAACCTCGGAAACTACTCCTTTTGCCTTTTTTCATGACCTAACATGGAAATATCCAGGATGTTTCAACAAAATTGGCAGATTCAAGGAAGCTGCAATGTTATGCTTGCAGGAGAATGAAAGTCCATCAATTGATCTGGTACAAATGCCTGCAACTACAAGAAGAAATGGTGAAAGAATTCATCTTAAAGAAATCATGGAAAACCATCACTGAAGGGTGGTCTGATTCGATCCAGCATTTCCACGAGCACATGAGATCTTTTTGGCCTTATTGGGATGAGCTAGGCATCTCCCAGGGATGCATTTTTAAAGGTAGACTGGTCATCATACCACAATCTTTGTGACCTGATATTCTTCAACAACTTCATCACTCACACATGGGTATAAATCGGACAAGAAGACTTGTAAGACAGACAGTCTGTTGGTCAGGTATGAACAATGACATTGAAGTCGTTGTCAAGAAGTGCAAGGCATGTCAAGAGCATATGCCAAGTCAGCACAAAGAATGACTTATTCCAAATGAAGTTCCTACACATCCTTGGTCCAAAATCACATAGGACTGCCTTCATGTCCAAGGTACTGACTTTATCGTCATTGTCAGTTGCTTTACCAATAACCCCAATACTTAACAATTGCACAATACATCAAGCACAACTGTCACGCAAACTCTAACTGCTATTTTCAGTTTACTTGGTGTGCCTAGAGAGATCATTATGGATAGCGGTCCACAACTTATTGGCAAGCCATTTCAGGATATGCGTGAGAAGCGGAATGTCGATCATACTATTTCTTCTCCTCATTACCCTAGCTGAATGGATGATTCTCAAATGTAGGAAGATCAAGCAAGATCTATATATTGCAATATTATACCTGAAGGCAACACCTTTAAGTGCAACTCTTCCATCACTGGCAGAGCTCATGTTAGGCAGACTAGTGTGCACCAGTTGACCCACTCTTACATTCTACTCTGTCAGAAACTAGAAAGCAATTTTTAAAACTGTGAGGGAAGATGACCAACGTGCACAATTAAAATACAGGTACAGAATTGCCAAGTTTACAGTTGGGGCAACAAGTTCACATCCAGGGGAAGATACGTGGCAACTAGCCGAGGTGACAAGGATTTGTTCAGAACCAAGGTTCTCTGAAGTCATTACACACAAAGGCTCAATGGTGAAGTGTAACCAAGGACTTGTCAGATCCATTCCAGTGGCTCAACCACCGTACACTCCAATTGCATCTAGGACAGATCCCAAATGCAACTAGGAACAACATCCAAGAGTGACAGATCACTATCAAGCCTGCCTCAATTTCCTTGTGTGTTTGGCATGTGGAAGGGAGCAGTATAGTCTCCAGTGACCTGGCCAATAAATCACCCAATATTGAGCCCTACAAAGAAGAAGGTGACAAGTCTCATCCTCCACCTATGCCGAGTAGCTTAATCTCTGATGCAGTGGCCATTGGTGTGAGTGCGCTTGGGTTAGAGAAAAGAAAAGCAGCCAATGCTGATCACTAGAGTCTGACCCTGAAAAGTCTATGGACAGGATTAAGCCTGAGCTTCATCTGTGGGCTTACAAGTAAGGAACAGTCAGCTAAGGGAATGGTGAGTACCCAGTATGTTTTGAACAGTGTTCTAACCAGATTCAGGGCAAAAAGAGGGCAGGAAGAATATTGATTGAAAAACAAAAGGCAGCTACCAGAATGGACAATTAGCTATTCACTCAAAAGGTAAAGACAAGGGAAAGGGTTAATTATTCTCATTCAATTAATGCTGCTCATTAAAGCTGCCTTTACTTCTCACTGGCCACGATGAATTGATTACTCGGTGGATGGTTATTAATAAAAATCATATTGTGTTTTTTTTAATTAAAAGATGTCATTTGATATGATTGTAACAATATTTATTTTTAAATCCAAGGCCAAAATTCTTCAGTGGTTTTATGTAGACCATAACATGAAAAATGATTAAACTTCACAATAAATCAGTCACCAATCTGGAATCTCATGTGTGTTTTTTCTGCCTGTATAATATGCGTGTTGGTTAACAAACGCCAACTCTAAAATGGAGTGAGGCTGTGCTAAGATTGTATGCTCAACTGTGTTCTCTAATGCTGACAGCTCCTGCCTTGTTTCTCAGTACTGTAGCTCAAGGGAAACTTGGTGGTCTTTTGAGAAATGACCATCAGTTCAGTCGACACTTGTTCCTTTTACCTAACAAACTTCTTTCATGAGGTACAGGCAGGAGAAACACGGAGGAGAGAGACAGAGAGAGAAAGGTGTTCTCATTAACCCAAGGTGAGATCATGTATTTTAATTGGCTGAGGGATGTCGGCAGTAGTCTGAGGACAGGAAATGCCTGGGGGATTTAAGAGCAACGAGAGAGACTTGTCTGATTCATCTCCCAGGGGAAAGTGGTCAAACGGCTTGTAGCAGAGGAGCTCCAACACAGAAATATGCAGCACAGAAAGAGCCTCCTTATCTGCCCCCCCTCCTCTCATTTTTGCGCACTATGCTGCTGATCCATTGATATTTTATTGGGGGTTTTCTGCTTCCCTCTGCCTCTGCCCTCCCGTCTCAACGGCAACCAGATTGACAATTAAACAAAAATGTAAGAATTCAGGCAGAGCCACTCATCCTGACAAGTCTGCTTACTTCTCTGCAGCAATCCCCGGGAGAGCCATCATTGAAAAGCATTAGACAAATAACACTCAATTTCCTTTCTACATAAATCAAACAAAAATAAAATTTTGCATGCAATAACTTATGTGCCTTTCTGTGAGGTGACCAATTATTACAAGAGAGAGGGACATTTTCAGCATTGAGAGGCTTCCAGAGCCGACTATTATCTCCAAGAACGTACTGTACATTTGAGTTATAAGGTTCAAACTTAAGAGCATCAACACCTTGATTGTCTGCTGGTGTGTAGCAGTGTCAAGTGACTGTTTCTGAGCTGCTAAGGGTCTTTCTGTCATAGCAGGCATTTAAAGGAGCTCAGAAGTCTTGTCCAGACACTACTTTATCTAATGTACACCACTCCATTATGTAGGAGGTGAAGGAAATTTTTCAGACCTGTGATGTCTTTTTCAGTTTGGAATGGTTGTTTGTATAACGTTAGAGCTCTTTTTTTAAATTTAAAGTTGTGCTTTTGCACCCATCAAACTGAAAGAACGTGAACCCTCTCTATTTTGGGCACAATGTCAGCAGCAGGCACTCTCAGGTCAAGTAGAGTCTGGGTCAGCTGCAGAGTAAACCATAACCCCAATAGTGTGCCTCAGTCTCAAGAGAACATTCCTAATGGTCCAGGGTGACATTTGCTTCTCTCCACACCAGCTGTTGTGTGCCCTTGGAGCAATATTGTGCAAATTGTGCATCTTTGTCCACTATAAAAACTGTGTGAAGATGACTCAGGCTTTATTGGACCCTCCTAGCAGGCAGGCAATGGGGACTTTCATCCCATCAGCCTCACTGGACTTGAACCCAGGTTTCACAGTTTAAATGTCACATTCATTCTCTGCACCATCCTTCAATGTTCACCCTCTTTTTTCCTTATTTGATTCACAAGTTGCTAAACCATAAATCAGCAACTTGAAAAGTGTCCATGGGGGAAATTGCTGGATAACAAACTTGATGGCCATTCTCAATCCAAGCTGGTCCAACTCGTTTTCCTCAGTGAATGGGTTCTGCTGGCTCCTGACGCTTAGACCTCATTCCTTGCTTGGAGGCGCATGTGGGGTGGGGCAGTTTTACATATACGAAACCCCGGGAGAGGAAGTTCCCTCAGGCCCTGCCAAATCTAAGGGCGAACTTGATTAACACGTTTTGTCTCCGTTTACCAGCCGCAGTCAGACAGATTGAGAGGTTGGTTGGCAGTCAGGAACCAGCCTGCAACCGGGAAGCAGAGGGAGGGAGTGAGGAATCAGAAAGGCTGGGTTGTGAGGAATATCAGAGGCCGGAGTGAGAAGGGGGAATTGGATCAAGTGGGTCATAGGGAGATCAGAAAGAGTTAAGTGGGGGAATAGAAAAGTGGGGGAGTTTGGAAGGAGTGAGGATGGGGGCTGTAGGGTCGGAGGAGATTGGAAGGATTGGTCAAGGTGGAATCGTAATGGATGAGAAAATTGGAAGGGGCTGGTAGGGCTGGAGGGTAGTTAGGAATGGTTGGGTTGATAAGGAATGTCAGGGGAGATAGTAGGGTTGGACGGGACATATAAGAAGGACATGGGCATCAAATGCATTGGAACACTATCGTGCATATTTGGGAATTCAAATTTGACTCCTCCGTGGCAAATTTGGTGATGGAGGATGTATAATTGGGGAGGAGGGTGCCAGGTGGAGACCCTAATGTCTTCCTGCCTCTGCCCTGAGTAAGTCTGTGGCAGTATGGCCAGTGGACAGTGCCTCCCCCAACCCCCACCGCCAATTGAGACTCTTAAGTGGGTAGTTAATGACCATTCAAGGGACAAATACCACCGCCGTTTGTATTCGCCCAGTGGCAGGCTGCAGAATGGCCATGTTGGAAGCCCAAAAAGTAACACCTGTCAAAGTTGCTTGTGGTCTTCCGGGGAAGGTGGGCTGTGGGCAGAGGGAGATAGGGGTGCGGCAGGGGGAGGTAAGGGGGACTCTCATTCAAGACGCCTGATCGAGGGACTCAGCATCAGGAAGTTGGGGGGGGGGCGGCGGGTACAGTGAAAGCCACCCACCTGCCCTTGCTGCCTCTTCTCTCTTCTCCTCGCCTAATACCCCTACCCTGTGACAACCCCCTCCTGCCATCACTCCCTTGTGCCTGGGTCCCTCCTCAATCCGAGCCCTTGAGTGGATGTTGTTCTGGCACCAGCCAGTGCCTTTCTGGTGACATTGCCAAGCAATGAAGAACTGCTGGCCTCTGATTGGCCAACAGCTCTTGGCAGGCAGGACTTCCACCCCCAGAGTTCTTGGTCCCAAGTAAAGCCCAGTGCTGACCAAGTTAGTGCCTGATTGGCACTTAATCTGAAGGGACTTGCTAAAAAGAGACAACACAGGGCTCTTACTGGCTTTCCAACCAGCAGGTGAGACCACCATCGCCTCCATTAAATATATCCCTTAAAGTTGCTGCTTGTTAAATCTGGACTGGATGTTCTGGGTTTTGAGAAACCTGTTTGGAGAGTCTAAAGATGTGTTTAAAGATAATGATCCATTTTCAATTATGCTTCTGCATCTCACAATGTGAAGTCACTGGGGAATTAACGGAGGCAATTTTATCCTTTGGCAATAGTGTGGAATGGGAGGTATCAGTTGAGCCGTTCATTTCCACCCCCTCCCCCCCCCACCACATGATTCTCCATTCCATAGATGTCTGTCAAGTGTGGAATGGCACCTGATTAGATATTAAAAACAAAAACAGAATTACCTGGAAAAACTCAGCAGGTCTGGCAGCATTGGTGGAGAAGAAAAGAGTTGACGTTTCGAGTCCTCATGACCCTTCAGCAGAACTGATTAGATATTGCCCAGTATATACCATTGCCGAGAGTTAAAATAATCCCCACTAGTTCTCAATATTATTGAAGTTTCATTGATTTTCCCAGGAGCAAAGCTTAATCCTTGATCCCTCACCTTGCCCTGCACTCAATCTTGTCCCCTGTCCGATTTTAAACTTAGCAAAATGTGATGTCACTTAGCATGAGGTTTTAACTCACTCAAAACCCATTCACTTACATACAGTTAAAACTGGGCCCCAAGGGATACAATGCATTATGAAGATGGTAGGGAATATAATGATGAGACCAGACATACCTGCCTACAGCTGCCAATTACATATCTTGATATTGACCTAAGTTGAGCCACTGAAACTGTGCATCTCACCTTCTAGAATGGGGTCATTTAGGCTTCGTGCAATAGTGTTAAGCTGGGGGAGGGGGTGGGGGGTGTGGTTGATGGCGGTAGAAAATTGACAGGCAGTTTGAATCTCTCCTGTTCCTGATTCACTATCACCAGTATTATTGCACAAAATCAAAATGATCCCCAGTGGGGCAGAAAGAAAGTGCTGAACATGCAGAAAATTTACCAACCTGTGGACATGTCCATATGTGGTCATTAAACAAATCTCCAGTCACATCAGACTACAGCCATACAAATATCAGCCCATGCCAAGAATTTCCATTTCAGAAACTTATCCATCGTATTAATTCAGTGGCAGATTTTTGGGAGGAGAGATTTTGTGCACCATGTGCTTATCAAGTTAAAGGATTACAGAAGTAGGAACAGAAAATGCTGTAAACGCTCAGCAGATTAGGCAGCAAGTGTGGAGAGAGAAACAAGAATGCCTGGCCCTGGTATTGATCTCCTCCTGACAAACAGCCTGACTGACAGATTTAGGCTCGGTGATGGAGCCTCTGGCAGAAGCTGCAGCTGCAAGAGTGGTTATAAGGAGCCTGCAGCTGTGTTGGTGCGGAGGTTGGGAGCCGAATTCTGGGAGGGGATGGTGTTCAATTTCAAAACCTGGGTGTGGGATTTTGGACTGGGGGAGTCCAATGGTTGGAGGACAGTCCTGCTTCCTCTTGACCATAAAAGCAAGGCTGTAAAGGTATTTAGTCTTTCCACAAAGCAGTCCTCACCTTTTTCTGCTGGTTTTTCTGAGGCACAGGAGACCAGGCTGGCCAGGTTTCAACTTGGAAGACCAGCATGCAGCCTCATTATAATATTTAAACAGCAAATCTGTCTCCTGAGAATGGATTGGTTGTTCAGCTCCTGTCCATCTCCAGGCAGGTTGGGATGGGTTAAACAATTTCTACATCCTACCTGACCCCAATCCACTCCCTTCTGAGGGTTAAAATTACCCCTAATGGTTCAGGTCGACAAACTTTTATTAAAAGAGATTTGTTAGGATCCCCATAGAGACTGATAACTTTTCACAAAGCTAGGAATCCCCATAGCACCAACAGGAAGAAAACCGCTGGATGAGATTTCACTTCTTAAAACTTTTACTGTAACAAACCAACTAAATTCAGCAGAATTCAAACATAATTAACAGTCGAAGGATATTTCAACAAAGAGGTAAATTTCAATTTAAATAGTTGATCCAACAAAGACACACCTCACATGGTTACAAGCACTCATATTGCTTCCTGCACAAATGGAGAACCATGTGCAATCTCACAATCTTTCCAACTCAGTTTCCACTGTATAGAATCTCTCGCTTCCCACTCAATTGTTTTGGCCCATCAATCACATTTAACAGCAGCTGTATTCCATCCAAAGTCTCTGGACACAGTTACCACTGAGAAGGTGTATGTCTATGAACACTCTCTCACTTGGGTCATGACAGTTTTGATGATACAAAATCCCCTGAGACTCCCTCTCCCCCTCTTTAAACAGTCTGCTGGGTTCAGGAAACATTCAAGCAACAGCAATGGGTTTTGTTCAATCCACAAACTCTTGCCCTTCCTGTCTACAGTTCTTTACTCTTTCCAACTATATTACGCACACAGTAACACAGACTTTGCTCTATTCTCAGAGACCTGCTTCAACGTTAGGATCTGTTCCAGAGAGTAACTTACTTGTTTCTTCTTTACATAAATTCTTAGTGTGTTCTCAAATGTTAACCAGAAAACATTGGCCGTCCCAACCCCACTGAAATTAGCTTTCTATTTACCATTTGCTTCTTAGCTGTTTATCCTCCTGGCAACTTCAGGTCATGTGGACATTTCTTGGAGCCTAACGATGTCATAATCAGGAAACCAATTAATCCCATTTCACAGTACTCTCCAAGTCTTAAAGAGGCCATTGCACAAATTGAAGATACATGATTTTCCCAAAGCACAAGGGTCATCACAGATTGCAGATCTGTACAAATAATTCCATATTTTGTACCCAGTTTCAGCATCAAGTACTCCAGGTCAGATGCAGGATGCAATATAAAGTTTACCTCTACCCTTCTCCAAACAACATGCCTCATTTTTATTCTTTGAGGTGCACCCCCAAGGCACCAATGTGACATTTTAAGTTCATTCTCTGAGTGAGATTGCTAATCTGATGATAATTGATGATGCACTAAGAGCAGTGTTGATCTGTGGACATATCAGGACCTGAGCTGCATACAGATATTTCACCTCAGCATTTTTCACCTAGCACTGCTTCAGACTAATAATATATTTGACCTGGAAGCACTTTCCTTAACTTGTGTTGTGTCTACTCAGTAAAACTTGATGGGATTGTATAGGAGAGGCTTTACTCTGTATGTATCCTACGCTGTATTTGTTTGGTGTGTGTTTGACTGGAGAGCAGCCAATGCATTTTGGTGCAGCCAATCCATATATCACAAGAGTCAATCAATTAGCAGCATAGACATCAGCCAATCGACAGAAATATATTTGTACAAAACAATACATTAGAATTGTTGGTTCATGATGTAAAAGATTATCTTATGAAAAGGAGTCAAATTGGCTCTTGATGACTGAAGTATATCTGTGAAAGAGGCCAATATAGCAACGTTTCCTACTTTTAAAAAATTATTCTTTGTGTGAGGGCTGGCCTTCATTACCCATTCCTTGTTCTCTGCGGCTCGATGAAACTGAATGACTTGCTAGAGCACTTCAGTAGGTAAATAAGAGTAAACCACATCGGTGTGGGACTGGGGTCATCATGGCAAGATCTTTCATCTCTCTCTTCATCTGGGCCAAGATTTGGTTCCTTAACTTTGACTGCAGTCTCCAGAGTTGAAAGGGCAAGTCAATGACCCTCCCTCAGCACTGCTGATCCTCCATTTGACCTGATTTCATCGTTCACCAGCAAAGGTACTCCCAGCTCTGTAAATGCCAGCTAAGAATTGTTGCTATTTGTATGAAAGCAAAATACTGCAGATTACAGAAATCTGAAATAAAAACAGAAAGTGCTGGAAATACTCAGCAGGTCTGGCAGCATCTTTGCAGACAGGAACAGAGTTAATGTTAATGTTCAAGTCGAATATGACTCATCTTCAGAATTTCAGATTATTTGGCTAACCATGTGAAGCATGTTTGGCATTCAACATTGAAATCTTAACACTTCTGAACTGCAGGGGATCTTGCCACAGCCACATTGAAGTGTGATCTCAGCTTCATCTAATGCAGATGCCATTCTTTGGCACTATATTTGCTCACTTCTATTTTAAGAGCAGATGCAATCATTTGCTATTAGGTTATTTCAATATTTATTTTGAGCGCCTGTTGCATCTTGTAACCAAATCGCTCGAACACTTACAGGCCCTGCTTGATGTTGCCTGGAAAATCAGCAGTGAAAGCAGATCAGCCTGAGTTAGTTGGGAAACGGAATACCTTGGGATATTGAGCTGTATTTAAAATATGCTTAATGACTCTAATTATGGAATAGAATTCGATGAACATGATGGCAAGAAGACAACTTTTGGGGAGAAAAGAAATAGATGCAGGATTTAGTTTCTAAATTGGAAAAGGTTTAATTCTGTGAAATTCAAGTAATATTACAACTAGACTAGTTTGCACTGTACAGACCCAAGAATGCTGTCTTTCTGAGCTCTATGGGTATGCTGCACAGACACTCGCTGAATGAGTTTTCCTGTATGATTCCACTCAAAAATTCAGCTAGGTTGTGGCACAAAATGTGGGGAAAATCCAATGACAAGGCTGAGCATTGCATCAACACCCTCACCCCAAAATTTACTCCCCTTGCCCTAGTTGGGTAGGTTGCTGACAGTCTGTCTACTGCCTGCTGGAGGTAAATGCCAGCAAGGTGATCCCTGGCATGCTGTCCAATTTCCCTGCTTAATGCCTCTGTCTCAGTCGACCCAAGGGATACACCTCATGAGAGGTTGGAGAGAGAAGGCAAAGTTTCTTGCCCTCAAGCACTAACCACGTAGACGTCGGCTGAGCTCAAGGCTTAAAACAAGAATTATTCTTCACCTTCAGGGCTGCATAGCCCCTTCTAGATAGCTTCCATCTTTTTAGGCACTTCAGTGCCAGTCATTCTGCAGCACCACAAGAATTTACTGCCCTCGCCCATCTATTTAATAACCTTGTACTTAATAACCTTGATCCAGGAAACAAGACAAGCTTATGGCGGAAGCCCTCCCATCATGAGGCAACAAATAATCAGCTCTCAGCATCCATTCCTCATGCTCTGAGCTCCACAGAAATGATGGCCATTGGATAGTAATGAGGAAGTTAGATGTTGGTATGTATAGTTCTGACTCACATTGAGGAGTTTTAAACAATAATGTTTAAGCTGTAATGGGGATAGGAATTCATTAATGTGTGTGTGCTGTTGAGTCTGTCTATTGTTATAGGTGGAAAGAAAGGTCAAGAGGCAGAGAAAAACTAAGCTGGAGGTTCCATTCCCTGGTTTCCTTCTTTTCTTCTGGAAACAGTGAGCCATGCTGGACTTCTGTCCCAAGAGGACTGGTTTACCTCTGGTATCCCACCCAAGTGGCCATCCTTCACTACTGGCCCAGTTGACAAACTATTCAATTTTGGTGTTGTTTTTAAATTGAACTTAAATTCCACCGGCTGCCATGGTGGGATTTGAACCTGTATCCCCAGGGCATTAGCCAGGGCCTCGGGATTGCCAGTCCAGTGGCACCACCATCTCCCCCAGCAAGCATCACAGTCAAGTCCACTTTCGTCTGACGGCCGTGGATGTTCACTTTGCGGCACGGGTCATAAGATATGATTGGGGGCCAGGGTTTTCCAGCTCTGCTGGGTTGGGACCCGCCATGGGAGATTCGGCGGCCCAGCCAAAAGTCCATCGACTTATGGTGGGGCCAGACGATATGGGCAGCGGGTGGGGCCGGAAATTCCCATCCTATGGTCAGGATTTCCCGGTCAGCAAGCGGGGGGGCAGGGCCCGCTCACTGTGGTGGAACTCCTGACGTCACCCCGCCCCATTTCAATTTTCAGGTAGGTGGGGGATCAGCAGAATCAGCTGTGTGCCCGCCGACCTGTCAATGGCCAATTGAGGCCATTGACAAACTCATGAAATTAATTAGTGGATCTGCCTGTCCAACCTTAAGGTTGGGGGGCAGGCCGGGAGCCCTGGCAGGCACTAGAAAAAGCATGAAACCTCATCCACGGGTGGGATGAGGTTTCATGTAGGTTTTAAAAAATGTAATAAAAGTGTCTTTGAAAGTGATGGACATGTCCCAACTCATGTGAGTGTCACATGAGGGGACATGTCTTTTTCTATTTTTAAGATTTTTGAGTGTGGAGCCGATCTCCCTGAGGCAACACTTAGCCTCAGGGAGATGAGTGCGCTGTTTCGTGCGCTTGCGCAAAACAACACACTTTTGGCTTAAGGAATTTCCTCCCCCCCCCCACCCGCACAGGGAGTGCATAGTGCTTCGTGGCGGACATCATGCTTGGCGGGCCTTAATTGGCCCGCCCCTGTAAAATGGTGGCGCGCCCCCAATAGGGGGCGCCAATTGGAGAAGCGCCTCCACGCGCCTGCTCCTAAACTTCCCCCCCAACGTGGGGCAAAATTCTGCCTTACGAGTCAGATTGTCCACTCCCAAGCCCTCCATTGCTTTGAAGGTCGGGGATTGAAACTGGGGCCTTCTGGCATATACTGGTCTATCTTATTGTTCATGAAATGAGACAGCTAGATGCACATGCACACACACACACACACACACACACATAGCCCCTCCTGTGTAAAGGTGCACACACAAATGCTCACATAGAATTAAACACACTTGCACACAAAACACGAAAAGCAAGAATTACCAAGACTTACAATAGTTATCACTATTGGTTAGCACTGGTTAATATGCTTTCCAATTGGCTGATGAAGCAACTGTACAACATTATGCATGGAAACGGCACCCAGTTCCAGCAATGGCAAGTTTAATGGAATTTCTGTAGCCACTGTACGTTTTCTGTTTTGGGAAGCAATGCCTACTAAAATAAAGAGAGCAAATTACAAAGAGGTTGAAGCAGAGGTCTGGGCCTCTTTCCCTGTTTGCGTAGATCATAGATAATTTCTGTTATTCTTAAATCACAGTCTACAGCCTCTGGGAGAATTTTCTGATATATAGTATTACATTTTGTTGTCAATGAGATTGCCAACGTTTGGCTCACTCTGCTGCAAAGTTGATGAGAACCCTCAAGGTAGAGTTTAACTTGGGGTGGAATGGCACATGGGTGGCTAGTCCCTGCAAAATCTCTATGTGGCCTGGTTTGCTAGTGAGATGTGATCTCATGGGTACAACACTATATGGGGACAGCTTTAACTTATGAACAGATCTTTTGAAAATAGCAGGCTCAGGGCCCAGCTGTGTAAATGTTTTCACTTTCACTGGTGTGGCCTAGTTTTGGACGGATGCCAAGGCAAGCCTCGCTGCAGTTGATTTTGGCACATCCCTGGTGCTGAGGAATGTCAGCTTGAATTGTCAAAGTACACTGGCTTTGCAGTTTGGATCAGAGTGCCTAAGACACAGCTTTCAGTACATTCTGTGCTCATTTATTCCAACTCCTCCATTAAAGGAGCATAGAACATTGGTGATCTAATGTTTAATAACTAAGTGTGTTTGATGATAATAAAAAAAATCAAGGTTACCTGATTATTTACGCTTTGTGATAGCCACACAGTCAACGTCAGTCAAACATTCTCACTGCTCAATCCGAAATGATGCTGCTATTCTGATTTATGATGTTATTACAATTTGGCTGTTGCTCTGCTTTCGTTTAATCACCTGATGTTGACAGGAGATAGCAATCAATGATAGATAACTCCCTAGTCCTCACCCTTTTTCTCCATCGTCTTCCACCCCAACCCCACTAGCACTTTGACAGATCGCATGCCTTTTACTCATCCTTTACTTCCTGTTTACACAGGAAGTGCTCTTTACAACCATGGCTCAAATCCTGATAATTGGTGTTATCGTGTGACACTGTTATCATGCCCCTCCCCCACCCCCCATCTCTCCTTTCCTGGGGAGCTTGGCACACTTTACTGTCAAGCTATCTCCACAACACCCTTCCCCATGAACACACTGATCACCTGCTGTATCAGGCCTGAGCTCTGTGTTGATTTATTGGAGGAAAGGCACCTTGTGACCTGAGGCCAAGGCCAGGATATTTTTAATCTTGAAGTGTGCCAGTGGTTTCCAATAGGTTATTACTGATCCTGTCTTTGAGGAAGGTCAGAGGTTGATTGTCCTTGTTTACTGGGAAGCTAGTGACCTTGAAAGGTTTTCAAACTCAAAGGTGCCATTTTTTAAAATAAAAAATGTATTAACCGTTTCAAATGATAGTCTCAATTCTCTCTGACAGTTTCTACAATTAAAGTCATTTGCTTGGAAGAATGAGGTGGGGCACACATTCTGCACCCTACAAATGTGGGCATTTCGATTTTATTTGACTGGGACAGTGCCTTCAGAAGAAAAGGCAGTTGCTGTGAGGTAATTACAGCCCCTCACAACAGCAGTGTGGAGCTGCCCTCCCCCCCCACTCCAGGCCTCCCTGCTGACTGTGTAAGCCTGCTCATTTTTCTTGTAAAAGTTATTTCCATTTCATTGCAGTCATTTGTTTACTGACAGGCTTGCGTCTCAGTCTGGGTGATTACTTGAAGATTGGGATTTTCAAGACGTGAAATTGACCTGGAATTGACGAGTGGATTGCCTGGGTTTAACACTAGCTTTACAGTCCCCTCGCTGCATAGCCCTCAGCTGCAATGTCGAGCAGTTCCTTGCACAAGCCGCGAGCAGACACATTCCTCCACTACACAAACACTGCAGTTTGTTTAAAAAAAATGTCTTTATATGCCTTCAGCTTCCTAGGCCCCAAACTCTGGAATTCCCTCCCTAAACTTCTCCACCTCTCTGGCCCTCTCTTCTCTTTCAAGACTCCCTAAAACCTACCTCTTTGCCAAGCTTTTGGTCAACTGTCCTAATATCTCCTTATATGCCTTGGTGTCATTTGCCGCTTATTGCTGCTGTGAAGTGCCTTTAAACATTTTGCTATGGTAAAGGCGCTATATAAATGCAATTTTTTGCTGGGCTTCTTTTGCTAATCCTGTCGTTGGAGATTGGTTCCTGCTGCGATACAGATCCACAGCTTTTGAGCCTGCTCTAGTGGCCCGTCCAAGCACATCACTGGATCACAAATCACAGAATCTTTACAGTGAAGAGGGAGACCATTTGGCCCATCAAGTCTGCACTGGCTCACTGAAAGAGCGTTCTACCTAGTCCCACACCCCTGCCTTATCCCCGTAACTTTGCATATTCTTTCTTCTCAGGTAGCAATCCAACTCCCTTTTGAATACCTCGATTGACCTCCACCACCCTCTCGGGAAGTTCGTTCCAGACTCCAACCACCCTCAGGGCAAAAAAACTTTTCCTTGCATCACTTCTACTCCTTTTGCTCATTATTTTGAATCTGTGCCCTCTAGTTCTTGATATACTCTTGAGTGGGAACAGTTTCTCACTAGTTACCCTGTCCATACCCCTCAGGATCTTGAATATCTCCATCAAATCTCCTCTCAGCCTTATTTTCTCTAAGGAAAACAGATCCAACCTCTCCAATTTATCCTCATAGCTACAGTTCTTCATCCCTGGAAACATTCTTGTGAATCTTCTCTGTACTCTCTCCAATGCCTTCACATCCTTCCCCAAATATGGCGCCCAGAACTGGACGCAGTACTCCAGATGAGGCCTAACTAGTGTCTTATACAAGTTTAACATGGCCTCCTTACTCCTGTACTCAGTGCCCCTATTAATAAAACCGAGGATACCATATACTTTATTAACAGATCTCTCAACATGTCCTGCCATCTTCAATGACTTATGCACATATACACTGAGATCCCTTTGTTCCTGCACCTCCTTTAGAGTTTCTCCCTTTATTTTGTACTGTCTCTCCACATTCTTCCTGCCAAAATGAAGCACCTCACACTTCTCTGCATTGAACTTTATCTGTCACTTGTCTGCCCAATTCACCAACATGTCTATGTCCTTTTGAAGTTCAAAACTATCTTCATCACAGTTGACAATGCTTCCAATCTTTGTATCCTCCACAAATTTTGAAATCATGCCCTGCACACCACAGTCTAGGTCATTAATATATCAAGAAGAGTAAGGGTCCCAACACCGACCCCTGGGAAAATCCACTACAGACCTTCCTACAATCTGAAAAACAACCATTTATCACTACTCACTCAGCCATTTTCTTATCCAAGTGCCTACTTTCCCTTTCATTCCATGAGCTAGAATTTTGCTCACAAGCCTATTGTGAGGCACTGTATCAAATACCTTTTGAAAATCCATGTACACCACATCAACAGCGTTGCCCTGATCAACCTTATCTGTTACCTCCTCAAAAAACTCCAGCAAGTTAGTTAAACATGATTTTCCCTTAATGAATCCATGCTGGCTTTCCTTAATTATCCTGCACCTGCCCTAGTGACTATTGATTTTGTCCCAAACCAAAGTTTCCAGAAGTTTCCCTACCACTGAAGTCAAACTGACTGGTCTTTAATTGCCAGCTTTATCCTTGCACCCCTTTGTGAACAAGGGTGTAACATTCACAATTCTCCAGTCCTCCGGCACCTCCCCTGTGTCTAAGGAAGACTGGAAGATTATCACCAGTGCCTCTGAAATTTCCATTCTCACCTCTCTCAGTATCCTTGGATGCAGCTCATCCACTCCTGGTATCTTATCAATTTTAAGTAAAGATAGCCTTTCTCATACCTCCTCCTTCTTAATTGTAAATTTGTCAAGTGTACCTCCTCTCTGACCTCGGCCTGGGTAGCATCCTCTTCCTCAAGACAGATGCAAAATACTCATTTAATACCTCTGCTACTTCTCCTGCCTCTACATGCAAATCTCTCTTATATCCCTAACTGGCCCTAGCCTTTCTTTTACCGCCCTTTTATTATTTACATTCTTATAGAAGAGCTTGTAACTGCTAGTCTCTTTTCATGCTCCCTCCTAGCTTTTCTGATTTGTGTTTTCACTTGCCCTCTGGTCCTTCTATATTCAGCCTGATTCTCCATTGTATTTTCTACCTGACATTTGTTATACACATATTTTATACTTTTCACCTTCATCTCTATTTCTCTTGTCATCCGTTCTAGATTTCTTTGTCCTGCCTTTCTCCTTCAAGGGAATATACCTTGACATTATCTGCAATACTATTCCTTTGAAGGTAGCCCATTGTTCAGCCACTGTCTTCTCCACCAATATTTGATTTCAACTCACTCCACTCAGATGCACTCATCCCATCGAAGTTGGCATTCCCCCAATTAATTACCCCTGCTCTGGATTGATCCTTGTCCTTCTCCATGGCCAACCTAAACCTTATGATACAATGGTCACTGTCCCCTAAATGTTCTTCCACTGATATTTGATCCACTTGGGCCAACTCATTCCCTAGAACCAGGTCCAAAAGCGCCTGTCCTCTCGTTGGACTGGAAACATACTGTTTGCAGAAAGTTATCTTGAGCACACTCCAGGAAATCTCATCCTTCTTGTCCCTTTGCACTATTCCTATCCCAGTCTATATTTGGATAATTGAAGTTCCCCGTTATAATTGTTCTATGATTCTTGCACATCTCTATAATTTCTTTGCAAATTTGTTTCCCTACATCCCTTCCGTTAGTTGGTGGTCTATCTACTACACCGATCAATGCAATTGCACCTTTCTCATTCCTTACCTCTGGCCAGAGAGGTGTCGTCCTTGAGCCCTCTGGAACATCCTCTCTCTCCAGAACTTTAATACCGTCCTTAATCAATACTGCTACTCTTCACCGCCCCTTTTTCTTCCTTTCCTGTCTCTCCTAAATACCTTGTACCCAGGAATATTTAGCATCCAGTCCTGCCCTTCTTTGGGCCAGGTCTCTGTAATAGCAGTACTATCATAATTCTATTTGTCAACCTGTGCCTGGAGTTCAGCAATCTTACTAACTGCACTTCGTGCATTCACATACATGCACATTAATCCTGAATAGACTTTTTAACTTTCCCCCTTGCTCTGACCCCATCTAATGACTTACTATAGCCTACTCTAATTCTATCAAACTCTCCAAGTATTCTATTTACCTTGATACGACTCTCTGGTATACCCTCCTTATTAGCTAATTCTTCTCTACTTCCCACTGCCAATTTTTCTCCTCTCCTCTCTGAACATCCCCTCAGGTTTCCACTCCCCTGCCAATCTAGTTGAAACCCACCCCAACAGAGCTAGCAAATCTCCCCATGAGAACATTAGTCCCAGTCCTGTTAAGGCATAATCCATCCTACTTGTACACATCCCACTTGCCCCAATGCCTTGGAAATCTAAAGCCTCTTACCCCATTTATCCAGCCACATATTGAACTGCTTAATCTTCCTATTCTTATGCTCATTAGCATGTGGCAGTCGGAGTAATCATGAGATGACTGCTGTTGAGGTCCTAATTTTCAATTTGCTTCCTAACTGCCTAAAATCTTCTTTCAGGACTTTGCCCCTTTTCCTGCCTATGTCATTGGTCCCAATGTGGACCACATCCTCTGACTGCTCACCCTCCCCCAAAAGAATGCCTTGCAGCTACTTTGTGACATCCTTGGCCCTGGCACTAGGGAGGCAACGCATCATCTTGGAGTTATATCTACAGCCACAGATATGCCTGCCCAGTCCTCTAATTATGGTATCCCCTACCACTATAGCACACCTGTTGTTCCACCTCCCTCCTGTGCAGCTGAGCCACCCATGGTGCCATGAAATTGGCTCTTGCTACAGTCCTCTGAGGAACCATCTTGCTCATCAGTATCCAAAATGGAAAAGTGGTTAGAGAGCAAGATAGCCTCAGGGAATTCCTGCATTACCTGCCTGTTTCTCTTAGATACTCTGGCAGTCACCCATTCCCTCTCTGCCTGTGTACTTCTTAGCTGTGGTGTGACCACCTCTCTAATGTCCTATCCACATAATCCTTAGCCTTGCGGATGCACCACAGAGACTGCTGCCACCGTTCAAGTTCTGTAGCCCAGAGCTCAAATTTCTGCAGCTAGTGATACTTCCTGCAGAAGTAGCCATCAAGGGCATTTTGTGTCTGCATGACTTCCCATATACTGCAGGATGCACATTCCACATGGCCGACATACCTTAAACTTTATATAAAGTGTTCACTCAAGTGTCACTCACCAATCATCTTCTCCTCTCCCTCTTGTGCTCTTTATGAAGTCTCACTGTCTAGGCAGTGTTCAATCATTGGTGGGTGTAGGGGGGAAGGGTTCACAGCCCAGCATGATCCTGTCTGCGCACTTTCGAGAGGGCATTCAGCAGATCAACAGTGGAGAACCCCTAACTGCCTTGTCTCCCCGCCAGCCCAAGGGCCAATTATAGCACCCCTGCCAATCCAGCTGATTTAGTACAGGTTAGGGATTGAACTTGGGACATTCTGTTCTATATAGTTCTGTACCGCATTGAGAGATAGTGCTTGGCCAGTGAGGAGATGGATGAACTCCTGAGGTTTGTGGGTCAGGGATTGGGGTTTGAAGATGAGCCCATGAAGATGAAGGATGAATGATTTTTCCCATCACTGAAACAGCATGTCTGCCCTGCTCCAGGTCGAACTCACTTTCAGTTCAAAGTTATACAAAATTCGTTTTCTAAAAAAAATGTCTGGGTCTTGTTGGTGTGCAGTGGAGACAGTTATTACAGTGAGGCAACTTGGGACATCAGAAGGAAGGCCTAATATTTCCGAGATATTTCAGTCACCCCTGCTCCATCCCCACTAAAATCACTCCTGTACAGCCCCCTGGAGGCTCTTTATAGGGTTGACCCTGACAGAGGACAGCCAGGACTTCAACACAAAGAACAATGGCTCTTCTGTTAGCTAAATAGAAGGGCTAAAAAGAATAACTGTGGTGTGACCACATCTCTAAATGTGTTATCCGCATAATTCTCAGCCTTGTTGATGCACCAAAGTGACTACAGCCACCATTCAAGTTTTGCAGCCCAGAGCCCAGGTTTCTGCAGCTAGTGACACTTCCTGCAGATGTAGTCATCGAGGGCACTTTGTGCCTGCATGACTTCCCACATCCTACAGGATGCACATTCCACATGGCCCAACCGCACTTGTGGTTCCCCACGCCTGAGTTATCTGGTCACCCCTGCTGGAGCGTGTGTATAACTGTGTGTGTGTGTGTGTGTGTGTGTGTGTGTGTGTGTGTGTGTGTGTCATATGTATCTGTCTGTGTTGTGTGCGTGTGTGTAAGGACAGGTTCAGCTTCTGATATGACACCATCCAGCAGTGAATAGCTTGTTAAAATCCACTATCTTGGCCCACACATGATTCATAGTCAATGAGATGAGGATTGCTGGCATCCATAAAAGCATGTCCTAGCAAAAGTTAGAGAGTGGAGAGAATTGGAAAGAAAACCCTCAGACATATGTTCCCATCATTAATTCCATCTAAACTTTGCCTCTTTGCTAATCCTTTAATCTCCTCACATTCCCATCCTCCTTCTGTACCCCATGCCACAATTCTCTTTCTTATTGATAAGCTCATGCTTAAATAAGCTGGATCTGAACACTTCATTTACCCAGCTGCCAAAACCTTGGCTAATTGATACTAAGATTGTTGAAGAAATGGTCTTCACTAAATCAGCATGCTTACTCTATAAACTCGCGGCTAAGTACTGTACACACAACTGTAAGGTTTGAGCTGTGGAAGTATTTTGCGTAACAATGCAGCCCTCACTATCTGACTGACTGACACCACAAGGAAACAACCATGTAACTGTATGACTGACTGGCCATGCAATAATATGGCCTTGTCACTGTATGACTGACACCTAACAACAGCGTAGCCTGTCACTGTGGTACTGACCGACCTTACGATTGTACAGCTATTCGATAGTATGACTAGCTGACCTTCTGATAGTGTGGCCTTGCCACTGTGTGACTGGTAACCAATCAATAGCGTAGTCTGTCACTGTGTGAGTGACTGATGACACCACAATGATACAAGCCTGTTGCTGTGTGACTGAACAACACCCATAAAATAACCTCCACTGTGACATTCATTATTTGTTGCAGTTTGGCTTTTGCTTGATGAGTTTGCCACAGCAGAAGGTTTACTCTTTGGAATTTTTTTCACCCTGGGAAGTGCTTTTTGCGATGCATTGTGCTTTGAGTATTTCTGCTGCTGTGTGTGGGATTCCAGAAACAGAATTCTAGTACCGATAAATTCTCCTTGTTCAACCTTACTCATTGAGAAAATGTAAATGTGCTGGGGTCCGTAGGTGTGCCCATGCCTGTCCTAGCAGTAAAACTCACAACAAAGACATTTGGAAGAAATGAAAGATCAGCTGGCATGGAGCCAGCAAACAAGGAGGCCACTCTCTGCGTGCTGCACTTAAACTGTGCTTAATAAATGAATTGGACTGGTCCCAGTCCCGAGAAGGGTCTGTCTAGGGCTACCATTTGCTCTGTCTCATCGTCAGCACCAATCTATACCAAGGCCTGTCCCTGTAGCTGTCAATCTCTGTGCAAGGTTCAATGAAACACATGGGAAGTGCTTGTAACCACTAAGTCAGGAAGGGCCAGTCTGACAATTAGTTTCTGTGTAAATATCACAGCATAGCAGGGTAACAGCTGGATTCTCTCCTTTTCCTGTCTGTCCTGAGATGTGAAGGAATCCCTTTGAAATCAGAATGGTTCTGGGTGTCGCTGTGAAATCCCAAAAGATATTTTCTACCTTGTAAACAGCAGACAGTAAAGTGTAAACATAACTCACGTTTTGTCAGTGGCATGTAAGCACATTAATGTATCCTGTTTGAAAAAGAACAGGCAGTTCTTCTGGTGTCTCCAGCCTTATTTCTCCCTTAACCAAATCATTAACAAGAGAAAATCTGCTCATTGACACCATTCCTCTTTGCAGGATCTTGTTGTGTATCCCAGCATAACATACTGCAATTCAGAAGTTCCATCACAATGGAAGTGCTGGGGGAGGGAACAACACAGGGTTTTTGGTGAGATGCTGAGGGAGATGGTTTGGCTTGTTGCCCTTCACCTGTGTTGTCTTCTGAACTGGATGAAGTTTCACTTACTCTATGAGTGGCTTAGAGATAGTCAGCATTTAGTCTCTCATGAAACTACTTATTTAGAACTATTTACATCCAAGACCTCATGGTAAGTACATTGCTCCATTCACACAAACTGTTCTACTTACTTGGTCCCTTGGAACTTCTTGGTTATCTGAAGCTGATGTTATGCTTACATCACCATCAACATCGTTGTCTAATTAACATAACTATTAACCTTTTACCCTATAATTCATGGCAAAGAAAAGTCAGAGAGGTTGCGTTCCTCTCACCACTTTCCCTTTTGCTTTACTTCCAAGTAACAATTGTTGAAGAAACGTGTGATGTTACTGAGAAACATGTTCAGCTGCTGTATAAAGAAGGGTGCTCCCTTCCATTGTCTGGACATTGTGCCACATCCTTTACATTTTGCTTTGGAGGGTTGGGCTGGGATCTATCCCATCATGCACCCGGGCACCCCACTTCCTCCTTCTCCGTCTGCAGGCAAGGGATGGCACTAACTGTTGTGTAAACTCAGTCAGGAGTTTACGAAAGAAGAAATTCACCTCTGGCATGGTGGTGCACTCTCATTTGCATACTCATGCCTTAATTCACATAGGATATGCAAATATATGCAAACATCAGTCCGTAAGAGTCAAAAATAGAACAAAGTACTTCAGATCACTCTCTGTTGGATGCTGTTGTGTGGGGGAGGGACTGCACAAGGGTTGTATACAACAGCCAAGTCAGCATTAAGCAATAGATGCAGCACCATCTCCTGTCCAGATTAACATATTGAACCTCTTGCTGTTCATGAATACACCCTCCTCCCTAAATGATGTGTGAGTACAAGAGGGCATTTTGAAATTGGCATCAAACAGGCAGCTTTTATAGTTTATCAGAGACTGATAAACACAGGCAATCAGTCCATGATGAAAGACCCAGGGCCCAAAGCACACAATCCCACAGAAGGTTGATTAGAGTATGTAAGACAATGAAATAAACATGCGTTGGTTAGATGAGGAATTGCTTGAGTTTTTAGTGTTTTGTGGGAGGAAAGGGTGTTATTTAGAGAGGGAGAAGGTGTGATGAGTCTTGTTTCAACATAATAAGGACATAGACTCTTTAAAGAAGAAAGAGAGATTAGAGGCTAGAAATCAGACAGCAAGCTTTTAAAGCAAAATAAAAGCAAAATACTGCGGATGCTGGAAGTCTGAAACAAAAACAAAAATTGCTGGAAAAACCCAGCAGGTCTGACAGTATCTGTGGAAAGGAAGACAGAGTTAACGTTTCGAGTCCGTATGACTCTTCATCAGAACTAAAGAGAAATAGAAATGTATGTATGACAATGAAATAAACATGCGTTGGTTAGATGAGGAATTGCTTGAGTTTTTAGTGTGTTTGTGGGAGGAGAGGGTGTTATTTAGAGAGGGAGAAGGTGTGATGAGTCTTGTTTCAACATAATAAGGACTCTTTAAAGAAGAAAGAGAGATTAGAGGCTAGAAATCAGACAGCAAGCTGTTAAAGCAAAATAAAAGCAAAATACTGCAGATGCTGGAAGTCTGAAACAAAAACAAAAATTGCTGGAAAAACCCAGCAGGTCTGACAGCATCTGTGGAGAGGAAGACAGAGTTAACGTTTCGAGTCCGTATGACTCTTCATCAGAACTAAAGAGAAATAGAAATGTGGTGAGATATAAATTGTTTAAGGGGGGTTGGACAGGTGAAGCTGGATAGAGGTGGAGGCAAAGGAGAGATTGCCAAAGATGTCACAAACCAAAGGTCAAAGGGGTGTTGACAGTGGTGATATTAGATAAAGGATGTGCTAATGGTGACATTAATGGTAGAAAGCAGGATGAGCAGGTGACAGATGGCCCTAGTGGACTTTCTAAGAGTGAGATTTAGATGTTATGTGGATTGAAGCCCAGATCTACAGCTTGAGTCTCAGGGCCAGGGATCCCCTGCAACCTGTCAAAGCCCACTCCTGCTCTCTTGACTTCCACATGGTGTTTGGACAATAAATCTAGCTCCACTGGGATTTATTGTTTCAAGTGACCTGGATTGCAGTCTGGCACACACAGAGCTTGGGCAACATTTTAAAAGGCAGAGATAGGAAATTTGTGATATTTCACCTCTGCCCCTTCCTGCAGCTAGATTAGCTGTGTGGTTGTTGTGGTAGTTACTTTGTTGAGTCCTCCCTCCTCAGCTGAATTGCAAGATGTTCAGGTTTGCCATTTACTGAAAGCTAAGAGTAGAGCAGAGTTTGCTGCCCTTTACCACACCCCACCTTACAATTTTTTTACATTTGCTTCGAACTTCACATTATCATCGTTTCACAGAATGGGATAGTGCTAGAGGAGAACATTCAGCCCATCAAATGTGCAAAAGCTCTTTGGAAGCATTATCCTGCTAGTCCCAGTTTCCTGCTCTTTCCACATATCCCCACATATCTATTACTTTTTCTTCGAGTATTTATCCAATTCCTTTTTGAAAGCTACTATTGAATCTATATCCACTCTGGGGCAGTGCATTCCAAATCCTAACCACTCATTGGGTAGAAAATGTTTTTCCTCATGTTATCTCTAATCCTTTTGCCAATCCATGCCCTCTACTTATTATTCAAATGCTTCTGGGTAGTCAGTGACAGAAGGTGGGATTAAGCCACATTGAGAAAGAAGCCTCTCCCGATCAGGCAGCAATAGGCCCATCTGGAATTCTGGACCCATTCACCTGTGGGGCAGATGCCAGAGAGTGCTGGAAACAGTAGTGGATGCCCTCTCCTTTGCGCCATTGACCTTGTCTCCCGTGAGCAAAGGTTCTTCCCCTATCACCTCCCGCCTTCCCCCCCAACCCTCCCGGCCACACCACCTCCCCCGACCCCCAAAACTCTGATGGCACAGTGGCCCAGCAGGAGTTTCTAGGCTTTGATCTCTGTAGCCTTTGCCAATCAATGGTTCTCAGCCAGGGCAACATCAGGGATACAGCAATCCGATTTCAGCAGCCCCAGAGTAGGGAGGGGAAAGAAAATGATCCACTCCCCATTGCTATCCAGCAAGTGCGGCTGGATGATGTCAGGATCTAGCTTGAATTATGATGCCTGCCACAGTTGAATAGCCCCATGCCAGCGCTGCCTAGGGCACCTGAAGAACGGCTTCATGGGTGAGATCAGTGTGCATGGCCCTTATCTGTGAACCTTTGACACTCTGGCCACCTCGCTGGAGCCAGCATCAGTAAAGAGGGGGTGGGTGGGGGTGGGTGGGGGGGGGGGTTGTGGGGGGGGGGGATCTCTGTGGGAGGGGACATGGTAGGTGCAGAAATAATTCACGTTCATCCACGAATACTGCAGCAGGCTGACCCCAATGGCTTTACCCTGAGTCATGTTATGTATTTTATCGCCACCCGCAAAACCAGGTCCTCAGTGGGTTACACAGGTACCAATCAGCTACTCTAGTCAAATAGACACGAGGCATCTGCAATCTAATTGGGTTTATTTTTACAGAGTGTTTTAGTTGGGAGCGTCTGTTTCTCGGACCCACCATCGCTCAGCAATCACCTTGAGGTCAGGCTGTCTCTGAATTCATGGCAGCTACTGAGACATGGCATAAGATCAGTACAGAGCCATCACTCTTCACCAACCCTGCTTTCCTCAGTTCAAAAAAAGTTTTCAAAAAGTCTTGGGCGATTCCTCTCCTGCTTCCCAAGCCCGTCACACACCTAATGACTATTAAAATATTTCATTGGTGGCATTTGCTGCAATTGGATTTAATTAGGTCAGCCTGTGGGTCTGGTTTTGATCCGGATCCTCCATTTTATTATAAAGGGAAGTGTTCTCAGGTCTCAGAAATTAGGAATTAGGAATCCATCTGGATTTGTTCCTTTAGATTTCTATTGTGGCATGCTTTCTAACCTGACTGACGTGTTTTATCTGGAGAAAATTTGTATATGTATTTCCACGTGCAGGGAACTAGCACAGCTTATAAGCAAGAGGGGGCTCCTGCAGGTGAGCGCTAGCAGAGGCTACAGAAGCCTGGCATTGCTGGTATGTAATGTTATGGTTTAAAGGAGCCAGTAATGGTTGACATGTGTAGGAGGGGATTGGGGGCAGGGGCAGGGGGCTGGGAGAGGGGGGTGGGGGGCTCATTGCTGCTTTGGAGCTGAACTGTTAACAAAATGAGTCCAGAGCTAAGGGAATGAGGGAAGAGAATGCAGAGCAGAGTAAAGGTCCCAGGGGATTAGAAGGGCAGGCGTATGAGATTACAACATGCTTCAGCTATGTGCTTGTCCCAGACAGTTTGTATATTTTTGGGAAAATTTCCAAATTTTCCACAGACGATCCTCTTCACGATTGGCTGATTACATTGTGGCTTGACTTCTGCCATGTTGGGCCAGTACTAGGCTTTGTTTTAAAAAGCAGGAGCAGGCGTGTGATTTTTTTAAACCAAAACAAAGCCTTCAGGGTGCTCCCACCCTTGGCCTCCACCCACCTTGGGCCCCACGAGGTCCGAGGGTCTCAGTTCAATCTGTGAAGGAGCCTCAGCTCTGCAGGCACCCGGTCTATGTGTAAGTGGGGGTGAGTAGGAGGAAGTTGGGGTGAGTGTTGGTTCTGTGGAGGGGAACCTCACCGACTGAAATGGAAAATAAAGCCCATTGCTGTCAGCCCTGGCCCTGCAGCAGAAAGTAAGCAGCAGCTGGCGAGGATTGACTGATATATCAGGGAAAAGATGGACAGATCTGGAGAGCAATGGGAGCCACAAAAGGGGGAACTTACATTGACCACAGGCCTAGCTTTTCAGCCTGAACCTGCTACTATTTATTTAAGGCTATTGGTTGCCTCTTTGACCCCGGTGAACCGACACATTCCTTCTAATTGTGATTGACAGGTCATGCAAATGAGACTCAATGACTGACAGTCCAAGGCCCCTTTGTCTCCCTCCACAATGCAGAGAGTTTCCTCCCCATCGATAGACACAAAGTTGGCAAGTTTGCTGGGATGAATGGTGACCTTTCCCCTTCTTTTCTTGTTTGGCAGAAACCATCTTGCTTCATTCTTTTCAAACATCCCTTGGAATGTCTCCGGTGAAGGGGCTTACTAAAGGGAGTTCTCTCTGCCTTTCTTTTCCTCAGGTTGGGGGGTAGGACTGGATCTTTTGTCTTAGGACATAACAAAAACTGATCTCGCAAGAAGCAGCTCAGCTTTCTCTTTCAAAACAAACAAAAAAAAGTCAATAAACTGGGATTCAAGCAACAAGGGG
This sequence comes from Carcharodon carcharias, assembly GCF_017639515.1. Taxonomy (NCBI): domain Eukaryota; kingdom Metazoa; phylum Chordata; class Chondrichthyes; order Lamniformes; family Lamnidae; genus Carcharodon; species Carcharodon carcharias. The sequence continues at coordinate 25,534,888 of NC_054479.1, forward strand.
AAAAAAAAGATTCACTGGAGAAAAGCGTCCCCAGCCAACACTGGCCCCCTGTGAGATTCAGCCTTCACATCATTCCTTATTGTTTTACTGCTTAAAAAATGTCAAAAGGGCCTGGCTAAATTGCTCTTGTAGAGAGCCAGTATGCACACCATGGGCTGAATGGCCACCTTCTGTGCTGTAACCATTCTTTGATTCTATGATTCAAAGCCAGGCCAAGTGTTTTGAAACAACTGTTGTCACATTTTCCCTGGAATTTTATAAACCTGTATTAAAACTGTCATGTTTGATGGACAGGTGTTATGGGTAATTTTGACATGAGGACAGAAATTAGAGTCACTGTTGTTCCACGATCAGATTTGCTTCCTCCTCTTTCCTCTTGAATGCCATTTCTGAATTGCAGACTAGAACAGCCATCCATTTCACTCTCATTTCTCAACCAGCATCGGCTCTTTGGGGTCCCTTCAAACCTAAAGTACATAGAAAGGGAACTGAGCGACACAACTGAATTAACTGCTGCCTGTGGTGGTGATGGGAGGGGGAGTTATGATTGCTCAGGGTACTCTGGGTATGGAAGAAAAAAAATACAACCAGGCTTTCCTGCTTCTGTTTATAATCCATTGCCTCCTGTTGGAAAGTCCATATGTTCCAGAACAGGTCTGAGCAAAGCTGTGATGCTCCTCTCATGGTTAAATAGCTGGCTTTTAAAAAATGTATTCATTTGTGGGATGTAGGTAATGCTGGCTAGGCCAGCATTTATTGCCTGTCCCTAATTGCCCTTGTTAAAGCCACTTTCTTGAATTGTTGCGGTCCATGTGGTGTGCTTACACCCACAGTGCTGTTAGGAAGGAGGTCCAAGAACTTTGACCTTGCAACAGTGAAGCAACAGTGATATATTTCCAAGTCAGGATAATCTGTGGCTTGGAGGGGAACTTGCAGGTGGTGGCATTCCCATGCATCTGCTGCCCTTGTCCTTCTAGATGGTAGTGGTTGCGGGTTTGGAAGGTGCTGTTGAGTCTTGGCAATTTGTTGCAGTGCATCATGTATATAGTACACATTGCTGCCACTGTGTGTCAGTCGTGATGGGAGTGAATGTTGAAGGTGGTGGCTGGGGTGGCGATCAAGTGGGCTGCTTTGTCCTGGATGGTGTCAAGCTTCTTGAGTGTTGGTGGAGCCAACATCCAGGCAAGTGGAGAGCATTCCATCACACAAATAGCTGGCTGGCAGTCATTATCTGGGCAGACGCTTGAGAATTTGAGTGAGGTATTGAAGGGTGGCCAGCATGTCTGGAGCTGTACCTCAGTGTCATTGAGAGGAGAAAGCAGAGTGGAAAATGCTCACCAAGGGAAATCATGCACCATTACAAGCAAAACCAGATGATTGAATAGGAAAGGCCTTGGTAACTTCCACCATCAGTTCTGGAGAGAGAAAAGCATCTGCTTTTTATCAGTGTTAAACACTGTCATTTTATAAACACAAATCGACCTGCCTCACTGGATCTTCTGCTATTCCCCCCTTTTAGTTCCTTTCATTTGGATTTCCTCTTTGAAGTTGTCGGCCGGTGCTCATTGTCCTTGTTTGGAATCGGCGTCATTATTTTAGCACCAGCTCTTCCACCCTACAGATTGCTGCAGTAATCTGTTTCCTGTTGGGCCCCACTTTCAAATTACAGCCTGCTCACCGCTTGGGTAATTCTGAATCTGTGAAATTGACTTGAAATTGACAAGTGCTGTATGTCACTGGGTGAGAGATTCTGTGGATTAGGAGAGCCACTGTTAAAGGGCCAGTCTCAAGCACTAGTGCTGCCATCACTATATGCTCCCCTTTCAGTAATCATTCTACTATTACTAGACATTAGCATCATGACAACCGTACGTCAGGTCGTATCAGCCATTAGCTCTGCCACTTTGATCAACCAGCGAATCAAACTGTATTTATTGACTGCCTTTCACATACATGAAACCTCCCAAGGTGTTTGACAGGACAAATGATGGACATTGAAGCAGAAAATAGGGGAGAAAGGTAAGAGGAGGTGGCTGAAGACATGGTCAAAGAAGCAGATTTTCAGAAGGCTTTTGACTGTGGGAAGACAAGAAGCAAGGGGAAAGTGTTAAGAGATTGAGTGTGAGACTGTTGTGGCTGAAGGCCCTGTCATTGATCATATTTCTGTTACCGCCCTATCTCCGGCTTGTCCAAGTGGCAGGTTTATCAATAAAAGTAGGAGAGTGTGTACTTATTTATTGATATAAATGCAGACTCACTTGCAGACTCTGGTGAGTGAGGTATATCCTACAGTATTGACTCATTCTCCTGGAGACTCTGTTGACCGTTATTCATTTCGAGTCCCATAAGGATCCTGTTGAGTGGGCAATATACTGCTTCATTTATTTAAGTTCTCTCATGGACCCATTGATTGAAGAAGATCCAGAACATCCTTTGTGAAGGTGATGAGTGAGAAATATCCTGGTATATTAATCTGAATCTATTTTAAGGGTCTGTATGATATTTTGCCTGCCATAGTTAATCCTAATTGTAACTTTTTCCTGGGTCCTTATATGTATCCTTGACCGCTTTAACAGACTCAATTGCTTTTTCCTTAGTTTGGTATCAACTGCCAATTCGATCAACTTACACAATGTTTCTGAATCCTTACTCATCACTAGGCCACTCTACTCAGAACTTCCCTAGCTTGTACCTGCTGCTTCCTTGCTTCATCTTGTCCACCTCAGGTTTTACCTCACATTCCTACCATATTGAGCTTTATACCATATTCCACCTTTCAAGTGGAACTTTGTCAAAGACTTTCTGGCTGTATAGGTGTATTTATAACATAGGATTTTATCATTTAAACTTGATGTGAGACCTTCTCAAGAACGTCAAGGAACCTGGTTAGACAGGTTTGTCCCTTTTGACATATTAGCTTCTACCAACCAGATCCTTTTCACAAAGAGTCTTCACATTTTTTCTAAATGACCAATTCTATTATTTTGCTAGTTAATGCACTTAACCGGGCTTGTTTGTTGCATTCCGTGACAATATGTACTACATATTCTGCTTGCAATCCAATAGCCTCTGCATTGATTAACTCACTCTTGGTGACTGTCAGCATTTTGTAGATTTTGGCCCAAGTCTTACTTTGCACCTTTGAGAATATATAGAATTTGTCAGTAGAAATGCATTGGCTAGGAGCCCTTAGCCCTATCTGGAATATCCATGCAACTGATAGCAAAATTTCGATTAGGTCTATTTATATAACCTCCTATAATAACTGGCATATTAGTAGTTTCTTCTCATGAATACTCCCAGACCAGGAAACTTTCAGATTCAATCCCGGATCTGTTTGTTACTTTCAGTTAGGGCAACACCAGAGGGACTAGAAGTGCCCTGGGCTCAGAAAATATGAAGCATCAATTAAGGTTCTCACTCCTCATCTGTCATCCTGTGATCCCAGCTGAAAATTGAGGGCTTGTGGACATTGGATGAGGACAGAATTGGCTAGGCTGTGATGCCCTTCACAGTTCAATAACCTGCTGACATTCACTGTTTGAGTTCACAAGTGGCCCCTCGAGTGAAGGATTAGTGGATGGTTCCCTCATCAAGAGTGATGGAATGGAAACCTATAGTTTGAGGAGAGACTTAGGTTACTTGGACTATTTCCCACTGTAGCAGCAAAGCATAAGAGGATTTAATCAAGGTTTTTCAAATTATGAAGGTTTTGATAGAGTAAATAGGCCAGAAATGGCAAAGTCTTTCCCTATGTAAAGGGCTGGGATGGATTGTGCACTATTAAATCATTACCCCTGATTTTCCTCAATCTTTTGGTCCATGCCCTGCATCTGCCAAGCAATCATGCAGCTCACTTGCACACCAGTGTTTGTCAGTCAGTAGGCTGTCAGCCACCATGGGCAGAATGGCCTCATTCTGAGCTGTAACCCTTCTGGTTCCTATTGTGAGTCAGCATCTTCAACACAGAAGGGAAGAAAGCTGGAAGGGTGTAAAAGAAAAGGTATGATATCCTGAGGCTCTCCTTCAGGAGAGGATGGTCGAATAACAAAAATAAGGCAAAAATTGGGGGATGAAAGAAAACATAACTTTCTTGCTCTTTTGAGGTTTGATGTCAATGCCAGAGTAATGAAAGGGGGCAGATGTGATTTCAATTTACAACTCTTGTCAAATGGTCAGTGGTGAATAAAGATCTCCTTTTATGGCAACAGTGGGTGGTCACATTGACAGCCTTCATTTTATCACTAGCTGCCTTACGACAGCTAAAATCCTGCTTTATTATCAATTCAGCTCAGCTCAGAAGTGTTTACTCCTAATTTATTTGTGGCCTTCCAAAAAAGGAGATCAAACACACTCCAATTACTACATAATTAGTGCTTAACTGCTTAATTTATTTATTGTCAGAGCTACCTTCACTGTTGAGCATCGACTTTGTGAATTAAAAGGTACGTTTGAGAAGCCTCAGCTCAGGAGTAAGTCTTGCTCTCCTGGGGGAGACTGTTCTGATCTTTAACTGTCCGTAAAACCAAGGAAAACTAAATCTAAAGCTGTTTACTCAGATATGAGGCCTACTAAATTGGAATTGATGTCCCCTAGTGACTCTTTTACATTTACAAGGTAATCGGGAATGAGAGAGCTCAACATTTTCATGAAACCCCTTCTAAAGACAGCCACAATTACATGTTGTTCTATTCTTCGAAACTCATAAACTCCTCTCAAAACCTATTAATTTCTGCTCATCCAAGTGAGAGCCATACTGTGCATGCTCAGGTCCTTCTGACTTGCCAGGGCATTGAACTTAGCTGTTTATTTACTCCATGAAATGACAATCAACTGGCAGCAATAGGAAGCCTCAGTGTCTGGATAAATACTTGAAAGGACGAAAATTACAGTGCTATGAGGAAATTGCAGGACTTTGGGACTAATTGGATAGCTCGTTCAAAGAGCCAGCACAGGAGCGATGGCCCAAATGATCTCCTTATGTGCTGTGAGATTCAACATCACTGTGCAAGGGTCAGAGACAGATAGATAATGAAATTCTAGAAATTATGCTCCACAACTGTCCTGTTTGAGTACAGCTCAGACAGGCTCAGATGAGCTTCAGTCCTAAGCACTGCCCTAGTTTGGCTCCCAAGGGCACTAGACCCTGGATTGATCACTGAGTCATTTGTGGAGTCTTAATTAATGAAAGTGCCTGTGAGCAAGTATATTCAGACACACACACACGTGCACGCATACACACATACACAAACACACACACACACACACAAACAGATACATACACACACACACACACACACACACACACACACACGATGTGAAACTGCTATCAGTTAGAATAGAACCTTACTGCACAGAAAGAGGCCATTCTGCCGATTGTGGCATTGCTCGAAGCATTGGTCTCCTCTATAAATTGTCCACACCAGGCTGAGTGTTCTCGTGTATTTCCCAAAATAAAGAATGAGACCCAAGGTCTATTCAGTGTCCAGCCTCGCCTCACCCACACCCCTTAGCTGGCACATTGCTTCATGTGTGTCCAGGTTTCTGTTCTTAGCATATCAGCTTTGGTATGGATTTGGCTATGTATAACAACAACAGCGATTTACATTTATATAGCACCTTTATTATAAGCGATAGAGCGAGAAAGACAGCACATTCACAGGAAAAAGACATGGATTATTAGATGTAGGCTGACAGCTAAACACTGATGGCTAAGTTACTGAGGGAGATCAACCTGGGTATTTTTCACCCACTCTCAGTTAGGGCAGGCAGTATCCTTCAGTAGTCCACTGAATGACCGTGCTGTGATTTTGTGTGACTTATCTAAAGGGGAAAGGGGACTGAGTTTGAAGGTGAACATCAGATCAGGTGTGGTAGCACCACTTCTTCTTCTTTAGGTAGCATCCTTGATTATTTGAAGGTCATTGAACTACAGCTCGTGCCATGGTTTTACTACAGGGTGGGGATAGGAGGCAGGTCCCAGGGCTACCTCAGCCAGAAAGTGGATTGAACTCCACACCGTTGGCATTATTTGGAGCCATACACTAATTGTCTAGCCAACCAAAGCTAACCAGCCTCCTTGGTAACACCACTACAGGGTATGTTTCCAGATTATTTCTTCCTACTGAGCAACTCTGGAGTCTGAGTCACTGGTCAAAGGTCACCCTCTCTACCTCCCACTTTGCCTGTGAAGCCACTATCATGTTTAGATAATGGTAGGATGGTAAATATGCATTATGCTGGTTTAGTGAGAATATTTCATTCAGTAACAAGGGTAACTGGTGAATTAATGGGGTCAAACTTAGGCTTGCGTAAGAAGGATGTGAAGTTGAGTGGAGTGGCAACACATGGCATCCCAGAGCATGGCCCCAACAGTTACCTCATGTCCTTCACCAAGCTTAGCACAAACTAACACTTGGAGAAGAAATTGAAGCTAACATGCCACTGAACACTGTGATACAGGGCAGAGGCAGAAACAGAGTCAGGTTACACTTTGCTCTGTTCATGAGGAGACTGTAGGGAGGGTGGAAAATCAAAAAGAAGTATCATGCTATGGTAGTCTCCAGCATTAGAGTGTCTTAGTTTCCTGCTTTTATACGCACATAAGTTACTATCGTGGAACCTCACAAGACATTTAAACAAGTCTTCCTACTAATCTTCATGTACATCAAGTTGCAGAGCTTAAGAGACTTTAATGTTCTGAGTTAGGATTTATCCAGCAGTGAAGTTACAGAGTGAAGCACAGTTCTTTTCAAGCCTCCAGGCCCACACACTTCAAACAGAAATAATCAGCAGATTTAATGGAATTGTTCACAATTATGAATGCCTTTGATGGAGTACATACAAAGAAACGGCTATACTGCCAGGAGGGTCACTTACCAGCAAACAGATTTAAAGTCATTGGCAAAAGAAGCAGAAGAAATGTTTTTACGCAATGGGTCGCTATAATCTGGAATGCCCTACCTGAAAGGGTGTTGGAAGCAGATTCAATCGTAATGTTCAAAAGAGAATTGCGTAGATACTTGGGGGGGAAGAATAGTAGGCCAATGAGGAAGAGCAGGGGAGTGAGACGCATTGGAGCTCTTTCAAAGAGCCAGCACAGGTACAATGGGCTGAATGGCCTCCTTCTGTGTTGTGTCATGCTACGATTCTATAAGAAAGTGCCCTTGAGTAGGAAGTGTATTCATCTGCTATCACTGAGGGTGTCTTCTTTGACAGGCATCGTGGATGGAGGAGTGAAGAGGATTGGACTGGGCATGCTACGTTTAGTTATATAATTCTCATTGCCACAATGCTGCATATTGTCTAGTGCTCCATAGTCACCTGACTGTAAAAACATAACACAACCCCTCATCCTGAGGCTGCAAACACCCCATCACATCATCCATCGGATTCCTTTGGCTGTGCAATCAGCCCTGGCATCGGGCAAGTGTGACTGCTTGCTTTATTGGATGTTGTCAGCTCAGCCCGAACTTTGCCCTCTGCAGCTCGGTCTTTTGCACTGCTTCCCAAAACAATGTTTTTTTAAGGGATGAGACAGCTCCATTGGAGGCTGTGTCCCAGGAGGGAAAGAGCGAGAGAGTGAGAAGTGGAGAAAAAACATTACAGCACAAAAGACAAACTCTCCTCACACAAAACAGCAGATTGAAGAATCCAGCAGCTTCCTATCCCACCAAGAGACCTCTCTAAACCTTCCCAGGTGTTCCTTTTTGTTGCAAACACAAGCTTGACCCCTCAAACTGTTTCCCACTTTCTTTTTGACATCCCTCTGAATGGGAGGGAGTGCCGATGGGGAGGGACAGGGAAGGAAGAATTTGAATGTCTTATCTCCCTGATTCCAATTATGGAGGAATTCCTCATTGTGGAGCTTTCACATGTAAAGGCAGATCCTTCTCCTGAGATAGTTTCAAACATATACATATTCAGGGCTTCACCCAGCCGCTGCCAGCTGTCCAAAGCCTGTGTTGTAAAGAGACACTAGAATTCATAGCTGGAGCCTTCGACAATTGAAAATGTTCAGCTCCCACTGCTGTTGCAAAATGAATCTGCTCTTAAACCAGTCTTAGCTTGTGAGAGCACTTGTTCTCCTTTGTTGAAGTCTAATGATTGTACATTTTTTTAAAATATTTTCAGGTTGAAATAGTCTGATTAATATCATTGCCCTTTCTCTGCCTCTCTCTGCCCCACCTTGAACCTTTAAGGCCCCTCCTCTCCTACTTGGAGACACATTCTCTAACCCATATGGTTGTAGATGTTCCTTCGAATGACTACAGTCATATATCTTATATAAATTATATCATTTTAGGGTTGGGATTCATTCAACTACATCATATTATGGGCAAATTACAAAATCAATAATGCTGTCTGGATTTATATGTGCTGCAACACTGACTGCCTCCTGTGCTGTTCACTGGCAGCTCAGGCTGCTTGCACTTTTCTTTTCAATTTTCTCTCCTCCCTTCTTCGGAAGATGACGCTGCTTCCTGATCCATAGGCTCCAGCAACCGTCTGATATATCATCTCACTGATCATTCTTCTTGCGTGAGTCCAGCCAGTTTGGAGCCTCTTCCTGGCCTCACACCCAAAACCCACCTTCCAGCACTGGCACTGGCTGATTGATCCTTCCCCGAGCCTGAGGCACTAAGACCCTAACTAGAGTACATGAGTTCAGTTTTGAGTGCCGCACCTCAGGACGGAAATACTGGCATTGGAGAGGTGTGATACCAGGGAGTAAAGTGTTAAATGATGAAGACAGGTTGCGTAAACGTGGCTTACATTCCCTTGACTTTTGGAGGGGTGATCTGACCGAGGTGTTTAAAATGTTAAAAGGATTTGACAGGGTAGATACTCTTCTGAAATTGCCCTTTCTCTGGGGGAAGATCCAAGCCATTGCTCACTGTCCCTGTTGACCATTGGGTGACTCAGCATGTTGGCACGATAGCTTGCTGCATCATCATACATCAACCACATTTTAATTATGTACGGCTGATACTTTGGGGTTTGAGTGTGGAGGCGAAAGGTGGCAGTGGGAAGTATGGGGAGGGAGAAGGGCCATTTCATTTCAGTAATACCTGCCAGTGGCAAACACTTGCTTTTCAGATCGATCCTTGTCATTGTCCATGAAGCACTGTTGGCACAGTGGAGAAAAGCTTTCATAATCATTGACATGGCCGGCAAGAGAAAATACTACCAAAGCTGAGGCTGGTACCCCCAGTGGCTTAGTGGCTATAACTCCAGTGAGTAGCTGAGGCCAACAAAATAAGGTGCTGGGTTTGATCCCAATTCTTTGCTGAATTGACTGAGCTCAGCAGCCTCTGTTGCTGGGAGGGAGCTGCAATTGGTTTCAATGCCTCAGTGCAAGGGAAGAGATAAACCAGCATGGCTGTCCTCCACTCCTTATTCATACTCCCTGCTGCAAAGTCCTTGGCCTTGAAATTCATCTCGTTCCATTTTCAGGCCTGAAATGGTTGATGCAAGGAGTGTGTGTCAGAAGCTAGAGAACTGACCATTGCCCAAAATTGGGACAAAGGCCTTTGTCTTGTCAACAATTTTCTGGTGAGGTGTGAGTCACTGTCACATCTCCAACAGATGCTCGCTTTAAATCTCAGTTCAGGGATGTGGCGACGGAGAAGGGGATAGAAGTAATTGCAGGCTGGCAGTGCTTTACTGAACTGTTGTGGAGTGGCGAGGCACAATTCTGCACCTCCTGCTCCACATGAAGGTAAACAAATTTTTAAAAAAATCTTTCGTTCTCTTGGGCTTCGTTTGCTACCATATGTGTCCTCGAGTAAGCATTAGGCCTTACAGTCACATATGCAGGGGCTCTAATGGCTGTTTTAGGTGGTCACCAAGGACACCAGGACACAATATGGGTTCGGCAACAAAGCCCCACAAAATTGGTCATTTTTTCCCTCCTGTTTTAGGCCTGAAAAATGGGCAACATGGAGGCCAATATCTTGCCCCATGTGTGGATATTTAGGGAGCCTAAGATCAGATGGCACCTCATGAGGGAGTCACCCACTGATACTATTTACACAGCCAAATATGTGAAGAGTAGCTCATGCGTATTGCACTTGTAGCTAGCAGGTGGGGAAGGGAAGAGAAAACTGTGGTGAACAGGAAGTGAAAATAGAGTTTCACCCTGAAACAAGTCAATTTTGGAACAGTCTAACTTGTAAACTTTCTCAAAACAGTGTCCTAAAAGTAGCTGTACATTTTGTTCTGGGCAAGCGAGTGTTCAGGTAAAACGTGGTACAGCTTTAAGGGAATAATGTGGGGCACTGGTTGGTGTTTCTTTGCCTCTGTGCCTCTGCTCTTGTTCTGGCATCTATAAATATTCAACATTCAGCACAGATTGCTGCCAGACAGTTTTTAATAGAATCGCTTAAAACAATTAATTACCAGAGTTTTCATTCAAGCTGCATTGGAACAGATACGCGTGTAATAAAAAGCATTTATTCCGTGGTTTGTGGAGGCCTTTAGGTTATTAACATGCAAATGAAATCATCACAGCTGCTCCGATTTGAGCACGAGGATGTGAAGAAGCAGGGGAGACCTCAGACCAAAACAGATGAGGCTCTTTTCTGTTTTTTTTTAATATATTTGTTATTAGACAAGCCTCCTCCATTCTGCCCCCACCACCCGTGTAACTCAGCGGATGAATGAACCCCGCTACACGGTTTTTGGGTCACACACCTGAGTTTGGTTATACACTGGTCCTTATAAGTCTCAGAAATATCTCCAACCATTTCACAACAGGGGGTCATTTTCAATTTCGGCAGGGGAAGGAGAGTGCTGTTAGCAGATCAGCTGCCTGCTTTGCTCACCTAATGGACAGGAGATTGTGCGGTCTGAAAAACAGCCAGTCAATCCGCCAACAACAGCTTATTTCTTCCGCCAGAGTTTCCGCTGAATCTCAGTTAGTCATTTTTGAGGTGCATCGGTTGTTTATGGAGGGAAATGTGAAAGCTTTTGTGCATCGCGAGGCCCCAAGAGCAGTAATAAGGGTGAGGAACCTGTTAATCCTGTTTTCAGTGGTCGCGTTTGGGAGGTGAATTTTGACCATGAGGAGCTCCTGAACTTTATTGAATGGTGCTTTCAATGGGGATCATCGACAATCGAAACTGGTTCAGGGCCTCATTTCAATCCAAGGATGGATGGAGGTCGGGAGGAATAAAGTATGTTTTGATGTCATGTCGTGTGTGCTCTGTCTAAAGGCAGGTCTTTGGTTTGTTGTCTGATGATGCTTAAACTTTTCACAGCTCACAGAAAGTAGGGGTAACACTAGAGGTTTAGGCAATATCTAACATTCCTTTCAATAAATTAAGAGTTAAGGCAATGGGAATCGTTTTCATCTACGCCCACTTATAATGCAAAACCAACATGTGTTTATAAAATAAAAGCAAAATACTGTTGTTGCTGGAAATCTGAAATAAAAATAGAAAATGCTGGAAATACTCAGCAGTTTTGGCAATTCTGAAGAAGATTCTTATTTGAATTAAAACATTAACTCTGTTTCTTCCTGCACATATCCCGCTGATCTGAGTACTTCCGGCTCTGGGAGGATCTGTGGAGGGAGTAACAGAGTTAAAATGTTTTGAGTCGAATAGAAATCTTCTTCAGAATTGCCAAACCTACTGAGTATTTCCAGCACTTTCATAAACCCATAATAAAAACAGAAAGTCCTGTTATCAGCATTATGAAGGGTGAATTGTGAAACATTAGCATATCTGTTCTCTCCACAGTTGCCAAGTGTTTCCAACATCTTCTGCTCTTGTTTTGAGTTTATGCAAGATAGGTCCTACCTAACAAATAGATTGAGTTTTTTTTTAAAGATGCAATAAAATTGGGGATAATGGGTATAAGGCTTCTATCGGATAACTCGACTTTCAGAGAGGATTTGATAAGATCCCTCACAAGACACATGTGGCTAAAAGTGAAATCTCTTTAGATAAATTAGGATGTAGTAAATTGGTTAGATAATAGGAAACAAAGAGCAGCTCTTAATGGTAATTGTTCTAATTGGATGCCTATAACCAGTGGAGACCACTGGAGTCTTGGGACCATTGCAATTCACAATATTTACAAATGATCTTTTGGAAAGGAATAGAAATAAAACACTGCACTCTCAGATGTGTGGGAAAACAGGCTGTTCAGAGAAAAAGGATACAGTTCTGAAAGATTGAACAATTGGCCAGATGAATCACAAAGGATATTTAATATCAAGAAACATTAAGTAATACACAGTGGGTCTAAACATGGTTAATAGGAATAGAAAATGAAAGGAATATCATATAGTAAGGAAAGGGTGACAGTTAAATCAGATGTTGAAAGTAGAATCACATTCTGGGGCAACAGTTGTAAAGATAAATCAGAAATACATATATAGAACATAAATACAAGGAGATAGCATTGACATTGAACAAGAAAAAAGGAGCTTACATTTTTGCAGCACCTCATTGTATCACTGAGGATATCACAGAGCACTTCACATGTAATGAATTACAGTACTATTTAGGCATATATGGAAGTTATTTATTTCACAGACATGGTTCAACAAACAGCAATAAGATGAATGAGCTGTTAACCTAGTTTTGGTTATATTGGTTGACGCAGAGGAGTTGGCTGGGACAACACTGCTCTTTTTTCAATCGCTACCATAAGATCTTCATCAACCCCTTTAATCACATTTTGATTTAATGTTGGTGAGTTCCCTTTGGATTTTGTCTTTTATCTTTGCAGTTTCCCTTTAAGGGACTGCCTTTTACTTTGCCCTTGATTTGTTAATTTAATTTATTTGCTTTGTAACAAAAGAGTTACCATAGGTTCTTTGCCATAACTTGCAGATGGGGCTTTGACTTAACATTCCACCTGAAGGATGGCTCCTCTGACAGTGCAGCACTTCAGCGATGTGCCTTTTGAGATTTTGTTACTCAGTTCCTGCAAGAGCACTTGAAACAGTAGCATTCTGACTTGGAGATCAGAGCCCAACCGCTCGGTCAAGCTAATATAGAAACAAAAAAAAAACATCAGCAATGCCATGGATTAGAAACGTTAACTCTGTTTCTCTTTCCATGTATGCTACCTGACCTACTAACTATTTCCAGCATGTTCTATTTTGTTTCAGATTTCTAGCATCCATAGTATTTTGCTTTAGTATTGGTCAAGTAGATGTTGTTTAAAGTACCAGTGAGAACCTGAACAGCATTGTGTCCAACCGTGGTCACTGTATTAAAGAAAAGATCCAGGGCTTTATTTGGGAAAAATGCCAATTTCTTTTCGTATTATTTGATTCATTAATAAAATTACAGGAATACTAGTTTTAAAAATGTTTAATTTGTGAACATGGGATTTTGTTAATAGCAATGAAAAGAATATCAACCAATCACAATCCATCTGTAAAAATGATCCTTTAATGCTTCTCAAGCAGCTAACGAGCCACTTAAACAGTATAAATGTCAAAATGTTGATCCAACTGTGAAATTCACAACATTTGTGTAGAATGCTAAATTCAAAAAGCCTTATTTTCAGGCCTAGTCCAAGTTGCAGTGGTGTAACTTAAGCATGTTTTTGGTGAGGGCAAAGGGCCCTCATTTGGGTAGAATTACAAAGAATGTACAGCAGAGAAACAGGCCATTTGGCCCAACTGGTATATGGCAGTGTTCATGATCCATACGAGCCTCCTTCCAGCCCAACCTCATCTAACCCTATTAGCATCATTCTCTATCCCTTTCTCCCTCATCTACTCACCTAGCAGATAGGCATCTATACTATTTACCTCAACTATACCATGTAACTATACTAGAACACGTGGTTCCATGTTCTCACCACTCTCTGGTAAAGCAGCAAAGTGATGAAAAAGGAAGAAAGAAACTTGGCTTTTGTCATGGGAGGAACCAATGTGATGTTAATGACTTGGAGAAGCTAGGGGTTCCAAAATAAATGTATGGTTTGAAAGAGAACAAAATGAATGTGCATTGCTGGAAAGTAACACCACAGGACATTTATGAAGGGAGGGTAAGGAAAAAAGCCATTATTTATATGCAAAAACAATTAACCTAACATGAGAAATTGTTAGCAAGGACATAGCAAGTATGGTATTAGAAGTGACAGTAGCTGGGTTCCACAAATAATATTATGCATTGCTATGATGAGAACAGGCTGTGTGAAATCACGCAATCTCAATCGCCACAGCTCTTATTTGTAATGATAAAACTGGTAGATAATCAGTGCATCAGCAAAGCAACAGGTAGCGGAGCTCCAGAAATGAAACAACTCACTCCTTATGAGAAAAGATAGTCTGAACTGAAAAGAAAAGCTTGGCCAACGTAGAATCCGGAGAGCAGAGAGCCCAGAACTCATAATATGCACCTTTATTATACTGATGTTCTCTTATTTGTGTTATATGTAATCCAGAGTGATTGTGCAAAACTGTAACAATTGTAATATAATGCAAAAATTGTATAAGTGTACTTATTTACTCATGTGCTTTTAACTCAGACCAAGAAGAAACCCACTCACCACAGCACCGCCTGTCACCAAACTGAGGCACCATCATGAATACACACACTTCAGAAATTGGCTGATGACAGAGCACAGAGTGAATCACTGAGTGCTGATGAGGAAGAGATAGGAATGTAGGTGGTTGATGAGATTCCAACTGCTATAGGGTTAAGACTCTAAATAAGCTGCATGCCCCTTAATGCAGACATCCTGTGCCCACTTTCACACAGAGATGGGCACCAAAGCAGAACCATCTTGCACAGCTGTTTGCCTCCTTGTACACAGGAATGTGAGGTATTAAGTATTAAGCTGGAGCAGCCTAACACGCATATGCACTACCATCTGTCCACGTGAATGCTAGTCAGGGACACTGGTTGTATCCACTTGAGCATCTGGCAACATCAATTGTATTGGCACTGGTGACCTCAGTAACAGAGGCTGCAAGATACAGTCAGGTAATTGTTCATATATCCTCCTAATGCTGCAATAAGGTCTTAAGATTCAAACTAGATACCAACATGGCCAACTTCAACTCAGCCTGGAGGATTTTACAAGTAAGCAAGGCAGAGGAATTCCATGAATTCATCAATGCCAGTGTTCTATGGCAGCCAGGTTAGTAGACCTCATGAACAAATGTAATTCAGGAGTGGGCCTTCTGTATTCACTGCAACTTGCTTCTAGGCTGGCCATGTAGCCATCTGCCAGTCCTACTGTTCCAACTAAGGGAGCACTCAAAGGCAACATGCACAACCAGCATGGAGAAGTTCTTGACTCACAAGATATAAATGCATCAGCAAAACACATTATCACTGCACAATTGGATAAAATTGGTTCCTTGTTAAGACACCTGGCAGTTTGTGATTCATTTGCAGTTCTGAAAACTGCGGTTGTACAAAAAGCAAAACATGTGGGCGGAATCTTCCAGTCCCGCCAGCAGCTTGAATCTTGGCGGGAGGGAGAACTTAATTTGGCGGGAAGCCAAAAATCAGTTTCTTGATGGTGGGATGAACTTCAGGAATTAAGTTCTTGAGAGTTTAAAGGCGGCCCAGGGTTCCCAACAAACAATGTCGGGAAGCCTTTTGCATTCATTAGCATGTCATGCATGCTCATTAAAAGACCATCTTGTCAGAATTAAGCTCCTCCTCTGAATTAAGATCCCTGCCAGCAAGAAATTAGAACGTTCACTTTTACGACTGTGTATTTATAAGTTATATGCACCTGGTGAGGTAGACTTCTTCCATGGTTAACAGTGAGTTGCTGTTGCATTGTCCTCTTTGGGGAGAGTCTGTAAATGCCAGCCTATGCTTGAGACCGGCTGGTGGCAGTGCAAGTTGCGTGGAGGATGACCAAGGAAGGGAGGGAGGGCTAGCGGAGAAGTGTGGAGCAGTGGCTGGGCAAAGGTGGAAGGGATAGTGCAGGCTGTCTGGGTGCCCTTGAAATAAGATAACAGCGGAGACGGTGACTTCCTGCTTGCCCCAGCTGTGAGAATCAGTGAGCTCCACGCGGAAGCATATTCAATGAGCTGAACAGCGCAAGATTGTGCGTGGTCAGCCATCCCACCCGCCCACTCCCCCCAAAGGAAATCACTCCCACTTCCACATCCACTGACGAGCTTAGCTTCCAGAGCAGAAGATTCGGCCAATGATTCCACTGATGCACCCAGTGGCTGACCCTATGTCTTAAATTTTGAAGGCAGTGGTGACCTTCACTGATACCGGTGGCATAATGCTGACCACCTTTACACCGCTTTGTGGCCCAAGTCGATGCCCTCAGCAACAAAATACCTGCTGAGTGTGAGGCACTATTTCTCCCCTGTGGCCAGGCAGCTGAGGGATACAGTAGATCTAGCACCTGGAGGATTTATCCACTGCAAGCTTTGTGCTG
Organism: Carcharodon carcharias; assembly: GCF_017639515.1. Lineage (NCBI taxonomy): Eukaryota > Metazoa > Chordata > Chondrichthyes > Lamniformes > Lamnidae > Carcharodon > Carcharodon carcharias. The sequence goes on from NC_054479.1 coordinate 25,551,274, forward strand.
TTTTTGCTCTCAGTCCAACCTCTCTGTCTCCTCTGCTTTTGCCATTGTGATTTGCTCATGCTTGGGCCATGTGCCCATGCTTATTGACAAAATATTCCATCGTACTATCTGCTGCGGTGGTGACACTTTGAAATTTTCCTCATTAAATACTGTGACAGTTTTGATCTGGAGTAATATGTTCACTTTTCCAGTTGACTGTGCAACTATAGGCGGCTGTGCGAGGTCATAATTTATGACCTTTAAAATGGCTTTTTCTCACATTTACTGTTAATGTTTATTGATTCACTTTTTGGAGGGATTGAAGCAGCACATTCTACCAGCTTTAAACTATTTTTTACTCCTGCCTATTGTTTTAATAAAATTCTCAGAGAGTGGATTTAATTTGGAGAAGAGCAGCACAGATAATTTCATGACTTAGAACATTGACCTCGATTTTGGCTCAGCGAGAATGGTGCATGGGAGAGGTTAAGATTAGACCGAGTTCACTTGAGGTCACTCTGTTCACTCCATTCACTTTCACGTTGGCCTGGGCTCTCACTACTTTAAATTTGAAAGTCACGGCCCAATGGTATCATTGGTGCTGTATTGTGCTTTTAACAATGAGTCCGGGGAGGCTCACCTGGTGTCAAACTTGACAGCGAGAGGCGCTAACTGGCCCAGAAGAGGTCAAGATAAGTTTTGTAAAATTACTTTGTGAGAATTCCCTTATGGGCCAAGGGAGCACCACCGCCACTCGCGCTTCCCCTCCAAGGTTCCACAAGGAGTCCTTGGGCCACTCCATCCCCAGACAATATAGTTGGCTTCAGCGTAAAAAGGAATATCAACCAGCTTTGCCATGCTCAACTGCTGCAGCCAGTGACTGCAGCAAGAAAGCAACTGCGAGGTGACATTGGGTGAGGACAGGATCAACCTTACCAGTGATTCCATCCTCATGGTCAAACATCCTGCCAACATTTATTGTTTGGATTCAGATATGAAAAACCGCCACTTGGGACATAGTGAAGGGCACCCAGTGTCTGGCATTCAACAATCCATAAAGAGATAATGCCTTCAGAAAAGGATGGGAGAGAAGTGGAAGAGTCAAAGGCAATTTGCAGCCAACCAATGTTCCCTTTCCTATAGAAGAGTTGCTGCATAAAGCTCAGAGGCAGAGCCTACTAACATGAATCGATAAATGAACTGTAACGAGGCGTTTGTGTTGAATTTTTATGAAAACGTTCAATTTATTCAGTAGCTTCATGATTCAATTAATTCTCAGCGAGCAGTTGTAAATACAGTCTCATATGAATAAATAAATGGTTCAGCGGTTCCTGATGTTCCTGCCTCTGTCTCGCTCTCACGAATCTGAACGCAGGTATAGTTAATCTTCCACTGGGGTGCACCTCCAATGATCTTGCTTCAGTTCCCAAATTAAAGTAGATTGTTTCTTTCTTAGGTTTTATTTGACATTCTCTCTCTCTCTCTCTCTCTTTCTCTCTCTCCCCATCTCTCCCTCTCTCTATTTCTGTCTCTATCTGATGAAGCCAGCCTCTGGTTATGTCTCATGGGTGAAGTATAAAGACAGTCTACATGTTATCACCTCTGTCAGACTGGGGTCACTCTCCCTTTTCTGATTTTTTTTTTAACTCTTTCCCCTCTTATTTTTCTCTCCATTTCATTCAAGTTTCAATTTATTTTAACTTCTGTCACTTTGAACTCAGGCTTTCCATTGTTCTTCCTTCACTCCAGATCTTTAGTTTTTAAAAACTTCCTTTACTCCCAGATTTCTCTGCCATATCTTTTGTCTTTAAAACTCCAGGGGCCAATTTGTTCTTCTCAGCTTTAATTTTCTTTCTCTAAAAACTCTCTCCAACAGTTTTATCTTGTTCTGGTCCTTTAGATTATTAAAAATCATTTCCAACCAAGAAACATTTCATTTATGAAAGATCTTTGTTTTCTCAGGTATGGTAGCCATTTAATTTTCATAATGGCCAGTGTTACACTCCATGCAATTGCTCTGCCTGCACATCATTGATGTCCTTGGAATCCATATTGAAGTTACCTTTAGCTGCATTAGCAAAGCAGTTCACCTTGCTGTATCTCTGCTCTTTATGGGCTGAATCCTCCGGGTTTGGAAATGTTTTGGCATTTGGGACTATTTTTGGATCCCCCACCTCTTTTGTAAAAGCAGCAGTAGTGCACCTCCTAGGGCAATTTTATAGGATTCAGAATCCAACTCAGAACCTCTGGATTCACTGTCAAGTTAGAGATGGCGAGCAGACTGTGGAGGCGGAAGGGTGAGTCAGCACCGGAGGCTCCAAAACCGGCTGGCAGCTTTTACTGTGCTAAGTAATGAGAGTGCTGCGTGGAGTGGGGGGAGGGAGGGTGTGTGTGGGCTGGGCAAAATGAAGAAGAGGAACAGCTTGAGGCAATAGACATCACTTCCTCACCACCAGTGCTATTCCTTATTGCAGTCTTCAGGAGGTTGGAATTTGAGGCCTCTTCATGTGAAGGGCTTCAGACTTGCCAGTTTGCATCTTAAGGCATAGATATAACTTATTTCTCTTGTTACAGATGGAGAGAGATGTGGGATCATTTTCCCCCTTCTCTCACCTCTCAGCTGATCAAAACAAGATATATTTTTGAGAAAGAGGGTATTAACCCTTTTGAATTCTGTGACTACAAAAAACACGCACAAAAAGGCTTACTTGTAATTTTAAATCAAAAGAAAGGGTAAACATTTATTTCCACAACATCCAAAATGAAAATGCAACAAACACCCACTCCCCAAACACACAGACATAAGAAAAGATGATTTCTAGCGATGTAACATGTACTTAGATCACTAAAAGGGTAAAATTGAAATAGGTCTCTTCTTTACACAGTCCTTAAGATGGTGGTTGAAAACATTGCAGGCCTGAAGGATTCTCTCCTGGTTTCTTGAAGACAAAGGCTGGAGGCTTCTGGCTTCTCTGTTGAAATTGTGGTTGTGCCTTTGTCATGAAGAAATATAAAACTCACAGGTAGAATGAATTAGCCCCTCTTCACTGTCTGAGATGACTTTATTTTCAAGACAGAATTCTTTGCTTTTGCTGAGAGAGATCTCTCCTGAGGTACCAGACTGCCTTTCATAGCTGCTCTTGTGGATTACTAAGGTATCTTCACCCTTTCCAACCAGTTTCAGTCAAGTGATGGCAATTTCACTGTATTCCATTGTCCACACAGTGGGTTGAAACCAATGTAATTGACATACAATGCTGGAATATTGATACCTCATCAACATTCCAGCTATGATCATCCTCACTGAATGACTTTATTTGAAATCCCATCTTCATGGGGCCAGCAAGCCTCACAGCCATTGTCATTTTAAATCTCTTCTACTGAAATGTTGAGGGGTAGTCTCTTAATGGGGGTCTTGTGATGCAGTGGTAGCATCCCTACCTCTGGGCTAGAAGCCCCAGTTTCAAATCACACTTCAGGATTTGATATTTCAGTTAACAGCAAAAAAAAACTTTCTACATTATCCTTTTCTTTTGTGTATCTGCCAAAGGTAGAATAGCTCCCTCAACATTGATCAAGAACTGTTGTGGTTCCCACTGTCATTGCTTTCCAGAGACAGTTGTGTTTTTTTTAACAAAATTATTTTTCAGGATCGACTTCTTAAAAATGAGAAAGGTGTGTTCATAATGTGAGCAAACAGGTTGATTATCATCCTGTAATTCCTTCCAATATGCCATTTGGCAGGCAGAAGAGTTTCCTGTCAGCTATGCTATAGAAGGCAACGGCAAACCACTGCTGTACTTTGCCAAGCATAATCATGGGCCAATCCAATGGAAGTCTGTGGTTGCCAATGCCACCTTAGGGCATGATACCTGAAGGAGGAGGAGTCACTTGGCACCTGGGAAGACAATTTACATTTAAAGTAACTTCCCAGAGATACGTTGTCATGTCCCTCTATGTCCGCCCAGAAATCACAAACAAAGTCACCTAACTCCCCTGGAATCCATTTTGTGAAGGTGCAGTGTCAATATTCCATGTTGCCTTTTCAAAAGGTAAAATGTCCATTTCCCAATAAGTTTTATGGACATATGATGTGATAGTTCTGACCTCCCACTTTGCCTGCACCTCCTTTGATAAGCTGCAGACACAGTGGGTGATGGTCTTCTGAAAATCCGGAAAATCTCACTTACAGTGGAAAATTGCTGCTAATTAGTTGCTGGTGAGCCTTACTTGGCTTCCAGCCACTGCTAGGTGGGTTGCTATCACTGCACTGAAGCCTCCTCCAGAAAAAGTGTGAGAAGATGGGAACATATTGGGGACCTTTCTCCTTGATTTTCCCGGCTTCCAAACATACCTCTGAGTCCTTGGAAAACCTTTCTCCCGCCCCACTCCACTCCTCCTTCCCCGCCCCCCCCCCCAACCCCCCGGCTATCTCTCCTTGTTCTTTGCACTAAATATCAATCAAATAATAATATGAAATTTGATCTGATTTCAACGGCTCAGGTAATTCGTCACTTTAACCTACGTGTGCTGTGATTGTGTGCAAACTACCAGATGGTGACAGAAAACATGCATTATGGTTGGATTTACTTATAAATCTTATGGTTACTCCAACTCCCAAATAGGGAAGCAGGAACCTACAGACTGCTCCACTCAAGGTGCTGGGGAGTGGGGTGGGGGTACACAAGGGCAGGGCTTAATTGTGTTGGGGGATAGAGTTGACTCCAATAGTACTAAAAAATCAAGAGAGATGTCAAGCAAGCTGCTGTTGTGCTATCATCCAATTTACATGATGGTGCTAAGTTAGGTTCTACCCCTGTGGAGTCTTTTACTAAGTTACTTCCCAAGTGAGTCAATGGAAAGTCTTTTAGCAGTTTTTTAAAAATTCAATTCCAAAACAAAACAGGATGCTGGAATTGGCAGATCTGGCTCATCAACATTGGAGGCAAGGAAAGACAGGTTAATAGTTCAGGTACAGTCTTTTCCTCAGAACTTGTAGCTGATGCTTTGGTAAGCCTAAACAAAATTAGCAAAGGGGAAAAACAACTGGTCAGTCAGTTTGCAGACCCCTGTCACACGAATGGGTTCTGATGAAGGGCCATTGACCTGGAACATTAACTCTTGTCCCTCTCTCTCCTCAGCTGCTGCCTGACCTGTTAAGTGTTATCAAGAATTTTTTTGTTTTAATTCCAGATTTCAAGCGTATGCAGTGTTATAGATTTTGTTTGTAGTTAATGAGTTTAATGGCTAATTGCAAACAGATACCATAAAACACTAGAGTAAAGTGAAACCTGGTGCATGTTATTTCAGCAAGATGGTGAAAAGGCATTAAATGCACAAAAAAATACAGAAGTAGCCTAGTTACTTACTGAAATGTTATGGGAGTGATTAACGCAAAAGCAATCTCCAAAATGGGGTGGAACGGAGTGGAATGTGAATTGGAGAAATCGGCATGAAAATAGGAGGAGGCAGCAAAGTCTGAAATTGCTAGTCAGTTTTTAAACAACAGACCTTCAGAAAAGGGTAAGATACGGTTCCTAATAAGACTGGTTAAAATAAAGATAGAAAGGTTTGAGTGGAAAGGGAGGGGGTGTTGAATTATAGTTCCCCCACTAACCCCCAATGCCTCCTATGGGCAGAGCAGAGCTGCTTGGTGAAGCAGTCACTCAGGCTACACCTGTTGCTGACTTTGTAGAGGAGACCACATGGTGAATGGCAGTGTGTTTCTTCTGAACTTGCTTATATAACTTCTTTATCTGCATCTTTGAGCCTCCAGGCCTAATTTCCATAGCGTTCCAGGAGTGGAAAGTCTGGGCTGTCCAAACATCAGCCGCACCTATCTTCCTCCTCACATTCTGTTGGGTTTTTGCGTTCATTCTTTATTGAATGTTCATATTAGTGTTTAGTGTTGTATTCGATGCTCTATGGGACTTGGCTGAACTCGCAGGCTCAGTAAAGGATTCTATGTCTTGTAAAGGATATTGTCTGAGATCACTCTCAGCAGGGATAATTGAAATGTTGTAGGTGAATTCAAAGCCCTGTAAGTTCTCTAGCCAGCCAACAACCTGAGATGGGTACACATTTGGGCAGTACTGACACTGCCCTTTAAGCCCCTCTTTTATTCTTACCTTGACTGATTGCCCCCACTACCATCCCCCTACCATACACAGAACATCAGGCCCTACCAGCTTCACTCCTCCATGTCCCTGACACCACCCTCTGTCCTCTTCTGGATCCTTCTTCCAATCCTTCATGCCTCCAACCCCACTCCACGTACCCTCAACGCTGGCTCACCCTTGCCGGTCCCGAGCATCCATTAAGCTACTGCTTCCTTCACCTGCTTCCCACCCTTGTGCCAAAAATTTAACAAGGAAAACCACTGACCTTACACATAAGCGCACCAAGCCAACTGGTGCATGCCACCTTTAAACGACTGTGAACCGAGTGCCACGAGATTCATGTGCGCCATTGACTTTATTTTGAAGGTTGGACTTTATTGAAAACTGTTTCAGGTTAATTAGTATTCATGGCATGCAAACATACTCCAATGCTCGACACGCCACTGACCTTATCTTTACATCTCAACCCGCTCTTGGGAAATCAAAGTTTTGCATCCTGCCTAATTAAGTCACTAAGTTAAGGCACACTACTTTTACCACTCTTGTAGGCTCCATAAAATGCACCAGACAATTTTTGCCTATTTCTATCTTTCTGTTGGTTTGGATGGGAGAGGAATTTTGCTCAAACAATGAATGCTAACAATTCCATCAGATGAACTGGTGAGGAGTTACTAAGCAAGGCAATTAAGAACCTTTTGCCCAATTGTTTTTCTCCCATTGTTAATTTTGTCCAGAAGGTGTTGGTTCGTTCTTGGGTATAGTTCCATAGTCATTGATCAGCTAGCATATGTTGTTTGCTAACTGATCTTTGCTCATGTGGGATCCTAGGTAGGGAGTGGCAACAGGTTATTTGATGTTCTGGGAAGGGGAACTGGGCCCGACCAGCCTGCACCCAGGATTAACACACGCACTTTCGCTTAATCATCATTCTAGATTATTCTAATCATTCTTTGAATGTGGGCATCGTTGGCTACTCCAACATTTGTTGCCGATCCCTAATTGCCCTTAAGAAGGTGGTGAGCTGCCTTCTTCAACCACTGCAGTCCATGTACACATGCTACGCCGTTAGCGAAGGAGTTCCAGGATTTTGACCCAGCGACAATAAAGGAACGGTGGTATAGCTCCAGGTCAGGGTGGCGAGTGGTTTGGAGGGGAACTTGCAGGTCGTGATGTTCCCATGCATTTTCTGCCCTTGTCCTTCTGGGTTGGAAAGCTTGCGGGTTTGGAAGGTGTGTTGAAAGAGTTTTGGTGAGTTATACTGCAGTCATCATGAAACTAGTACACGCTGCTGCCACAGTGCACCGGTGGTGGTGGGAGTGAATGTTGAAGCTGGTGCACAGGATGCTGATCAAGCGGGGCTGCTTTGTCCTGGATGGTGTCGAGCTTCTTGACTGTTGTTGGAGCTGCACTCATTCAGGCAAATGAAGAGTATTCCATCGCACACCTGACTTGTGCCTTGATGGTGGACAGGCTTTGGGGACGCAAATGGGAGATTAATGTTAATTAAATCGTCATTGATCTTCTCTCTCCCAATTAAGCTGAGGGATCTGGTGCCTGAGAAAAGCCAGTTTGACATGGCCATGCGTCAAACCTCAGATTTCCCTGGCCTATGTGGCTTACAGTAAAACCTTTCAAAATTCATATCTGTAATGGCTGTGTCTAGATTTACCAGTGTTCTTTTTCCTGTTTTCATATTAAATTCTGCTGATTTCCAACTTTCAGTCTGCACCAGTACCTTGACTGACATTCTCACTTTTTGACAGACTGAGATGCTGTAGGTGAAGACATCATCATGCCCAGCAGGCCTCCACTCCCTCCCCTACTGTTCCTTCCTGCAATCTGGATTCCCCTCAATCAATAAGGATACAGGAAGGAAGCCCTCTTAGAAAATCATTGTTATTTATTTAAAACTTTATTTCTCTGTGATGGGGTTAAATTGGAGTCTTTTTTTGGTTGTAAGGAGAGAACTGCCAATGAGAATTTTTCAGCAAGGCTCCGTTCTGGGCACCACATAGATGGTCCCCAAATGAGACAAGCAGCATTGCGACAATCAAACACTGATGAAACGATGCATTTCAGCGTGGCTTCCAATATTGCATCATATACTTTTCCCAACATGCAAAGATTCCCTGAATATATTTTCCTGCACGTATTTTCCTCCCCAAGATGTGCTTTTGACCATATTTCCACATCGTCACTAAAACCACCCATTCCCACCTCCCTGATTCTGTGAAGGGCCTTGGGATGTTAAAGGTGCTGCATAAGTGAAAGTTGTTATTGTTGACATTGTAACAAGTGGCGGGCCTTGGAAATCTGTGGGTCAAGATCCTGGTGGGTGCACTGAATTACAATGCAGTTGGAAAACTTGGTTCCGGCCCAGTTTCCTTCCCTCCCAGATGCCAGCCCTGTCTCTTCAGTCCCTTCTGTAAGGGGACCAACCAATATTTTTTAAACATTATTCCATTCTTCAGGGATTCCAGTTTGCTTCCTTGTCTTGGAGGCCCCTGACATCTAACGTGGCCCACTAATGTCAGTCGCTAAGTGAGATGAAGGGTATCAGACTCCATTTCGATACAGAGTGTGGAATTTTCCATGCCCGCTGGCATGGGGCATCATGATGGGCATGAGCGGACAATATGGCAGGGAGGTCGAAAATCAGTTTCACACCATCGTGAAACATGTTTGCAACCATCTTCTGTGCCTGTCAATGGCAGGCCGTGTTTCCTGCTGCCGCACTTTCGGAACTTCATTGTAATGTCATTATAAGCCCAGTTCACTGGAATCCCCTCCCACGCTGGATCATCCAAGCACAATCACATCGACGTGTTTCGCAACTGAACATAAGCGACATGCACTTGGTGAGATGCACTTCACTCGGGACTTTGAGGTTTTGGTTGCTTTGGGCAGCATTAGCAGTCATCAGTGTCACGCTTCACAGACAGCACCACATCACTTTTAGGGGGGATCGTGGGCAGGTCTCTATCTTCCAGACCTATCATAAGGCAGGACAGCTTTTCAACAGCTGCAGGGCTAGGGCATGACTGAGGAAGAGGGCTATCCCAGGGTGTGTGTGGCGACAAATGTTGATCTGTGCAAGTGGCCTCAAGATGGTGAAGGCTGAGGGGGCAGTCTCCAGGGGAGATGAGGTCAGATGGAGATGTGAGGATGTGTGTGAGGGAGTGATTGGTGATGTCCCTTGAGCTGGCAGTGAATGAGATGAACATTTGACGGCCTTGTGAACATGTGAGCTTAGAGTGATGAGATGGTTGCGTTGCACTGGCGGCATGGATGGGATCATTCTTTCTCTTCTGCATTGGATAGTCAACCTCTTCTGTGCAGCACTGGCACTGATCACCTCCACCTCCCAAGCCAGAGTGGTGAGACTGATGCCCCTCCTGCGGCCATTGCGGGGATAGTGGACATTGTGGCGGGCTCCAACATTGTCTAGAAGTCGTCCCAGAGATGTGTCACAGATTCAGGGGATGCAGTCTTCTTGCCTTTTGGGGCCATGTCTTCTGTGCAGCAGTCTTGGACTGGAAGCACTGAGAGGTATGCATACGGCCGCCCAGTGTGAGGAATCTGCAGAGTGATGGCATGGCGGGTGAATGAGAACCCAGCCGCCATCGAAACAGGGTGTTTCTCAGGAATGCATGATTAATGAGGCAGGATTGGGACAATACGGCATGAAAAGCCGGCATTGTGGCTGGCGGGTAAAACATTCTTTTTCCCACCTGTTAATGAACTTAGTGCAAATCTGGGATGATTCCAACCAGTGTCTTGAATGAACCAGGGAAGCAGGAATTCTGCCATAGGTAATCCCCATCCCAATGCCACTTGCCTTCTAACAGTTGGACAGAAATTCTGCCCTTGCAAATCAGGCTGGGAAAGCAGGGAGAGAATGGAGCATAACTGGATTGTCACCTTGGATTACCATTGTCCAAGCTGGAGTTATGGTGGGAGTCTGCAGGGATCCCTGAGGAAATTTAAAACCAGAGTGTTCTTATGAGGTGTGCATCTTTTCTTACGTGCAGGATGTCGAACTCCAGAATCAGGAATGTGGCAAAAAGGAACAACACATAACATTGTCAGCGCTAAAAATGTCTGCACTGCTTAACTGTTTACGTGGGAGTAGAGACCGAGGGCGACGACTTAAGCTAAGTTTGGGATCGGTGAACTTCTGGGAACGTTCAAATTAAAAAAAGGGAGGGAAACTGGTAGAGTAATATTGCTGGAAGTATGGGGTGATGCCCAATTTGATTTCTTTATCCAGGAGGTTGATAGAATCAATGGCAGACTTCCAATGTCAGCGGTAGGATAAGCAATAAACCATCGAAACAAAAGGTTTACAAAACTTGTCTCTTAAGAATCGAGAATGTCTGGCTTCGCTGGATCTTCCTCCAGCCTCAGAAAATTTTAAAAAATGTATAATCTGCCCAAAACAAAAAAGAAATCACTGTGAGAGTTTTGTGAAAAGCCTTCTGGTGAGGTCAAAGGGTTAGGAAACAGAAACGAAAAATGTTACAGAATCCCAGATGGAAAGTCAGTAATAAAATTCAATGTGTGCATTTTATTGTGGAGCTTATCACAGCAATGTCTGTGAGGATTTGGCTTTAACTTACGCCAAAAGGTTACTGGCGCACAGACGCGCACACTCTGGCATTCGTGAGTGTCTTAATAAAAAATAAATTGAAGAAAAACTCGCCTGATAGCTCAGTGGATAAGTATACAGCTTTCTGTGGCACTGAGCTGCTTGGAGAAGGAATGGTTCCCTCCCCCATGCTCAAGTCTGTGCTGAGATGCCTGATCTCAACCAGGGCAGCAGCTGGAGTGCCAAAGTCAAATTCAGTGCTCTTGGGCTAAATGGCAAAAATCAGCCAGGTCTTGATCACTATCCAGTCACGATGACTCTGTTGGTGGGGGTTGGGGGGGGGGGTGCGGGGGAGGTGCTGTGAAAGCAGACATTGGCGGGGGGGGGGCGGTGGTGTTGGGGCAGTGCGGGGTGACAGACAGAGTCGCTTTTGCCACCCATTATGCCACACATAATGTTTGGCTCTACTGAAGGCAATGGAACTCAATATCAGCTGGGGCCTAGAATTGGCAGCCTATGGGATAACACTTGTTTTGTGGCCCCACACCCCACCCACCCATGTCTGATTTCACCCCACATGTGTGGACATTGGCCGAGGGCATGGTCAGCTGTGATAGCCTCTTGGTTGAATAGTCCAATAACACACCTTGGGCAGGATTTTCCCCGCGGGGTTTGGCACCCATTGTCAGGTTCAAATGGCAGTGGGGGGGAGATGGTCATAGCCCTTACTATGTGGAAAACAGTCATCGGGCTGTGATTTCTTCAAATTGGCTAATTAGTGGCCCGAGGGCGTGCTTGCCCCTCAAGGATGGTGGACGGGCAGGCTCTCGAAGCTGGAGGGCCATTAGGACGCCATCCAGCAACTGAAGAAGCAGCAGCCTGCCTTGTCTGTTAAGAGAGGGTGAGAGGGCGCTTTGCCATTTTGAGGTGCCCTCTCTCCAACTTTTTAAAAATTAAAATTAAAAAAGCCCTTAGCAGCCAAACCACCATTCTGGAGGGACAGCCCCTCCATGGGACAGCCTGCAGCTGTAGCTGAAGCCAGGCAGACAGGGAGGGCCTCAAAGCCTGCCTGGAACGCTGGCCCTCCAGTCTGCCATCTGGAGGTTGCCTGCAAGCAGCTACACTGACACCACCACCCCGCCCCCCCCCCCCAACCCCTGATGCCATTGGAGACCTGGAAGCCAACTGGAAAATTCCAGCCATCCTTCAAAATTAGGCCTCAATAGGCCTTGAATGGATAGCCCAGCAATGCCCCCACCATCCTGCCACTGGGAAAATGGCCCGGCGGTGAGACCGTGCCCTGAACCATCCAAAATTAGGCCCCCATCAGGGTTTAAAATTTCAACCTATTGGCTAAAGTCACATGTGAAGAGTTTGATTGTGCGTTTGAGGGTAGGCAGCAGCCATGGAACTGTGCGCCAAAGGAGGGATGTAAGAAAAATGGAATGGGAAATTGGGATAAAAAGACATGTTCCCCAGTCTGACCAGCATGAGAACTCTGAGCTCTATAGTAACACACTGTCTAAATGATAAAAAGGAACCCTTTCTACTGTCTCTGTTTTTTTGTAAACACCAGCCTTATTATGACATTTTAGTCCCTCACATAGCTAACAGAAACACTGGTTACAATCCTTAGAAAAAGGCCCATTACTCGGGGGCAAGGAGTCAAACAGATGCCTGCCCCAATACAGAGTTATCACGTTGCTGGATAATAGAATGACCCGTTAGCTGCCTGGAGTGTACGGCGATATAATAGCATAAGCACTGTGAATAAAGTGGTTATTTTTGGAATCCAATTGAAACGGTGGCAAAGAGCTGACAGAATGGGATTGAACAAGATGCAATGCACTACTGGAGGGAAAAAAAATAGGATTTCGGGGATTGTAGAGCTTGCCATGAACTATGAAAAGCAGACGTTAGCCGGGTGAGAGGACTAGAATGGGAGCATGGCATGGGGATGGAAAAGCCTGTCTTCATGTATTTATGCTTTAAATGTTCCAACTAATTCACTTTGTTATTTCTCATTTACTGCTTCAATTTCTTCACATGGCCTTTTAGTGTTGGCATTAATGTTGTGAACGTAATCTCTTCATCCGCTATTTTTGATCTTTCCTTTGACAGATTTTCCCTTTCATTTACCTTTTCACCTTCAGTTTTTATTATTCTTCTATGTCCAGTCATTAATTGTCTTCAGATTGCACCAGTATTTCATTTCTTTACTGTTTCTCACCTTCTGCTGCTTTAATCTCAAGACTGTTGTGTGTAAATGTGTAACATTTAATGTCCGTATGGGTTTGGCAGGTGTGAATTTGCTTTGTGGATCAGGCTGTGCTTGGTTTCTTGTGGAGTATCTGTGAGTTTAGTCTTTTCGTGGAATTCTAGCTCCCATCACTTGCTGGAACTGGATGTAACTGGAGTTAAAATCGAGTGCCTCTGTTTGCTGGTTGATGCCCGCCCTGGAGCTGGCTTAACCCCACATTGTGACCAAGCTTCCTGCCAGGCTCAGCTGGGCACCTCAATAACATATGCTAATCTGGTTCCAAAGCATAGGTAGTACCCGATGGCATATTAATGGTGCACTGACTGGAAAATCTGTGATGGATACCTTGCTCAGTAAAAGCTGTTCTAAAAGAGAAGTTTTAAACTCATGTTTCAGTGAAGGAAGAACCCCTCAGGCCCCACAGGGATGTCTAGGATTCTGTTGCCCTGAGGTCTCCATCCAGCCCCTGTCCTACCCACAAAGCACTTCTGAACACTCCCCTCCACGACTTATCTGAGTACCGGCAGCCAGTCTCCATGTCTCCACATTGAAAGAAAAGTACTGGTTCATTACTTAAAGAGAAGGAACATCACTGATGATAGAGACACAGAGAGGAAACAGAATTAGTTTGGGGAGAAAGCAGAGAAATAAGATTAGACCCCAATTGGTCTAAGTTTAGAACAGGCAAGATGGGCTGAATGGCCCTATTCTGTGTTACATTTCTGATACTGTTACTCTTTCTATGATTTTAATAGAAGCTTCAAACCTTCAAAATAAATGACCTTCATTAAAGTAGTGCGCAAAAAGTGTCATTCAAATATTTTTTAAGAGTTCGTTCCATGTGATGTCATATGTGTCTGCTTGATAAAATCACTATTCTCACCTTGTTGGACCTTGTGGCAGGTTTGTACTGTAATAGATGTTAATGTTACCAAGGCACCTACTTTTACAATTAGCGTTATGCCCACTGTGGCAAAATGTGCCAGGTTTTGTGTCCTTGTTGCCACTCCCTCCCCAGAAGGTGGCAATAGTGTGTGATGTTTTACGTATATGATTGGATATAAGGTTTGAATTATGTGAATGTTTGGCATGAGTAGCTTCGCTCTGTGCAACTTTAACAGGCCTCTCAGATATCCCGCGTGCCTCTCTGTCCAAACATAACAGCTTTTTACCCCACAAACTCTCGGCTCTGCCTGCATCAGTTTTTGATGTGACTGATTCAATCAGTGAAGTATGTATCCAGCACAGAGCCCAACCAAACACCAATGGCAAACACACATGTAAACAAGCTGATGGCACCTCAGTATTTAAAGCTCTCTGGGCTTTCAAAACTGTCAGTATAAGGCTGAGAGCAGGATACACAGACACACAGAGACAGACACAGACACACACACACACTGACCCACCTGAGGTTATAAATTCACCATACTGCAGTAGTCACAATGTCACATGCAACATTGATTGTCTGTTATATTACATTTATTAAGAAGTGATAACTTGTAATAATTGGATGTTAAATTAAAGAACTCTTTCCTAGTTATTGCCGTCTCAATTCTAATTGTCATTTGCTGGCAGTTATGATGATTTATGAGTGCTGTATTTTATGCAGTAGACCATGACCTGGTGAGTAATATTCCCAGAGCAATAGGGCAGTGATGCGCTGCTAGCTGTTAATGCAATGGCTTGGTTGCTGATTGGAATATTAAGTGTGAGAGAGGCAAGATACAAGGGGACAGAAACCCACTACATCAGCAGGCTGCAGCAGAGACCCCGCAGGCTATTTATTCCTTGCTGGTGTATGTCCAAGTCGTTTAGATTGTGTTTTATGTTCAGGGGAAGTGGGATTATGTAGCTCTTTTCCCTGCAGTGTTTAACTCTTTCATCCACTTAGCTATGCATTTATGGTTGAAGGAAAGGATTCCTAGGCCTGTTCGTAAGAAAGAGTTATGTAAATTACTTTGCATAATTGCTTCATGGAGATGGAATCTGAATAGCAAAAAAAAAATGTCATGTTATTTTTAGTTCCAATGTCTGGAGAAGGAAGAGGAAAGGAAAGATTTAGATGAGACTTAATCACCACAGTGACACTAAAGCATGCTTTGTACAGCTTAATAGAATACCTGTATATTTCTAAAAAGAAAACATTTTTTTTCAGTTTTCTTGCCACCTTTCTAAAGGCCATGACCTTTGCTGGGATATGGGTCCACAGGTACCTGAAGCCCTTTGGTACCTCACCCAGGAGGTTGTCACAATTAAGTTGATTCTATCATCGGCCAGCGTCCATCACAAGGGGAGTGAGACTGCAACAACACGGAGGATCACATCGGGGAAAAAAGACTGGGATTTCTGAAAGAATGTTAGAAGACCAATGGTTAGTTTAAATCATATCCCTTTCTATTTATGGTCATCAGGGCTCCAGAGATCCAGAAATATAGTTATAGGAATTTCCTGAAAGTTTGCTGTTCGCTCTACAGATTTTAAACTGAGGACCGTTTTACAAGCATTGGAAGATCCAGTGATCTGGGACAAGAAACTGATATTTGCAATCCCCAAATAAAGAGCAGGCTGCAGGATGTGCTGGAATGTGACACGTATTCTGAATGTGAGCCCAGCAGTCTCATAACTTGCCACTGACACCTCCTGTTTTTTGCTGCTACGAAGGATTGCTTCCATGTCACTTCCTTCTGATTTTATCATATATTTTAGTGCGGGTATCATCGCAGGGGAATAACAGGAACTGAGAATTGGTTCCTTGTGAGGCTGTGGCTAGGATTTCAGGAAATTCCCATTTGAGAAATTCCTCACGCTAACGTGGGTAAAAGCTGGCGCAATGGCGGCAATGTGGGTTGATGGTGACCAGCGTATGATGTTAACGCACAGAGAAAATGGGAAATGGGGGACGGCACAGGCTGACTGCCAATAAGAGTTTATAAATTGATGTACAAGTATCCTCCAAGTTATTTATGAAAGAAATAACTTCCATTTATATAGTACCTTTCATGACCTCAAGATGTTCCAAAAGTGCTTTAAAGCCAATGAATTATTTTTGAAGTGTTGTTGCTGTTGTAATGTAGGAACATAGTGTCGTATTAATGCTGAAATGTTATATTATGAACAGCAGAAGACTAAAACAAAACCACTGAGGGATTCCTAGCCACCATCCTCTGTTTCCCATTGTCAGGCTAGTTTTACATCTAGCAGCTCAATCATAATAACATTTAAAAGTCTTACATGTAGAACTTGATCAAATACCTCCTTGAAAATCTAAGCTAATTATATAAATTCAATGACCACATTAGTGATCTCCAGCAAACTAGGAAAGGCTGATCTCTTTCCTCTCCATCTCAGGCATAGTTACTGTACCAGATATAACATTTCTAGGAAAACAAATACTAAACTGAGTCTGCCCTGTTTCTGCTCAGCCCAAGTGCCTTTTGAACATAGATTTACACCTGGAGAATGGCTAATTAGGTGAGATACCAAAAAGTATTTTGCATCCACAGAACTGCAACAAGATTCAATACACAGGTATAAAGGAAAATCATTTTTGATTAATTGAAATTTTTGATGAAGTAACAGAAAGTTGATGAAGGGAATGCGGTGGATATTATCTATCTGGACTTTAAGGAAGTGTTTGACAAGATAGCACATAAAACGCTGGTTAGTAAAATTGAGCCTTGTAGAATAGGTGGTCAGTATCCAATTGGGTATAAAATTGGCTTAAGGACAGAAAGGAGTGAGTCATGGTTAATGGTTTTTATTGGACAAGACATTGGTTTTCCCCAACGGTCAGTGCTAGGACCACTGCTGTTTTTGTTATATATAAATGACTTGGATATTTACAAAGTAAAATTTACAAAGTAAAAACTTGGAGGAGTGGCAAATGGTGAGGAAGATACAAGTCAACTGCAACAGGAAATAGAGAGGCTGGTGGAAAGTGGCAGATGGAATTTAATACAGAGAAGTGACAGGTGATGCATTTTGGCAGGAGGGATAGGGAGAGGCAAGATAGGCTTAATGGCACAATTCTACAGAGTCCGTGGGGACAGAGGGACTTGGGGGTGTGTGTGCATTGATCTTTGAAGGTGGCAGGACATATTGAGAGAGGGTTAGCAAAACATTTGGGATATTGGGCTTCATAAATAGAGGCATTGAGGACAAAAGCCGGGAAGCTATGTTGAACTTTTATAAAGCTCTGATTAGGCCTCAACTAGAGTATTGTGCCTAGTTCTGGTCACCATACTATAGGAAAGGATGTGAAGGGCCTTGAGAGAGCACAGAGGTAATTTACTAGAATGGTTCCAGAGGTTTAATTACAATGTTAAGTTAGAGAGGCTAGGATTGTTCTCCTTGGAGCAAAGGTGATCCAGGGGAGATTTGCTAGAGGTTGACAAGATGATGACAGGCTTAGATAAGGAAAAAAATTCTTCCTATTAGCTGATTGTACAAGGACTGTGGGACACAGATTTAAGATTTTGGGCAAGGGATCAGAGGGCAGTGGAAGGAAGAACTTTTTTCCACAGCGAGTGGTGATGACCTGGAACTCGCTGCCCATGAGGGTGTTAGAAATGGAAACAATCAATGATTTCAAAAGGAAATTGGATGGACACTTGAAGGAAACAAACTTGCAGTGAAATGAGGATTGAGCAGGAGATTGGGACTGTCTGGATTACTGCACAGGGAGTCAGCATGGACTGGATGGACCAAATGGTCTCCTTCTGTGTATTAAAGGATCTGTGACTTTTAGGCTGAGGCGGAATTGGGGAGAAATTATCCTTGGAAATTGAGGCCATTGTAATTACTGTAACTATCGGAAATGATGCTATTACATAAAATGGTCACAGGGTCCCCTGATAATGCTCGACCCTTCAAAAAGCTGTTTCCCAAGTACAGAAAAAAATTAATCCTTGGCCCATCGGTTTCTTGGAGATGTGTCGGTACCTGATGAACTGGCCTACATGCTAATAGAGTAGAAGTGCCACAGATGATAGAAAGCAGAGTAAAGGGCTGGCAACTTGATGTCACCGATGGATTGGTCCTTGGTTTACTGTGAAGCCTGAATATGTTTCAATCACATTTGTGCTGTGCTCCTGTTCTAGCCTCAGTTACTGTGGTAACCTCACCACTGGCTTCAGGATAGGGAGGTCTGACTGCTGTCAAAAGCTACTGTGGCTTCTGGGAGGATTATTCCACAGGATTTAGCTCCATTGGGAAATGACAATAATTGAATCAGACGCTCAGAAAAGTGACAAAATTAGTTAGTTTGAAATTTTAATAAATACCTTGCAAAGAAACAGGCCCTATAGGTGGGGGGACACACAGGCTAAAAGAAGCCTCTATCCTTAATTGTTAGTTCCTAAGTGAATGCCTGGAAGCCTGTTGAAAGAATGAGTTTATTTCCCTATCATTAGCAGAACGATATTTGCAGCGCTGCTGAGGAGCACATAAGCCTGACCCATCAGGATGAACTTTCTGTAACCTTTCTTATATATTTCCTTTTGTGTGCATTCCTGCATGTGTATTTCAACTATCAATCTTTGTGCATCTGCGGCTTTTTATGACTGCATCTGTGTGTATGTCTGTACGTGTCTGCCTCAGCATACATGTAACTGTGTTAATATATTGTATGTGTTTAGCCATTCATTGTTTTTGTGTATATATGTATATACAATGTTTTATATGTGTGTACGTGTCGATAAATGCATCTGATGAGGTGTCTTTCTTTATGTGCCAAGAAGCCTCTATGTGTTGTCCTGTCTATTTTGCTTCAAGCGTGCATCTGCGTGGCTGAGTGTCAACGTGGCTGTGGGCTGAATCGTCCCAGGTTTGCACAGAGTGCAGTAGCGGGCGGGAAAAAAGTCATTTCACCCGCTGGCCGCAATGGTGGGTTTTCATGCCATGTCGTCCCATTCCTGCCTCATTAATAACACATTCCTGGGAAACATGCCAATTCGCCTGCCCTGCCGTCACCTCAGGCCTTCAGTAATCAGGGTGCCATATTTAAAGGGAACCCCTGCACAGAGTTAGCACGCTTTGAGGCATCTGAAGCTGCTACAAAGTCATGGCTGCCAAAGGGAGGAAACATGCTGCTGCCCAATTTTAGTGATATCTCCCTCAGGAGCTGACTAGATGCAATGGAGGCCCGCCGTGAAGTCTTCTACCCCGGCTCTGGGCAAAGACCGGCAGGCAAGGTCACCAAACCAGCAAGGGTGGCAGTGATGGGCAGTACCAATGCCAACACCCTTTCAAAGATGACAGCCACCCAGTGCCGCAAGAGGATGAATGATTTCCTCCCTTCTGCCAGGGTAAGTCACTCTTCTCATCACTCTCAACTCACATACTCACAAACCCATCACACATCCACAGGGATTTCACACACTGCCTGCTCAAGGGACATCACCATTCACTCTCTCACACACAATTTCATCTGCCCTGTGGACCGTGTCCTCATCCCATCCATGGCATCACTCACCAGCCACACATGCCAGGCATCCTTCTCATCTGGCCTGGCCAGCTTCCTGCCTACACTCTTTCCATCTGCCTTCATGCAGGACAAGCGGGCACAGAACAAAAGGGAGGGGTCACAGGCTGGTGGAGGAATGCCTGACATCAAAGTCCTCACAGACTTTGAAAATAGAGTCGTCCAGCTGGACAGCGAGGATCTGGACCATTCCTGCGCTGACAATGGGGTAAGTGGTGCTCAACCAAGTGAGGATCCAGCAGTGCAACATCCATCAGACAACCATGCTGTGAGTGTGCTCCCCTGTTCCGCAGTCCCCTGCCATGCACTAATGTTTTCACAGACACATCTGGCCCACGATCCAAACCCTCGACTCAAGCCCAAGGACACCTCAGAAGAAGAATCTGATGACACCTAATTGAAGGCCCATCACAGTGCTCACCCACACCTTCCATCAGCGCAGTAACATGTACCTCAGAGGGAACTAGTTCTAGAGTTTCCTTGGGATCACAATCTGGTGATCCACAGCAGGCAGAGGCAAGGATTTCCCAGGTTCCCAGTACTTGGAGGACAGCTGGAGGCCAAAAATCTGCTTTGTCAGTCAGATGAGGAGCTTCTGGACTTGGTCATACCTCAGTTGGTAGAGCTGCAAAGGCAAACTTGGGAACATCAGGAAGGGATGTCCACTGCACTCCTCAGATTGTAAGGCACAATGCAGGAGTCCATCTGCCTGCAGTCTGAGGTGAAAGCACCAGCATGCCGGGGTTAACACTGGTTGGATGGCTGCCACCATGGAGACCTTGACCTGGGACATCGGTCCTGTGCTACCATGTTGGTTGAACGCCATCGCTGATGCCATAGTAGGCCTCCGGCAGTGTTAACGAGAGAGGGGTATGGACTAGCTTGATCTCACTCCAGCTTCCCCTTCTCCTCAAGGGGCCCTTGGGCACCCATAGGGAGGAGAATCAGGAGGTGCACTCCATGGGGCCATCCACCCAGGTGACTCTGGGAGTGTCCGGCCCATCCGAATCCCCTCTTGCTGTGATCCCAGCAGCTCCGGCTCCAACTCCACAGGCCAAGGAGGGTGCCACTGCCACAACAGCAGGACCCTGCAAGCAGGCTGGGGCCTTCCAGGTCTCAGCCCTTCAGAGGACGCTCGCCAAGGCCATCACAGATGGGGCATACCAGTCAGCAGACTGCCTCCAACTCCGCTGTGGATGTTAGGGAGCACCAAGACATATTGGCAGGGTTAGGATGGTTAAGGAGATGTGGCTGCATAGCGTGGGCATGGGCATTAATCACTTGTACACAATGTTCACTATTGTAAGTAAGCTCCCAAGAATGTCTCCTTGCCTATGGCTCCTTGTTATGATGAGCGGTATTTGAGTCACTCAGATGTGAAAATTTGGTTCCTGCACATGATGAAGGCAAGTGTCTCAGTCCAGGGCCTCTCCCCTGTGCAGTGTGTAAACTTCAGAGCAAAATGATGGCGGCCGCCAGCCTAGCAGTACTGATCTTGGGGCGTTGGCATGCTGGTGCTAGCACCTCAGACTGAAGGCAGATGGACTCCTGCATTGTGCCTTACAATCTGAGGAGTGCAGTGGACGTCCCTTCCTGATGTTCCCGAGTTTGCCTTCACAGCTCCACCAGCTGAGGTATGACCAAGTCCAGAAGCTCCTCATCTGACTCTGACAAAGCAGATTTTTGGCCTCCAGCAGTCCTTCACACTAACTGGGCACATTAGTGATGCCTGCACCTCAATGGGGCTTGTCATTACTGCCAGAATGTTGTGGGCAGGCGTCACAGAGTTCTGTCATTCTCTCTGTGCGCACTCAGCACCTTTGAGGTGGGGCTGGCCCCATCTATTCAGCATCTGTGTCTGGTGACGCTGTGCTCCTGAAGGGGTCAGGTGCTGAAGGCTGACAAAGGATCAGGTGCATTTAAAGTTTCACAGCTGCATCTCCATGATATCACCCTGATCACCCAGTGCATGTGAGCTGCCCTCAGCCAGACAGGAGTCAGGCATTCACAGGGGCCAAGGTGAAGACCTATGGAATGTCCTCACTGCATGTCACCATTATCCTTCTGGAATCTGACTAGTGGGGTCTCCGCTGCTTCTCCATGACACGAGACTGAGCACTGAGGGTGTGGGCTGCCTTCAGCCACACAGGAGTCAAACGTTCACAGATGCAGGGTGAGGATGTAAGGACTATCCTTATTGCATCTTGGCATCATCTTCCACGAATCCTGCAGCCAGGAGGGCCTCCCGAGTATGCCTGCCTCATCTGGCTACTGTGATGGCCTCTCTGCTGGCAGCTTTGTCTTCGAGGACCTCAGCACCATCATCCCCTTTGAAGTCCTCCTCATCGGAAGAGACATGCAGCTCTTCCGCCTCCTCCTCAGCAGGTCCAACTGTTGCAGTGCCAAGTTGTGGACCGCACAGCAAGCGACGGTGATGCGCCTCACCCATTGGGGACTGTATTGCTGGGCTCCACCAGATCTGTTGAGGCACCGGAACCTCATTTTCAAAATACTTATTGTTTGCTCCACCAAAACCCGGGCTGCGGCCTGAGCCTTGTTATACCATTACTCTGCTGCAGCCTGAGGCTGCAGTCCGGGTGTCATCGGCCACGTCCTCTCTGGGTAGCCCTTGTCCCCATGGAGCCAACCCTGCAGCTTCTGCGGGCCCTGAAAGGGATCTGAGACTTGCTAAGGATCTAGGAGTCTTGGATACTCCCTGGGAATCGTGCGCAGACCTGTAGGGTGTGTTTGTGGTGGTCGCACACCAGCTGAACATTCAACGAGTGGTTGTTATTGTTGAATGCTTGTTGCCCAGAGGTCTAAGCACCATCTGAATGCAGCTGATCACACCATGAACCTGTGGAAAACCTGAGGTCTGCACAAATCTGAGCGCTCTTGGCTTTCCGATCCCAGGCGAAATGTACAAAGTTCTGTGCCTTTGCGAAGATGGTGTCCTTGACCTCCTGGATACACCTATGCATGGAGGCTTGCGAGATCCCACTCAAGTCACCTGTGGTGCCCTGGAAGCAGCCACTAGCATAAAAATTGACTGCCACGGTCACTTTCACTGGCAGTGGGTGGCCTCCATGTCCCCGTGTGGCCAAATCCTATATATCAGGTGGCTGTTTCCTAGACATGCACAGTCTTCAGCAGCACTGGATCTCAGTCACCTGCAGGAATGACAAGCGGTGTCTATAGACCCTGAGTCTATCGAGGCACCAATGAGTGATGGCTCTTTTGGATCTTCAGCTGTGTGTGCAGCAAGCCCTGCCGCCCCTTCATCTTGAGGGAGGTGCTTCCACCTTTGCCAAGCCAGGTGCCTCCGCCGCTCACTTCTTCTTTATCTCTGCTCCCTGTAAGTCATGAGGTATACCGCTAAATCACCAGGCTCCATGATCCTGAAGTTCTCCTCCTGCAGGATCAAAGAGAGAACCACGTGGCTTAGCCTATGTGTCCTAAGAACCTCTCTTGGTTAAAGCTAAAGGCTCCTTCACGCATGCAGGAGAGTGCTGGCCACCACTTTGATGACCAGTGTGTAGCGCACTCATTGACTGTCAGAAACCCCACCCACCTCTGCCTTACTCCACTTGACTGATTGGCAGCAGCTTCAACCATTGGACCAATGCTGTGTTCTGAGCTCATGTGCAGCCATTCTCCTAACCTGTGCTGCAAGCCTGCACTGTTAGCTTGAACCATGAGGAATACTGGTCCAAACCTTAATAAAGACATTGCAAGAGGCTCTGAGTGTCTCTACCAGTGACTGTGCCATGGCCACCTTTCACAAGGGTATTGTACAACTTGCTCAGTCGGCCAATTGCTCTGCTGTCCCCTAAAATGCACATTAATTTTCAGTCTGCCCCTGAGGGATGAAAGGTTCTGGAGCATTCGCTGGCACTTCCATGCTTTTGCATTGCTCGAGTGGGCAGAAGTTTCAGAGGCCCGACTCCAAGCATGTCAATGGAGCTGCAGCTGAACAGCCTCGGCTGCAGAAGAATGCTCACTTTTGACAAACTTTTCCAAGTGAGTGGCCAGTTCCTTCACCTCCCCCCCCCACTTTCCCCCAGCCCCCGACATGTGTTTGCATGCTTACTTCAGTCGGTGCTGCCTTACCCTGCAACCCCCCACCCCTGGCCTGATCTGTACTGGAGCCCTTGCCCCAGCACCACACTGAAAGGTAGCTGGGAAATAGCGACCTGCTTGTGCACCACCCCCCCCACCCCCCCACCCCCCGGCGAATGCGCGGTGCCTCTTCCTTAATGTCCTACGGTCGATGCTCGTGAACACTGTGCAAGGTTGTGTGCACTCATCTCCGAGTTCCTCTCAGAGTTCAGGTCGCCAGGTGCACGCCTTTTTATGATACTCATGAAGCACGCTGTTCTGAATTCAGGCTGACATGGGGAGTAAATTTGACGTGGGGGGGGGATGATTCCAGCGAACGGGGCTTATAATGAGAAGCTGCAGCATTGAAATTAGGCTCCCAATGTGCAGCGGGGGGAATCACACCCCAACATTGACAGCTGGATGATCGCAAACTGGTTTCACAATGGTGTAAAACTGATTTTTGGCCTTCTCGCCATATTGCTGCCTCTGCCCACCATGACGCCCGACGCCAATGGGGCTGGAAAATTCCAACATACCTGTTTGTGTGAATATCTTTCTTTCTCTATTCTTTCATTGGATGCGGGTGTTGCTGGTAAGGCCAACATTTGCTGTCCATCCCTAATTACCCTTGAGAAGTTCTGGTGAGCTGCCTTCTTGAACCATTGCAGTCCATGTGGTGCAGGTACACCCACAGCGCTGTTATGGAAGAAGTTCCAGGATTTTGACCCAGTGATAGTGTGGGAATGGTGATATTTTGGTTGGCAGGCCCGTGCGGATGCCGGAGCTGTGCCCGCCATTAATTAAGAGCCAGTTAAGACCATTAAAAAGGTAATTGACGTTGATTTTTTGTTACCCATGCAATTTCGCACTTGTCGCACAGGCAATATGGGCAGGCTGCCAGCAAACAGTTCAAAAACCTCATCCACGGGCGGGTTAAAAAGGGTCAGCAGCATTGCCAGTGTGAGTAGTGAGGAGTTTGGTTGATAGTTGGTGGATAGTTTGTTGCAGGACAACACAGGTTAGGTCCTGCTTATTGAGAGGTACATTACATTCAAGAAGAATAGGAAGCTAGGTAAAGGAGGAAGGATAGCACTGTTAATCAAAGAAGGCATTGGTGCAATAGTTAGAGATGACCTTGGTTCAGGAGATCAGGATGTAGAATCAGTTTGGTTGGAGATGAGGAGTAGTAGGGGGAAAAAGTCACTGGTGGGAGTTTTCTACAGGCCCCCCAAAGAGTAGCCACAGTATAGGGCAAAGTATTCAAGAGAAAATATTGTGTACTTGTGATAAAGAGATGGCAGTGTTTATGGGTGATTTTAATCCACATATAAACTTGAAAAATCAGATTAGCAGTAGTAGCCTGGATGAGGAGTTCTTAGAATGCCTTCGAGATAGTTTCTTGGAGCAGCATGTTCTGGAACCAACCAGAGAGCTGCTTATGTTAGACTTGGTATTGTGTGATGTGATAGGATTAAATAATGCCCCTAGGTAGCAGCGACCATAAAATGATTGAATTTTACATCCAGTTTGAAAGGAAGAAGAGTGGGTATAAGACTAGTATCTTAAACTTAAATAAGGGCAACTATGCGGGGATGAAAGCTGAACTAGCTGAAGTGAACTAGGAAACTAGGCCAGAGAATAGATCGATACAGAAGCAGTGGCAGACATTTAAGGGGATATTTCAGAGTATTTAGAATATGTACATTCCAATTATAATGAAAAATTCTAAGTGAAGGATACCCATCCGTGGTTAATTAAAGAAGTTAAGGAAAGCATCAAACTTAAGGAAAAAGCATATGACTCCACAAAGATGAATGGCAGGCCAGATGATTGGTCAGAATATAAAGAACGACAGAGAATGTCTAAAAGGTTAACCAGGAGAAAGAAATTAGAGTATGAGAGGAAGCTACCTAGGAATGCAAAAATGGATCGCAAGAGTTTCTACAAGCATTTAAAAAGGAAAAGAGTAATTAAAATGAGTGTTGGTCCTCTAGAGAGTAACAGTGGGGAGTTAATAGTAGATAATAAGGGAATGGTGGAAGAAATACTCAAATATTTTGCATCTGTGTTCACTATGGAGGATACAAAAAACATTCCAGTAATAGCTGCAAATCAGGAGCTGAAAGGGAGAGAGGAACTTGGTGAAATTGAAATCGCTGGGGAAACAGTATTGCGTAGATTAATGGAGCTGCAGGCTGGCAAGTCTCCGGGTCCCGATGGACTACATCCTAGAGTCTTAAAAGAGGTGGCTAATGAGGTAGTTGATACACTGGTGTTAATTTTCCAAAATTCGCTAGATTCTGGAAAGGTTCCATCAGAGCGGAAAGCAGCAAATGTAACCCCTCTATACAAGAAGTAAGGGGGGGGCGCTCAGAAAACAGGAAGTGATAGGCCAGTTAGCTTGACGTCTGTCGTGGGGAAGTTGTCGATCATTAAGGAGGTTATAGCTGGGCACTTAGAAGTGCTGAAAGCAATCGGGAAGAGTCAGCATGGTTTTGTGAAAGGTAAACCATGTTTAACCAATTTATTGTTTTTTTTTGAAGGAGTAACATGCACAGTCGATAAAAGGGAGCCTCTAGATGTACTGTACTTGGATTTCCAGAAAGCATTTGATAAGGTGCCATGAAAAATAAAAACACATGGTGTAGAGGGTAACAAATTAGCATGGGTAGAAGATTGGCTGGCTGGCAGTAAGCAGAGAGTATGCGTAATTGGGTCTTTTTCTGATTGGCAAGATGTGATGAATGGAGTCCCACAGGGACCTCCTGGGGCCTCAACTTTTTATGATTTACATCAATGACTCAGAGGGGAGGGAAGACTTGGTAGTGAAATTTACAGAAGACACAAAGATAGGTAGGAAAGTATGTTGTGAAGAGGACATGAGGAGGTTGCAGATGGATATAGTTAGGTTGAGTGAGTGTGCAAAGATCTGGCAAATGGAGTTTAATGTGGGAAGGTGTGAGGTTGTTCACTTCATACAAAAAAGCAGAGTATTACTTACATGGAGAACGGTTGCATAATTCGGAGGTGCAGAGGGATCTAGGTGTTCTAGTACATGAGTCACAAAAAGTTAGTATGCAGGTATGGCAAGTAATTAAGAAGGCTAATAGAATGCTATCCTTTATTATGAGAGAAATTGAACATTAAAGTAAGGATGTTATGCTTCAGTTATACAGGGCATTGGTGAGACCGCATCTCAAATACTGTGTGCAGTTTTGGTCTCTTTATTTAAGGAAGGATGTAAATGCATTGGAGGCAGTTCAGAGGAGGTTTACTAGATTGATAGCTGGAATGAGTGGATTGTCTTATGAGGAAAGGTTGGGCAGGCTCGGCTTGTTTCCACTGGAGTTTAGAAGGGTGAGGGGTGATTTGATTCAAGTATACAAGACCCTGAACGGCCTTGACAAGGTGGATGTCGAAAGGATGTTTCCTTTTGTGGGTGTGTCCAGAAATAGGGGGCACAGTTGTAAAACTAGGGGTCGCCATTTTAGGACAGAGATGAGGAGATATTATTTTTTCTTATAGGGTGTGCGTTGAATATTTTTAAGGCAGAGGTAGATAGATTCTTGTTAGGCAAGGGAATCAAAGGTTATCGGGGTTAGATGGGAATGTGGAAATTGAAACACAAGAAGATCAGCCATGACCTTATTGAATGGCTGAGCAGGCTCAAGGGGTCAAATGGTCTACTCCTGTTCCTATTTCTTATGTTCTTATGTTTGCTGCCAGTGACTTATTAGTACATGGCAGCTTCATCTCTGTTTGGGGCTTTATTGTTAGCATTTCCAGGCTTCATTTCAGGACTCCTTGGTGTCTCCAAGGACCCTGGAGAATTCAGATTGTGTGGACTCTTTCTGGTATCAGACAGCCTTCCCCTACCCTGGCAATGGGGATTGTGGTCTCCACTGGATGTACCTTCCTCTGAGGGGGAAGAGATGGGCAGAAGAGAGAGGAGGCCATGTGTCCCAATGCAGCTTCCAGGGGAAGGACCTGTGGGAGGAAAGGCTCAGGCACAAGGGGCATAGGGCCAGCTGGCAGTCCTAGGCATTAGGGGCTCCAGAAGACACTACTATCCTGCTGCCAGAGTTAACAGGTGGCAATGCAGCTACCGCAATATGTCCGAGGTGCCATACCGAAGGAGGCTCCGCCTCTCAGGGTGGTAATGACCTCCATCTATCAGATGATCGGACCTGTTATCACCCCCCGGCTGTCTGGGTGGGCACCCCATGCCAATGGCTCTGATGATCACAGTGGCCCTCAACTTCTATGCATCTGGCTCTTTCCGGGGCTCAGTGGGGGATCTTTGTGGAGTCTCCCAATCAGCTGTCCATAGTTGCATCAAGTTGGTGACTGAAGCTCTGTTCAGGCAGGCATTGACTTTCATTCATTTCCAGGCTGAGTGAGCCAGAGGCATTGCAGCGATTGCTGGGTTCCCCCATATCCAGGATGCAATCGACTGCACACACATGGCCATCAAGGCGCCAGTGGGTCAGCCGGGTGCCTTCGTCAACAGGAAGGGATTCCACTCCATGAATGTGCAGATAGTGTGTGACCACAGGATGCAGAGTCTGCAATTCTGTGCAAGGTACCCAGGCAGCTCCCAGCTCCCTGAGACAGTCCCAGGTGCCGGGGCTCTTCAGTGCTCCAGCCCGGCTGGATGGATGGCTACTGGGTGACAAGGGCTATCCCTTGAAAAGATGGCTTATGACACCTCCCCGCTATCCCAGAACAGAGGCAGAGCAGCAGTATAACAGGAGTCATGCCCCCACAAGGGTGATTAGAGAGAACCATAGGTCTTCTGAAGATTCACTTCCGATGCCTGGACCGTTCAGTGGGAACACTACAATACCACCCAGAGTGGGTGTCACTGATAGTAGTTGCATTTTTCACTCTCCACACTCTGGCACTGGCAAGTGGGGACCCCCTGGAGCAAGAGGATCTTGACACAGCTCCACAGGTCACAGAGATGAATCCAGTAGTGAGTCAGAAGAGCAGTACGGTGAGGAGAAGGTTGAGGATGTGGAGGCAGACCTCTGTAACCTCCAGGGAGGCAGGGACACCAGGGACCCCTTGATCCAATGCTGCTTCAGCGAGGCTGCCAAATAAGCGCTACCACCTCATGCCAGGGCTGCTGCCACCATCCTGGATCGCAGAAATGACCCTTTTCTTTGACCCCAAAGTCCTATCAGTGCCTGTGCAATAAATTTTCGAGCCACCCACATCCAGCATTACATCCCCTGCACCACATAACATAAAAAATGGTGAAGCATATTCAGGCCATTCTGACAAAAAAATATAATCTCATGTTGACAGTCAAAACAAATTAACAGAACCTTCTCTGGTCTCCAACCCCAGACCAGTAAACATAAAAAAAAACATTTCACAACAAAGGATCACCCGTGAACAGTCCCTCTTGTGCTTATATATAAGCAAAAAACTGCAGATGCTGGAAATTCAAAACGAAAATAAAAATACCTGGAAAAACTCAGCAGGAGTTCTGTTAACTCGAAACGTTAACTGTGTTCCTCTCCGCAGACCTCTTGTGCTTATGGTGCCTTAAACTTACATTTGCGAAGCTATTGGAGACAGCTGCTGACTCTACTGTCCCGTTGGCCTTGATGACCTTGGCGGTCGTCCTCTGGCCAGTGGAGCCTGTGCTGGCCCCACCTGGGAGGGAGCAGCCAGTTCCATGGCTGGAATCTCCCCAATTGCCGGAGCCTTGTCAGATGGGACGGTCACTGGCGGAGGTGCGGAGGAGCTGCTGCCATCATCCAGAGCACCCTGAGGGGAGCCCATTGAGACGACAGGCAACTTGTGCGCCAACATGAGGTCGCTCTGGACCTCCCTGCTCACTATTGATGGACGGGCACCTGGCTGGCACACTGGGTGCCTTACCCATCTCCCATACTTACACTGACCACCTGAGGGCTGTGTGAGGGCTTGTAGGTCCGAGCACAACCCCAGGAGCCCCTTATTCTGTCCCTGGAGCTGCCTCTCCATGAGAGCCACCACTCTCTCACTGGAGGAGGCAGTGCGCTCAGCCATGAGGGTCAGCGCAGTGCTGGTGCTCCACATGGACTCCTCCATAACAGAGACCATAGCATGCATACCTTCATGGATCTCCACCAGGTCCTCCTGCATATCCTGCTGGACATCCAGCATCTGCCACCTAATGGACGACTTCAGAGGCTCATCATCTGCCTTTGAATCAGCATCATCCTGGTTTCCAGTAGTCCTCCAACTGCCAGCACCCTGGGCACTCTCTGCCTCGGTCTGGTCCTCAAGTGAGTGTGAAGTGACCTCACTGCTCTGTACCTACATTCTAGCCTAAGATCTAATGCCCACTGAGGTGCTGGTATCTGCAAGTACGCCTGGTTCAGAGAGCGGGTGCGAGTAGGTGCATCTGGACCCTAGTAGTCCTCTGGCATCAGGGATGGCTCTTCCGGGTCCTGCAATTGTATGCATGGTGGCAAACCCGAGGGAGAACAATGAGATGTCATTAATTTAAGTCATCACACTGTCACTGTGCATGACAGGCACCCTGGTGAGACAATGGAGATCTGCATCATGATGCCATCATCTTTCAATGATCAATAGGGACTCCAGTTTTGAGGCTGCCATTAATGATGAGACTACACAAGAATGTTTGCACCATCCGAAACTCTCGCCCCTGTACCCTGCACTCTTACCTTCGTCTGACACACCAGCCTTTCTGCGGCCGGTTAATCGAGGTGCATCTCCAGCTCCAAGGTGTCCTGCTCAAACCTGGGGTTAGGATAAGGATGTTTGGGGGTCTGTCCTGCTCTGCAACATTTCACTGTTGTTATGGGCTGTCTTCTCCTGAAAGGACAAAGGAGCATTGATTCGTCCACTCTTTACCTGCAGCACCATTGCAGCCTGGCCAACCCCAGGTGAGGAACAACTTGCAGGGCACATCCAGGTCGTGGCCTTCGAGCCACAAGGCACCCAGTCCCCTTGGCCAGATCTGGCATCATTGACAGCTGGCACTCAGGCTCTAACACCCTTCCTGAGCGCAGCAGGTTGTTAACTCTCTTGCGGCATTGGACCCAGATACGCTGCACAACATCATGGCTGCTGACCAGCACTGCCACCTCCCCTCAAGCTCTTTTTGTGAGACACGGTGGCCTCCTCCTTCCATCCCTGGGGACAAGGTCCTCCAGGAGGACCGCGAGGCACTCATCAGAAAACTAGGGGCCCGAGTGCCCGCCCGACCTGCTCTCCCACCTGGCGCCTGCGGCCGCACATGAATTCATAATTTATAATGTCCTGTTGAAAACACTGAAGATGTCATCGTCACTGGCAGCCTTCCAGGGCCTGACTCGCCATTGGGCAGCTGACAGGCCCCTCCCCTGCCCGCCCCTTCCTAGCCATTGGGGAGCCACTGTACATGCTTGGTGGGCCTTAATTGGCCCGCCAGTGTGAAATCACGGTCGGGGGCTAATCGCATGCAGCGGAACCTTTCCCGGCTGCTTCCGGGCCTGCCTATCCCGCCCACCCATCAAACTCAAAATTCTGCCCTTGAAGTCAAGCAAAACTCTGTTACCCGTGCGCTAACTCACAACAAGTCCTGTTCACCCATCAGTCCTGTGCTCCCAGATCTACACTGGTTCCTGGTCAAGCAACACATTGACTTTCAAAGTCTCAACAACGGTTTCAAATCCATCCGTGGCCTTGCCCCTCCCTGTCTTTGCTTCCTCCAGCCACACATATTAATCTGATTTTAATTGTTTCTCTATTGGCGGCTATAGCTTCAGCTGTGAAGGCCTTAAACTCTGGAATTCCCTCCCTAAATCTCTCTGCCTCCTGCCCTCTTTTCTCCGCCTTTAAGACATTAATGAAAACCAGCCTTTCTGACCAGATCTTTCATCATCTACCCCATTATTGGTGTGAGTCTCTGTGTCAAATGTTGGTGTTGCTCCTGTGATGAGCTTTGGCACATTTTACTATGTTAAAGGTGCTGCATAAATATAAGTTGCTGTTGTAGTCATCAGCATACCTGTGTCTTTATGTGTGCTCTGCTGTGCGTTGGGGAGGGACACCTGTGTTCCTGCATGTTATGTAGCTTTGATTAATCAGCTACCTATCAAGGCTCTCATGCATTTAATTAAACACTTTGAATGTTGGCTCGCCCATTTCTTAGAGAAAAAAAATTGCTCATTCTAGATCACAATTTTGAGCATGAGATGCATTTTTGATGCTCAGGTCACTTCTTTTCTTATTCTTCACTCCACTCCCTGCCGCTTGCCTCTGAGAGTGCATCATGCTTCCTGTCTCCCTGAATTTATCCTCCCACTCCTCCCCTCTGAGCCACCTCCGTCTCAAACATTCCCAAATGGTACTTTTCCCAAAGGCTCTGTATCTTCGCAACTGCCCTGGAGGACTCTGCGCCCTCACACTCCTGTCCATTCTGAGCGCCACCCCCGCCCCCAGCCAACCCCCTCACACCCCTCCCCACCCGCACCACCCCCCCACCCCCCTACTTTCTGTCTGTCTAACTTCCATCTCCCATCCTACACTCAAGATTAATTAGGGGCTAGAGGGCAAAGTGAACGTAATAGAAAGGCATTGTAAAAACCGTCTGCATTATATGATTTAGATATGAAAACAAGAGATGGAGTGCTAAAAAGCACCTGTGTCCTTTTGCAGCCAATGAAATACTTCTGAAGAACAATCACTGTTTTGAAGTGGCAGCCAATTTGTGTACAGCTGGGCCCCACAAACAGCAATGTGATCCTGATCAGATCATTTGTTTTAGTGATGTTGATTGAGGAATAAACATTGGCCAGGATGCTGGAAGTTTTCAAATAATGCCGTGGGATCCCTTACATCCACCTGAGGGGGCAGACAGGGCCTCAATTTAATGCCTTCTCTAAAAGACCTGTGACACTGCAGCACTCCCTCAGTATTGCACTGGAGCATCAGCATTGATTATGCACAAAACCCTAGAGTGGGCCTTGAACCCGTATAATGTAGGATGAGTAAAAAAGACAACAATCAAATCTGGCTGTGATGGGGAATGGGACTGCATCTGTAGATAAATGTAGTGTATTTTAAATTGCTGGATCAAATCTCCTTGAAATCCATCTTTTTCTAGATCAGAAGATTCAGTTCAATAACTTATTGAGGCAACTAAGTGCTTTTAAATAAGGTATCAATCTTGTGGTTCTTGTCCTTACCTTTTTCAGAGTTTCCATATCACCCACCATGTAAGGTGACCAAAACCAGAAACAGGATTCTAAATGAGGCCTAACTAAGGTCTTTTACAAGGACATAATGTTGCTCCTTGTTTTATATAGGCTGTTTTTGCAAAACTGCTCAACACACACTGTAGTTTCAAGACCTGAATGGTATGTACATGCTTGGTGTTAGACCTATCACCTCCCTTTAAAATAATCAAGGGGCTCGACTGTGTCTGTGTGGATAGACTATTTGAATTAGTCTGGTTAGAGAGAGTCATGGATTATGCATATTCAATAGAGACCATTGCTGAAAAATTTGGCTCCACAGCGATGCCAGTTCTGGTGCTGCAGGAACCTGGAGAAGAAAAATATGGCAGGGGATCCCCTCTTGATAACTTACAGTGTGGCCTATTCCAATTGCTATGTTAGCAAGGTTGATAGCATGAGCATCCAGTCTGTTGGCTGGGTGTATGCAGATCAGGAAGAAAGTGACGTTAGAGTGCTCGGCCTTCCATTTTGGACCGTGCAGGTCCTGTTAGCATCCTCTCTTTAACACACAAAGCCGAACATGGTCAGCTGCCCACAGGATCCTTCTCCCTGCCCTGCCCCAACCACTATCGCTACAAAAGGATCGCAATGCAACTTCCAGATAAGGTGCTTTTCACTTCTATTTGCTGCAGCAGAAGTACCACCTACTGTGTTGATGGAGGAGTTTGCACATGTTCTTTCAATGAAAATTGAGTGGTATGGACTTTTTTCAATAATGCTGAGCACAGTCTGCTCCAAGGGGGTGGAGAGGTGTAGCAGTGCCTGTCCCCTTTGTTGATGCCTCCTGTATGTGCCACCTGTCCTGCAAGAGAGAGAGGAGTGTTAATGTGTGTTGCAATATGGTTGGGTGATGTGCCTGTCATAGTTGAATAGCTGCAAGAATGTTGAAGCTGGGTGTGAGGCAGCAGTGTGTGAGGTTGGCAGTGCAGAGGGTAGGAGCTGACATATATTTGAAGACGTATTCACTGACCTTGACCACTCATGGAGATAATTCAACTTTTCCCTACACAGTAGCCAGGTCCTTAGGACCAGACTCCTGGAATTGACCTCTAAGGCTCCAATTGCCTTTGAAGTGTTTCTCTGGAGGGCCTCTCACCTCCTGTCCCCCTTTTGCGCTAAAGCCTCCAGCTGGCATCAGAAAACCTGGGAGTGCACTCTTTCCCGCTCTGTCTCCCTCTCTCTCTCTCTCCTTCTCTCTTTCTCTCACTGGCCTGCTACTTCATTGCTCTCCCTGCTGAGAAATTCTTTCCCATTCACTTCCAGAGACTATGTGTCTTCTCGAGACAAGCTGCAGGGTTGGTTTAAAAGAAGTCCAGACTAACTCTTCCTGGTCCTAGCCTCACATGATCTTAGGCCAGCATCAAGTGGGCCTCCACTCAGCAACATATTGAGTGGTACACTACAATCGCAGAAATGAGAAGGCAGCGAGAAGTGTGTGTGCTACCTACATCACTTACATTGGCCATGGGGTAAACATCCTCAGGCCCGCTAAGAAACTTTATTCAATTTATAGCCCCAAGAGTCAAGCCTGAACCTTCTAGTTTGTACCACTGAGTTCCACACTGGGCAATGCATTTACCCACTGTTGCACTGGAAAATTTAAAGCACTGATCCTGCAGCTGGAAGTTTTCATGGACGGGATGGTCTCACCCCACTGAGGTTGAAATGTCAGGGGCAAACCTGCCTTCACAGAGCCGGGATACCCCGGCAGGATTTTACAGCCAGCTGCCTATTGGTCGTTTCCGGTTATGATTTCAGCCCCCAACAGTTTGGACGTCCCACCCCGAGAACTGTCGTGCCAGTCAGACGGCCGGCAACTCTCCAGTACCAGCAACCCAGCCGAGAGTGCAGGCCACTGTTGGGGCTGCAGCCAGCTCCCCGTGAGGAACATTGCTGGAGGCTGGGCACTGAGGTAAGTGGGGCAGTTATGCCGGGGCCAGTCAGATAGGCCCCAGCAGGGGTGGGGTGGGTTGGGTGGGGGGGGAGGCGGGGGCGGGGGTGGTTAGCGAGGGCCATATCGCTTGGCCATAGAGTTGGAGGGGAACAAATAGGGGGCTGCGATCAGCATTGGGAGTGGTATCCTTTGGGCACAGGGTGCTTGCATAGGAGGGATCTCTCCCCAGCCCTCCACCAGACTGCCAGCTTTGCCACTTGGGGAGGGTACCTGCCGCTGAAGGCAGAAGGAGGCCCTTAAGTCGCCATTAACTGGCCTGAATTGGCCCAAGGGTTGGTGGGCCACCCACCCGACACCTAACCTGTTGCTGGTAAGATTCCAGTGGAGATGGATAGATATTGGGCCTGGCATCCCCTGCCGTCCCACCCAGCTTTACATCTCCTCTCCATTGTCAGCCCACTCCCAGGCCGGGGTGGTGGGGGGCATAAAATTCCAGCCCAAAACACACTCCTCGTGGCAACACAAACCCTTCATAATACAGTCATCATGAGGAAAAGCTTTTGCTTCCTGACAAGTGACTTAGAGAACAGTAATAACAGGTATTGCTGAACAAGTCATAGAGACAGATTCAAACTGAAAGTCAGGGTAATTACAGACCTCAAAATTCCACACAACAATTTATATAAGACATGACATTGTATATTGAATTATTTCCTTCCGATTTGTAAGTTTTCCCTTTTGTACCACTGATCCTGGAATGCAATGCTGAAAGAGTGAATGTGGTAGTGTACCAGTGTGAAGGTTCAACCATCAAACTACAGAATCTCATCTTGTCATGTCTACTCCTAGCCCCATGTTAACAGTAGGGTTGCTGTAGTTTCCCTTTCTGCCCTTGGGCAAAAGAGAGAAAAGATCAGTCAGATTCTGTCCTTAAGCTGCTATGTAGTGATCTCTGCTGGCATTAGACATGCAGACATTGTTATACTCCAGGAAGCCCATTTAGTGAAGGATAGAACCGGACCCAATCTTTCCATGGTTTTATAACCATTTGTTTACAGAGAAATGCAGTACAAGCATGCACCTCCTAACCAAACAACCACAGTTTCAGTCTGTTCCTATTTATAAGGGAACAAGTGAATCCCCAATTAATGCCCACAACCTGCACACAATTAAATCCAATTAATATACAGTTAACAGATATCAGACAAGGGTAAAGACAGAATCGGCTGTGATGTTCTCACAAAGGATTGATTAGTTTGCTGTCACTCACTATCTAGACCCACACATGAAGAATAAATACTTGGTACAGTGGAACCAAAAGGAGAGAGAGAAGGAAGAAACAGGCAAAAATGAATGAAAAGAATCAATGGCAAGCTTCACACATTAAAATTATGCTCTGAAGGCGTTAAAATAGGGATTATTTCCCTCTGGCTGAGGCGGAAACATCCATTCAATATTATTTATGTGTGAAATCTAATTTGTTGCTTGTTTGGTGATGGTAGCTGTACCAGGCTTTTCCTGCCAGGCTGATATCCCCACTGCTCAACTGATGTCAGGTTTCTGAGGTATGTACTTGTGTTGATGAGAAGACTGTCTGCTGCCTCTGACCCCGAACTTTTTCACACCATGATAGTTCCTGAGAAACAATTTCTTTTTTTTTTGAAGTAACTGTTTCAATATCCAACTAAGTGGAATCAGCAAAGATGAAAAAGCTCCTGAGGGAGGACAAGAGTTGAAAAGTTGCAGGTTAGAAAGGAAGCACACAGGATCTGAGAGGAAAGCCAAGCCCTAAATGTACCGATGCTTTTAATGCTGTTATTTTTCTAATATTTTTTATTGCATTTGGAGTTAACTGAGGCCACTTAGCACTTGACTCCAAATTGTGAGAGTGAAGGGGGGTCAAAATCCTAGGCTTTTTGACTCCTGAGCTTATCTTGTTGCTGTCCTTATGCATGTTTATAGGGTTGTGCAATGGATAGAGAGAGAATTCTGTGAAAGCAGCAAATTGCCCAACACTCCATTTAAAGTTCACCGCTTCACATCTAATCACCATAGGGAGAAAAGTTCACTATTCGCCACATGCAAAAGCATTAGAAATGTATCCCGTCATTTTCCCTATGTTGTAAACATGTTCAAACAGTAATACCAACCTAAGAAAATTTCAATAAATACCTAGAGACACATTGTGATCAGCGCAATTCTCCCCCTTCCCCAAAGTTTGCTGATGGCGATTACAATAGCCAAAATTCCCTGTAACACTTAATTGCTGTGCTGGCCCATTTACTTCAGTGTGCAATTCCTGTGAGTTGTTTGCACGGCCACACACATATGACATTTATCACAGAGCAAGGCCTGCACTGCAGCTTGCGAGCTGCTCAGCATTGCACCTGTGCAGCTTAGCCGGAATATTGACAGCAAGTCAGAATGTAGGAGTGGCCCCAGTGAAATGGGTTATATGGGAATAACTGGTACTGATACTCTTCCCTATTCATAAACCCTAGTGATCTTATGATCAGTCAATATTGCTTCGCTTCCTCTATATTAACTTCACTGTGGACAATGCTAGAACTGTTTGCGCTATGATTATCCAATTAAAAGGTGTGCGTGGAGCAGCGCTCAAGGCTATTTGAGCTCTGGGGAAAATGAACAAGTTCATTAGAAAGGGAACAGATCTGTGTTGGTGCAACTAGGATTTTGGAAATCATTTTGGAATTGACCCTTACAAGTGTACTGAATTTTATTTGCTTCCTGCCTCTCTACTCCTCATGAGATGTGAAGCAACCAGTTCTCATTTTTATTTGGATTTTCTGAATGCTTTTGATAAGGTCCCACACAAGAGGTTAGTAAACAAATTGGAGCACATAGGACTGGGGGTAATATGCTGGGATGGATTGAGAATTAGCTAATGGACAGAAAACAGAGAGAAGGAATGAACGGGTCACCCTCAGGTTGGCAGGCTGTGACTAGTCGGGTACCACAAGGATCAGTCTTGGGTCCCAATTATTCACAATCCATATCAATGATTTGGACGAGGGCACCAAAGGTAATATTTCCAAGTTTTGAAAAAAGAGACATGTCTGAGCTTTTCATCTTGCACTCATCAGGACACTTGGAAGAATACCAACATAAGGGGGAAAAACAACAATTTATACTGCATGCGAAGAGACTGTTGATTGGTTGGCAAGTGGTGTTACCATGGAGAATTCACCACTGATGGTGACTTACTGTTAATTGCCAGGCAGTGTTTGAAATTTAAACCAGGCAGCTTGACCCTGATTGGTAAAGGCATTGCCCTGAGGAATGAATCAGCGAATGGCTGTCACATTTTGTTTAGCAGAAATAGGCGCAAATAGGCATGTTCTTTCCGTCTGCAAAAAACAGGGCCCTGTATATTAATATATGTAGCTTCCAGTACATGCAAACATACCACACTGCGAGCTCAACTGACAACCTTAAATTGGTTGTCAGGGCAATTCTTAGTACATTGAGGATCATTTAGCAAATGTTGTCCAATCACAGAATCATTTCTAATGTTGGACACGGCGTTTTGAGTTTTGCAAGCATAGGCTGGCTCTGTATGGTCTGCACCCTGCCTGTTGTAAAAAGCGGCTGATGACATAAAACTAGGTGGGAATGTAAGTTGTGAGGAGCATGCAAAGGGGCTTCAAGGGGATTTAGACAAGACAAGTGAGAGGACAAGAACATGGCAAATGGAATATAATGTGAAAACATGTGAAGTCATCCACTTTGGTAAGAAAAAACAGAAATGCACAGTATTTTTTGGAAAGTGTTGATTGGTGTCCTTGTTCATGAGTCACTGAAAGCTAGCATGCAGGTGCAGCAAGAAATTAGGAGGCCAAATGGTATGTTGGCCTTTATTGCAAGGGGATTTGAGTAAAGGAGTAAAAATGTCGTGCTGGAATTGTATAGGGCCTTGGTGAGGCCACATCTGGAGTATTATGTCCAGTTTTTATGTCCTTACCTAAGGAAGGGTATATAGCCAAAGAGGGAGTGCAAAAAAGGTTCACCGGACTGATTCCTGGGATGGTGGGATTGTCCTATGGGGAGAGATTGAGAAGACTGGGCCTGTATTCTCGAGTGTTTAGAAGAATGAGAGGTGGTCTTGTTGAAACATACAAAATTCTTACAGGGCTCAACAAGGTAAATGGAGGAAGGAGGTTTCCACCGGCTGGGGGGTGTCTAGAACCAGGGGACACAGTCTCAGAACAAGGGGTAGGCCATTTAGATATGAGATGGGGAGGAATTTCTTCTCTCAGAGGGTGATGAATCTTTGGAATTCTGTACCCCAAGGGCTGAGGAGGCTCAGTAATTGATATGTTCAAGCCGGAGATCGATGGATTTCTAGATAGTGAAGGCATCAAGGGGTATGGGGATAGTGTGGAGGACTGGCATTCAGGTAGAAGATCAGCCAGGATCTAATTGAATGGCGGAGCAAGCTCGAGGGGCTGGATGGCCAAGTCCTGCTCCTATTTCCTATGTTCCTATTATAATTTTGGTTTTTCAGGGCATTGACTACATTTCTATTGAAGCATTAATTCAGATGCAAAAAGAGCTAGACATTTCACAGAGCTCCTGATAGTTTTCTAAACCTACCAGCTATTCATCTGAAAATTTAACGAGTGAACACTGTCACATTTCACACCTATTTCCTGACCTTTGACCTTGCAGTGTTCATATTTTCAGAGACAGCGGTCATGAGAAAAGGGAGAGGTCTGTTCCACTGGATCACTACCCTCTTCACGTTGCTTTTTAAAAATTTGTTCTTGGGATATGAGCTTCACTGGCAAAGTAGCTTTTGTTGCCCTTTCCTAATTGCCCTTGAGAAGATAGTGTTGATCTGCTTTCTTGAAGCACTGCAGTCCACTTTGTGAAGGTACACCCAAAGTGCTGTTAGATAGGGAGTTCCAGATTTTTGACCCTGTTGGCATCAGGTGTCATGGCAGGCGGGGGGTGTGGGGTACAATACGGCGAGAATGCCAAAAATCGGTTTCACACCAGCATGAAAGCACAGCGGGATCATCCGATGGTGTTTGCCATGGCGGAATGCCAATCCCGCTGGTGGCCGCTGTGAACCCACTTTGCATCCCCGGTAATGGGAAGCAAAGTAAGGCCTGACTGGAATTGTACCCCACCCCCATGCCAGATTTACCATTGCGCCGGTAGGAAAACACGCTGGTCCAGAACACATCAGGACAAGCATGACATGCAGAAGTCGGGACTTACCATCAGGGCCTTGCCCAGATCGTGGACATCCGAGGAGCAGAAGGTGTTGGAGCCCTACAGCTACAAGACCCTGGAGGAACACATGCATCGCATGCTGGGAGGATTCTCACTGCGAAGCAGCTCACGGAAGGTGGGAGGTCTTCGTTGATGTCTCGGGTCTGCTTCAGACCATGGGCTGCTATGGATGGTTGGTGAGGAGAAGGGGGAGAGGAAGGTCCTACTGACAGTGGGAGAGGGAGGTATAGGTGTGACTGTGAGAGGAAGGTGTACCAGGGGAGGTGAGGGTGAGGTTGGGAGTGAAGGGAATTGAAGCTGTTGGCAGGGGTAAGGTTGGGGGTTGTGGGGAAATGAAGATGTCGGAGGGGTGAGGTTAGGAGGGAGGAAGACGGAGTACAGGGAGAGGAGGTTGTAATGGAGAAGAAGGTGTAAAGGAAGGAGCTCTGAGAGAGGAAGGAGTTTGGAGGTGGCAAGGAGTCCGGGGGGAGGAAGGTGTCTGCAGGGGAGGAGGGATTCGGAGTGGGGAAGGTGTCTGGTGGAGAAAGGTGTCCGGAGGGTAGGAGGGAATAATGGTGGAGAAGGGAGTAATAGGTGGGGGATGTCCAGGTGAACATGCAAGGGAGGGGTCTATAGAGTCAATGGCTGCCTCCTGGGAGCAAATTGAGGGTGGGCATGGTAGGAGGGAATGGTGAGCATGAGAGAGGGCAGAGGGCACAGTAAGGGTGGGAGGGTGAGGGTCCATTGGTAGTGGTGGAAGGGAAGTTAAGGGTGGTTGGCGGGGACTCGGAGGCAGATATAGACCCTGGAGGAGGGTGGGGAGGTCAATGTGGATGGGGGTGGGATTCTCAGGAAGGTAGGGAACGTGCATGGTTTGGATAGGTGATGGTGGGGAGGTAGAATGTGATACCGGGAGATCGAGAGTGATGGGGGAAAGGACATGGGTGACTGGGGAATGGGAAAGGACAGGGGACTTGATCAGAAACTTAATGACCACCATGGTTGTCAAAATCGAAAGTGAGCGGAGCCTCATGTTGGAAAGAAAAAGGTGCTGCATGGGAGGGCAATTTGTAGGTGGGCGAGGATACAGGTCAGCTCAGATAGACAACTGAAAGAGAACCCCAGCAGGAAGCATTGAAAATACTCAGGACAGTGAGATGTGTGTGATGGATGAAGGCTCCATGTGCTTGGGAGAGTGCTGACACAAGGCCCTGACACACACAGGCTCCTCGCTCCAGAATCACTTGTGGGCAGGCTGCATGCAGCTGAATTGCTGATGGGGTGGATGCAGAGGGATGCAAAGCCTGTCAATGGAGCTGAAAGGCAACATTATACATTATTCAGTGAAAGTGAATATATTTTCAAATTATAAAGCGACAAAACATGTTCACCCGTGAAACCACCTGCGATCAGAATTTCTTAACTTTTCTAGGCCTAACACTTATTCTAGGTGCTGCCCTGACATTTGCAGCAGGGCTGGAGACTGTCTGTGCAATGGTTGGCCCTGGTGCCTCTGATGACTTTGGCCTGATTCATTTGGAGAGCAGAGGCCTTGAGGGCCCCAGCTTGCTTTGGCTGTCTCCCTGTGGGCCAGCTGCTCCCTCTGCAGTGATCGTGAATGAGATTGAGGGGGTCACAGGGAAAGGGGACTCGGAGGGAGAGGACAGCCTCTGAGATCCCTGAGTGGATGACCCAGGGGTGTCCAACTGCTGCTCCTCCCCCCTTTCGGGTGCCCGAAGGTCCTGGCCTGACTTCTTGAGGGGCAGGAGCACTTGGAGGGGAGGTCGAGGTGCCCTATTTCCCCATCATACCACTGCAGGAACTCATCCATGGCTACTGCAGTGGAGTGCAGGTCTGCATTAACCTACACATTCTGCTAAACCAGTGTTTCCATGCCGTCTGCCACCTTTCCCATGGAGACCTCCACATGCGCACATGTGGACACCACTTCAACAGGGAATAGCACACGTGCTCCTCCACTTGCGTGCCACTCTGTTGAGAAC
Organism: Carcharodon carcharias; assembly: GCF_017639515.1. Classification (NCBI taxonomy): domain Eukaryota; kingdom Metazoa; phylum Chordata; class Chondrichthyes; order Lamniformes; family Lamnidae; genus Carcharodon; species Carcharodon carcharias. The sequence goes on from NC_054479.1 coordinate 25,593,182, forward strand.
TTCCAACAGTTCTGCGTGATGTTCCCTTGCCTTCTGCTGACTCTCTGTGATGAGTTAGTAGGCCAAATCCAGAGACTCGTCATCTGACTCGGACCTCCCAGATGCCTCTTCCCCAGCAGTCCTGAACCACCTGCTGTGGACACCTGTCCATGCTATGACTTCCAGATTGTGAACCCAAGGCTGCTATAGATCTAGGTCCCACCAGGGTGTGTGTCTCTGTGCTGGTGGAGGGTGTGGGCGAGCGCTGTGACGGGTCTTCAATTACATGTCATCAGATTCTTCCGAGGACCTATTCTTGTAGCCACAGTATCTATATAGTTGGTCTAATTAAGTTTTTGGTTAATGGTACCCCCCAGGACGTTGATAGTGGGGAATTCAGCGATACAAATGCCATTGATTGTCAAGGGGAGATGGTTAGATTTTCTCTTTTTGGTGATGGTCATTGCCTGGCACTTGTGTGGTACAAATTTTACTTGCCACTTGTCAGCCAAGCTGTAGGATTTCCAATGCTTCCCAGGAGAGTGGAAACTGGGGATTGGGTGGGTATTTCCGGGGGTTGGGGGGGGTTGGGCAGGGTGGTGTGGGGTTTGCAATTGGAGTAGGATCTTTGTAATATTGCAGACCTAACACTATGTTAATGTATGTCAAAATATGCTAATGAGATGGCAGGGACGTTCCTGGCCCTCCCACTTCAACTTTATGATCCTGCAGACATGCAGCACCCAGAAATAGAGGTACTATCTATAACACACTTGCTGCGTTATTCTGTATGTTATACACCAGGCAGTGTACTATTGAATAAATATCCTGATCTCTGTCTCTGTTCAATATATAGTAGGTGCTGTAAGTCTTATATTGTGCTCTCTAGAAACTATCTGCAGTGCAGAATAAACTACATGCTTTTTCCCCATGTAGTATCTCAGGTATAACCCATAAGAGGTGCTGTAACTTTATGTCATGCAAAATATGAGTTCCATCTTGTACACAAGAGCGCTATGTTCTTGCATAATTTTCACTAGACACAACATCTTATGTTTAAGATGCAGTAGAAGGGATTATACTCCTTGGAACAGAGTTCCTCCATTCCCCTTCCCCTCTCCTACTGGTTGCCTGATCCACCTTCCCCACTGCAGCTCCACTGCTCCTCAAAGTTGGAGCCCCAATCTTTAACACAGCTCGACCTAAAAGATTCATTTCGATAATGACAACAAGCGTGCCACATTGCAAGAGACCGACTAGTTACACAATATATATGCCTAGTAATACACAAGGTGTTATTATATAGGATGCTATAACAGAAACCAGTGAAGTTCCCATGGTATTGATCTGGGGGTAGTCTGGGCTTCTGCAGCATGGTTGTTACTTTTAGCTAGCCTGCCCTTTCAAAGCCACTGCTGAGGCCTTCACTGTGGGAATCAGCCTAATTGTAGCTCAGCATGTGATGTGCCATTTTTAATATTAATAGGAAATCTCCTGTGGAATTAGTAAGACAGAGCCTGCGCTGTTTTAAAAAGTCAGGAGCGTTACACCATGTCATGAACGAGGTATTATTCTGCTGTAAAGGGCAGGTGTGCATTACCTCATGGCTACAAGATGTAACTGATCTCCGGGTTTGATGCAATGATGAGGTCACTTACGAGCCAGGATGATTTCCTTTCCCTTAATCTAACTGTTTAACAATAACAACAAAACAACTGTAATTCATATAGGGACTGTAAAATAATGAATTGTCAAAAGACGTTTCACAGGTGCATTATAAAACAAATTGTGACACCGAGCCACAAAGGAGATAGGTCAGATAACCAAAACCTTTGTCAAAGAGTCAGCTCTTAAGAAGTGTCTTAAAGGATGAAAGTGAGGCAGAGAGGTACAGAGGTATAGGGAAGGAATGGTGGAGCAATTATGATTGGAAATGCACCCGAGGCTAGAGTTAGAGGAGCGTGGTTATTTTGGAGGGTTGTGGGTTTAGAAAAGATTAGGGAAGGACAAGGCCATGAAGGAATTGCCCACCCTCCAGTACTCACTTGTCTCCGTACCACGCAGTCACTCTCAGAAAATGATTAGATATGAAAATGGAAGAAGTGCCAATGAGGAAAGATAATGGAATAGTCAATAGTTTAAGAGATAGACAAACTGGCATGGGTAACTATGAAGGTTATGAATGGAAAGGGTTGGATTAAGATACAGATGTGGGTAATTGAAGGACAATATTCTGGGTTTAGGGTTAAACATAGCATATGGACATGTAGGTAAAAATAAAATATGAGCTAAGAGGTAGAATAAATTTTTTTAGTGAAGTCAGTTGAGAGGGAAGAGTGTAAAAGGTAAGTGCATGGATAACTAAGAGAGAAAGAAATGGCATGAGGGAAAACAATGTGGGTAAGTATGAGGATAAAAGATAGGGTGACTGGTAAGAGAATGGGTCAATAGAAATATCAGAATTGGAAAAGAAAACCAGAGGAAGTACTATAAGGAGATTTAGCACCTCCATTCATCCCTGTAGCTGATATCTGCTTGAGGTGAGTAATATATGCTTTTTTAATCTAATCAACTTGATAACTTGAGAGATTAAAACTCCTGCAGGAACTTGCAAGAAAATGGCGAAAGCAGATGAGCAGGCTGATGTCCCAGTGCGGTTACATTAGACAGTGAGGAGACCAAAAAAAAAACAGATTCAGAATGTAAACAGTGTCTGTAGCTTAGTCTCATTAAGCTAATTCACGAATAAATTATCATATTCAACAGCCTCATTTTTACTCCCAGTTAACAGGTCTTCGATGAGACTGGCAATTACAGGAATTTGACTTTATAGTGATACTCGATTGTGAGCCCATGCGTGTGGGGGGAGGGAATGGGGATAGTGTGAATATAAATAGGTGACGCATCCTGGACAGTGGGGAACGGGTAGGTATGGGTGGTGGAGCTGGTGGTGGCTTTATTCAGCTACATAGCGCTAGAAGCTCTGTGAAAAACAAAAACGACTTCTGGTGTGAGATGCAATTTAAATGTAACCTTTGACGTGACCCAGTACAGAGAAACAAAACTTTTTTCACGTTTACCTTATAGGCTCTTTGTGATTTCTTGTGGTTGTTTTGCCACCTAGGGCAATTTACTTTGGTGGGGGTGGGGTGGGGGGGGGTGAGGGAGGCGGTGGTGGGACTGCTGGAGGAGGCGTGCTAAGTGGAGTGCAGGAAGTGCTCTATCCGCAGGCATGGGAGGGAAGCATCATTAAGCTGGAAACTTCTGCCAAAACAATTTACTAATTAATTTCCACTTGATCGACAATTCCTTGTTTGCCCAGGCAGATCCTCTGGATACCAGCGAACAAGCAACAGCTCCATAAATAGCTGTAGGCAGTTGCTTGAATGGGAGACAGGGGATATATGTAACTGCATCTGAGGGCCCATTCAGATTGTGAACGCGATGATTGCTTGCAAAAATATTTCCTTCACACAAACCCCTGTTTGATCGTTTCATTTTATGTTCCCGGTATGATTTTAATGGTGAGTTCTTACGTTTTTTTTCATATCTGCCCCTTCTGCAAACTGCTGTCTGTGGCTGCACTGCTGTACTTCAGAGAGGGTCATATACACATTTTTTTTATTAACACAAGGACAGAAAGGCAGAGTAAAAGAGAAAGGAATTGGGATTGGAATGTCTCCAGTTTACTGCTCATGATCATCTCCACTCCACTCAAGTTACACCTTTCCAACGGTGCACTCCCATAATATATTTATATCTGTAACCCAACTAGCTTCTCCCACTTCATTCAACCAGTGTCATTTATCTACCTATCTAACCTATGTTACCAGTCTACTTTATCTGAGTTCTACATCAATCTGTTTATTTATCTATCCTGAATTATCAGCCCATCTGATCTACCTGCCTCATGCATTATCTTTCTGTCTATTCTATCACCCATCTAACTTTTCTGTTTTATTTAAGTTATCACTCAATCTGTCTTTATTCTAAATCATTATTCCGGCTTATCTGTCAACCCGTTTTACTTAAGTTAGTCTAACTTACCCAAATTATCCCTCTGTATGACATTAAATGTCATATCTTATCTAGGTTCTCATTCTGCCGAACTTCCTACTTATATCTGCCTATCTTAAATTATCAATCTACTATTTTTGATTCATCTTTTCGGAGTACCTGTAATCAGTTTATCTAAAATCAACCCATCTTCCTGATGATCTATCAGTGATCTACATGTTGTTGTACCTTATCTAAGTTACTCACCTGTCTGTATTTTATCTCATCCTATTGCTGTTAATCTACGGTGCAATCTGTCTGAATGACAGTTTGTCCATGTATTTATTAGCTGACTGACTTCCTGTTTACACGCAGTATATTTGAATTTATTTCGGCCCCTGTCCATCATCTTTCTGCATCTCTATTAATTCATGTTTCATCCATCTATTCAGCAGGAGGCACTGCTCTATAAACAAACACGAAGGGAGTGCTGACAGAGGAAATAAATATTAGGGAGCAACTGATTAGCATTTGATCTCAGCTGGGCTCTGTGAGTGGAGCTGTGGAATGCCTGGCTGTCTTTAACACTGAATAATTTGATTAGATCAGAGGCTTGCCTGCTGCTCATGCAGAGATAACCCGAGCAGTGTTACTGAGGCTCTTTCAGATGCTAAAATATATCACTTAATCAACTCCACCATTTCAATTTAGCACAGTTGTTGCATTGCATGGATGATAAGGTTTTAAGGACCCCACAGATTGCCAACGACTCCACAAAGGTCCACTTTCCACGGTTTGACGGCTTTGCCTGCCAGTTTGATCCAAACCATAAGACCATAAGACCATAAGACATAGGAGCAGAAATTAGGCCATTCGGCCCATCAAGTCTGTTCCGCCATTCAATCATGGCTGCTAAGTTTCTCAACCTCATTCTCCCGCCTTCTTCCTGTAACCTTTGATCCCCTTACTAATCAAGAACCTATCTATCTCAGTCTTAAATACACTCAATGACCTAGCCTCCACAGCCTTCTGCAGCAATGAATTCCATAGATTCACCACTCTCTGGCTAAAGAAGTTTCTCCTCATCTCTGTTCTAAAAGGTCTTCCCTTTACTCTGAGGCTGTGCCCTCGGGTCCTAGTCTCTCCTACTAATGGAAACATCTTCAACGTCCACTCTATCCAGGCCTTTCAGTATTCTGTAAGTTTAAATCAGAACCCCCCTCATCCTTCTAAACTCCATCAAGTATAGACCCAGAGTCCTCAAACGTTTCTCATATGTTAAGCCTTTAATTCCTGGGATCGTTCTCGTGAACCTCCTCTGGACCCTCTCCAGGGCCAGAACATCTTTCCTGAGATACGGGGCCCAAAATTGCTCACAATGTTCTAAATGTGGTCTGGCCAGAGCCTTATAAAGCCTCAGCAGCACATCCCTGCTTTTATATTCCAGTCCTCTTAAAATAAATGCCAACATTGCATTTGCCTTTCTAACTACCACGTCAACCTGCAAGTTAACCTTAAGAGAATCCTGGACTAGGACTCCCAAATCCCTTTGCACTCCAGATTTCTGAATTCTCTCCCCATTTAGAAAATAGTCTATGCCTCTATTCTTCTTACCAAAGTGCATGACCTCACACTTGCCCACGATGTATTCCATCTGCCACTTCTTTGCCCATTCTCCTAACCTGTCCAAATCCTTCTGCAGCCTCCCCGCTTCCTCAATACTACCTGTCCCTCCACCTATCTTTGTATCATCTGCAAACTTAGCCAGGATGCCCTCAGTTCCTTCATCTAGATCATTAATGTATAAAGTGAAAAGTTGTGGTCCCAACTCTGACCTCTGCGGAACTCCACTAGTCACCGGCTGCCTTCCTGAGAACCCTTATCCCCACTCTCTGCCTCCTGCCAGACAGCCAATCTTCTATCCATGCTAATACCTTGCCTCTAACACCATGGGCTCTTATCTTACTGAGCAGCCTCCTGTGCGGCGCCTTGTCAAAAGCCTTCTGGAAGTTCAAGTAGATAACATCCATTGGCTCTCCTTTGTCTAACCTTCTCGTTACCTCCTCAAAGAATTCTAACGGATTTGTCAGGCATGACCTCCCCTTGATGAAATCATGCTGACTTTGCCCGATTTTACCATGCACTTCCAAGTATTCTCAAATCTCATCCTTAATAATGGACTCTAAAATCTTACCAACGACCGAGGTCAGGCTAATCGGCCTGTAATTTCCTGTCTTTTGCCTCACTCCCTTCTTAAACAGGGGGGTTACATTAGCGATTTTCCAGTCCTCCGGGACCCTCCCTGACTCCAGTGATTCCTGAAAGATCACTACTGACGCCTCCACTATCTCTTCAGCTATCTCCTTCAGAACTCTGGGGTGTAATCCATCTGGTCCAGGTGATTTATCCACCTTCAGACCTTTCAGTTTTCCTAGCACCTTCTCCTTGGTAATGGCCACCATACTCACCTCTGCCCCCCGACTCTCTTGAACTTTGGGGATGTTACTCGTGTCTTTCACCGTGAAGACTGATGCAAAGAACCTATTCAGTTCCTCCGCCATTTCTTTGTTCCCCACTACTACTTCTCCAGCGTCATTTTCCAGCGGCACAATCTCCACTTTTGCCTCTCTCTTACCCTTTATATATCTAAAAAAAACTCTTGCAATCTTCTTTTATATTACTGGCTAGTTTACCCTCATATTTAATCTTCTCCCTCCTTATTTCTTTTTTAGTTGTCCTCTGTTGGTCTTTGTAGGCTTCCCAATCCCCTGGTTTCCCATTGCTCTAACCCTAATTCGCCAGTCTCAATGATCCGAGAATATCTCAGCACTGCCCACCCCCACCCTCCCACTATGAATGCTCCTACCAGTGTTAATTCAGTTTAATCCGGTTCACAATAAGAGTGCTCCAAAGGGCATTGTGTGTATCAAACTGCTGTGCAAACAACTCTGCTCAGAGAGCACGAGAGAGACCTTGGTGCTTGCATTCCAGGGCATGTTGCAACTCAGTAAACAAGCACTAGCAATGTCATTTTCATCTCCAACCACCAACCATTGAACAAATAGGAGCAAAAAAAGTAAGCATCGGGGCATGTCGGAGAAAGAGGATGCCGGTGTCTATGGCAGCTTGGGCTGCCTGGGCAGCATCTTTCGGCACTTTCACCATGTATGTGCGCCACTGGTGGAAAGAAATGCAGAGGCCGATTTTCCCCTGCTGGTGCAAAACACATTTCAAAGGCTTAAAAACTGGTCCAAATCCACCCTGAAGCTGCAATGTGCAAATAACACTCAAATTTCCTGGGTCTGCTCACTTGCTTGGTTATTCACAGATTTATCTGTGCAGTGGCGGGAGCAGAAAATGTGTGTACATGTTAAATCGAAAGGGGTTGTGGCAATTAAGCAGAAATATTAGAATGGGAGAAACCTTTTCAGAAAGTCTCCGCTGGTATCAGCCCAGCAGCAGACTTTTCCAAGATTTCCAAGGGGATAGGGAATTAAGAGGTGATACAAGATAAAGTGAAAAGAGACCCTAAGTGAAAGTTTGAGGCTCCATCATTGGTTGTGCAGGCCTTATGGTGCATATTAGCAATAAATTTCCTTACAGCCAATGTCATATCTTCACATCAGGCTCTTTCATGTGAACACATCACTGCAGCTGTCAGGCGATTGGATAATACTTGCAAATAGTTTAAATTTGTGGCCAATCAGACATTACTGCTTGATTATCACCCTGACATGTCTTATTTCATGAAAAGGCAACTTAGGACTAAAATGCTGTATTGGAGTGCATTTGAAGAACCATCTAGCTTGATGTTTATCAGTTATTGACACACGGTTGCATCATTGAACTCACTGGCATGACCCTCCTACAGAGTTGGAGTCTCCACATCTGCCAAAGTAAGCTTCACTATCTTCATCTTTGGATGTCGGTGGGTGTAATCCTTGATGCTGCCATTGATGAACCCATCCAGATGTTGCTGCTGCCCTTTTAATGAGTATTCTGGAGGGTAGGCAATGATCACCAAAGCAATGCAAAATATTTACAACCACTGATTCCATGACCGATTAACCAATTCATTTCTATTGAAGCTCATTTCCTACATTTCCAACATTTCTATAATTCAAAAATACTCTATTGGTCGTGAAGTGCTTTGGGATGTCTGGAGGTTGTGCTATATTAATGCAAGCTCTTTATTCACAGGGAGTTGACTGGCTAACTGAAATGTCCGCATTCAATTTTGCAAATTAACTGCAAAGAATATTCCATGGAACTCAAGGAAGCTAAGGCCGGATTTTGGCAACCAAGGTGGGTAGCTCGAGTCGAGAAATTGCCTTGGTAAAAAGTACCCTGAACCACAATTGGGGTCGGGGTTGGGGTGTGTGGGGGGTGGGGCGGGTGAGGTGGTGGCGGGGGGGGCATTGAGCGCGGATTACGGAGGTGCTGCTGGTGAGTATGAAGCTGGGGTCACTGGCCTTGAAAGCAGAATGTAGGCAGCCATGGGGATGGATGAGTGTTGAGGTTGGCTGCTTAGAAGGCAGTTGTTTGAGAAGCTATTAGGACTTATAGACCTCACCCTTTACACTGTCTCGCCACCACCCCCCCCCCAAACCCCATGCCAACTCAATACCAACTCATGCCACCCACCTCACATGGCTCCTCATACCCTCCAGGCCAACTCATGCCCCCACCCACTGCCCATGGCTCCTCAAACACTCCATACCACCTCCATAGCCACTCACCAAGTATTCACTATGAACAGACCTCAGGAGCCATATGGAGATGAAAGATATTAAATTTCTAACAATCTGATACAGTTCTCACTCCTGCACACTTGATAGTGTTATGATCTTGGAACAGACCCCCTATTTTTTTGGTACGATCTGGTTAGGGATCAGTAACTTTTTGTTTAAAGTTTGTGATCCAAGACACTTGCAAAAAAAAAGAGCCTCAAGATTCAATGGTTTTTGAACAAACAAAATAAGCTTTACTCTACGAGGTCAAAAAGATAAAATAATTTACAATATCTTTCTTATATTCTAACATTCAGCTTTAATATGAAGTACAGCAAACTGTGGTCAAACACACTACACCACACAATAAATGGCAAATGCAACCAAGACAGATCCCATGGATTTCTCAGCACCCACCCAGACCTAAGTAAACACTGTGTTAGCCAATCTCATTGAAACTCTGGGATTTGCATGGGATTCTAATCTTCACCTTCAAAGATCTAGCCTTGGGATTCTCTCCATAATTTGCTCTGACTTGGACAGCCTCAACTGCCCACCTTGGCCCATCTTGCAGGGTTTCAATCTCATTTCCAGAGACTTGTTTCCCTGGATTCAGAAGTCTATACTCCAGCACCAACTCACAAACACAACTTCAGCTCTTCAGTTGCATTGAACAGAACACTACTGATCCAAATGGCCACCTTTGCCCCCAGTGGCCTGTAGCATGGAATCACCAACCTCCTGCTGCCTTCTGAGATCTCCAGGGCTTCTCCCAAAGCCTATAGCACTTTTACTATTTAGTGCCTCTTTCCTTGCTCCTCTCCTCAGTGGTTCCTTCTGGTGGCTCCTTCTGTGGTTCTTTCTCTTTCTCTGAGAAGTCTCCCTGTCCTCACTTGCTGGGTTCCCTCTTTGGCTTCCCTTTTTTTGACCTTTCCCTCTCCCCTCTCCCTGCTCCCTATCTGGGACTCTTCTCAATATGACAGTCCACTCCTTGCTCCCTTGATTTCTTTGTGGTTTCTTTTTCACACAGATGCACTGGGCCCTTGTCCTTGGCCCAAGGAGCTCCAAACACTGGATTGCGCATACACCACCCACTTCCGGTCTGCATATAATTGGAAACTCCCAGGACATGCTGAGACCTGTAGTTCCAGGACCCCGCTCGACAACAAGGTAAGTCAGGATTCCTAACAATAGTGAAAAAACTTCCATTGCCGAAATTTATCTGAAGCTTTTAAATCTCCTCTAATGGTTAATCTCTTATAAAAACAAACTTCTATTAAGACCTCACATCAAAAACAGCTAATCCTTTAATAGCCTCTTTAAACTGTCAATCAAACTGTGAACTCAGAACCCTTTGCTGAGATAATTGTAGCTTTTGAAACTCAGCCAAACATTCATTATGACATAATGATGGCCTATAAGAACATAAGAAATAGGAAAAGGAGTAGACCATTCAGCCGCTCAAGTCTGCTCCACCATTCAATAAGATCTTCTTTGAGGTAATGTCAAAAAATAACTCTATAGAAGCTGCATGACCAGATGCTATTGTTTTTCCTAGACTGCAGCAGATGGCTTATCAATCAAAGCAGTCCAGCAAAGATGTTTTAACTCTCAGTAACAGCTGCAGCCTGTATTTTTTTAATGTTTAAAGATCAGGGGATTTAAAGGTGTTTCAGGTCATGACAGTTATATGGAAATCATCAGTACTTCAAGAACATTTATGCCTATTCCATCCATTTGTGACTCCCACACTGCAGGGAAAGGTCCTTGCAATAACCAAAGTGGGGTCTGTTTTAACTCAGCACTAAGTTCAGAAGGTCAAAATATCACCTGTGTGAATCACGCTCTGTCCCCTTCCGCCTACCGGCAAAAATGAGATCTGTTGGAAATGGGGGCAGGCTTCTGCACCTGGGTCCCTCCCACCATTTTTAAAGGCCTGAGAAGTCTTCCCAACTCCATGAAAAACTGCCTCATCTACCTATTTAGGTATATGTTACAAGCGGCTTTTAAATTGGGTTAGTGTACTAATATACACAAATGGTGTGTATTACATTGCTAAAGACAACCTCAAAGTAAGCTAGTATATATATTTCACCTCTTTTCTATTTTTACTTAGTTCTGTTGAAGAGTCATACAGACTCGAAAAGTCAACTGTGTATCTTTCCGTAGTTGCTGCCAGATCTGCTGAGTTTTTCCAGGTATTTTTATTTTGGATTTCCAGCATCCGCAGTTTTTTGCTTTTAAGCTTATTTTGAGGTTGCTGCCAATTATTTGAAGCCCATGTTTTCGAGACCTGTGACATGATCATGCCAGTAAAGTCAACAGATAAAGGTCCCAATGAATCTCTTCTCCAGCCATCCAGAAAAGCTTGCCTCACTGTAGCCCCTCATGTCCTACATCAGGACCTCCAGATAAGAGTGGGAGACCTGGGGAGAAGTCTTCCCAAGTCTCCTCTTCATTGCTTTGGTAGCTGCAGCCTCAAATATCCAAGTCCTGGTGACTCCTTGTAACCAATGCAATGATCCATTTAATTAGAAATCCCTCCTTTGACAGAACAGATGCATCATCAAATCCACCTTTCCTAATTGATCATGTAACCCGGAGGCACAGTGCTAATCCCATTGGTTAAAGAGACACAGCTAAACCAACCTGTTAGTTGGATTCCCAAGCCAAAAATGATTTTGCCATTCCAGAGATCCTGCCCCTAGATTTTAAAATTCTCATCCTTGTTTTCAAATCCCTCCATAGCCCCACCCGTCCTTATCTCTGTAATCTCCTCCAATTCCGTAACCCTCCAAGGTATCTGCCTTCCTCCACTTCTGGCCTTCTTCACATATCTCATTTTCTTCAGTCCATCATTGGTGCTTTGTATTCAGCTCTGGGCCCTATAGCTCTGGAATTCCCTGCCTAAAGCTTTTTGCCTCTCTACCATGCTCTATCCTCCTTTAAGGTGCTCCTCAAAACCTACCTCTTTGACCAAACTTTTGATCACCTAACCTAATATCACCTTAGGTAGCTTATCTCAAAGTTTGATGACACTTCTGTGAAGTTCCTTAGGGAATTTTACTACATTAAAGACACTATATAAATACTGTTGTCTGGATGGTAGATAAATCCCAAATCAAAGCGCTATGATTTATTGGTATCAACAACAACTTGCATTTATGTATCAAGAAAAAAACAGACATACAAAATTGTTGGAGATACTGGTTTAAACTTTATAAGTGGCTCAAGGCTCCATGATATGAAGCGGTGTAGCCCACAAAACAAGAACTTGGATAGCCCTGCCTTAGGGGATATTTGCAGCAGTTCAATGATCATAACACTTTGGATTGCATGAAGCAGCCTGCATGATGACTGGAAAATGCTTGTTAAATAAAAGCTCCCTCCTCCTGCTTCCCCAACTCTCACCCATTCCCCTTCCCAGGTCATGCTACAAATTCTGCTTATTGTAAAATCACAGTGCATACATTTGTCAGTCACCAACACTTAGAGTGTAAGGTAACACACTGCTGTATCAGCAACAAGGATCTTACATGTGACAGTGTTAACTGTCATACTCATCCATTTGTAGGGAAACAGATGACAGATGGACTACATCTGACTGAGAAACTCAATGAACCTTCCTCTTTGCACTCATTGAATAATCCCCTCCCTGATCCATCTGCAGATCCTGTGTTTTGCCAGGGAACCAAACGCTCACCCACAGGCTCACTTCATAGTGGTAATAAACTTCAAACCCGCAATAAATGTAGTCTCACTCCTGACTCAAAAGGATGTGGTTTCTGGTCCTACTCCATGACTTGAGCACCTAATCTAGGCTGGCAATACAGTGCAGGTAGTTTTGGAAGTACTGCCCCTTGGGTTAATGAAGTCTTCTCTGTTTGTTCCAGTGGTTCAGATAAATATTACAGATCCCACTTGGCACCATGTGGAAAAAAAAACACAGAGATGATCCTAGCCACCTCCATACCAAAACCGCACGGCACCTTGCTGTGGGCAAAATGGCAGCTTCATTTTCTACGAGAGAACAGTCACAATGCTTCAAATGAATTCACTGCGGAAGAAGCAGTTGGAGACAGTTCTGAGCAGTGCTATAAAAATTAAAGTTGTTCTTTCACTCCTTCCCTGCAATTTTAGCAAATAGTTTCAACTTTATGGGGATAAACAAAACACAATCACAATGGAAATAAAAAAAATATGATTCTGACAGAATCATCTCCAGAATACATCACCGCTTAGTGTCTTTGATAAGCAGAATCACTTAATTTTGGGGTAAAAAAAAATTACCTCCTTTATTGATATGTTAAAACTCAGCTGTCAAGCTTGGCTGTGCTACATCTGATCGGTGAGTGTTGGGTGCAGTTGTTTTTAACTTGTTAGACACACACTAGATTGCAATCATAAATAAATGATTTGCTGTCTCTTCATATTCTGGTTTGTTGCTTTTAAAGGAAATATGTCATAAAAAATCGCACATCTCCAAAGGCAGAGTAACTGTTAAATTATCATAATCTTACCTTTCCATTCGCTACATAATAGACAGCTAAATTAGATTTTCCATACTGAATGCACATGTGGGCTGTTCCCCGGGGCCTGCCATGTTTTTTTTAAACAGAGCCTACACCTCCTTACTGGGTTAACCTGTAAAAATAAAAAAGCTTTCCTTGTTGATTAGCTGCCCCAATTAAGCCTGCTATATTCACCACCGCCCCCACCTCCAACACTCACTGCATTTCCAACTTTTCTTTGATCAGTTTTGCCTCCTTCTTTGTTAAGGGGGCTAACACCTTGCTGATATATGGCACCATAGACACAGGCTGGCCTCTGGTACTTTAGACAAGTGCCCAGTCTTTGTATGAGAATTTACAGATACAGTAGGTTTTATAAGCTGCTTGACCATACAAGGATATCACAGCAAAGCCCAATCTCACCAACTCTGCACACACACGTTTTCTCCAGGATCAACAACTTGTTTTTGTATAATGTCTTAAAGTAGTGAAAAATTCCAAGGTGCTTTGCAAGCTGGCTGGGATGCTTGGACACTGAGCAAGAGTCACGGGAGTTGATTGAAGACTCAGGGCTGTATTTTCTGGCCCCACCCACCACCCGGTTTGTCCGGTCCCACCGAAAGGCAATGGACTTTTGGCTGGGCCACCGAATCTTCCGTGGCAGGTCCGGCCACGATGATGCCGGAAAATCCTGGCCTCAGTCCAAAAGGTCGGTTTTGTGAAAGCTTTTGAAGGAAGGGAGAGGTAGCACGGCTGAGCGATTTTGAAGGGGAATTCCCAAGGCACAGTGGCTTGGTTCCTGAAACATCTGCTTCCACTGTGGGACAGGAACCATGATGGAATCCCCAGCCCCGAGCTCCAAGGGGCACATATGCCAATTGTAGCACCTCAACCGCTGCTCGACCACTCCTTTTGTTTTGAACAAGCTCATTTGTAAGCCTTTGACAGCTACTCAAGCAAGATATCATGCTAACTCACTGGGATTAGTGAGGACTCTTTCTTCAGGCACTTTTGTAGGTGCAGAGATCATTCTCATGTTAGGACCTCGATGATCTGCTAATGTAATTGTTTGACAAGTTCAATACTTCAGGCCTGCCTGAAGAGACATTCCTAACAGGACCTCATTCTTAAAGAACAGCCCACATCCATTAGCGGGTATTACAGTTTTACACTGCTTGTTGAGGGAAGAATCTGGTACTTAAGATCACATTCTTGAATCTCCCTCATACACTATCAAACCGACAGAGAGACTACACTCTTGAAAAGCACCTTTCATAAGCTATTAGAATGACATCAGAAACCTGGCTTGCTTAACTTTAAACAAAAATAATGGCGGTTAGCATGCAAATAGAACTACATAGGTCAGGAATGGACCCTGGGTTTATCCATGACACATGACACAGTAGAACAAATCAGGGGAAAAAATCATGTTTGATTATGGATGTTCCTATGTAATTTTAATTATGTTAATTCAGAACAAATTCTAGACAGACCTGGGACCTTTCCAATCTAAAAGTAGGGTGTAAGGAGGGGATGCATAATAGGCTTAGAGTCAAAAGAGCTGAGAGTTTGCGGAGGGATTTTAGGGGGTAAACGAGATAAGAGAGGGGAAGCCATGAAGGGAATTATTATTTTAGTTGAGATGTTTGCTTTATTGCTGATGAAAATTCATTGAACCTTTGATAACTGGCATCTCTACATCATAAGACAATGAAAGAAGCAAAAATAATTGGTACAAAGTTTATATTTTAGAAATGCCCAAATAGTCCACTCAAAACCTGACCTTCCAGTTCTAAACCGGACTGGTAACAACCCAAACTGAGTTGAAGTAGATGCAATAGCTCACTAAATCGAGTGAGTGGTACGACTTAACGTGATGGGCCTCATTTAGTTTAAGCATCCCTCACGCTCCTTGGACGAGAGTGCAGGAAGCTTTGGTACAATATTGTGATGTTGTCAAGAGATTACTTTGCAGTATGTGATCATCGTTTCTTTGTTGAGAAAACAAATGGCTCCTTTCTGTTCCACAGTGGAGACAATTCCTTTTAGTGGAAGCTTTCAGTTCTCAGGCGTTGATTATTGCCAAGAGGATTCTACTTCTCCTTTTATTTCAAGCAAACATAGCATCAAGTGTAAAACAGTGATGTGGCCACAGTGCCTGTATCCCTAGTAATTGAATATACACATGCCTGACCTGCAAATAAAAGCTTTAAAAAAAAGTCCTAATATTTCTGCTCATTGGGGAAATATGCCAATATTAAGCCACAAAACCGTTCCAGAAGAATTCCCAAATCAGATACAGGCACTGCTTTTGGACCAGAGTAAAACTTCCAGTGCACAATTCAGTAGCAATCTTGTTTTAAAATTAATTTTCAGTATGTAGGTGTTACTAGTAAGGCTGATGTTTAATGCCCATCTCTTGTTGCCCTGAGAGGGTGGTATGTAGGCAGGGTTGACCTCAGGCAGTCCTGTGGTGAGAGTGCTGCTGCAATGCTGATTCTTGTGAATCTTTGTAGCAGTTGGTGCAACTGAGCCACTTGCTAGGGCTCAGTGGTAGTATTCCAAAGGTTGTGGGTTCAACTCCCACATACTCCAGAGATTTAAGCACAAAACTAAGCCCAACACTTCATTACAGTACAAATGGTGTGCTGCACAGTTGGAGGTGCCCACTTTCATTTGAGACCTGTCCTCTTGTTTGGATGTAAAAGGTCCCGTGGAATTACTTTGAAGAAGAGCAGGGGAGTTATCCCTCAACTAACATCACTAAAGAGCAAATTGCCAGTCATTATTATTTTGCTTTGCAGCAATTTGCCATGTGCAAATTAGCTTCTACGTTTCCTACTTTACAACAGTGACTACACTTCAAAAGCAACTCATTGGTTATAAAGTGCTTTTGGACATCCTAAGATCATGAAAGCCAACTTATAAATTCAAGTCTCCTTTTTATCATCAGAATTAAATGTGGAGTAAAGCTTCCTTTACAATGGCACATGAAGCACTCTTAGGTCAGGAGCAGCACAGCTAGATGCAGTGCAAGATTCCTATTGCACTGTACATCAGCAATCACAGGTCAGATGCATCACAGTTAAGTGCAGAATAAAGCTCCCTTTACATACTTAGGTCAAGAGAAGCACAGTCGGATACAGAGTAAAACTCCTGCACTGCTAATCAAGCACCCTCAGGTCAGGAGGAACACAATTAGAATCAGAGTAAAGCTCCTCTAACACTGTCCGAATACTAGGGGAAGATTGGCTCTGATTGTGAATTCTAGCATTCTTTAAGATGATTTTACCACTTTGTTCAAAGCAACAACTAGACTCAACTTTCACCATCATGCCTCAGCCCAACCTGAAAACAACATCCAATACTGTACCAGCCTGACATTTCCATTTCTCATACTGTCATCTTAATGGCTTTTCTGAGAGGGATTGCTAATTTAATTTCAATTTGTGGCAAATAATAGGCAGGTTTCATGCTGTAAATCCAGACCTACCACGAACTGGATTGAAATTGCTCTACCCCATTTCTCTGAGGGCCCTATAGCCAGCAGCGAGATGAGGCATTCACCTGATCTGTCTAAAGGCTGAAGTCAAACCCAGTTCTAGAGGTGAAAGGATACTGTCTAACACACTGCACCACATATACCTTAATCTAACTGTGCCTGAATCCATTGAAAGATCCTCATCATTACAACAATTCACTGATAATCAAATGTATTTTGTTTTTCCCTGAGATCCATCAGCATGCAGCAAACTAACTCAAGCTGTTGTGTGTGAGGGGAGGTTGGTAGCTGTGGCGTACATTTTTATATTTAGTTTTAAACCTCTCCCTCTGTAGAAGTGTGAATATTTTGTGTGTGTGAGTGTGTATGTGTTTTTTTTCCTGCTATGTTAAGGGAGCGAACACTGACAGAGACAAGTGACAGCTCTCTAATTATACCCAGGCTGCGCTGGTGTTCTTGTAGTGGATACGTTGCTCATTTTATTCAGCTCTTCTCATTGAATAATGCATGTGGGTCCCTATCAGTATTCCGCCAGTACCTCGGGGAACCTCAAGGATAACTAGCTGATAACTGATCCCATCTAAATCTTTCCACTTTTATCAGGAACAAGAGGTAAAAAAAAAATCCACAGCACACATTAACCCATTCTGGAGAAATCGAAGGTGCATCAGTTATTAGTATAATGCTTAAAACGGATCCTCATCTTAAATTCTGTTTATATATTTTTTAACTATAATGATCCCACATGGATTAGTAATTAAGTCTACTTGAAGACTTTGAGGGGCCTGTCTCTGCCCTGCTCTGATTCTGGAGTGGAATATTTCATTGGATACTCTGGGAGTTGAGGGTCTATTTATAACATAGTGTGCTATCTGTTTAAGGGTTGACAGTAATGTGCAGATCACAAAGAAGCTGTTCACTGTCATATGGTTTTGGTACCTGTCTAAGATATTAGACAAAGGAATATAGGCTCCTTTGTCACCAACACAACATGTCCTGCTCTTAGACACCAGCTCTTCTACTCTGTGCTACTGACCCAGTTTAGAGTACATGGATAGAAGCTAAGGTACTATTGGATGAATATAGACTCACATCCATTCTTTGTATGCTCTGGATTAAGCTCCCCTATCCTTTGATGTCAGTCACTTGCTCATTATTTTCTAATTTAGAAGCAAAGCCATTATCTGCACCACCCATGTTCCAGGAAACTACTCACACACTGCAACTTCCCATTTCTATCAAATACCAGCAAAATGGATTTCTTCAATCAAATACAAGATGGTGGGCTCCAACAGGGACTCTAAAAATCTAACGGGGAAGTGTGTTGGCTTCCATGTTGGGTAACAATAACCCAATGCCAATCCTTCTGTTTCCAACATGCCAATGTTTCTCTGCTTTCTTCCTCTGTCTGATCTTCACTGATGTTTGACAGTATCACGGACAGAATGCATTTGCTTTCTTAGTGCACATAATCAGAAGTTTTATATGGAAAGAAGTGTGTCCTTTCTTACCCTTGGAGTGCATATTCCAATTAAATTGCAAGCTTTGGGGAGTTTAAAATAAAGACGGTTATTTATTCTCACATACTTACTCCAAATTAACGCAACGTCACACACTCGGCCTCATGCATGCAGACACACACACACACAGATTGGATATAGATAAAGTTAGTGCACTTTTACAGATTACAGTTAATTCAGTCTCTGATTTACGATTTCTGGTCTCCCATGTGGCAGGCTCGTTGTTTCTTAAATGGATTCGATGATTTAAAGTAGAAGTGATGTTCTTTTAAAGCAAAGGGCTCGTAGCATATTGCAAAGTTTCTTGCTGTAGAATATCTAGGAGGTTAGTTCTCAAATGAACTTTTGAAACTGGAACAGGTTAAGTACTTTGGCTGCTTGATGACTTGCAGCTCGTTTCAGAGTCTGTTTCTCAGACTGGCTGAGGACTGATGGTTCTGATGGATCTGCTGGGTTCTGGGGTAATAAGGGTGTGGTCTCTGAAACTAGTTTGGATTGCAGGACTACTGGATTAACACTTCTGAGGCCCACTGTTATGACACAGCAGTTGGTGAAGGCTGAGCTGTTTAAATCCCAGAGGGAACCTTGAACAACTATCATAACCTATATTTGCAATTGGTATGCTTGAGATGCAGCTCTGAATTCAGGAGTAAAACTACCAACCCTCAAATGTTTTTTTAAATATAAAACTAAATTAAACGTTTATTAATTTAGCAACAAATTAAACACATACACATGCCTATAAATTACTACTATAATAACTTTTAAACAAATCCTCCAAATTAATCACTCCCAGGTAAATCTTCACCAAGGCAACAATAACCCATAGACTTTAAACAGACACTAGGCAAAGCACATTTGACCTTATGAATTCAAAGTGAGTCCTCTTGCATTTTGGTTCCTTTTCAGACACCGTTGTAAGCATACAGGCTGCTTAGGTCTTAGATGCCTCTGGCCTGCGCACACAAAACTCCTTTTTGTTTATAATTAGCTTCCCCTTTGAATGTACATTTTCTATAGGTCTTTTAAGTTTACCTCTCCTAACAATAATCCTTTCATCCCACCAATTTAGGTAGTAATATAAATACATTGCTTGGTGTCTCCCAACTAGGTACAAGATTTTAACCATTCTTTTGAATGGTTTATTCAACAAATGCAAATTGCACATCACCTATTACCCAGACTAGCTGGCTTTAATCCAATTAAGCCACACACAGACACACACATAGACACAGACCCTATTACAATTCTAAGTTAAAAATAATTTCCAATAGCAGTATAGACATTAATCTCTTCATGACACTCGCCCAGTCTAGTTTGGATGGGGAAAGCCATTGTGCTAAAACAGGAAGTTGATAGTGCCGATTAAGTTTCGATCTAATCTGTTGTCCAGCATGAAACATGGAGACAAGCAGAGTGGAAGCTTCAAAGCCTTTAGTTGTTGGCCCATCAATTCCACAATGGTTATGATGTACCCTCACCTTTGTCTAAATTTAATTAGGTCTTTGCTGGAAACTTGATACTGTCTGTAAACCAAATGCCAAAATTCACATGATTTGCTGCAGCCATCTTAACACTTTGTTTGTGTCCAATTTTTATAAAGCATTGACTGAAAGTTCAGAGCATGATGTGCCTGTACGGGGCACATGACAACAGTTATTCTCCACAATACTGATGAGTTTTTTTGCCTATACCAATTTTCAATGTTAGGTTCCATTTCTTCAGCTCAAGTTCAAATAGGACATGTGATCATGTAACAACTGGAGAATCAATGCATCAACTGGCAGCATTAACATCAGAAGAAATTTTAAGAAAAAGCAAAGGGTACCAAGTTCAGCAAGGCCACTTTTTTTTAGATAGCACTCAGGCTATGTCCAAACCATATCTCTTCTATCTCTAGAAATGCACTGATTTGTCTCTAGAACTATTTATCCTGAATGTTTCAATGACTCAGCTTTACCTTTGTATGATAAAGTTTCCACATGACCTCCCTTCTGACTGCTCTGCCTGAGTTCTATCATTGACATTAATAGAACTGAAATCAGAGTGAATAGTTTCAGCAATGTGAATCAATGCAAATGAATGGGTTTAAACTTGATCTGTGGCTTCTAAGCCTCTGTGATAGTCCCATTAGCAGGCCACAATGACAAATCGGATCAGAATTAACCCCTCACTTAGTAAAACTTCCTTTCAGTGATTTCTTCCTCAACATGCGCTACTTTCACAGATCTTTGAACAGCTTTTGACACTTTCTGGCCAATCATGTAACCTGTTCTGTAACCTGCAATCTCTTGCTTTCTTTCTCGAATGTTGACCTGCCTCATTGGGAATTCAGGACAGGGTGATAACAATAAATATACTTTTCCAACACTGGATTTTGGTTGATGCCAAATCCAGTGTTTATGTCTTTCTAGCACATTCTTAGAATGCCTCTAATGCAAGCAAACATTCACAGAGGCTGCAGGTAAAGAATTGTGTATGGGCACGGTGCTGACTGGGTAGAGTGCTGAATCGTCAGGGTAGAGCCAATGTAATGGATTGTTGTGTTTCTAATGCAACCAAGATAACCTTCCATCAATTCATGGTCATTGTACAGGGAAAGAATCTGTGTTTCTTGATCTCAGGGGAAGGGGGTAGATTGTTGACTCTGAGCCAGCACTGTGGCTCAAAAGTCAGCGGTGTACACAACCCGACCTACTTGTAAAGAAAGTCTTCAAAGCGTATTATCTTTCCAAACAGGTGCAGTGTGCAGTGCAGTTTTCAGCCCTTGCTGGAATTTGGCTTGTTTCCATTCCCTGGGGTGTGTGTTGTTAAAGGCACATTGGAGCGTTGGCAGAGCCTGATGCTTTGACTTGATGCATCCATGAAATTTTGGTTAATTCTCTCCCTGCTCCGTGGGTCAGTGATGTAGAAGTTTAGTCTCGTTGTCATGGTGTTCACCCCAGGCTGATCCAAGCCAGATTTTGTCTCTGGAAAGTGTGCGTATGTATAGTGTGATGTCTCTGTATCTTCATGTTTGTATGTGATTGTATGCACGTGTGTTTTTGTAAGGGGTAATTTTATGGAGGCGACGGGGGTCTCGGCTGCTAGCTGATCTGGTGAGAGACCCGCATTGCAGCCTTTGCGGAAGGCCAGATGAAATTCAAGCAATCGGGCAATTAACAGGCCATCGGTGGGCTTTCCATGAGAACAGGGCCCAGGGTGGGAGGGCAAGAAGACCTGCCCACTGAGGGCTGCTGGCCAACCAGAGGATGGCAGCTCTTTTGCTCATCAAGAAGGCGGTGGCTACTGTGGGAAATAGACTCAATAAAGACCCAGGATGCAGAGTGACCCAGGCCGAAGCAAAGTAATGTGGGAAGGTTTTCATGGGGTGGGGATCATGAGGCGAATTGGCATCAAGTTGTGGGGAGGGGAATGATGGTTGTTAGTACACCCCACCTCTTCCTGATCCCAGGTTCCTGGATCGCCCAGCGGTAGACTACAAGTAACTCTGCACAGGTTTGCTTGTCATACACTCTGGATGGCAACAAGCCTGCCCACCATTGGGGTATATCAATGGCATCAGGAAGAGGGCCCTTATTTGGGCATTAATTGACAGTGGGCCAGAAAGAGTGGCCATGGGCCTTCCCGCCATAGGCTTAATCGGGGTGGAGGTGGCGGCGTCTCCACCTGCCATCATCCTGCCCAATTAAATGTCCTTCCTGCCTCCAAACCTGCCACAGGAAGAGTGTAAAATACTGTCGTGTGTATGTGTGTGTGTGTGCGTGTGATTACATTTATGTGCATCTGTATGTGTGTTTGCATGTGTGTTCATGTCAGTTGAAGATAGGGCTAAGTTGACAGTTGTTCTGCCCATGGTGGAATAGGCTGCCTAGGCTGACATGCAGAGAATAGCCATTTGGGCCAGGTATTAAATGATGGCCTGTGCCTGCAGAATCAGACATCAATAGGAATCAATGACTGCAGGAAGGGAGGGAGCTCAGTTGGTAGCACTCTGACCTCTGAGTCGCAAGGCTGTGGGTTCAAGCCCCGCTCCAGGACTTAAAAATCAAGGCTTCGACACTCCAGTGCAGTACAGAAGGAGTGCTGCACTATTGAAGGTGGAGGACTTTTGGATGAAATATTCAATCAAGTGCCCTGTCGGCACCATTAGGTGAATATAAAAAATCCCATAGCACCATTTTAAAGAGCCAGGGATGTTTTGATAGACCTTATCACTCAATCAACATCACAAAAGCAGATTATCTGGTCTTTATCACATTGCTGTTTGTGGGAGTTTGCTGTGTGCACATTATGCTGCATTTCCTACATTACAACAATAACTGCCCTTCAAAAGTACTTCATGAGCTGTAATTTGTTTTTGGGACCTCCTGAGGCCATGAAAGTTTTAGTCGCTCAGTAGTACAGAACTTGAATATTGCTGAAAAACATACATGCTGTTTAACTTTTCATCAGGATAAACACAAGAATGCTAAATTTCAAATGATCACAACAATTCATACTGCAGAGAAAAGGATGAAAAGGATACTGATTGGTTGGTAAGTTGGCTCTGATTGGCCAAGGCACTGCCATGGAGAAAACAATGGGGAATTATCAGCTTCCCAAGCTCCTGGGTAATTCAGAAAAGGTGCAAGGCTTGAACATATTCCTATGTGCTAACAACATACACTAACAACCAATTTAAGATAATCAGTTGAGCTCGTAATGTGGCTCATTTACGCTTGCCAACAATGACATACGTTGATACACAGGGGATCCGTTGTCTGCAATCAAAGGGAATATGTTCAAGATAGTGCCTTTTTTGAATTACCCGGTAGCTTGGGGAGTCAAAGGTTCCCTGTTGCTTTCTTCATGGCAACACCTCAGCCAGTCAGAGTCAACTTGCCAACTGGTCAGCACTCTTTATCCTATAGTATAAATTATTGTGATCGTTTGAAATTTGGCATTCTTGCATTTGTCCTGATGAGTGCAAGACGAAAAATTTTAGCAACATGTCTCGCTTTTCACTAAAAATCAGGTCTTTTTTCCTTTAACTTTGAAAAAGAAATATCAAAAAATTTTGGAAGGAAATAATCCTGAAATAAACTACATGAAATGCACTTTAAGGCAACAGAAGATATCAGGTAAGAAATATTTCTGAGGATGGAAGAGTTAAAATAGATACACTGTAGGAAGACTCAAGGGTCATCATTGAAACTCCAGCCTTCATCTTTGGTGGGAGGAGACTAATGACATCTCACTTAAGAGGATACAGGTGAAGGTTGTAAATATTCAGTCATCGCTTGCCTGCAAGTAGCTAACTTGGTACGGAGGATGGAGCAACATTCCCTTGTACAACTTTGAGAACCGAACAGTCAACTGGGAAGAAATAACAACAGGAAACCATAAGTCTGCTTCTGCTCCCCTGGGTACAAAATGTTTCTGCACAAACTGCCCAGTGCTCAGATTTACTCAAAGCTCTACTTTATCCGTACAGATTCAGTGGAAAGGAGCTAACTACAATGGAACAAAAAAAAACATTCAAACATCTCACAAACATCAAACTCGAATTTCTTCCAGCACAATCCACTCTATTTGGCAAAACATTACAATTATCTGGGATGGGGGGGATTGGGGTGGGTGTGCTTTTCCATGTTTTCCATATTGGGGGAATGGCTTAATTTGCTTCTCACCTGGTGTTGACCAAACAGTGTCCTAATGTGTCCCTGTTGCTTTCTTCATGGCAACATGAATACTAGAGAATATTCTATGCTGCACAAACAGTGACTCCTTCCTGGGGTATGGCTTCAAAAGCATTGGCTGCTTCACCCAAGTGGCCAGTCTGCATGTGTGGGCCTATAGGCAATGAGTCTCTGCAGGCTATTTGACTCTTAAACAGCCTCGTGGCTGAGCGTGACCCTATTCTCACCTAACATATCATCCGTATAATTTTAAATACAAGTAGGAATTACTGGATGGTCATCAGGTGGCTCACCACCACCTTCTCAAGGGCAATTATGGATGGGCAACAAATGCTGGCCTTGCCATCAACATACATCTCATGAATGAATAATTAAAAGGAACAGGAATCCAGCACTCTTCACTTTACAAGATGTCCTTTCTCTACTTCCTCTACCTGACTAACACTCGCTGCTGCTGAATCCATTTGTGTCTCTGCTCCCAAGCTCTGCCTTAAATCTGCAGCAACATACAAAGTGCAATGAATTTTCACTGACATAGCCTCTGCCCTATTTGTAGTGCTGACTGTCCGTAAAAGTTTTAAAAAACAGTAAAAATCAACTGCAGCCAAAAGACCAAACCACCTGTTGCATCTGTGTTGGAGCAAAGTAACCTGGCAAGGACAGTGCCTGCTGATCTGTGCCATCGTGCCCAACATATCTGCACTAGAACAGATAAAATAAAACTAACATCACATCCCCACTTGCTCTCAGTGTCCCCCTACCTGCCCTCCAGTCTCCAGCTGAACAAGTTATACTTATTGAACATATTTTGTTTCAAATCTTGTTCTGCTTAAATCCATTACCTGTTTTTCCCTTTCCCGAATTCCCCCTGTCTTTTTTGCTCAATCACAAGACTACCCACTTTTCAAACTATTAATTGTGTATTTCCTTCTCGTTCCTTTCCCTCTTTGTATTCCTCTCTTTCACCTTCTCCCTCGGTCTCATTTCCCCCCCTCCCCCACTCCCCTCTCACTGCCTGGATTTTAATCCCTCTTCCTCACATGGATCGGTTTTCAGACAGACGCAGAGCCGTGCCCTGCAGTCAGGCTATTTAGTCTGGTTTCCGTGACCTCGTCTGACTGAGCTGCGAAAGATCCAGCTGCATGTTCCTTCTCAGCCCTATTCATCGCAACAGCTTCAACATTCAATACAGCAGATTCACAGATATCCAGTCCTTGCCAAACACAATGGCCCGCTTCACTGCTGAAAGTACAGTACCTGATGGCAAAGAGACCCTGATTGACCATAAACTTGTTAAAACACTGGGCAAGGAACATACTCAGTGCGATATACAGTGTGTCTCTGTGCATCAATACACACAGGCTCCTCTACATTGTATAAGTGATGCCAGTGACAACTTATTTAGGGTTACATAATTTTCCTCTTCCTTGCATCTGCACTGTGCTCAGATAAAGTGTTATCACAACCCATTAGCTTTTCCCCCCTACAGTCTGCAGGCCTTTAAAACTCAGTCGTCACCCGATCAGTACAGCAACATCTTGCTTTTATGTAGCGCCTTTGACCTAGTAAAAAAAATGTTCCAAGTTCTTTCCAAGAGCTTTATTAGACTAAATTTGACATGAATCACATAAGGAGACATTAGGACAGGTGACCAAAAGCTTGCTAAAGAGGTAAGAATTGCAGGGTGACTTAAAGGAGAAGAGTGGTGCAGAGTTTTAGGGAGGGATTTCCAGAACTTAGGGCTTTGGCATCTGAAGGCATGGCCATCAATTATGAAGTGATGAATAACAGAAATGCGCAAGAGGCTAGGGATCCTGGAGGATTGTAGGGCTGATGCATACGTACTGATCTACCTTGTCTTTTCTCCTACTTTTTAGGTGTACAACATAGACCTTTTTCAGCTGTGGGTTCTCAAAACTATACATTTCTCTATTCACAAAAACAGGGGAAAATTCCTGCTTTTCTCCCTAACTAAAGACCTGCTAATGAAAGCACATCCCAGACATGGCACATTGAAAGCCGAATTCATGACCTTTCAGTGAAGTTGGTTGGCATTGAGTCATGCAGGCATCAGCCTGGATCCCCTCAGCTTTATAGTTTTACATGCGGCCTCACGATAAGTTATATTTTAAATGCACACCATGTGACACTGCAGGGGAGCCGAGCAGCTCCTCCAAGCTCCACATATTTTCTGAAAACTGACTGCCAGCCCACTATTACCCTACCCGGCTCCTGTTCTCCTATTCCCCCAACCCTCACCCACCTACCTGAGGGACATTGCCAGCTTGCCCAGCTTCACCCATGTGGAACTGGTGAGCTGTCTCTGGCCACCCGGCTGATGTCAGCAGCTCTCTGCTGATACGCTGGTGAGGTCCCAGATCTGAGTCCCAATCTTTGGATAAGCCTCTGAGCTCCAGTGTCTCACGCAACAACTGAGCACCAGAAAAATGGTCCAAAGCAAATTTTTACCTCACGTCTTTAACTAAGGAAAGAAAACTGGTGTTTTTCCGTTCTGAAAAGGTGAATTTCGTTCCCAATATCTGTGGTTCAGGGCACTGCCGCCACCCACACCCCTCCCCCCAATCCCCCAACCCCAATCATAATTCACGTTTAACTGAGGCAGGTGATGAACAACTTACATTTATTTCTTTATATTTTGAATCAGACTTTGTAGGAAACATCTGGAGATAGATCAGCAGAGAAGGTCTTATTTAAGCAGGTTCGCTCCTATTCCTGTCAGACAATGCTGCACCAAACCGTTTGCAGCTCCATGTATTTCCACAAGAATCTCCTATTAACAGTAGCGATGTAGAAAAACTGCATCAGAGGCAGCTGGAGGGTTCCTGAGATGATAAACACACCTCCTTCCTCAGGATTGAAATCTGCAATTTTTACTGTGCGCAGCATTAGGAACGTGGCAGTAATCGTTTCTCCAGATGCTTAATGATCAATGCTCTCTCACTTGCCCTCCTGAAGGTGCTGATCCTTTACTGTAAAACAATTCTGCAGCTGTCAATGGCTTCCCTACTCCACCCAAGGGACCACTCTCACCGTGTGTGTGCCTCAGCAGCCTAACTGCTGTGGGGGGAGATGGGAGGGGAGGTTAGTGTGGAGGGACAGGGAAGACTATTCACAGCCAAATGTGGCTCCTGTGGTAACAACTGGACCAGGTGCTACACCTTAATTTTCCAAGAACACACACCACAGGCGCAGCCTCCTCACAGGTGACAATTGGAGACCTTGAGCACCATGTGTACTTTGCAGCAAATTTAAATGTGCCAAATTCAGAGCCTTCTTGAAGACAGGAGTAGGCCTCCTAATTTTATTTAAATGGCAACTTAAAAAGCCTATTCCTGATTTATAAACTTGAGGCATTGTTCACAATATAATACCTGGGTACAGAGGCAGGGTCAGTGAATCCTGACTAATGGTTTTCCCAAAGTCAAAAGTTTAAGTTTTTTTTTTCACTTTTTTTTTCATTCGTACATATCCTTGGCTGCATTTTGCTAAATATTTGAAACAACAGAATTATTGAGGGGCCTAACAATGTGCTCTTCCTTTCCCATCATTGTTCCAGGACCCATTCCATCAGATGGCCTTGTTTTTGCCCCCTCCCCTTCATAAGGCAGACAGCCACAGAGCTGTGGCATCTGCTGCCCTATGATCAGCACAATTCAACATCACAGACTTCTAATCCTCTTTAAGTGAAGGCTGTTACTGTATAGAAATTTCCAATCCACCACACCTCTCCAAATCTGGTACAGCAAATGCATACGTTTATCAGGGAAAGTTCCTTTCTGTGACAAAGGGTCACGGATGGAACCCATGTAGACACTCGGGCCCAGAAATTCTATTTTGGGCATGCATTTGGCACATGGAACAGTTCATGCACCTGAATGATGCAGCCAGAGCCACATCCAATATTGAAGCCCATGCAATAACTTGTGAGATTTGAATGTGGAGTCTGGAGAGTACTCCTGCTCTTCCCTATTCTACATTTAGTTAAGTATATTTTATAAGCTTACCTTGTTGGTTAAAGGCTAACTGGTGGTTCCTTTAGAGGTTTCCTGTTGGGCTACCAGGTTTTCCTGAGTATAGCTGGTATCTTGCAGTTGGGGTCTCAAAGAGACATTAAATCCTTGAACATAAGAACCTAAGACTTTCAAAGGACCTTAATGCCTGTTTCAGGCATGGACACTGTGTACTGATTATTTGACCTTCACTAATATGTTGGACACCACACTTCTGGCCCTTAATAAATGTGCACTTCATGACGGCCATCTTGGTGGTTTAGGAGAATATTTAGCACATAAAGAAATAGTTGCTTTGTGGCTGAAAGTCAAGGCCTAGGTTTTTCAAAGCAACCACTTGGCATTCGTGACATGAAAGGGTTTGCACTCAATTCATGTTCAGGTAAAATTAATCCACAAAAACATCCTCATTCAGCTCAGCAGCTGATGTGCACAAAGTGGTAGCCCACTGTGCTCACATTCTGTGTAGAATGAAAAACAATGGGAGGTGAAATTTAATTTCAGTAGGGGGGAATTTAAAGTCCCTCTGTATGTATGAGCTAACATGGGCTAAATGGCCTTTCCCATCTTGTGGTAATCTGAAATGCAATACACCTTTAAGAGAATGTGAGCAGATTGAGCACATGATTGTATTACCCAATTGTTGTGTAGCGCGGGCTACAATGTTAATCAATAGCTTAGAGTAGGGTCTGGTTGGAGAAACACACATTGGGCAGAATTTTGCCTTCGGCGAGCAGGGGGCGGGGCCGGCTCGCTGGCACATAAAATGACGTGGGATGACGTCAGGCAGAACCCCCGACATCAACCCGCCCCATTTAAATTTTCAGGAAGGCGGGGGCACAGCAAAATCAGCTGCGGGCCAGCCGACCTGTCAATGGCCAATTGAGGCCATTGACAGGATCACTTAAACAATTAAAGGACCTGCCCGTCCAACCTTAAGGTTGACAGGCAGGCCAGGAACCCCGGTGGCAAATAGAAAAAACATGAAACCTCATCCAGCGGCGGGATGAGGTTTCATGTAGGGTTTTAAAAAGTTTAATAAAGTTTTAATGTTAATTATGAACATGTCCCTTCTCATGTATCATTGTCACATGAGGGGGACATGTTGGAGAATTTTTTTTTCTCTATTCTTAATCTTTTTCAAAGTGGAAGTGACCTCCCTGAGGCCGCACTTAGCCTCAGGGAGATGTGCGCTCGATCGTGCGCATGCGCAAAAGAGCACACTCTCGCTTTTGGGGAATCCCCCCCCCCCGCCCACTCAGGAAGTGCATAGCGCTTCCCGACAGACCTCACACTGGGTGGGCATTCATTGGGCCGCCCACATAAAATGGCGGTTGGGCCCGCTTCTCTGGTGGGGATCGGCTCCCTGTCCGCCGGAGATTGGGTCGGTCCCACCCACCCGACAGGCAGAAAATTCTGCCCATTGTGTTAGTGCTCTGTTACAAGTGTTAATAAACAGCATGTGCTTCATCTTACATTGGTCTCTGCATCTGCAATATCTTGTTTACCAACACACTCACCAGTAGATAGGCATGCTGAGTGAAGCAACCTAACGGAAGGAACATAACACATCTACAGGAATTAGGGAGGAGAATGTGATTACTTTGCCTTCAGTAAATGCTTTGTCTGCTTTATGTAATTTGAAAAACTTATTGCCAATCTTTAATTTTTAGCTGATTGTATTGCTAACCCCAAATTTCTGCCCTACCCTAATTTGGGAAAAACAAAATGTCTGCAAGGCTATAATATTCACAGTTAGGGAGCAGACCACAAAAGATAAAGGGCCACCAACAGTACATCATTGCTGAAACATTCCTCTGATTATGGAACTTTACCCTATGTGGACTCTCACACGACTGAGAACTTGGGTCTACAGAACAAAAACCTCCAGGGTAACTCAGCCCTGGAGATGTGAGTAGCTGTGGAACAGCAAATGGGAAAGTAACAAACAGCAGCGGGAGGGCAAGAAAAGTAACCTGCAGATACAGGAGAGTGAGAAGGAAGAAAAGAAGGAAAAAAGAAAAATTTAAAACAAAGAAAGGGAAGAATTAAGGAAAAAAATATTTGCATTCATATTGCACCTTTCATGACCGCAAGGCTTTCCAAAGTGCTTTACAGCTAATGAAGTTGGAGTGTAGTCACTGATATAAACAGGTATGGGAGAGTATGGATGGAATCCTGTAGTTGAAGTAGAGGAGGGAAAGCACCTAACGACCATGAGAGAGCAGTGACTGCCCAGAGGACAAGTGGGAGAGTGTGAGCGTAGGACTATAGACCGATTGACAAGAAGCCACAGAAGAACTGGACCACGGCACCACTGATCTTAGAAGAAAAATTTTCCCTTTGCCGGTGCAGGTATGGGGTGAGAGGGGGAAACCATTCAGCAATCTGAACACAAACTTATCAGGCACCAGAGCTGAACACACATTTGCAATCATTGTTCACTCTTTGCGACACAGAGGTGAGGCTTGCTACCAACTTACCAAAGTTGACTCAATATAAGACATTGCACGACCTATCTACCCATTGATAAACATTTACAGCAGCACACAATGATTCTTACAGACATGGCTGAGTGCTAACTGTTAGAATGTAAACTGTGTCAGTGCTATTAAATATGGCATTACATGGAAAATGCCTCTTTTACAGCGTGTTTGTAAAAATTTATGATTTATGACAAATAATTTCTATATCTTTGTGAAAATGGTGCAATTCCAAATCCACGCTCCATTAACAAGTAAATGAGGGCAGGACCCACAAGGCATCAAAGGACTGTAAGGAAGAGAAGGCTTCAGAAGCTGGTTCGAAATCTTTGAGGGCTGCAAACCATGGCTGGATCCATTACTGGAGGTTTTATCACATGACCTCCTGCTTCCAAACATCATGTCCAGTTAGTCAGCTTTCTTTCCTCCAAAGTCAATATTTTTATAACTAACAAACACACGTGCTCAAAGAAAATTTTAAAAACACTTTTTTTTAATAAGTAAAAAAAAGTTTTGCATTTATGAAGCAACTTTCACAACCTCAGGCTTTACAATCGTTGAAGTACTTTTGGAGTGCAATCACTGTTGTAATATCCCTGTGATTTTTCATTCGGGATACTCACGGCATTAGAGTAGTTAGGAGATTAATCTTTGATTCCTGGAAACTCCAGGACAATTCTAAAGGGTTGGCAATCCTCAAAACACACGTCTGTCAGTGGAGTCCAATCGGAGTTAAAATACAAGGAGTTGAATTGTAAAGAGAAAAGCATTGTGACCAAGGAGGAAAAAAATTCACAAAGCATCAAACTTCCATTGAGGACATGATTGAACTCAGTTGTGATATACCCATGGTGGAATAGTCTGAGGATACTACTTGCCTAGGGCCACACGTAAAGAAAGAAAGACTTGCGTTTATATAATGCTTTTCATGACCACTGCATGCCTCAAAGTGCTTTATAGCCAATGAAGTTCTTTTGGAGTCACTGTTGCAATTTTGTAAATGCAGCAGCTAATTTGCGCATAGTGAGCTCTCACATATAGTAATATGCTAATGACTAGATAATCACTTCATTTTGCAATGTTGATTGAGGGATAAATATTGGCCAGGACACTGGGGATAACTCCCCTGCTCTTTGAAATAGTGCCATGGCACCTTTTACACCCACCTGTAAGGTAAATGGCTCCTCAGTTTACTCTCTCATCTGAAAGACAGCATCCCCGAGAGTGTAGCCTTTTCTAAGTGTGGCACTGTTAGCCTAGATTTTTCCTTCTCAAGCCTTGAAGTCAGACCTGAAACCCAAATCTTCTGAATCAGAGGCAAGGGTGCTATCAACTGAGCCACAGCTAGCTCACTCGAAGAACAGCTATTTAGATGAGCTATCAAAAGCTGAACAATCCCTCTGGAACTGGATCCAGCAACAGTTAAATCCATTGAGAGAGGAGCTGAGAAAACAAAGAGATTTGCACATCATAGTGAGAACATCAGAGCGAGAACATCAGAGTGAGAATTCAAGACAGCTTTCATCAAGCGCAGAAACCATTCATTAAAATTCATTTTTTCCAATGTTGTCTCTAGAATCTGTAATCGATCAATATCCTCCTTTCAGGATAGGATTAGAACTCATTCACAGCTTTGTCACTCATGTTAACCAGTGACTTGCAATAGTTATCAAATCTCACTACCGACTGCAATAATTTACAACTTCACAAAACATAACAAGCAGCAACAGTCACTCTGCTCCAATAGCTCATAGTGCAAACTACTGAGATGTTTAAGCATGGTGCAGAGCTATATAAATGCCAAAAACAAAAACAGAAACATTCAATATGTCAGTCAGCAGCGCTGGGAGAGAACAGAGAGGTGAATGTTTCACACCTAACCCTTCATGAGAAGTCTCCGCAAGTTCACAGACTATACAAAGGTTTGTGCTAATGTTAGGACCTCAGATGAGAAAAGTGGATGACAGGATGCGTGTAGATACATTGAGGTGGAGGCAATGGACCTGCATCTGACAGACATCATTAAATATAAAGTAAGGGGTGAATTTTTACAGTGCCTTTCACACTTCTAGATGTTACAAAGCAATTTACAGCAAATAAAGGAGTTTTGAAGTGCTGTTTCAAAATAGAAAAATTGGCAGCCAATTTGCACACAGTAAGGTCTCACAAACAGCAATCTGATAATGACTAGATCATTTATTTTATGTGCTGGTTGAGGGATAAGTGTTGGCAAGGACATCAGGGAAAATACCCCTGCTCTAATTTGAATGGTGCCATGAAACCTTTTACATCCACCTGAGAGAGCAGATGGAGCCTCTGGTTAAAGCCTCATATGAAATTATGCATATGGCAAAGGTCAACAGTGAACATGTGTACACCCTGCAGGGTTGTGGTTTAAACATAAAAGTGTGAGAAATGACTAGATGTACGTGAAGGTCTGAAGGTTCACAATCTCAAGTTGCAAGCTGCATCAAAAGCAGTTGGGACGCTAGGATGCATTAAAAGACCTTTGTCATACCTTATTGAGAATATTGTGTCCAGCTTTGTTCCCTTCCTGTGGTGGGTGACTTAGTAAAGGCTCGGAGGAGCACTGTTCGATTAGTTTATAAAGGCTCTTACTTGCCACAATAGACTTTGAAAGCTGGGTCTTTTTACCCTAGAAAAGCAAAACCTTCAGGGAGATTTGATTGAGGTCTTTTAAATAGTGGCAGGATTAGAGTCAATCCACGTGGATTTGAATTTGATGGGTTGGGAGAACTGGGGGACCTAAGTATAAACGAGATTAGATGTCAGGAGGTATTTCTTTTCATGGAGAGCTATCAACCTGTGGAACTGGCAATGAATGTGGATTCACTGCGAACTTGCAAAAAGGAGCTGGATGAATTCCTGCTTGCGGCCAATGTCACTGCTTGTGGAAGGTAAGGTATTGGGGGCCATGTCAGCCAGACGCTGTGATCTCTTGGAACTTGTTTGATGCTTTCAGAAGTTGGAGGTGAATTCCTCAGGGTGATTTTCCCCTCCTAAGTTGTTTAGTTTTTTTTCTTGGTTTTTTGTTACCTTTCCCAGACGATTGTGCAGCTGGGCGGGTGAGTGCCAAGAAAACAGATGGGATTCATGTGAATAAATTGTTCCGTGACAAGATGGGATAGGCTTGATGATCCAGCCAATCTTTCCTTTCATATGTGCAAAACTGTCCAGCAGCAGGGTGTACTATCTACAGGGTACACAAGAAAACTTACCCCTCTTCCAAACCTGTGGCCTGTACAAGGACAGACTGTATATGGGGACGCTGTCAGGAAAAAAAAGTTCTGCTCCAAGTCACACATATGAATGGTATGTTAATTGTATTGCTTAGATACACAGGTAAAGGACATTGTTTAATTAAATACTTAAAGCACTTATGAAGAGCACTTCCTCAGGCCTCAAAACAAAATTTTAATTTGACTCAATAAGGTTCTTTTAAACTTTTTTCTCCTTTGTTACAGTTCCCCTTTAAGGGGATATCAGTTTGATTTGATCTGTTTACTTAATTTGATCTGTTCACCTGTTATCTTGACAAAGTGGTAATACACAAAAGAGTATAGAGAAAGACTGTGCCCCTTTAAGGGGTGGTTCTTCAGTTAATTGGTTTGTTTACTTATTTGTTTTGTTTAAAAGTTATAAAGAGAGACTGCTCCTCAACCTTTGGCTGCCCTTCTGCCCCACGCCCCTGATCTTTGGCCAGCTAGGATGGATGGTGGGGAGGGGTGCGGGCAGGGCACCCTGCTCCTGCTCCTTCTCCTGCTCCTAGGCCTGGCCAAGCTGGCCATTAACAGGTCCAGGCAGCAGGTGGTTGAGGGGTCCTCCAGCCCGATCGTCTGCCCCTCCTCTGCGGCTATGTTCGCGGCTGGGTGTCGTTGGAGAGGGAGTACGCAACCAGTGGGCTCTGCAGGGGCCGGAATGCATCATTGGCCCCAGAAATGACATTTTATTTTGATTTCATAAGTTTCCTTTAAGATTGTTGTCTTTTGTTACAGTGGCCTTTAACAGGCTGTCACTTTAATTTGTTTCGTTAATTTGTTAATTTGCCCATCTGTTTGATGTTGAGCTCAGAGAGTATAAAAGGCCCATTTAAGGGGTGGTTCTTCAGTTTAATTAGTTTATTTGTCGATTTGTTTTGCTCAATAGAGTTATAAAGAGATACTGCTCCTCCACATTTGGATGCACTTCTGCCCCTCCACATTTGGATGCACTTCTGCCCCACACTCCTGATCTTCTGTCTCCTGGGGCAGAGGGGGGAAGATAAGGCAGAGGACCTCCTTGTAAGCCTGCTCCAGGGCCTGGCCAAGGCGCCATTAACAGATCCAGGCAGCGGCGGTTGAAGGGGTCGCCGGCCTGACTGTCTGCTCATCCTCTGCGGTTATGTTTGCGCCTGGGTGTCCCTAGAGAGGGAGCACTCGGTGTCCACTGGGTTGCTTGAGGCTTTCCGTAACCAATGGGCACCGAGGCTCTGG
This sequence comes from Carcharodon carcharias, assembly GCF_017639515.1. Taxonomy (NCBI): domain Eukaryota; kingdom Metazoa; phylum Chordata; class Chondrichthyes; order Lamniformes; family Lamnidae; genus Carcharodon; species Carcharodon carcharias. Next base: position 25,628,108 of record NC_054479.1, read on the forward strand.
AGCGCTTCATCAGCCCCCACAACATTTTAATTTGATTTGATAAGTTTCCTTCAAGATTTTGTATTTTGTTACAGTGACCCTTTAAGGGGCTATCACTTTAATTTAACTTGTTAATTTATAAATTTGGTTAATTAGTCCATTTTATTTTACTGGGCACTCAAAAGAATATGAAGAGAAACTGCTGCCCAAATTTTGGTTTCACCTCTGCCCCAAGCTCCTGATCTTTGGCTTTCCGGGGTGGGCAGGGTGGAGGATTCCTGGCAAGCCTGCTCCTGGCCCTGGGCCTGGCCAAGGTGGCAATTAATAGACCCAGGCAGCGGCGGTTGAAGGGGTTGCCCAGTCCGACTGTCTGCTCCTCTTCAGCGACAACGTTCCCATCTGGGTGTCCCTGGAGAGGGAGTATGCGGTGTCCACTGGTACACTTGAGGCCTTCTGGGACCAGTGGGCACCATGGGGCTGAAGGCTTCATCAGCCCTGGAAATAACATTTTAATTTAATTATGTAAATTGCCTTTAAATTTTTTGTTTTGCTTTAAGGGACTGTCAATTTATTCAATTGCTTAATTTGTTAATTATTTTATTTTAGTGGTACACTCAAAAGAGTATAAAGAGAGGCTGAGGTGCCCCTTGAGAGGGAGCATGCGGTGTCCACCGGTATGCTTGAGGCCTTCTGTAACCGGTGAGCACTGCAGGGGCTGGAGTCCATCATCTGTACCAGAAACAGCATTTTAATTTCATTTAATAACTTTTCTTTTGAAGTTTTGTTTTATTAAAGTGCCCCTTTAAGGGATTTTCAATTTGTTAATTGTTAATTAGTTTATTTTTATTGGTATACAGAGAGACTGGAGGGTGTTGCATGCAGCAGTCCCACATAACAAACAGCCATGGTGGTTCAGGGACTCCCAGGCTGCCTGTATTTTCTGCAGCCGCAAGGAATCCATGTTCCACGTGCATATAGGTTATGTGAGGTTGCAGCTCCTTTTTGATGATTTGAAGAGGCTGCTCCTCATCTTTTAGTTGTACTTTAGCCCCATGCTCCTGCCCTTTGGCCACCGGGTACAGGTGGGGGCAGGCAGATCGGAAGACCTCCTTGTTAGCCTACTCCTGGGCCTGGTCACGGTGGCCATAAACAGATCCAGGCAGCAGGCAGTTGAGGGGGTCGTTCAACCCATCTGCCTGGCTCACTTTTGTGGTTATGCCCACGCCCTGGTGTCCTTGGAGAGGGAGCACACAGTGTCCACCGATATGCTTGAGGCCTTCTGCAACCAGTGGGCACCATGGGCTGGAGTGCATCTTAAGTACCGCAAAAACATTTTAATTTGATTTATTAAGTTTCGTTTTGAAGTTTTGTTTTGTTACAGTGCCCCTTTAAGGGGCTGTTAACTAGTTAATTTGATTATGAGTTCATTTGTTCATTTTATTGGTATACTCAGAAGTGTACAAAGAGAGACTACTGGGACACTGCATTAGTAGGTAGGAGTCAGACATATGTAACACTGCATTCTGTAAATAATCATGGAAAGGCAAGGTATCTCAAAAATTTGAGCAACAGTTGAAGCTAGCCATTTCACACTGCTACTCCGCAGTAGTAACACTAGTGATATTTTCCACTAACAGGATGCTGCCGCCAAGCCAAAAAGATGTTCTGCCTACCACACAAATGAGTAGTGTGGTTTGTGAATTTCAATGCCAGTACAATACTAGATATGCAGGCAGTAAGTCCCAACAACTGATGGATCATATTAAGCAGTATGTCCCTTTGGCTGTTCACAATAGGCAGCGTCCTGACAGTACTCAAACAACTCATGCTGGCAAAACTCAGAACATAATGTCTAAAATTAGATGTGATGCTGTGATTGGACAGCACTTGCTGAACAATCCCAAGTATGTTAAGTATTACACTAACAACCAATTTAAAATTATCAGTTGGGCTCGCAATGTGGCTCACTTATGCTTGCTAGAAGCTATATATATTCATATGCAAGGACTGTTCTCAAATGGCAAATAGAACATGTCCAGGTATTGTGCCTTTTTTTGAATTAAACAAAAGCTTGGAGTATGATAGTTCCCTGGTGTATTCTTCATGGCAAGTCCTTAACCAATCGGAAATGACTTGCCAACCAATCAGTGCCCTTCTCTCATGCAGTATAAATTGTGGCTCCCTTTGAAATTTGGTATTCCTGCATCTGTCCCGATGAGTGCAAGATGAAAATCTTCGACAGCATGTGTCTTTTTTCAGCAATCTCATGTAAATAATTGAACTATCAAGAAAAGGTTTTGCATCTAGTTTCCTACTTCACCTTTTGGCTTGGGACCTATTTATCAACACATCATCCCAACATGGACATATGTCACCATTTCTTCATTGTCACTGGAACTCCCTACCTGGCAGCACTTTAGGAGTACCTTCACCATAAGGACAGCAGCAGTTCAGGAAGAAAGCCCACCGTCATATTCAAATTGGCAACTAGATATGGGCAATAAGCATGGGTTTTGCCAATTTCTTGAACCCATTTACATTGACAGCTTCAATGGCCTTCCTGGTAGCCTGTTCTACAAACCTTATGGGGAAAAAAAATGTTCCCTCTTTCTTCTAAATTGTAAATGATTTAGTGCTCCCTGGTGTTTGGGTCACTTCATCACAGAAAATGAATGGCCTGTATCATGTTTGTCAATTTATTTCAAAGTCTTTATGACTCAACTGATATCCCTCTGAATTCTTCTGCTTCCCATAGAAAGCAAGTGTGAGACATCTCAATGATAACTGTTAATTACAATAGAAATGCTTCAGTTTAGGTTTAAACCTCAGCAGGATGATAGGGAGGAGATGGCAATTTTTCAGGGCCTCTAATAACTTGAGCTTATAAGGAGGCGAGTTAGTGACATCTGTGCAGGGAAGAGTATTTACAAAAAACACGCCCTCCACCCCCCCAAACTCTTTGAACTGGTACAGCCGAAAGCAAAAAACAATAAACACCTCAGCCGCAGACCTGCAGTTCATTAGCATATCCCTTGCTTAATTCCAGCCAAGTATGTAAATATATGCAAAATGCAACTCATATCATAATGACACGAGACGATTAAACAATTTTTATGCTTAAATATTCTGTTTAATGAAATCAAACAGACTTGTGTGCATGACAAATTTACCCCAGCATGAAGAAATTAGTTTGTATCAGAAAGTGACACATCAGCGCAGAGCGAAACGATCGTCTATTTAAATAGGCGTTTCAATCCCTTTTTTGTACCATCACGCTCGCTTTACCAAATCTGCTTTCATGGCAAGACAAGAAAGGTGGGGGTGGGGTGGGGTGGAGACGTTGGGGCGGTGGGTTATTAACCTATTGGGCACTGAACTTCCCTGCAGGTGTGTCATGGCGGGGCATGAGTTTTTTCACATGCTGTCACTCCATAGCTGCGCAAGCCAGTCTTTAGGAAGATGCTGCCCAGGTTCCTAGCGAAGCTGGGACACTGCCTGTCACTAAAGGAGAAAGAGCTAATTCCTTGATTAATTACAGCCCGTGTTATAAATATAGGATACTGGAGGAAAGTTGATTGATTGCACAGGAGCTGTTATTCTGAGTTTGAGATATTCATCACAACCCATCAGTTAGGAAGTGTTTTGCCATAAATGAATTGGTTCCTTCCTCACCACTACCCCACCAACCTGAATTTATTTTCATCTTCTTTCTACATCGCACATTGAAACGTTACATTTGAGAGTGAAGCTCCCCGATAGTGTGGGGGCTGGGGGTATTTTCACCCCTGTGTAGTACTGACTAATACAGATCAGCAAGGATCTGGATTCACTGCTAGATCTCTCACCTAGATCTTTCGATGAATAAATATCTCACCAATGAAGCTCATTGAAGGAGAACTGATCCAGAGAGAGCTTTATAAAAAGTAGCCAGGATAGGATTGGAAGGCAGCATTGTAGTTATTTTGAAAATGCATTTTTTCTCCAATTTCTTTCTCTGTGTGGAGCTGTCAAGTGCAGGCCATAATTATAGGAGGAAAAACCTTCTCCAAAGTAGACATTGAGGAGCCTGGAGCCAGGGAACACTTACTTCCTCATGGGTCAAAACAGATCATGGCATATAAGAGGTTTGTAGCAAGTGCTGCACAAAAAAGGAACATTCAGCAGTCATATGGTTAAATGGATGGCAAGTAGTAGATGCTTGTGTAAAATAGGAGTCATATATTTGTATAAAAACATTGTAAATTAAAGCAAGTCTCCTTTACCTAAAGTTCAACTTCAGGAGAAGAAAAATAAACAGTCTGTGGGAGCGATAACTCCTGCTTTCTTGGAACTGTGCATTGATTGATCCGCTCAAGATCCTTTGAATGAGAGAGCCTCAGTTTCGGAGTTTTGGAATGTGTGGTGTTCTGCAGTGCGGGGTAGGGGGTTGGAGCAGAATCACTTTCAGCTCTAATAAAGAGCACCCCATGCCAGAGTTTAGAACAGGACATGTTTTTACTTCCCCATTTTCTTTTGAAATTTTCATACCTCTGCAGCTGTGAGAAGTTGACTATAATCATGCTGGTTTTCGTTGTGTCGGCTGTGAGTCATTCTGCCTGTCCCTTCTTTCCTCAAAGTGCTAATTCATGGGGTTTCTTTGGTATCAGACTCCCTCCCGTCTCCTATCCCTGGGGACTATTCTTCATTCAAGAATTTAGAAAGTAAGCAAATCATCTTCACCTAAAGCCAATGGAAAGTAAAATTGGGAAAGGTGTAAAATAGAGACTCATTTGAACTCATCAGCTTTCCTCTAGATGTGTTGAAGCACCCTCTCTCTCCCTTACCTTCCATTGCATCCTGCTGCTGCTTTGAAGCTGGAGGGCCTTTGATTGGCCCCCAACATTCGAGAACCCACCTGCTGTATACCTGGAAGGTGAGTCCACCCCCTGGCCACTAACTGGCTACTTTGGGGACAATCACAATGAGTGGCTGTTTCGCACAAGAGTAGGGTTCCGAACCTGCATTTCGGCCTGACAATGGGGTTCATAAAGCACCAGGCAAAACCCAGCTTCAGGTTATGTAAGGATGTTGTCCTTCATAGCTTAATGGCTTACCACCATTGACTCTGTAAGGCCACATGAAGAAAAGCTACTTGGTTGCAGTAAAGCCAGGCAGCTGACATGCACAGGATCATCAACCCCAATGGGGTGTTGATGCTTTTGGTGAAACGTGGAGAAAGAAAATAAAGATGACAGGAAAAATGCATAACGCCTGAGAAAGGGCAATGTTCACTTGGCAATCTTTCAATCCTGGATTTTTTTTCCCACGGCAATGTTAACATGCTAAGAAAAGCTTAGTTACCAAATGTAGAACATTGTTTAAATAAAAAGAACTTCTGCGCCACGGATGCATTTTGCAATGAAATTTGGTGTAGTTTCCAAATGACATCTTGACAAAGCTGTCTAAGTATTCACTTAACTTGCTAAGCTGAAATTGTTCAAAATCGTCCTCTCAGAAGGCACCTCACAGAGCTGCATAGATACTGAACAGGACAGAGGACAGAAACCTAGGACTCTGCTTTCAGGTATGCCAGATCCACAGGACAAGAGAGTTCACCTAAAGGGTATTGAAAGGAAAATAAAGGCATCAGGAAATATTTTCTTACATACAAGAGTAATTCAACAAATGGAACAGTTTGTTAGGAAAATTGGTTTAGCCAAGGACACTGAACTCACTTTAAAAAAATTGTTGTGATGGGAAAAAAAGTAGGATTGGCATTCTAGAATGGTGACATTGAATGGACTGAAGAGCTGATTTCTTCTGCATCTGTCCTGTGAGTCCATGACCTTGTAATTTGTATGAAGGCATGATCCAGAGCACAAACTTAAATGGGTCAATCAGTGCTTTGAAATGTATAGGGGTCAAGTCCTTGCAAAATAACAACATTGCCCCTGACTACTGGGTCGAGAAGTGGCTAATTCATGGGTTGACGTTCATTGCAAACTTGCAAAGCATGTGCTCGTTATAATGAGTGTTGTGTAATGCGAAGAACAGGCTGGCTTGCAGAATTCATCAGGGGTGGGGACTGAACATTGTAAAATGTCTCACCTTTCATTAAAGTGCACGATTTTGATTGTGGACAAAAATATTGACTTTGCAGCTGGTACAAACCTTTTAAGCTTTTTATTGAATTTAGGATGTTCTGTGTGGCTCCTCTTCCACAGTCCCTTCCAGATACATACTTCTTTGGCAAAAAAATTCAAGCTTGTATCAGTGTTAATATTTAGTGGGTGTGAATTGGATTAGATCAGTGGAAACTTCTGCATAGGTCAACTATGGATTAATCCAGACTCATCTATCTTTTACAGCAAAATTACTTTCGATTCTTGTGACGCTGGAGTGCAAATTGTGTCTTTTTTGCTTTCTGCTGCCCTCAGTGCTCTGGTAATGTTCGAGACAGACAGACCTGGCCTGTCTCTGCAACCACCTTGGCTGTATCAGTGACAGAATCAGCACAGATGGTGAAAGAATCATTTCCCTTCCCAGGTGCAGTGACTCAGACATCTACGCTGTGAGCTGCTGGATAATCACTCTTCTTACCATCCCTTAACAATTGTTGCAGAAACAGCTGGGAAGTTCAGCTCTTTTTTTTTCCAACTCCACTGTCTGCCTAAGTCCTCCAGCTTCTGACTGCTGTCCAGACATAGCTTAGGATTCTGTCTGGAATCTGATTCTTATAGTCACCGATTGTTCTATAGGACAGGAATCTGAAAAAAACAAGGCCAAAGCATACACTTACAGGTCTGACAAACCAGGGAGCCCTCCGCTCGATAGCCTGATGAGTAAAAGGCACTGTGTGGTTTTGAAACAAGCCATACAGAGTAGGAAGATATGTGCTCTGTTCCGAGTGATGATTCACTTATGTTGTGTGAATGTTACCTGCCACCTGTCGGCCCGAGTCTGGATGTTATCCAGGCCTTGTGGTAACTTGACATGGGTTGCTCCATTTTTGGAGGAGTTGTGAATAGTTTCACAACTGACCTTCTGATGGAGGGAAAGCCATTTAGGAAGCAGCTGAAGATGGACGGCTGAGGATACTTCCTTGAGAAACTCCTGCAGTGAAGTTCTGGTGCTATGATGACTATGACTTTCTTTTCTGTCAGTTATGACTCCAGCCCTATTATGCCCATTGACTTCAATTTTGCAAGGACTCATTGATGCTATATTCAGTCGAATGCAGCCTTGATGCCTAGGGCATTTTGCCTTGTGTCCACCTGTGGATTAAGGCTGCGATGAGGTCAGGAGCCAAGTAGTTCTAACAGATCCTGAACTGACCATTGTTGAGTAGGAGTTACTTTATGCCATTGCTGATGACTCTTTCCATCATCTTATTGATGATTGTGAGGGGCCTGATAGGGCTACAATTACCTGGGTTAGATGTGTAGATATGTATACTTTATAGATAGGACATACGTGTAGGCAATTTTCCACATTTTTGTTTAGATGCCAGTCTCATAGCTGTACTGGAACAACTTAGCTGGGGGAGTAGCTTTTTCTGGCACAGAGGTTTTGAGCACTACAGCTGGGATGTTGTCAGGCCCCATGGTCTTTGCTGTGTCCCATGCTTCAAAATGTCCTGTGGAGTGAACCAAAATGGCCTATGATGGTGGTGTGTCGGGAAGAGGCTGAGTAAGATCATTTATTTGGCATTTTCAATCTTTGCATTGCTTTTTAAACTTGTGAGCTGAAGTCCACTTGGTTGAAGATGGGACATTGCTCTGTTAGATGTCTGGGTGTTCACCACCATCTAGCATTCACCACCAGGGCCTCAGAGCTTTGCTGTAATCTGTTGGCTGAGAGAATCACTTAGTTTTTATAGCCTGTGCTGTTGGTTCTGAGCAGGTAAGTAACCCTCATTCTAAGGCAGGCCCTTCTGCTCCAGTGTTGACTTTTTGGTTTGATGGTGGATGTACCAAGAGGACATTGTTGAAACTGTTGAGTTTATATGAGAACCTGCTGCTAATCCACAAATTACCAAATTTATTGAATTTAGTTTTATAAATTGTTGTAGTGAGAATTGAACTGATGGCCTCTGAAGTTGCTAGTCCAACAGCAGAACTATCAAACCTATGCACTCAAACATGAAGATATGGTTAAATGGGCAAGAAACATAGAGGCTGCTGACTACCAGGCAAAAATGCTTTCACACAAGTCTTTAGGAGTGGAGGAAAGGAAAGGAACTAATTTAACTAAAAATGTAAATATGAATACAAATATGGGATACCTGTTTGGCCCCAGTCAAAATGCCATGGAATCATTCCTCCTTAAAGAAGCTACATGTTATTGAGAAAAAGTATGTGCAGTGGGAGGTGAAGTCTATGTTCCTCACATGACACATGATCACAAAACCACAACATTCAAAGTGCAAAAAAATGTTGTTGGCGATATTAATGGATGAATGCTTAACTCCTTTCCATAATATTCCTCTGTGCACTATTTCAATGGGGCCATTAACATTTTTATTTTAAGAGGGTTAATGCCTCTAATAAATTAGTGGACAGATGAATGCTGCACCAATGGGTTAAGCATTCAGCTGTTAATATCATCAATTGTACTTTCCAACCCATGTTTATTTGCGTCAACGAAAGGCCCTAACCAGATTTGCTCGGACATTTTCTGTGCTCATCTCTTGCTGTCTAATTACTTCAGTACCTATTGAAATCTCCAGGTGCTGCGAATGGCTACTGTGTAAAATCAATCTGACTCTGAGTGTAAGTGGAACCTCATTAGTGGTGTTGTGTAATTGACATAATGGCAGGAGCAGCGTAAATGTGCATTCTTTCTGTACCAACATCAGGCAGCCACATGACAGCTACTAAAATCGACATCTGCATTGTTGGAACATGTTTTAATAGCAGGGCAAGTACTTTGACCCAAACCTCTATCAGTTTGGTTACGTGCTCAGAAGCAGCCTCTGAGCATAGACCAGGCACCATCCTCTAGGAAATTAGGGGCCAATCATGAGGGTGCTTTCCATGGATAATGCCAGCTGACTTCTTAGGCTGACGAGGAGGTGCCTGAGAGGAAGGCAGTTACCTGTCTTCCCATGCAGTCAGAGAGTATTGAGCTGTACCAGCAGGGGAGGGGGGAACAGAAGTTATGTGACAGAGAGCAGAAGAAGTACAAAATATCACAATCATAAACAAAAGCAAACAAATGGGCTTCAAAATTTTATTTGTACATTTTGGGTTTTTGGAGGAAAGATCTTATTTCTATTTTTTGTGTAGCTGCTCCATTATGCTATTGAACTTCAAAGTTATAAAACAATACAGCTGACTGGAAGGGCCTTTGGGACTAATGACAGGTCAAGGCTGATATACCAGCTTTCAGGAAGGTTCATCAATTGAACCTTTCAAATGCAGCCAGAGCGGCATTAATATGAGATAAGTTGTTTCAACCCCACCAACGGGAGAGGCAGATTGTTTAAGAGCTCAATAGATTTGTAAGATGTCCGATTGCTGCTTTGATAGGTTAGGCCAACAGCATAGATGGGTATCTGTGGTGTGAGGTGAATAGGGACTGGGCTTCTTTTCAATAGAGGTGGGCTGCTGCGAATAGTGAAGAGCTTTGCAAGGCACCCGTGGAACTGTTAAGGGATGTGACATGATAAAGCACAGCCATAAACAAGTATGCACAGTGGTATAACACAGCAACTGGGGATTAAAAAGGAATATTACAGAAAGGAAGACTTAGCTTACAGCACTAGATCAGAATTCACACTGTAATGATTAACCCCAAACAGGTTGTAGGCCCCACTTAATTGTTATTGCTTAGTAACCGAGTAAACATGTCATTTTCCAGTTCTAATCATTGGCTTACGTTGTGTTGGCTTGACCTCAACTGAGTTTGCAATTGGGACAATATGACTGGTCACAGCGCTTCTGGTCTACAGAGGGAGAAATTAATCAAGTTTGTGTGATCATTTCTGACTGGACGTGTATCCCAGCAACCACACAATGTTAGATTTCTTCATGTCAGCCGTGGCTCAGTACAGCTCTCACCTCTGAATCAGAAGGTTGTGAGTGTCAGCCCCAGTTCAGGATTTAATTGAGCACAAAAGTCAAGACTGACATTCCAGAGCAATATTGAGGAGGTGCTGCACTGCCAGACCCGGTGGCCAAATGTCCAGATGTCCAATTTTGTACCGGACAATCCGGTATTTGGCTGGTCTGGTACCACATTGGTATTTTGACCCTTTTAGTCCACTCGCCTTGGTAAAGCCCCAGCAGGGGCCTGTGCATGTTCCTTCCCTCATCTGCAGCAGCCTCAACGCCACAGGGAGGCGAAAGTCAGATTTCTTTTAATATGTTTTTCCCAGCATCACCTCCCCACCTCATTGTCTCCCTGACGGCATGGGATATCCGAACTTGCTGACATCATTGCGTATGTGATGATGCCACTGTATGTGAGGTGACATCATATGTGCGTGACGAAGGTGTCCAGTCTTGGTGGCCTCTGCTGCTGGCCACCATATTGTCCGAGGTGCTGTCTTTCAAATGAGGTGTTAAACCTAGGCTCCCATCTGCCACCTCAGGTGAAAAGCAAGTACCCCATGCCACTATTTGTAAGAAGAGTAGGGGCATTATGCTTAGTTTGCTGGCCAATATTTATCCCTCAATCAGCATCACAAAATTAGATTATCTGGGCATTATTACATTGCTGTTTGTGGGACCTTGCTGTGCAGAAAATTTTCTGCCGCATTTCCTTCAAAAAAGTACTGAATTAGCTGTAAAGAACAATAGGATGCCCTGTGGTTGTGAAATACAACTTTTTACTTTTTTTCTTTTGTAACACAGCTCAGATCGAGAATAAAATCTTTACAAAAATGTTGCAAGAGGGAACAGAGCATAACCACAGAATGGATTTGAGGAAGGATTAAGAGAAGGAGGGCAGCAGTTTAGTGTTTAGAAGAAAGGATATTAATGGTGAAGTGCAGAAAATGGGAATGAGGAATGATTGGTGGTCTTATGTCTGAAAAGACAGATGACATCCTATACTTCAATTAGCAGAGCAGATCAAAAGAAAGATCTGCTCCATAATAAAGGAAAATTGAAGATTCTGTGGATTGGCCTAATACTACATTCAATGAATTTGGTGTCAAAGGTGTGAAGGGTTCATGCAGGATGTGGGAACAGTTGTTGAAGGGATTTGAATTTGAGCTTGAGGATCATCTCATTTGAATATTGCTGAAAAGAGAGTCATGTTGCTGAAGCTCTTTGTCTTGCACTCAGCAGGACAAATGCAAGAGTGCCAAATTTCAATGATCACAACAATTTATACTACAGGAGAAAATGGCGATTTCATCTGATGAAAGGTCACAACCTGAAACGTTAACTCTGTTTAGCCCTCCACAGATACTGCTTCACCTGCTGAGCATTTCCAACATTTTCTGCTTATCTCTCAGATTTGCATCTGCTTTTGGACCAGTAAAGTTAGACCTAGGACATTGGTAATGGGTACTTTATGAGGGATAGGGTGTGGGGTACAGAATTTTTGGATAAGGTCAGTTTTTGAAAGTTGGGTAGCTAGCAAGGAAAAGCTTGAGTCTGGGATGATAGCTCGTGCGGTTGATGAATTTTAGTTAGCAATATGGAGATACTGGTAGTGCGATTGAACAACTCCAAGTAAGTTGGAAGAATTGGTTTCCACCAAGTCTTATAATTGAACAGATTCCTTCTTTCTCCGCCTTGAACAGATTCTTTCTTTCTCTGCCTTGTACTACCTGCTGGCATATGCAACTCCAGTTTCCAAAACAATGGCTCAAACCTCTCCCTTGCCTACTGTCTTGATGTAACCTACTCTCTGACGTAGCCATTTTGCTCATGAATCCCCCTACCTAACATTGAAACCATATAAACAACCCATTCATGTCAGAGTTTCCCACTTATAATTTCCCAATTATAATTTAAATTGCATCAGCCATGGCTCAGTTGGTAGCACTTGCAGCTCAGAGTCAGAAAGTTATGGATTCAAGTCTTCTTCTAGACAGCTTGAGCACAAAATCTAGGCTGATAATCCAGTGCAGTAATGAGGGGGCGGTGCATTGTCAGAGGTGCCAACTTTTGGGTGAAATGTTAGACAGCTTCAGGCCCTTCCGGTCTCTTAGGTGGGCACAAAAGGTCCTACGGCAACATTTTGATGAAGAGCGAGTTCTCTCCGCTGTCCCAGCCACTATTTATCTCTCGACCAACATCATTAGAAACAGATTATCCAGTAATTACCACATTGCTGTTTTTGGGAGCTTGCTGTGTGCAAATTGGCTATCTTGATTCCTACATTACCACAGTGATTACACTTCAAATATATTTAATTGGCTGTAAAGTTCTTTGGAACATCCTGGGGTTGTGAAATGAGCTATCTAAATGCAAGTTTTCCTTATCTCTAAACATAAAGCTACAATTGCTGTTAGAGGCCCAGCATTGCTATCCAACTAGATGGTTTCCATCAGCAGGAGGGTTTCTTCAACCTCCAATGCTGATACATGATGGGTGACGGGAGGAGATGCGAGCAAAATGGGGGTGTCTGAAACTCTGCTGCTTTTACATAGGTGAGCAAAAAGAAACTATTTTTGTTATTGTTGATCTACACAGAACTTCACGAGACAAGCAGCAGTACATGCATGACCTGGCTGCTATAGTCACTGCTCTTCAATAGAACTGAGTGGTTTCGATGTAACTGAGATCTGCTTCTGCAGAAACCTCTCAGAAAACAGTATCAAACACCTGCTGTCTATTTCCCAGCGATTGAGTGTGTCAGTGCATTGTCATTGTGAGGAAGGGGGGGTGGGGTGGAGTTTTATAAAGCCTACAAGAGTGGGAAAACTGGTGTGCGGGGTGACTTAATTAGGCGGGATGCAAAATTTTGATTCCTCCAAGTTGGGTTCAGATGCAGAGATAATGTCAGCAGCGTATTTTGCGGTGTGTGAAAAATTATGCCATCCTGAGCAGATTTATACTTGTAATACATTTGCATGCTATGAATATTCGTTAACCTGAAACAGCTTTCAATAAAGTGCAACCCTCAGGATAAAGTCAGCAGCACACAAGAATCTAGCAGCACCTGGTTCATGACTGCTTGTCAGTGGTGAGCACCTGTTGGCTTTGTGCAGTGGTGACTAAAGTAAGCAGGTTTTTATGTTGAACTCTGTGATTCAGGGCAGTGGGTGGTGAAAGGTTGGAGTTCAGTTGCAGTTCAGGTGCAGGGAGGTGCGGTGGGAGGAAGGGCCTAGCTTCCTGGGTGTGGTGGCACTTTAAGGGGGCAGGGGTGGGCAGGTCAAGTTGGGATTGAGAGAAGGATGAAGTGGCTAAAGGGCGAGGTCAGTGCTATCAGTGGTGGGGTCCTGAGGGTTGAATCGAGGGTGCTGGGTGGCAGAGGGAACAGTCACAGTCAAAGGAGTTGTAATGGGTATGGGGGCAGGGTCAGGTATTGGAAGGTCTCGTGGGTCATGGGTCACAGGAGCGAACAAAAGCATTAAGGAGGATAATGGAAGGGGTCAGAGTCAGAGTGGGCATTGGGATGATCATGGGTGTAGGCACAGTGAAAGGAGATGGCATGTACAGGGAAATGGTAATAGGGACCAGGGTGACAGAGGGGTGGAGGTTGGAGGTTCAAGGGTAATGAAGGGGAGCGAAAAAATTTTGTTGCATGGGTCATGGGGCAAAGATGAGTGTGAAAAGGGGAGGGTAAAAGTTACAGGATTGGGTTTGGATTGTAGCACACACCATTGTCTGTGGCTTGCTGAAAACACATTCGTTTGTAAGGGCTGCAGATCAAAGTGGGAGCAGGGTCATGGATGGATTTAATGTTGTGCACTGCTGGCCAATTAAAGAGACTCCCTAACAATTAGTTAAAGAGATGAGAACCAAGAATGAGCATGCTCTCATATGAATGTCTTCACTCTTCACACAGGGCAATTACTGCCATAACCTTGGGTCTCACCCATTAGATTTTCCAGCAACCTCAGGAGCAGGAGGAGAGGATGTGACGGCGGAGAGCTCTTGCTGTCCAACAACAGGAGCCTCAAGGTCATCAGCAGGCAGCACCAGAGTAGGAGGCTGGCCTGGGTGCAGACATCCAGGGAAGGCACTGTTGACACTTTCAGACGACAAGAACAAATTACCTCAGAACGTCAGACAGACGATGCCAGAGATGTCTGAGGAGGTCCAAGGAAATGGTCACTGAGTTTTGTCAGATTGTTGATCAAGACGTGTAAACACATGGATTTGGTGGGAACCCCATGCCAGTGGCCCTCAAGGTTACAGTGCTGCGAACAAGCTGAGGTGGAGGCTGTCCGCCCAGCATCACGGCCCGTTACCTTGGATGACTGTGTGAGGCACACTCTGGAGGCATGGGGCACTGGGGGCTCCAGCCTACTGGGGGTCTCCTGCACTGGTGCTGGGGCATCCCCCTCAGCCTCACCTGCTGGAGCTGTTGGAGTCAGTGGTGGAGGGAATGAGGAGATGTTGCTAACCCTGTGGCTGTCCTGAGATGAAGGCCTTGGGGCAGCTGGCACGAGGTTCTCCTCCATCTGGGTGTGCGATGGCACTTCCCTGCCTCCCTGAGGGGAAGGAGTTCCTGGAGGGAGGTCCAGAGGCTTTTCCCCCTCTTGCCTAGCTACTGCTGCACTGAGCCCATGGCTAGAGTGATGGAATGCAGGTCAGAGCGCATATGGATCGAGTGCTCAACCTGGTTTTCCAGGGCAGTCGCCATTCTCTCCATGGATGAAGTCATGCGCTCAAACGTCTGAGACATGGCAGAATCTTTGGCTAGTATAACTCCTCCATACCCCGTGCAAAGCTGCACATAATCCCTGGCATCACCACCATGTTTTCCCCTAGCCTTTGCTGCATGTCCAGCAGGCTTCTGGCGGCTGCAACCAGAGGCCTGTCATTAGTGGGGCTCAGCAGGGGCCTGATCCCAAGCAGGCGTCCTCTGATTGTCTGGGGTCGCAGCTGTCACATCCTCCCTCGGCTGCTGGGACTGCGGGCCATGTGAATGTAGCTTGCTGGAGGTGGTGGATGATAAAGCAGATGATGATGGCTGCTTTATCCCCAGAGATGGAGTCTTCTGGCTCCTGTCTTGGTTGTGGCCTGCCCCTTGAATGGTGATGATCTGTAGTTGAGAATGAAAAGATTCACATTAAGAATCATCACAGTTTGGGTGCTTCATATTTCAACGTATCCATCCTGTGTGCCCATATGCCACTAGCAGGGTGGTTGGCTCTTCCTCCTTTCTGTTGGCTGGCCCACCAATTATGGCCCACTGCTGCCTGCTACTGATCATGCTCCCTCCTCACTAGCGATCTCCATTGCCTCCTCCTCAGAGGCTGTGAGGAACCTCCGGTCTGGAACTCCTCCTCCTGTGTGTCTCCTGTCATGGGAATTGTGGGTCTGCTTGCCCTACAGGACAAAGTGCAGAGTTAGTGACATATCAAGTGACATCTAAACCTCTTGTCTACATGCATCCCCGTCATTCACCCATTGCATCCAAGCGCAGGCAAACCTCCAGATGCTTTGGCCTCAATTGCCATCTGGCATTAAGGCTGATCATGCAGTCACTCTTCAAGCTTAGCTGCTCATTTGCACATATGTATTACTGATGACCATACAAGAGACTCCTGTTGCACATGTGACACTGGCACTTATCCTTGCAGGTTGTTGACCCGTTTGCTACACTGAACCCATGTTTAGCTGGTGACCCCACGGTTGCTCACCTCCTGTGCAATCTCCATCCAGACCACCTTGGTCTGGCAGGAGGGCCTCCTTATGCCATCTTTAGGAAAGAGCACTTTCTGCCTTTCCCTGAGGGCCTGCGGGAGAATGTGCAGGGAGGCATCGCTGAACCATGTGGCTAGTCCGCTTCAGCTCTCCACAGAATGTGGCAGTCTCAAACAGTGGAGTGTCCTGGCAGTGATGCGCAGCCTTCCTGTCGAACAGGAGGTTATTCAATAGGCCACACATAGATACAGCATTGTCAGATGATGGCAAGCTTCAGTAATGAAAACCTTCCCCCTCGGCTAAATCGCACATGTTTTGAATGCACGCCGCTGGCACTTAGAATTTTCATTATAATCACATGGGAAATGGCAAAACAGAAAGCGGAAGTGCCACTCACTCCTGGGTACGACATCTGGAATGACATGCTGTCCTTAGACACTTAGTTCTAAGTGGCCTTAGAACTGAGCCATCAGAACAGGGAGGTCTTGGGTTCTGTTTCTGACCTCTGCTGAATGAATAGGATATGATGGGCAAGGAAGTGGGGACACTATAATTGATGCCAGCACCCTGGTCTAAAGTGGAGGAAGAAAACACAGCCAGAGTTCCCACTCCCAATCATCATCCCGTGATCCCAGTTAGAAAAGGTGAGCACGCACATTGGGAGAGGACAGGATTGGGTTTGGTGGCAATGGGTTCCACTTTCCAAGCTGCTGACCAACACTTGTCTCACAGATAGAGTGGCCATGTGGCTGGGATACTAGAGCTCACCTACCACCTAGGAAACTGTATCCCAGCAAGCTGCACCACAAGTTTGATGGATACAAATTGAACATGTTGTTATGTTCTTTCTCTTCCACACAGGCGTACCAATCATACACAAAGATTAGTGAAGCAACAATGTGGGCTCTTTATTTGAAGATAATACTATGTACAGATGGAGTTAACTGGGAGACTATTATATATACATCTGACCACGACCACTGCTGCTTTTAGACTGACTACAAATCATGGGAAGAGTACATCATATTTTGTCTCGGTGATTGACAGCAGTTTAAGATACGCCCCTTTAAGATATATGTCATCATATCACAACACATGTAGCCTTCAGGAGAGGAGAAAAATAAGTTGAGTGATTGGACATCAAACCTTGTACCAAATCTCCTTCCTGCACCATGATAACCTCTTCGGTAATGGAGATGAACTGAATGGGGGAGGGGAAGGTGACTGTGTTTTATATGTTGTGCTAATGAGCAGACCAATGTTTGGCACTGACAGATAACACCTGTACCTTGACAGCTAGGGTTTCAGATCACCTTATGAGATCAGTTAATGATCAGCAATATTCATCTGCACGTAGTAAAGTGAGAATCGGCTTTATTCTCATGCAGATTAGGCCTTCCTCTGGCTCTGTTCCAAAGGCTGCATTCAGCAAAGACATTTAACTAGTGCTGTAAATCAGTTGTCAGGACTCAGGCTTTCTGGAAGCCATTGTAAATTAAACAGGAATTGGTTACTGGATGGAAACTGCCTACCTTTGGAGGTATCCCCCTGCTAGGCAATCAATGCCATCAGGAGAAGAGAGGAAGGGGGAAAACTGGGCAGACAAGATAAAAAGCAGGAAGCTGTCAGAATGGTTAGCCCCGTGCCTTCAAACTCCTGTGGATTTACAACAAAGGATACAGAAGCCCAATGGGTTTGTGCCCTGTCCAGTTTGCAGAGCTGGCTATTATGCATTCGATATGTGAACATTTCCAGACAGTATTATCTTTCTAATTGTTACATTGCTGGGACTCCACACTTGGATACATAGAATAACATAGAATCTACAACATAGAAACTGGCCAGTTGTCCCAATTAGTCCAAGTCAGTGTTTATCCACCTCTCGAGTCTCCTCCCACTCAGATGATCTTTTCCCACCCTGCCCCCAATTTTCCTCTGTTCCCTTCTCTCTCATGAATGCATCAAGCATCCCCTTAAATATATTAATTCTATCTGGTTCAACCACTCCATACTGGTTCTACATTGTCACCATCTCTCAGTGCACAGTAATTCTGCCTAAAATCTTTATTTTGATCTGTTAGTGGCTGTCTTATATTTATATCCCATTGTTTGGGAATCGCCCACAAGTGGACACAATTGGAGCAACTTTAACCAAATGCCACCTCTGCCTCCTCTGCACCCTACCCCCAACCCCTCACCACCATCACCATTGAGATGCTGATGAAATTGTGTGCAATGCTTGTTTTACACCCGAGCCAATTTTACTCTGAGTGAAGCACTTTGGGATGTTTGGAGGATACAATAAGACACTATACACATGCTTGTTCTTGTTTACAGTATGCTCTGACAGGTTAGCAATAAATCTCCCTGATTCTCACTTTCTGGATGGAATTGTCTGGTCCCATTGGCAGTGGGTGTCTTGTGGCTGGGGGAGAAAATATGGTGAGAAGGCCAAACATTGGGTTCACGAAACCAGTTTGCGATTGTCCACTCAGCCCGTCAATGGTGGGGCCGTGTTTCCCGCTCCACACATCGGGAACCTAATTTCAATACTTTAGCATCTCGTTATAAGCCCTGGTCACTGGAATCGTCCAACCACTCAAATTTACCGCCCACGTCGACGTGAATTCAGAACAGTGTGCTTCACGACTGCACCTGGTGACCTGAACTTCGAGGGGAGCTTGGAGGTGAGTGCACACAACCTTGCGCAGCACTCGTGAGCATCACCCATAGGCCATCACGGAATAGATGCCGCATATTTGGGAGGGCACAGGCAAGTAGCTTTTCCCCATCTGGCTTTCAGTGTGGTGTCAGGGCAAGGGCTCCAGTGCGGGTCATGCCAGGGGTGGGATGGTGGGAGGCAGGGTTGGAGGGCAAGGCAGTACAGACTGAAGGAAGTACATAAGCACATGCAAGTGGGGGGAGGATGGTGAAGGGGTGGAGGGTGAGAGAAGTGGCCGCGCACTTGGAAAAGCTTGTCGAAAGTGAGCATTCTTCTGCAGCTGAGACCGTTTAGCAGCAGCTCCATTGACATGCTGGGAGTCAGGCCGCTGAAGCTTTTCTGCCCAGTCAAGCAACTAACAGCATGAAAGTGCCACCAAATGCTCACCCCTCAGGGGCAGACTGAAAATTAATACACGTTTTAGGGGGCAGCAGAGCAATTGGCCCACTGGGTAAGTTGTAGAATCCCCTTGCGAAATGTGGCCATGGCGCAGTCACTGGTGGAGGCGCTCAGAGCCCCTTGCAATGTCTTTATTAAGATTTGGACCAGTATCCATCATGATTTAAGCTAACAGCACAGCTTTGCAATGCAGGTTAGGAGAATGGCTGTGTCTGAGCTGAGAGCACAGCATGCAGTCCAATGGCCGAAGCTGCTGCCAATTGGTCGGGTGGAGTGAGGCAGAGGTGGGTTGGGTTTCGGACAGCCAATGAGCACATTACACACTGGTCATCCAAGTGGTGGCCAGCACTCTCCTACATGCATGAAGGGGCCTTCAGCCTTAACCAAGAGAGGTTCTTTGGACACATAGGCTAAGCCATGCATCTCTCTCTCATCCTTCAGGAGGAGAACATCAGGATCATGGAGCCTGGTGATTTAGCGTGTGCCTCATGACCTACAGGGAGCAGAGAAGAAGAAGAAAAGAGCTTCTGAGGTACCTGGCTCGGCAAAAGGAGGAATCCCTCCCCCAAGATGAAGGGGCAGCAGGGCGTGCTGCACACACAGCTGAAGATCCACAGAGAGCCATCGCTCATAGGTGCCTCAGTAGACCCGGGGTCTATAGACAGAGCTTGTCACTGCTGCAGATGACCAAGAACCAATGTCCCCGAAGACTGCACATGTCTAGGAACTGGTTGGTCACATATGCCACCTGCTGCAGGATTTGATGCCATGGGGATATGGAGGGTATCCGCTGCCAGTGGCCATGAAAGATACCACAGTGCTCAATTTTCATGAATTGGCCCCTTCCAGGGCTCCACAGGTGAACTGTGCAGGATTTGGCAAGCCTTCATGCACAAGTGTATCCAAGAGGTCACGGACACCATATTTGCAAAGGCAGAGAACTTTCTGCATCTTGCCCAGGATCAGGAAAGCCAGGAAGCAAAAGCTCTGGGATTTGCCCAGATCTCAGGTTTTCCCCAGGTGCACGGTGCTATCAACTGCACTCAAATGGTGCTTAGATCTCCATGGCAACAAGCAGTCAGCTACATCAACTGTAAGGCTTTCCACTTGCTGAATGTTCAGCTGGTGTGTAACCACCACAAATGTATTCTACAGGTCGATGGACGATTCCCATGGAGCGTCCATGACTCTTACATCCTTAGCAGGCCTCAAGCCCTTGACACCTTCCAGGGTCCAGAGAGGCTGCAAGGTTGGCTCCTCGGACATAAAGGTTACCCACAGAGGACATGGCTGATGACACCCAGGCTGCAACCCAGACTTTGGTGGAGCAAACGATAAGCATTTTGCAATTGAGGTATTGGTGCATCGACAGGTTGGTGGAGCACTGCAATACAGCCCCAGGGGATGTCACGCACTGTCATCGCTTGCTGCGCGCTCCACAACCTGGCGCTGCCACAGGGAGGAGGAACTGGCCAAGGAGGAGATGAAAGAGCTGAAATTCTTCTCCGATGAGTAGGACGTTGAAGGGGATGGGGGTGACGAGGTCGTCGAAGGCAAGGATTCCCACGATGAGGCCATCACACTTGCCAGATGAGGCAGGTGCACTCGGGAGGCCCTCACAGCTGCATGATTCATGAAGGATGATGATGAGATGCAGTGGGGACAGTCCTGACATCCTCACCTTGCATCTGTGAATGCTTAACACTGCGTGGCAGTGCACATACCCTCAGTGCTCAGGCTCATGTCATGGCGACACAGCGGAGGCCCTAATAGTCATTAGATTCCAGGAGGGTGATGATGACATGCAGTGAGGACAGTCCATAGATCTTCACATAGCCTCTGTGAATGTATAGCTCCTGTCTGGCTGAGGCCAGCTCACTTGCACTCTGTGATCAGGGTCATATCATAGAGACACAGGTGTGAAACTTTAAATGCACCTGATCCTTTGTCAGCCTTCAGCACCTGAGCCCTTCAGGAGCACAGCATCACCGGTTGCAGATGCTGAAGAGATGGGGGCCAGCCCCACCCCAAAGCTGCTGAGAGCACACAGAGAATGACGGAACTCTGTCACGCCTGCCCACAACATCTGGCAGCAATGACAAGCACCATCAAGGTGCAGACGTCAGTAATGTGTCCAGGGAGTGTGAGGCCGGACCATCACTTTGGTCTGAAGATTACACACTGCACAGGGAAGAGGCCCTTGACTGAGATACCTGCCTTTATCTTGTGCAGGAACCAAGGTTTCACATCTGAATGATACAAACACTGCTCATAATAACAAGGAGCCATTGACAAGGAGACATTCTTGGGAGTTTATTTACAATGGTCAATATTAAGTACATGTGATTAACACCCTTCTGCCAAGTCTTGGTTCTCCCTGGGTATCCACTGCAGAGGTGGAGGCAACCTGCTGACTAGTACACACCGTTGTCTGTGATGACCTTGGTGGGCATCTTCTGGAAGGCCCAGTCTTGGAGGACCCTGGTCTGCTTTCGGGGTCCTGTTGTGTGGCAGTGGCATCCTCCTTGGCCTGTGGAGCTGGAGCTGCTGGGCCGGACACTCCCCATTCACCTGGGTGGATAGCCCCAAGGTGTGCACCTGCTGATCTTCTACCCTATCAGTGCCCGAGGGTCCCTGGCTGACTCCTTGAGAGGAAGGGGCAGCTAGAGTGAACTTGAGATGCCCCTCTCCTCTCCCATGTTGACACTCATGGATGCCTCTAAGTGCCTCAATGATGGAATGCAGCTCCTACGGCTGTGCAGGACCAAAGTCCTGGAGTAAGGTCTTCATGGTGGTTGCCATTCTACCAGTGTTGACCTCGGTGCATTGACATGCCGGCGCTATCACCTCAGACTGAAGGCAGACGAACTCTTCCATTGTACTTCGCAATCTAAGGAATGCAGTGGACATCCCTTCCCGATGTTCCCCAGCTTGCCTTTGCAGCTCCAACAAATGATGTATGACAATTCCAGAGGCTTGTCATCTGACTCGAACACAGCAAATTTCTGGTTTCCAGCGGTTCTCTGCGTGCGGGAAACCTGGGAAGTTCCAGCCTCCACCTGCTGTGGATCAGACAGTGAGATGTGCTCACCAGATTGTGGCCCTGATGCTACTCTAAAGCTAGGTCCCACTGAGGTGTGTGTCTCTGCACTGGTGGGGGTTGTGGATGAGCGCTGTGATGGGTATTGAATTAGGGTGTCATCAGATTCGTCTTCCAAGGTACCTTTGGGGTTTGAGTTGAGGACCTGGGTTATGGGCTCCCCTCAGCTGCTTTCCAGATATGAGTTTGAAAGCAAGAAGAGTTAATTAGTGCATGGCAGGGCACTGCGGAACAGGGAAAGTAACTCACAGCGTGGTTGTCCGATGGATGTTGCACTGCTGGATCCTCACTTGTTTGAGCACTGCTGACCTCACCGTCAGCACAGGAAAGATCCAGACCATGGTAGGTCAGCTGGATGATTCTATTTTCAATGTCTGTGATGACCTTGATATTGGGCATTCATCCATCTGTTTGCGACCTGCCCTTTTTGTCATGTGCCAGCTTGTCCTGCATGAATAAAGATGGAGAGAGTGTAAGCAAGGCGCCTGCCAGGCTAGATGATAAGGATGCCTGGCATGTGTGGGTGGTGGCCATGGCTGGGATGAGGGCATGATCCATAGGGCAGATGAAGGTGTATGTGGGAGAGTGAATGGTGATGTCCCTTGAACTGGCAGTGATTGAGGGCCCTGTGGATGTGTGATGGGTTTGTGAGCGTGTGAGTTAAGAGTGATAAGAAGAGTGAATTACACTGGCAGACTGGAGATGATCATTCACTCTTTTTGAGTACTGGGTGGCTGTTTTTGTTTGCAGGGCGTTGGTGCTGTCCACTGCTTCCACCGCCTCCCATGCTTGATTGGCAACCTTGCTTGCTGGTCTTTGCCCAGATGCCTGCTACATCCAGGGAGGCTCGAGGGAGGCGTCACTAAATTTGGGGGGCAGCAGTTTCGTCCCTTTGGCAACCATGACTTTCCAGCAGTTTCCAATCCCTCAGAGAGTACTAGCTCTGTGCAGGGCCGCCCCTTAAATATGGTGCCCGGATTACTGAAGGCCTGAGCTGATGGCAGGGCAGGCGAATCAGTGGCTGCTGCGCAAGCATTCTGGCACCTTCCCCATGAATGCATTGTTAATGAGACGGGATGCACCGGGAAGGGGACGATACGGCGCGATAAACAGCCATTGCGGCCGGTGGGCAAGACGACTTTTTTCGCGCCTGCTACCACATTTAATGCAAATCTGGGGTGATTCCGCCCTCTTTCTCTGTCGGGGGGAGTATCTGACTTGTATTGGGAACCTCCAGTAACACCACAGTTGAGCACTTTGACATTAGTGATGCAACTCTGGGCAACTATTAAACCTGTTGCCTCCCTTGCCAGCGGCACACATTGCGTCACTGTGCCACCTTTATTTTGGAACTGTTCATAAAAGAAACTGGGATGATAGGACACTTTAATTCTCCATGGTTTAAATCCTATATCCTCACCTTTCAAAACAGGGAAGCTCAACGACCGCTAAATCAGGCCATCAGTGATTGTTATTGGTGCTGCTTCGGTCAGGAGAACAAATTGTCGTGACATATGTCAACAAATGGGTGGGAGTAATTCAAAGGTCAAAAGTTTGTGCAAACAATTGTCTTTGATTGAACACAATATATTTACACAGGAAATAATTGGAGGGAAATGGGGAATATAGGCTTTGTGCAGTTCGGCAATGGTGACAGAAGGAATACTTCCATCAGTATATGTTTCAACGTTGTAAATGGCTTCACCAGATTTCCTCTATTTGATCATTTTAGTAAAGGGAGCAGCCTCTGCAGAGGGAACATTTGCCCATACTTCAAGATGTGAACTGTCCGTATTAACGTCATTGCATTAGTTGGGTGCACGATCCACTTAATTAATTTATTTTTTATTCTTTTCGCGGGATGTGGGCATCGTTGGCCAGGCCAGCATTTGTTGTCCGTCCCTAAAATCCTATCAAATTCACTCCACGGGAAGAGTTTTGCCCTTGTCGGGCGGGCTCGGCCAGGACGAGCGGGAGAGGTTAGGAAGCCAACCACCACCCGTGATTGGGCCGTGGCTGTGATTTCCCGCTGGCGGGCCAGTTAAGGCCTGCCCAGCATGAATCGCACGCTGCAGTGCTCAGTGCAGCCTGTGGAGGGCGGGGGAGGAGGGCGAGCGTGCAAGCTCACAAATGCGCACGGGTGCCTGCAATGAAAACTCCCTGAGGTCCAGAGCTGCTGCAGGGACCTGACGATTAAAAAAATTAAAAATAAAGAATATTGAAATGTTAAAAAAAGCATGTCCCCTCATGTGCAGGGACGTGTTATGAATGAAATTTAAACAATTTCATTTCATTTTTATTTGCTGTTGGGAGCATCATCCTGCCCATGGATAAGGTCTCCTAAACAATCCAAATGCCGCTTGGCCTTTTTGCTTGCCCGCCAACTAGAAGGTTGTACAGGCAGTGAACAATTGAACTTAATTATTACTTTAATGGCCTTAATGGGCCTTTTAATTGTTGGCGGGCACACTGCCAACTCCCACACGCACCTGCCGAATGAAATATCGTGTGAGTGCGTGATGACATCGCGACACTCACCCCACATCATCGTGCATCATTCTACGCTCACTCGGGTCGGGTGCACGCCTGCCCGACGAGTGAAAAATTCTGACCCATAGATATATTTCAGATTGCAAATAGCGATGCAATTTCTCTCTTTCTCTAAATGTCCTTGTACAAATTCCCCCTCACCTTATTCCTCACTCTTTTGAAAATTCAGATTTATTGCCCACTCAAACTCAGTAGAGAAGCCGTCGGGCCCTGTCGCATCCACTTTTGAGGCACTACACAGCCTCCTAATGCTCAAAAATGGGGGCTGATATGTGCAAGCTTCCAATACGACGCGTGCTAAATGCCCCCTTAGTAAACGGGTTTGTGTGCAGGCACCTAACAAGCACTAGCTGCAGGCAGAGCAGGCAGATTATGACATCACTCAGTGCGCAATGCTGATTCAACATCGTGCTGCCATTTTTGAACACCACACTCTAGCCCAAGCCCAGCCTAGTTGCAGGATTATTCCTCCTGGCTGCTGATTCAAATGCATCTGTTTTTGGATTGTACTTGGCTAAAGTTTCAACAGTCTACAGGAATGGTCAGGCTGGTGCTGAACTTCTTTTTTATTGATTTAAAAGCTTTATGGAAAGAAGAACTGCTTCTAGACCACGGTAGCATGGTGGGGCTTCCTCCCTGGAATTGAGCATGACTGGGAGAATGAAGAGAGGCCATGCAGAGCAAGACAATCTACTGGAAGAGGGAGGGGAGGAAGGGCTCTCAGCAGGAGGTCATAACAACCAGGGGACTTCAGGGAGCAATTCCCTTACCTTAACTTCAATGATGATCAATATTTGAGACATTTTCCGCTGTCTGGGCCATTTCGGATGAGCCTGGCTGTACTTAACTCTAAAGGTACCAAGATATGTGCTGCACGCTGCACAACCTGACCATTATAAGGGAATAGTCATGGCCGTCATCCAGCAGGTGAGAAGCTGAAGACCAGAGGTATGAGGAGGAGGAAAAGGAAGGGCAGGAGGAAGTGGAGTATATCCAGGAGGAAGAAATGCAACAGGAAATGGAGGAACACAAAGAGGAAGGAAGGCTACAACGTGGCCAGCCCCTTTCTTCCCGTGTTCAATATGATCAGTTAATTCATAAGCAACGTGAATAAACTCAATCACACTTCACCAACAGTCCCACACTCTACCTTTCTTCTATCACTAGCTATTACATTGACCTCTTTCTGACAACACAAAGAAAACCACAAGAAAATACAATTTTATACATTCAATCATGACAAAACTAAAATATTCACTCTTGTGCATTTCCTAATGCCTGTCTTCCATGTGCCTGTGCCTGACCCAGTGTCCCTATGAGGCACATCCCACTGGCTGCAGCATTGGTGACGGAAGGGCTGCTGAGCCTTGGAAGATGCCCTCAAGCTGAATCCAGAGGGCCTGGCTTCAGACGGCACCAATTCATCTTGGGATGCAGCAGTCTGGCCTGATTGACTGACGGGCAATATCAAGGCCACTGACGGAGTGGCAGAGGTGAGAGTGGGAAACCTGTTATTCTGAGAGAGGGCAACAGGCCATGCTGTCTGGAACTATTGCCACTTCCTCCAGGCAGTGCCTCAGCAAGGCTACTGAGCTTTTGGAGAGCAAATTGGTGGAAAGGCCGTTTGAACTGAGATATCTAGATATCTTGGCAGCAGTCTGAGTTTACAAGGCAGCAGTTCAAGCTTCCACCACAGGATTTAACCAGGCCTTTGATGGAAGCTCTGACATTATCCATCACCCATTCCATGTTAGAAAGGATGGGCTCCAAGGACATTAAGCAAAGGCCTCTGGCAGGGGTTCCAATGCACCAATTATTTGGTCATGTACATGGATCAACCTTCTTCAGTAATCTTGTCCATTGGAATCCTCATCTGAATCCTCGACAACAGAACTAGTGTGCAATATTGCCCGCTGGTGATCTAGCACCACCATTATCCTTCCCACTCATCTTAGTTTCTGCACTTGTGCTCGGCGTTTCCCTGTGGTAATCTAAGGTGTAATGCACCATTAAGAGAATGTGAGCAGATTGACCATGTGACTGTAAGACCCAATAGCTGTGTAGCACGGGCTACCATGTTAATGTTAGTCTGGAGGAGGGTCTGGTTGGAGAAGCACACATCATGTTAGTGTTCTGTTGTCTATGTAAGTAAATAGCATGTGCTTCATTTCATATTGGTCTCTGTGTCTGCAGTATATTGTAATCGACTCACCCACCGACAGATAGGTGTGCAACTGGTTCGCGAGCAAAGCGACCCCACAGTAGAACATAACTGGTGACAAGGCAAAACACGACCAGTCGACAACATCAAGGAAAGCCGTGAAAATTCCACTGAAGTGAATCAGCCGTACCTTGCAGGTCAATTGTAAGTAAAGCCCTCACCATAGTCATCAAAGTTAGTGCCCTTCAGTATGCCACAATTTGGCCGCGTTGAACTGTTTGATCAGACCACTGATGACTGGTCACATTATATTGAACATCTCGCGTTTCTCTTTTTCGCCAATGACATATCGGGGGAGGAGAAGAGGCAGGCGATCCTCTTACTGACATGTGGCAGTAAAACATACGGCCTAATTCATGGTCCAATGGCACCCAACACCCCAGAATCCAAGAGCTTTGATGAGTTGGTGAATCTAATGTAAAGCCACTTTCAGGCGAAACCCTCAGTAACAATGCAGCGTTTTAAATTCAATTCGAGGTGCCACACCCCTGGAGAGATAGCCGCTTGCTATGTAGCATCCTTAAAACAACTGACCGAGCACTGTGAGTTCGGGATGTCGATTAATGACATGTTAAAAGACTGATTAGTGTGTGGGATTAACAAAGACGCCATTCAAAAAAGGTTGCTGTCCGAAAGAAATTTAGACTTCAGCAAGGCGTTGGAGTTGGCGCTCACAATGGAGAGCACAGTCAGGGGTTCAGAAGCAATCTAGAGAGCACAAAATGGCGCCATGCATCGCATTGGGAGGGAAGCACCGGTTAGAAATGGCGTGGAAACACAGGACCCCGTGGAAAGACAGGAAACAGCCATCATTAACAGACCAGCAAAAAGTAATGGTTTAATGGATAAAAACCACATTAACAATGGCAGAATTGGAACCAGGCAGCCTGCAAACGAACGACAATTTAGAAAAAGTGAATGTTTCTACTGCCATCCCAATGGGCGCAATATGAGACACTGTAACGAAAGATTGAGGCAAAATTTCAAAAAAAAAGGCAGAAGTTGTGAAATTTATATAATGGAGGAGCCAGAAGAAACAGAATCAGATATTTACTCGCTACACAACTTAAAATGAGTAAAATAGAGCCACTCTACGTGACAGTGGAAGTCAACAGAAAACCCACTTGAATGGAGGTGAATACAGATGCATCCACAAGAGTCATAGGGGAACATTCATTTAACTATCTGAATGGAGGAGGCCACTCACTAAAGCTGGAATGCCAGACTAAAGACATATACTGGTGAAAACATACGAGTAAAATGTATATGCAGGGTTCCAGTACAATATGGAAACCAGTCTACTAATCTACCCCTGATGGTGATAGCAGGAAGAGGACCGAGTCTCCTCAAAAGAAACTGGTTAAGAGAGCTCAACCCTGAGAGATTACTGAGATCTCAATCAGAAGTAAGACATGTTGCTTTTTGCAAAAAGAAATATGTAAAGACTCAACAAAAGGAACTCATAGAGCTGATGCTTCGGGGCAGAGTGTGAGTTGAAGTCAGTAACCTCCAAAAAGAAAAAGAAAACCTGCATTATTGCAAGATTCCCTAAGATCCCAATTTGTGCCACTGAAAAGGTATGAGGAAGAGCAGAAAGAACTCCACATATCTCTGGCTGAGACGAAGAATCAATTAGCTGAAAAAGCACAACAATACGTAATTCCCCAGGAAACAACAAGCAAATATAAAAAGGAAATGGAAGAGCTGAAGAACCCGCTATGCGGAAGCCAAGAAGCCTTAAAGATAGAGACCCTTGAGTTTTCAAAGGAGCTAACGGATGAGGAAATGCTGGAAGACTCAAGCACTGAGATCACTCAAGTTGAGCTCATACCTGAGCCTAGTCTGGCCAATAGGGAAGTTGAAAAGAAGGCCAAGATGAAAGTCAGTGCTACCAAGAAAAAAACCCATCAAAAGAAGACATGTAAAAAGAGAAAGCGGAATTACTAACTCGGCCCCGAATTTCTTTTTTACACAACAGGAAGTTGATCATTTCGTCTCACATTTAACCTTGCCCAACATCCTGATTCTCAGGACCTGCCTGACAGTTGCCTTTCATATTGTTGAACTAGGAGAGGAGGTGCAGCAGGAGTGCATGCGATGGGGCCTGAAAAAGTGTGAAAGCATTTCTGTTGGAGCCTACGCCACGGGTAGAAGGGACTCCTCTTGCTTTGGAAGTACCTGTAGGACACGTTGAGCTGGAGAGAGTCGAAGAGACAAACTTACAGGTTCCTACTGGGGAACCTAGTGGTCAGATAACTCCTGAGAGGGAGGGCTCCGATAAAGCATTTGAAGCCGTAGCATTACGACAGTCGGCACATTTAAAAAAGCCTCCTGAGTGATTAAACTTGTAAATAGTTTATTTATGTAATTAGTTAATATATTGTTAATTGTACTTTCAAGGAAAGGGAGAGGGATGTGGTAATCTGAGGTGCAATGCACCTTTAAGAGAATGTGAGCGGATTGATCACATAACTGTGCGATCCAATAGCTATGTAGCGTGGGCTAGAATATTAGTATTAGTCTTCTGGTTGGAGAAGCACACATCATGTTAGTCCTCTGTTGTTCTGTGTAAATAAATAGCATAAATAGCACGTGCTTCATTTTATATTAGTCAATATATTGTAATCTACTCACCTGCCGACAGATAAACATCAACCAGTTCACAAGCAAAGCAACCCCACAGTAGAACATAACACATCCACTTGCAGATCTCTTCTCTATTCTAATCTCTAAAGTGCAGACTAAGAGCTGGTGGCTGTGAGTCAAGTGACAATGTCTCTTAATCTTCACTGTCTTCTTCATCAACCTGCACTGACTGAAAAGACTCCAGTTCTTCTGTATCTGAAATGAAAAAAGGGACAACAGTTGGGTTTTGGTGAGGGGAGAGGAGAACGTAAGAAGTCCGTGCTTGCACAATCTGCAGCTTGTGAGTTAGAAGAGATTGAGGGATAAGGGAAGGAGGATTAGATAGTCAGGCTCCCTCATCACTGATCCCTCCAGCCCAGCCAATGGCCAGAGTCTCATAATGGTCCTTCCCATGCTGGCTGGCACTGTCTCCTCCAAGGGGCTTTAAAAAAGGCAGATTGACGTGTCCTCCTCCAGCTCTTTTCTGCTTTCTTGCCTGCTGTTTTGCACCAACTTCTCCTTCTGGAAAGAGGGAAGTATATCAGCGAATGCCCTGCAATATGCACTGTGATGTGACTGTCATGTTGAGCAGCTACCAGTATGTGAAATCTGTTAGTTGTAGGTCTGAGGTTTACAACAGTGCTATATGTGGGGTGAGGTAAAGCATATGAATTGAACGGCTGAGTACTGATTTATAGTGAATGTTGGTAGATAGGTAATAGGGGCGTAGAGAATATACTATTAGAAGATGAAGTCTCTCACCTTGACAACTTGAGTTAGATCATTAAACTTATGCTTGTACTGCATCCATATTCTTGGAGCAATAAATATGGCATTGACCTTTACTGTCATTTGTTCCCACTGCCTTCTGAGCCATTGTCTGGAGGCCTTTCTGTTGAAACTGAACATCCCTCCTTTCTACAAAGACACCTGGTCCATTGTTACAAAAGACTTAGTGTCTTTTAAATTCATTCATGGGATGTGGGCTTCGCTGGCTAGGCCAGCATTTACTGCACATTCCTAATTGCCCTTGAGAAGGTGGTGGTAAGCTGCTCCCTGGAACCGCTGCAGTCCATGTGGTGTAGGTACACCTACAGTGCTGTTAGGGATGCAGTTCAGGGACTTTGACCCATCAGCAGTGAAGGAATGACAACATATTTCCAAGTCAGGGTGGTGAGTGGCTTGGAGGGGAACTTCCAGGTGGTGGTGTTCCCATCTGTCTGCTGCCCTTGTCCTTCTAGATTAAGCAATCGTGGGTGTAGAAGGTGCTGTGTAAGGAGTCTTGGTGAGTTCCTGCAGTGCATCATGTAGATGGTACACACTGTTGCCACTGTCTGTCAGTGGTGGAGGGAGAGAATGTTTGTGGATGGGGTGCCAATCAAGTGGGCTGCTTTGTCCTGGATGGTGTCAAGCTTCTTGAGTGTTGTTGGAGCTGCATTCATCCAGGCAAGTGGGGAATATTCCATCACACCCCTGACTTGTGCCTTGTAAATGGCGGACAGGCTTTGGGGAGTTAGGAGGTGAGTTACTCACCACAGGATTCCTAGCCTCTGACCTGTTCTTGTAGCCACAGTATTTATATGGCTAGTCCAGTTCAGTACCTGGTAAATGGTAACCCCCAGGAAGTTGATGGTGGGGGATTCAGTGATGGTAATGCCACTGAGTGTCAAGGGGTGATGGTTAGATTATCTCTAGGTGGAGATGATCATTGCCTGGCACTTGTGTTACTTGCCACATGTCAGCTCAAGCCTGGAAATAGTTCAGGTCTTGCTGCATTGGACATGGATTGCTTCAGTATCTAAGGAGTCGAGAATGTTGCTAAACATTGTGCAATCATCAGTGAACATCCCCACTTCTGACCTTATAATAGAAGGAAGGTCATTGATTAATCAGCTGAAGATGGTTGGTCTTAGGACACTACCCTGAGGAGCTCCTACTGTGATGTCCTGAAACTGAAATGATTGACCTCCAACAATCACAACCATCTTCCTTTGTTCTAGGTATGACTCTAATCAGTGGTGAGT
The DNA here is from genome assembly GCF_017639515.1 of Carcharodon carcharias. Classification (NCBI taxonomy): domain Eukaryota; kingdom Metazoa; phylum Chordata; class Chondrichthyes; order Lamniformes; family Lamnidae; genus Carcharodon; species Carcharodon carcharias. Next base: position 25,659,483 of record NC_054479.1, read on the forward strand.
TTTCCCACCTATTCCCATTGACTCTAGTTTAGCTAGGGCTCTTTGATACCACACTCGGTCAAATGCTGCCTTTATATAAGGTCAATCATTCTCACCTCACCTCTGGAGTTCAACTCTTTTGTCCATGTTTGAACCAAGGCTGTAATGAGGTCAGGAGCTGAGTGACCCTGGCAGAACCCAAATTGAGTGTCAGTGAGCAGCTTATTGCTAAACTAGTGCTGCTTGATAGCACTGTTGATGATCCCTTCCACCACTTTACTGATGATCAAAAGTAGACTGATGGTGTGGTAATTGGCCAGGTTGGATTTGTCCTGCTTTTTGTGTACAGGACATACCCAGGCAACTTTCCATGTAGCCAACTAGATGCCAGAGGTGTAGCTGTACTGGAACAGCCTGGCTAGGGGTGCAGCAAGTTCTGGAGCACAAGTCTTCAGTACTATTGCTGGAACATTGTCAATGCTCCTAGCCTTTGCTGTATCCAGTGCCTTCAGCCATTTCCTGATATTATGTGGAGTGAATCTAATTGTCTGAAGGCTGCCATCTGTGCTACTGGGGACCTCTGAAGGGGGCCAAGATGGATCATCCACTTGGCTCTTCTGGCTGAGGATTGTAGAAAATGCTTCAGCCTTATCTGTTGCACTGATGTGCCGGGTTCCCCATCATTGAGGATGGGGATATTTGTGGAGCCTCCTCCTCCAGTGAGTTGTTTAATTGTCCATCACAATTCACAATTGGATGTGGCCGGACTGCAGATCTTCGATCTGATCCGTTGGTTGTGGAGTCATTTAGCTCTGTGTATCATTTGCTGCTTAAGCTGTTTAACACGCAAGTAGTCCTGTGCTGTAGCTTCACCTGGTTGATAACTCATTGTTAGATATGTCTGTTGCTGCTTATGGCGTGCACTCCTGCACTCTTCATTGAATCAGGGTTGATATCCTGGCTTAGTGGTAATGGTAGAGTGGGGGCTATGCCAGGCCGTGAGGCTACAGATTGTGTTTGAGTACAATCCTGCTGCTGCTGTTGGCCCACAGTGCCACCTGGTTACCCAATCTTGAGTTGCTAGATCTTTTCAAAATCTTTCCCATTTAGCATGGTGGTAGTGCCACACAACACAATGGAAAGTGTCCTCAATGTGAAGGCAGGACTTCGTCTCCACAATAACTATGTGGTGGTCACTCCTACTGCTACTGTCGTGGACAGATGCATCTGGGGCAGGCAGGTTGGTGAGGATGAAGTCAAATATGTTTTTCTCTCTTGTTGGTTCCCTCACCACCAGCCGCAGACCCAGTCTAGCAGTTATGTCCGTTAGGACTCAGCCAGCTTGGTCTGTAGTGGTGCTACTGAGCCATATTTTGCGATGCACTGAAGTGCCCTATCCACAGTATATTCTGTGCACTTGCTACCCTCAGTGCTTCCTCCAAGTGGTGTTCAACATGGAGGAGCACTGACTCATCAGCTGAGGGAATGCGGTATGTGGTAATCAGCAGTAGGTTTCCTTGCCCAAGTTTGACCTGGTGCCATGAGACTTCTTGAGGTCTGCAGTCAATGTTGAGGACTCTCAGGTAACTCCCTCCTGACTGTACCGCCACTTCTGCTGGGCCTGTCCTGTCAGTGGGACAGGACGTACCCAGGGATGGTGATGGTGGTGTCTGGGACATTGTCTGTAAAGCATGATTCCATGAGTATGATCTTATCAGGCTATTGTTTGACTAGTCTGTGAGATAGCTCTCCCAATTTTGGCACAAGTCCCCAGATGCTAGTAAGGAGGACTTTGCATGGATGAGTTTGCCATTGTCGTTTCTGGTGCCTAGTTTGATGCCAGGTGGTCCGTCTGGTTTCATTCCTTATTGACCTGTTTTTAGTGATTTATATAACTGAGTGGCTTGCTAGGCCATTTCAGAGGGCATTTAAGAGTCAACCACACTACTGTGGGTCTGGAGTCACATATAGGCCAGACCAGGTAATGACGGCAGATTTCCTTTCCTAAAGGACATTAGTGAACCGGATGGGTTTTTACGACAATTGTTTCATGGTCATCATTACACTTATAATTTCAAATATTCTATTGCTCTCAGCATCACCGCCCAGATTCACTCATGAAAAAATCCCTACCACTTTTTTCATCCCTAAGGCACCTTCCCCTTTGAGAAGTGCGGGCTTCCTTTAAGTCATACCAGTCAAAACAACATCAGCGACAACGCTTGCGATATCCAGCATCCTGCTGATGTACGTAGCCAACGAACAGCACAGTGAGCAGCGATTCTGTACAGCAAATGTTTCAAAAGAGCAGGCAACGCCAATTCATTTGCCAGCAGGGCAATGAACGGTGCAGGTTAATCCTGTACAACGGTCCCCATGATGTTTTGAAATGTTGTCCAATTTCGCCCTCAGTGTTTTCTCCCCTATTTCCTCCACACCCCTGCCTTTTTCTCCTCTTTCAAACTTCAGGATTTTCAGCGCCCAATCTTGGCTTGCCCAATCTTTATCTTCTCTATATTTTAAACCTTATCAGCATCCTGCACTAACTTACCTTTGCTCCCTTTGTTTTAAAAATAAATGGTGTAACTCCAAAATAGCCGACATTAACTCCAGGAGACAGAGTTTGTCAAATGCTTGTACATCTGCTGCCCCATTTTGTGAGGAACAGATAGTATTGCAGGGTGGTTCGTCACAATTAATGACTAATCCAGCTCCTTTCTGGAGAAGGGGTGGGGACGATGGGATAGCAGCAAGTTATTTTAATGCAGGATGTCAATATTCATGCTCCCTGTGAGAATAAAAGCACTGATTTAATTTGTTTTAAAAATCAGATGGAAAACCCTGAAGGTAGAGTAAGTTTGAGTCCAGCGATGGCCCTGATCAGCTGGCCCCGAGAGGGTTCTGGGTTGTGGTTTTGGTTGTGGTTCAGTTGCTGTTCTGTAATTGGAGCAGCGAGGCGGCAATACTCCACTAGCTGAGGTGGAGTTAAATGGCTGGGAGCCCAGCATTTGGGCCCTGGCAGCAGTCACTTGTCAGCAGCACATCCAGTGAAACAGAGGTAAGAGGGAGGGGTTGGGGATGTTGGTGGTGAGTTGGAGTAATCAGCACGGGGTGGCTCGATCTGTGGCAATGCCTCCAAACCCTGCTCCCTCCTCCAGCCTGGCCTTCTGATGCTGCTGTCAGGGCCGGTGAAGGTTTTGCTGCCCCCCAGCCAGTAATTGCACTCACTGGCCCCCACTACCTGTGAAGCTGCTTATTTCATGAGACTCTCCATTTATGACCAATTGAGGAATTGGAAATTGACCTGAATCTATCGAGAGTTAATGCCTTGGTGACTTCTTTTTTCCCTCATGCTCACATCTGTGCTGTTTTTTCAAATCTGTGCGTGAGGCAAGTGGTGCTGCCCGTAGCCTGCAATTTCTTTGCAGTCTTCCAGTGGAAGCTCGGTCAATGCAATTGGCTGAGGAACTGTAATGAATCATGGTGGGGTTGTGGGGGTGGCGCAGAGTCTTGGAGGGTGGCAGAAACTAAGAAATGTGTGTTCTATTAACGCTGCTCTAGACTCAAGCTGCCAAGGACTCGAGTTAGTAAAAAAAAAGAAACTCTACAAAGCTGTCATAAATCTACGAGTGTTAAAGTACTTGGCTGTGTGAGGTACAGGCTGTCCCTGGGCAGATGTTAAGCAGTGGATTTAGGCTGAAGGATTTAGGAAATGGGACCACGCTGTGTCCCACCGAGATCCTCTGCTCCAGACTGATGAAGGATTGATTCAGATAAAATACCCCTGCCCCTCCTGACTGAGCTGCCAGCTGCCAAAGCATACACTGGTTCAGATTTTCCTGCAATGTCCAGAACAGCAATGTACAGCGATGAAGTCTGTCATCCAGTTTGCCCATTTCACTGTCAATAACTTACTCCATCTCTTTTTGCTTTTCAACTCGTGCACCACATGCGAATCAGAAGCAGTGCTGTCAATGGTCAATGGCCATGTTCACAGACTGCCAGGGCCACATTGCTTACTGTCCTGTCAGTTCAAATTCAACCTCAAATTAATTATAAAGGGAACAATGTGCGAGTATATCTGAAAAACTTCAATAAATAAACTAAAGCTCCTAGGGGCTAAAAAAAAATATAACCCTTTAACCTTAATTTATTTTTAACATGCTGGCATCAGACATGACTCACAATAACTGCAAGGCAATACCATTGTGGAGTTAAATTAGTGGATTCAATTTTAAATACAACTTAATGTTTTATCTTATATTCTGTAATTCATGTCCCATTTGAATCTACTACCAGTTTATCTTTAGTTCCTGTCCTGCATTGGACTTTGAAAGCACATAGCCTCCTGCAATCTCAACACCAGTCCCAAGCTCAAACTGAATTCAACCCTACCAAATGTTCCACTAAAAACACAAGGGCAAAAAATATATAAGATCCTGAGGGAACTTGACAAGGGTGGATGCTGAGACGATGTTTCCCCTTCTGGAGGAGTTTAGAACTAAGGGATACAGTTAAAAAATTAGGGGCCTCCCATTTAAGACTGAGACAAGGAGAATCCTTTTTCTCTTGAGTATCTTAGTCTTTGGAATTCTCTTACCCAGAGAGTGGTGGAGGCTTATGGTTATAAACTTAGAAACATAGAAACTAGGAGCAGGAGTAGGCCATTTGGCCCTTCAAGCCTGCTCCGCCATTCATCATAATCATGGCTGATCCTCTATCACAACACCATATTCCCAATTTCTCTCTATACCCCTTGATGCCAGTAATAGCAAAAAAATTATCAAGTTATTTCTTGAACATGCTCACTGAACTGGCCGCCACAGCCTTTTGTGGACAGAATTCCACAGGTTGACCACCCAATGAGTGAAGAAATCTGTCCTCATATCAGTCCTAAATGGCCTGCCCTGTACCCTGAGTCTGTGGCCCCTGATTCTAGACTGCCCAACCAGGGGATACATCCTCCCTGCACCATAGTCTGTCTAGCCCTGTTAGAATTTTATATGTTTCAATCATATCCCCTCTCATTCTTCTAAATTCTAGTGAATACAGGCCCAGTTGAACCAATCTCTCCTCATATGACAGTCCTGCCATCCCCGGTATCAGGCCTATTGAACCTTTGCTGCACTCCCTTTCTTAGGTAGGGAGACCAAAACTGCACGCAATATTCTAGGCGTGGTCTCACCAATGCTTTGTATAACTGCAGTAAGACATCCCTATTTTTGAACTCAAATCCTCTTGCAATGAAGGCTAACATATGCCTGTTTACTTTCAATGACTGGTGTACAAGAACACCTGGGTCCCTTTGTACATCCACATTTCCCAGTATATCACTATTTAAATAATACTCTGTCTTTCTGTTTTTCAGACTGAAGCATTTAACTTCACATTTATACACCTTATACTGCATCTGCCATATATTTGCCCACACACACAACTTGTCTAAATCATCCTGAAGCCACCTTGCATCCTCCTCACAACTCACAACCCCACACAGTTTTGTGTCATGAGCAAACTTGGAAATATTGCATTTGGTTCCCTCATCCAAGTCATTTATATGTATTGTGAACAGTTGAGGCCCAAGCACTAATCCCTGCGGTAGTCACCACCTGCCATCCTGAAAAAGACCTATTTATTCCCACTGTCTGTTTCCGGTCTGTCAACCAATTCTCAATCCATGCCAGTATGTTACCACTGATCCCATGTGCTTTAATTTTTCCCACTGGCCTCTTATGTGGGAACTTATCAAAAGCCTTCTTGAAATCCAAATACACCACATCCACTGGCTCTCCCTAATCTATTCTACTAGTTACATCCTCAAAGAAACTCCTGTAGACAAGTTAAGCATGATTTCCCCTTCATAAACCCATGCTGACTTTGTCTAATCCAGTAATGCTTTCCAAGTGATAAAAACAAAAAACTGCGGATGCTGGAAATCCAAAACAAAAACAGAATTACCTGGAAAAACTCAGCAAGTCTGGCAGCATCGGCGGAGAAGAAAAGAGTTGACGTTTCGAGTCCTCATGACCCTTCAACAGAACTAGGTGAATCCAAGGAGAGGGGTGAAATATAAGCTGGTTTAAGGTGGCGGGGGCGGGGGTGGGGGGGGGGCGCGGAGGTGGGGTGGTGGGGTGGGGGGAGACAAGTGGAGGGGGGGTGTGGTTGTAGGGACAAGCAAGCAGTGATTGGAGCAGATAATCAAAAGATGTCACAGACAAGAGAACAAAAGAACACAGAGGTGTTGAAGTTGGTGATATTATCTAAATGAATGTGCTAATTAAGAATGGATGGTAGGGCACTCAAGATATAGCTCTAGGTGGGGGGGGGGGCATAAAAGATTTAAAAATAATGGAAATGGGTGGGAAAAGAAAAATCTATATAAATTATTGGAAAAAACAAAAGGAAGGGGGAAGAAACAGAAAGGGGGTGGGTATGGAGGAGGGAGTTCAAGACCTAAAGTTGTTGAATTCAATATTCAGTCCGGAAAGCTGTAAAGTGCCTAGTCGGAAGATGAGGCGTTGTTCCTCCAGTTTGCATTGGGCTTCACTGGAACAATGCAGCAAGCCAAGGACAGACATGTGGGCAAGAGAGCAGGGTGGAGAGTTAAAATGGCAAGCGACAGGGAGGTTTGGGTCATTCTTGCGGACAGACTGCAGGTGTTCTGCAAAGTGGTCGCCCAGTTTACGTTTGGTCTCTCCAATGTAGAGGAGACCGCATTGGGAGCAACAAATGCATTAGACTAAGTTGGGGGAAATGCAAGTGAAATGCTGCTTCACTTGAAAGGAGTGTTTGGGCTCTTGGACGGTGAGGAGAGAGGAAGTGAAGGGGCAGGTGTTACATCTTTTGCGTGGGCATGGGGAGGTGCCATAGGTGGGGGTTGAGGAGTAGGGGGGGATGGAGGAGTGGACCAGGGTGTCCCGGAGGGAACGACCGCCATGGAATGCCGCCGGGGGAGTGAAGGGAAGATGTGTTTGTTGGTGGCATCATGCTGGAGTTGGCGGAAATGGCGGAGGATGATCCTTTGATTGCAGAGGCTGGTGGGGTGATAAGTGAGGACAAGGGGGACCCTATCATGTTTCTGGGAGGAAGGAGAAGGCGTGAGGGCGGATGCGCAGGAGATGGGCCAGATACAGTTGAGGGCCCTGTCAACGACCGTGGGTGGAAAACCTCGTTTAAGGAAGAAAGAGGACATATCAGAGGAACTGTTCTTGAAGGCAGCATCATCAGAACAGATGCGACGGAGGCGAAGGAACTGAGAGAATGGGATGGAGTCCTTACAGGAAGCGGGGTGTGAAGAGCTGTAGTCGAGGTAGCTGTGGGAGTCGGTAGGCTTGTAATGGATATTGGTGGACAGTCTATCACCAGAGATTGAGACAGAGAGGTCAAAGAAGGGAAGAGAAGTGTCAGAGATGGACCACGTGAAAATGATGGAGGGGTGGAGATTGGATGCAAAATTAATAAAATTTTCCAAGTCTCGACGAGAGCATGAAGCAGCACCGAAGTAATTATCAATGTAATGGAGAAAGAGTTGTGGAAGGGGGCCGGAGTAGGACTGGAACAAGGAATGTACCACATACCCCATAAAGAGACAGGCATAGCTAGGGCCCATGCACGTACCCATAGGCACACCTTTTCTTTGGAGGAAGTGAGAGGAGTTGAAGGAGAAATTGTTCAGTGTGAGAGCAAGTTCAGCCAGACAGAGGAGAGTAGTGGTGGATGGGGACTTTTCAGGCCTCTGTTCGAGGAAAAAGCTAAAGGCCCTCAGACCATCCTGGTGGGGGTTGGAGGTGTAGAGGGATTGGATGTCCATGGTGAAGAGGAAGTGTTTGGGGCCAGGGAACTGAAAATTGTTGATGTAACATAAGATGTCACGAGGTTTTCCACCCACGGTCGTTGACAGGGCCCTCAACCGTGTCCGGCCCATCTTCCGCGCATCCGCCCTCACGCCTTCTCCTCCCCCCCAGAAACATGATAGGGTCCCCCTTGTCCTCACTTATCACCCCACCAGCCTCCACATTCAAAGGATCATCCTCCGCCATTTCCGTCAACTCCAGCATGATGCCACCACCAAACACATCTTCCCTTCACCCCCCCCAGCGGCATTCCGTAGGGATCATTCCCTCCGGGACACCCTGGTCCACTCCTCCATCCCCCCCTACTCCTCAACCCCCACTCTGGCACCTCCCCATGCCCACGCAAAAGATGTAACACCTGCCCCTTCACTTCCTCTCTCCTCACCATCCAAGGGCCCAAACACTCCTTTCAAGTGAAGCAGCATTTCACTTGCATTTCCCCCAACTTAGTCTAATGCATTTGTTGCTCCCAATGCGGTCTCCTCTACATTGGAGAGACCAAACGTAAACTGGGCGACCACTTTGCAGAACACCTGCGATCTGTCCGCAAGAATGACCCAGACCTCCCTGTCGCTTGCCATTTTAACACTCTGCTCTGCTCTCTTGCCCACATGTCTGTCCTTGGCTTGCTGCATTGTTCCAGTGAAGCCCAACGCAAACTGGAGGAACAGCACCTCATCTTCCGAGTAGGCATTTTAAAGCCTTCTGGACTGAATATTGAATTCAACAACTTTAGGTCTTGAACTCCCTCGTCCATCCCCACCCCCTTTCAGTTTCTTCCCCCTTCTTTTTGTTTTTTTCCAATAATTTATATAGATTTTTCTTTTCCCACCTATTTCCATTATTTTTAAATCTTTTATGCGCCCCCACCCCCACTAGAGCTATACCTTGAGTGCCCTACCATCCATTCTTAATTAGCACATTCGTTTAGATAATATCACCAACTTCAACACCTCTGTGTTCTTTTGTTCTTTTGTCTGTGACATCTTTTGATTATCTGCTCCTATCACTGCTTACTTGTCCCTACAACCACACCCCCCCTCCACTTCTCTCCCCCGACCCAATTCCCCACCCCCACCCCCCGACCTTAAACCAGCTTATAGTTCACCCCTCTCCTTGGATTCACCTAGTTCAGTTGAAGGGTCATGAAGACTCGAAACATCAACTCTTTTCTTCTCCGCCGATGCTGGCAGACCTGCTGAGTTTTTCCAGGTAATTCTGTTTTTGTAATGCTTTGCAAGTATTCTGTTACCACGTCTTTTATAATAGACTCTAGCATTTTCCCCACTACTGATGTTAGGCTAACTGGTCTGTAATTCTCATTTGTTTTGCTCCCTCCTTTTTTAAATAGTGGGGTTATATTTGCTACCCTCCAATCTGCAGGAACTGCTCCAGAGTCTATAGAATTTTGGAAGATGACTGCCAATGCATCCAATATTTCCAGAGCCACTTCAAAAATACATTCAAGGCTGAGTTAGACAGATTTTTGATTGACAAGGGAGTCAAGGGTTATGGGTGGCAGACACGAAAGTGGTGTTGAGGCCACAGTCAGATTAACCATGATCTTATCGAATTGTGTAGCAGGCTTGAAGGGCCAAATGGTTTACTCCTGCCCCTAGTTCTTGTGTGTTTTTGTGTTCTATTGTTAGCCATATCCAGCGATGGCATTAAATTTATTTACAATGGAGTAAAGAAAATGAGCGGGGCCAGGCATGGGGCTGAGGGGGCAGCGGTGGTGTTGGAGCAAGTAGGTGGTGTGGGCAGAGGCATGATGCAGAATTTGATGTAGGCAGATTATGTGACTTCAACCACCTACAGAATCAGAGGATGCGGGTTTAAGACTAATGAGCCTCAAATAGCACAAGAGATTATAAGACCTTACTCCAAATTGTGGATTTGTGGAGCAGGCTTCCTGATATGTTTTGTTGATTGACTCCTTCAAAAAGTAGCTGAATAAATTATTGGTGGGGACTGGGAAAAGAGGATGCACAGATGGACCAATCAAATACCCTGTGGGGCACCGCGCTTGGGCTGCTTGGGTAGGGCAGGTGGGTGGTATAGCTATTGTCTGAGGATGGCTGAATAATGGACTGAAGGATTTGAAGAAATATGCAGACGGTTCAGCTATTGTAAGCTCTCTCCCCAGTGGGGCTTTGCAATTCCCAATACTATTATGGGGAAGATTTGGGAATGTGCAAGTTAACATTAAGCTTTTATGGGCCCAGGATAAATACCCTGATTGTCCTTCCCTAATCTCAACACTGGTCAAGGGTCAGTCACAAGGTCAACTATTTGAACACTGTTCCAGAAGCAAAGCCATGATCTTGCCAATGCCTGTCCCTTTATGAGGCTCAGTTACTCAGTGAGCACCCTCCATATCTGACTTAAATATCATCAGGCTCTTTATAGCAACTATACCTGCAGGCTGAATAGGAACTGCTTGAAAGCACCATTAAATCACAAGGGAGGCAACACAAGCAGCAGTCAGTCAGTGAATCACAGAGTCAATGATGAGTCACTGGCATGGTGTGTAGGAGCTGCATACCATTTCTAGAAGGCTGTACATCATAAATGCATGCATTAGGGTGGGAGATGTACATTGTGGATGTGGGAGCTGTGTGTGTCAAGTTGAGAGATGTAAATCGTCTTGGGGTGGGAGATGTGTTGCACGCATGAGAGATGTTTGGGATTTATAGTTTTCTGCACCTAACTGAGCTGCTGCACAAAGGAAGAGCAGCTCTGCCATCAGCCAGGCCTGCTTTCAAAAACTCAGTCCTCAACCATGGAGGGCACAACATCTACCAAGAGCACTTGTATAGAAGATGTGAAGCAGCTGTACAATGCCAGATGCCATCAACAGTACCTGCTTTGATTTGGTGCTCAATGATAGTGAAGACTTTCTAAATTTAATGTTGCAGCAGACTGTCCCATCCTGTTGATCTTGTGGATTGTCAGTTGAAAACTGACACCCTTGTATCGCTGTATAGCCTTCTGAGGATGAGCTGAGGTGCATCATTTGGGCAGTATAGAGGGAGTTCTATTCTGCACCTGACCTCTGCTGTTTCTGACTTTGTGGTGCTTGGCTGGCCAGTTGAAGGGCACTCAATGTAATTTGTGCTGTCTGAAATAAAACATGGAAATATATCTGTCAGTATACGGAAGAGAAGTTTTAACATTCTGAGTAGAGACCTTTCATCAGAATTTCGATGCGCTGTGAGCTGTACTTGGCCTGAGGATATTTGATGCTGTTTTTGGTATCCGCACTTCCTCAGAACACGGGACTCCATTTGAGAAGATGCTTACCAATCACAAGATTAAAATGAATTTATTACGAATTTCCATGTGTGATGAGATATCAGAGCTGGAAATATATTCTGCATCCATTAGATTAAGAGCTCACTGCTCTTTAACACTCAGGCCCGGATTTTCACTCCTGGGCCTGGTGCACAGGGTAGGACATTTCCCGGCTCTGCCAATCGGACCAGGGAAAAGGAGGCCCAGAAGATCAGATTTTTGTTCTGGGGGTGGAGGCGGGCAGGATTAGGATTTGAGGCCTGCCTCTGTGCTCCAGCACTGTGTTGTAGTTATTTAAAAAATGATTAAAACAAAGAACAGCCCCCACCCCTCACCCCTTACACAATCTCCATGCCAACTTATGCTACCTGAGACCCACCCATCCACATGACTCATCTTACTTGCCATGCCACCCTATGTCCTTCTACCCATCCCCAGCAGCCCCTCATACCCTCCTATGCCACCCTATTCCCCATTCATCCCCAAGGCCCCTTATAGCCCCATGCCAACTTAGTGCCAACTCAAGACAAGCCATGCCCCATCACTCTTTGTCCTTTCCCCCTCCATGCTAATTCACTGTACAGGAATATCAGAGTGCTAATATCCACTTACCTCAGGAGCCAAGCTGCCATAAAATAAGCTATGCCTATTGATGACATCACTATTTAAAAAGCACTCATTGATTTAAAAAATATTCAATACATTGAAACTCCTTCAACTAATCTCTTATGAAAAGAAGCTTTTCTACTCTATAACCACTTGGAGCTGTCAGTCAAACTGCTCACTTACCAGTTCAGTTGTAAAATCAGTCATGCAACACAAATGCTATAATGATAGACTTCAGGCTTATGTCAACAGACAGAGTGAAATAGCAGTTATTAATTTTTAAAAATCCCATATATTTACTTTTGAATTTAAAGTTCCACAGACTTAAATCCTTTGACAGCTTTGGCAGTTCCAATGAACTTTGACAATTCCACTGAGTTTGACAGTTCCCCTGACCTTCCCCTCTCCGATGCTGAATGTTCAGTGCTCAACAAAGGATTTAGTTTCATACCCTTACGTCCTCATCTCAATGAATTTTGGGCTCGGCATGATGCTGAACTCTTCTTCCGCCGCCTTTGTCACCGTGCTCACTTCTTTGGGCAAGAGTCCTCTCCCCATTCAACGGATCCTTTTACCCACCTCCAATATTCTCCCTCCACCCGGACCCTTCCCTCTGGATTCTTACCTTCCCTTGATCTTTTCATTGAGAACTGTCAACATGGCATTAGTCGTATCAATTTCTCTGCTCCTCTCACTCATTCTAACCTGTCTCTCTCTGAACTTGCTGCACTCTGTTCTCTCAGGTCCAACTCTGACATCGTCATCAAACCTGCTGACAAGGGTGGTGCTGTTGTTGTCTGGCGCACTGACCTCTACCTCGCAGAGGCTGAGCGTCAACTCGCAGACACTTCCTCCTACCTCCCCCTGGTCCATGACCCCAACACTGAACATCAAGCAACTGTTTTCAGGATGGTTACTGACCTAATCTCCTCTGGAGATCTGTTTTCCACAGCTTCCAACATGATAGTTTCCAAACCTCGGACAGCCTGCTTCTAACTCCTACCCAAAATCCACAAACAGGACTGTCCCGGCAGACTGATCGTGTCAGCCTGCTCCTGCCCCACGGAACTCATTTCTTGCTATCTTGACTCCATTCTCTCTCCCCTTGTCCAGTCCCTTCCCACCTACATCTGTGATTCCTCTGATACCCTACATCATATCAACAATTTCCAGTTCCCTGGCCCTGACCGCCTCCTCTTCACCATGGACATCCAATCCCTTTACACCTCCATCCCCCACTGGGATGGTCTGATGGCTTTCTGCTTCTTCCTCGAACAGAGGCCCGAACAATCCCCATCCACCACGACTCTCCTCCATCTGGCTGAACTTGTTCTCACACTGAACAATTTCTCTTTAAATTCCTCTCACTTCCTCCAAATAAAAGGTCTGGCTAAGGGTACCCACATGGGCCCCAGCTATGCCTGTCTCTTTCTGGGGTATGTGGAACATTCCTTGTTCCAGTACTACTCCAGCCCCCTCCCACAACTCTTTCTCCGGTACATCGATGATTACATCGATGATTACTTCAGTGCTGCTTCATGCTCTCGTCTGGACCTGTAAAAATTTATTAATTTTGCTTCCAATTTCCACCCCTCCATCATTTTCACATGGTCCATCTCTGACACTTCCCTTCCCTTCCTTGACCTCTCTGTCTCAATTTCTGGTGATAGACTGTCCACCAATATCCATTACAAGCCTACCAACTCCCACAGCTACCTCGACTACAGCTCCTCACACCCCGCTTCCTGTAAGGACTCCGTCCCATTCTCTCAGTTCCTGTGCCTCTGTCAGATCTCCCTGCCACTTGCCATTTCAACACTCCACCCTGATCTCATGCCCACATGTCCGTCCTTGGCCTGCTGCATTGTTCCAGTGAAGCTCAATGCAAACTGCAGGAACAGCACCTCATCTTCCGACTAGGCACTTTACAGCCTTCTGGACTGAATATTGAGTTCAACAATTTTAGATTATGAACTCTCTCCTTCGTCCCCACCCCCTTTCCGATCCCCCCCCAATTTTTTCCAATAATTTATCTAGTTTTTTCTTTTCCCACCTATTTCCATTATTTTTAAATGTATTTCCATCCATTGTTTTATCTCTACCTTTTAGCCTTTTTTGATTCCTTCACCCCACCCCACCCCCACTAGGGCTTTCTGTACTTTGCTCGTCCTGCTTTCTACCCTTAATTAGCACATTTCTTTAGATAATATCACCACCTTCAACACCTCTTTGTCCTTTTGTCTGTGACATCTTTTGGTTATCTCCACCTATCACTGGCCCTCTATCCAGCTCTACTTGTCCCACCCCGCCTTAAACCAGTTTATATTTCACCTCTCTTCTATTTTTACTTAGATCTGTTGAAGGGTCATTTGGACTCGAAACGTTAACTGTGTTCCTCTCCGCAGATGCCGCCAGACCTGTTGAGTTTTTCCACGTATTTTTGTTTTTGTTTTGGATTTCCAGAATCTGCAGAGTTTTGCTTTTGACAAGTTCTTTGACAGGTTGACAGTTCCAATGAATTTACACACTTTTTACACAATTCCAAAGGGTACCTGACCTACCCCAAAGGTTGTCTTAACTCTCCCAAAGGTGCCCTGGGGCCATATCCAAAGGGGTACCTTATCTCTTCAAAAGGTACCCTGGCTATCCAAATGAATCCACAAGGTTCAGACCTGCACCTACCTGAGCTAATCAGCACATATGGGTTTCAAGCACCTACCTCACCAAAATCACACATATTTGATGGCAGCTATTGATTTCTATGCCTTCAGGAACCATGGATGTATAATTTATAACTGGCCCCCATTTTCCCCCTCCTGTGAAAATGGTGGAGGCCGAGTTCGGGGATGGGACTTCCAGATTTGGGCCTCTGCTGGTGTTTTCACCTCTCCATCTACGTGAAATTCAAGCTTCATTGTGTGAGGGTTAGCACATGTGTGCTGTGCTCGTTAAGATTTAAACATAACACATTCAGACAAACCCTACTAATCCCCATCCCTTTTGTTTCAAGCTTTACAGAAAGCCTCATTAAGCACTCCTCACTTAATCACGGTGCATTTCAATGTTAAAGACTTCTCCTCAAGCACCTCTCCTGGCATATTTATTCTTAACAAAACATAATTACAGGAGTATTGCTGGCATAAAGAGTCCCCAAACACTTAGTTTCAAAGGCCTTTCACACTGTCTGGAAATAAGAACAGCCTGTGCAATGTGAGAAGTCCTTCAGTGTATTAAGGAGAACCATATTCACAATACCTGACTTGGTAAAACAGGAGCAGTCAGCAGCACAGGAGATTCAATCTTGGCACAACTGTCAGAGCATATGCATGCAGAGACTGAACAAAAAGTAGATTACAATGTGGGGTGTATCAGAGAGTGCTAGAGTGAGGGGTGTACCATGCAGGTATGTCAGAGTGCTACAGTGAGAGGTGTATCATACAGGTATATCAGAGTGCTACAGTGAGGGGTGTGGGATATATGAGAAATTGATACAATGAGGGGTGTGGGATATATCATAGAGTATTATAGTGAGGGGTGCAGGATATATCAGAGTATTATAGCGAGGGATGTAGGATATATCAGAAACAGCTACAGTGAGAGGTGTGGGGTATATCAGAAAAGGTTATAGTGAGGGATGTGGGATATATCAGAAAGGGTTACAGTGAGGGGTGTGGGACCAATCAGAAAATGTTACAGTGACAGCTGTGTGATATACCAGAAAATGTTACAGTGCATGATGTGGGATATATCAGAGTATTATATCAAGGGATGTGGGTTATATTAGAAAATGTTATAGTGAGGGGTGTGGGATATATTAGAATGTATTGCAGTGAGGCGTGTGGAATATATCAGGAAGTGTTCCAGTGATGGTTGTGGGATATATCAGAAAATGTTACAGTGACAGGTGTGGGATATATCAGAAAAGGATACAGTGAGGGATGTGGGATTTATCAGAGTGTTAGAGCGAGGGGTGTGGGATATATCAGAAACTGTTGCATTGAGGGATGTGGAATATATCAGTGTATCATAATGAGAGTGTGGGATATATCAGAAAATGTTACAGTGAGGGGTGTGGGATATATCATAGAGTATTATGGTGAGGGGTGTGGGATATATCAGAGTATTACTGCGAGGGATGTAGGATATATCAGAAACAGTTACAGCGAGAGGTGTGGGGTATATCAGAAAAGGTTACAGTGAGGGATGTGGGATATATCAGAAACAGTTACAGTGAGGGATGTGGGATATATCAGAAAGAGTTACAGTGTGGGTGTGGGACCAATCAGAAAATGTTACAGTGACAGCTGTGTGATATACCAGAAAATGTTACAGAGCCATATGTGAGACATATCAGCGTATTTTATCGAGGGATGTGGGATATATTAGAAAATGTTACAGTGAAGGGTGTGGGATATATCAGAATGTATTGCAGTGAGGTGTGTGGAATATATCAGAAAGTGTTCCAGTGAGGGGTGTGGGATATATCAGAAAAGGATACAGTGAAGGATGTGGGATATATCAGAAAGTGTTACAGTGAAGGGTGTGGGATATATCAGAAAGTGTTACGGTGAAGGGTGTGGGATATATCAGAAACTGTTACAGTGAAGGGTGTAGGATATATCAAAGAGTGTTACAGTGAGCTGTGTGGGATCGATCAGAAAATGTTACAGTGATGGGCATGTGATAAACCTGGAAATGTTACAGTGCGGGATGTAGGATATATCAGAGTATTATATCAAGGGATTTGAGTTATATTAAAAAATGTTATAGTGAAGAGTGTGGGATATATCAGAAAGTGTTACAGTGAGGGATGTGGGATATATCAGAAACTGTCACAGTGATGGGTGTGGGATCTATGAAAGTGTTACAGTGAGGAGTGTGGGATATATCAGGAAGCGTTGCAATGATGGGTGTGGGATATATCAGAAAATGTTACAGTAAGGGGTGTGGGATATATCAGAAAAGGATACAGTGAGGGATGTGGGATTTATCAGAGTATTATAGCAAGGGGTGTCAGATATATCAGTGAAGGTTACTTTGAGGGATGTGGGATATATCGGAGTATCATAGCGAGGAGTGTGGGATATATCAAAAAGTGTTACAGTGAGGGGTGTGGGATATATGAAAGTGTTACAGTGAGGAGCGTGGGATATATCAGGAAGTGTTGCAGTGATGGGTGTGGGATATATCAGAAAATGTTACAGTGAGGGGTGTGGGATATATCAGAAAAGGATACAGTGAGGGATGTGGGATTTATCAGAGTATTAGAGCAAGGGGTGTCAGATATATCAATGAAGGTTACTTTGAGGGATGTGGGATATATCAGAGTATCATAGCGAGGAGTGTGCGATACATCAGAAAGTGTTACAGTGAGGGGTGTGGGATAAATCAGGAAGTGTTACAGGAAGTGGTGTGAGATATATCAGTAAGTATTACAATGAGGGGTGTGCGATACATCAGAAAGTCTTACAGTGAGGGGTGTGGGATATATCAGAAAGTTTTACAGTGAATGGTGTGGGATATATCAAGAAGTGTTACAGTGAGAGATGTGGGATATATCAGGAAGTATTACAATGTGGGGTGTGGGATATAAGACCATAAGACGTAGGAGCAGAAGTAGGCCATTCGGCCCATTGAGTCTGTTCCGCCATTCAATGAGATCATGGCTGATCTGATAATCCTCAACTTCACTTTCCTGCCTTTTTCCGATACCCCTTGACTCCCTTAGTGATTAAAAATCTGTCTATCTCAGCCTTGAATATACTTAACAATCCTGCCTTTACAGCTCTCTGTGTTAAAGAATTCCACAGGTTGACTACCCTCTGAGAGAAGAAATTCCTTCTCATCTCTGTTTTAAATGGGTGCGCCCTTACTTTGAGATTGTGCCCTCTGGTCTTAGACTCTCCCACAAGGGGAAACAACCTCTCAGCATCTACCCTGTCAAGCCGTCTCAGAATCATATATGTTTCAACAAGGTCACCTCTCCTTCTTCTAAACTCCATTGAGTACAGGCCCAACCTACTCAACCTCTCCTCAGAAGAAAATCCCTCCATACCCAGGATCAACCTAGTGCACCTTCTCTGGACAGCCTTCAATGCCAGTAAATCTTTCCTTAGATAAGAGGACCAAAACTGTTCACAGTATTCTAGGTGTGGTCTAACTAGTGCATTGTATAGTTTTAGCAATAGTTTTAGCAAGACTTCCCTATTCTTACACTCCATTCCCTTAGAAATAAAAGCTAACATTCCATTTGCCTTCCCTATTACCTGCTGAACTTGTATGTTAGCTTTTTATGATTCATGCACGAGGACCCCCAAATCTGTCTGTGCTGCAACTTTCTTCAGTCTTTCTCCATTTAAATAATATTCAGCTCCTCTATTCTTCCTGCCAAAGTGCATAACGTCACATTTTCCCACATTATATTCCATCTGCCAAGTTTTTGTCAATTCACTTAACCTGTCTATATCCCTCTGTAGACTCTTTGTGTCAACATCACCACTTGCCTTCCCACTTATTTTTGTGTCATCCGCAAACTTGGCGATAGTACATTCATTTCCTTCATCCAAGTCATTAATATATATTGTAAATAATTGTGGCTCCAACACTGACCCCTGTGGCACTCCACAGGCTGCCATCCTGAAAATGCTTCCCCACACCCACCTCCCCAACCCATATTCCAACTCTCTGTCTTCTATTAGTTAGTCAGTCCTCTATCCATGCTAATATACTACACCCAACACCATGGGCTCTTATCTTAAGTAGCCTCATGTGTGGTACCTTATGGAATGCCTTTTGGAAATCCAACTATATTACATCGACTGGTTCCCCTTTATCTACCCTGCTTGTTACCTCCTCAAAGAATTCTAATAAATTTGTCAGGCATCAATTCCCCTTCATGAAGCCATGCTGTCTCTGCTTGATTATATTATGCATTTCTAAATGCTCTGCTGTTACATCCTTTATTATAGATTCCGACATTTTCTCAATGACAGATGTTAAGCTAACTGGCCTATGGTTAACTGTTTTTTGTCTCCCTCCCTTTTTGAATAAGGGTGTTACATTGCTTGCATGCCACACATTAACATACCTTCTCTTTAAGACACACATTGTGTTCTCATGGCCAGCCCTGGTCCTCGTGAACTACAAGATGCTCAGACACCATGAGGCCCTCAAGGTAACAAGTCATTACTAATAAAGATCAGACTTCAGCTTCAGTCCATCCTCGCTCTTACCCCATTGCTCCCCTCAAAATTGTCTAAAGCTACGATATGCACTTCCTGAGCATGCTCAAAGGCTTCATTGACCTACAAAAATCACCATTTGCAATTAGCATCACATGTCTCATCCAGTGTTTAGGTGATGAGATGCATCGAGCTGCATCCCAACATTGTGATGAGAGCCTTGTGGCCGCAATACAGACAATTACAGGTTGAGAACGATCAAGTTTGTAGGTTCGGGTGCTAGGGCAGTAACGTGGCTGAGAGGGGTAGAGTTTCGGTACCTTGAGGTGGCAAAGTGCTCCCACTTATTGGTGAGCTCAGCAGATGTACGCTCGGAAAGTCAGAAATGCTGTTGGCAGACAGGAGCTCACAAGCTCTGAGTATGGGCTCAAAACATGAAAACCCTGTCGGAAGAAAGAGTTGCATGATTTATGACCCTTCTCCAGGCGTAAACAAATCACACCTTGTATACTACACCTTAACCTTTCAAGAATGCAGATGAGATCAGAAAACACCTTTGCCTCAATCTTACACAGACAAGAATAAACATGATATGAAGCAACAAAGCATGTGAATATGGTTCCTTCCATAAGCACACAACATTAAGGTTGATGCATCAATGATATCGGGAATGATCTGAAAAAGGAGCAAACGCTGTGATGATATGGAAGCACAATACATAAAAGAGAGGCCCATGATAGTGGCATCTGAGAAAGTGGAGGGAGGCACTATGGTGTCGCAACCGATTGACAGCAACACAGCTCATCATGAAAAGGAAGCAAACACAAGATATCAGAATATGTGACAGTTAGGGGTGTGGGATATTTTGGAAAGTGTTACAGTGAGGGTTGTGCGATATATCACAAATTGTTACAGTGAGGGGCGTGGGATATATCAGAAAATGTTACAGTGAGGGGTGTGGGACATATCAGAGAAGGTTACAGTGAGGGATGTGGGATATATTAGAAATTGTCACAGTGAGGGATGTGGGATATATCAGAAATTGTCACCCTGAGGGGTGTGGGATATATCAGAAATTGTCACAGTGATGGGTGGGGGATATATCAGAAAATGTTACAGTGAGGGATGTGGGATGTATCAGAGCATTATAGCGAGGGATATGGGACATATTAGCAAGTGTTACATTCAAGGATGTGGGATATATCAAAATGTGTTGCAGTGAGGCATGTGGGATATATCAGAATGTGTTTCAGTGAGGGATGTGGGATATATCAGAGTATTATAGCAAGGGGTGTGCAATATATCCGAAAGCATTACAGTGAAGGGTGTGGGATATATCAGGAAGTGTTACAGTGAAGGGTGTGGGATATATCAGGAACTGTTACAGTGATTGGTGTGGAATATATCAGAAAGTGTTTCAGTGAGTGATGTGGGATATATCAGATTATTATAGTGAGGGATGTGGGATATATCAGAAAGTGTTACAGTGAGGCATGTGGAATATATCAGGAAGTGTCACAGTGAGGGGTGTGGGATATATTAGAGTATTATAGCAAGGGCTGTGAGATATATCAGAAAGTGTTGCAGTGAGGGGTGTCGTATATATCAGAAAGTGTTACAGTGAGGTGTGTGTGATATTTCAGAGTATTATAGCAAGAGTTGTGCGTTATATCAGAAATTGCTGCAGTGAGGGGTGTGGGATATATCAGGAAGTGTTGCAGTGATGGGTGTGGGATATATCAGAAAAGGATACAGTGAGGGATGTGGGATATATCAAAAACTGTCACAGTGAGGAGTGTGGGATATATCAGGAAGTGTTGCAGTGATGGGTGTGGGATATATCAGAATATGTGACAGGGGTGTGGGATGTTTTGGAAATTGTTACAGTGAGGGGTGTGGGATATATCCCAAATTGTTACAGTGAGGTGTGTGGGATGCATCAGAAAGTGTTACAGTGAGGGGTGTGGGATATATCAGAGAAGGTTACAGTGAGGGATGTGGGATATATTAGAAATTGTCACAGTGAGGCGTGTGGGATATATCAGAAATTGTCACCCTGAGGGGTGTGGGATATATCAGAAATTGTCACAGTGATGGGTGGGGGATATATCAGAAAATGTTACCCTGAGGGGTGTGGGATATATCAAAGCATTATAGCAAGGGATGTGCGATGTGTTAGCAAGTGTTACATTCAAGGATGTGGGATATAGCAAAAGGTGTTGCAGTGAGGCATGTGGGATATATCAAAATGTGTTTCAGTGAGGGATGTGGGATATATCAGAGTATTATAGCGAGGGGTGTGCAATATATCTGAAAGCATTACAGTGAAGGGTGTGGGATATATCAGGAACTGTTACAGTGAGTGGTGTGGAATATATCAGAAGGTGTTACAGTG
Source organism: Carcharodon carcharias (assembly GCF_017639515.1). NCBI lineage: Eukaryota > Metazoa > Chordata > Chondrichthyes > Lamniformes > Lamnidae > Carcharodon > Carcharodon carcharias. Next base: position 25,680,791 of record NC_054479.1, read on the forward strand.
TGTGATGTGGGATATATCAGATTATTATAGCGAGGGATGTGGGATATATCAGAAAGTGTTACAGTGAGGCATGTGGAATATATCAGGAAGTGTTACAGTGAGGGGTGTGGGATATATCAGAGTATTATAGCAAGGGCTGTGGGATATATCGGAAAGTGTTACAGTGAGGGGTGTGGTATATATCAGAAAGTGTTATAGTGAGGTGTGTGTGATATTTCAGAGTATTATAGCAAGAGTTGTGGGATATATCAGAAATTGCTACTGTGAGGGGTGTGGGATATGTCAGAAAGTATCACAATGAGTGTTGTGGATATATCAGTAAGGGTTACAGTGAGGGGTGTGGGATATATTAGAAAATTTTATAGTGAGGGGTACGGGATATATCAGAGTATTATAGCGAGGGCTATGGGATATACCAGAAAGCGTTACAGTGAGGGGTGTGTGATATAACCGAGTATTACAGCGGACGCTGTGGGATATACCAGAAAGTGTTACAGTGAGGCTTGTGGGATATATCAGGAAGTGTTATACTGAGGCGTGTGGGATATATCAGTATTACAGGTGAGTGGTGTGGTGATATATCAGAGTGTTACACTGAGGGTTGTGGGGTATATTGGAGAATTTTGCACTGTGTTGTGGGGCATGTCAGCATGTTATAGTGAGGGATGCACTGGACTCAGTCTCAATTTGGTATCGAAATGCTAGAGTGTCAATTGAATATAAAACCGTCTGACAAGGACATGCTCGGCTGAAATAACCTGCGGGCATTCACTATCTAGATTCACACACAGAATGGCCATTTGGGTAAGTTACTTGAGGAGACCCAATGCATGTGGAACAGCACCCCAAAGCAGTCAGTGCCTTCAGGAGAGAAAATTGCAAAAACATAAACCCTCTCCAACATTCAGATGGTAACACATCAATAATTAGAAACACATGACTTTAGTACCTATGGGGGAACATGCGGGAGTATTCCACATTGACAGGCCTGGGCTGCTGTGCACTGACAGAAGAAGATGGTGAATTCATCATCACAGAAAACAAACCTTGTGTGTGTTTTCTGGCAGTCGTCAGTGTGAGGGTTCTTCAGCAGTCTCCTCCAATTTGCCCCCAGCAGTATTGCACACAGTGTAATTGCTTTGTGCAGTGTACACTGGCACTCCTGATCACTGCTATGGCTAATTTCCTCCAAAATCGACCAATTCAAAGCTAAATTGAGATGAAAACAAACCGCAAATACTCTTGTCATATCCAATTCAATTGTGAACTGTTGCTGGTGAAGTAATGGAGTAATTCCTGTACTCTCCTTAGATCATTACAAGGTGAACATCTTTTCCTTTTCACTGTATTTATTTTTTATTCCTTGTAAGAATAACAAACAAGTTCTGGAGAATATTTAAAAGCTGCGATTCATTATTTGTTTCTCATCTGACTTCTACATAAGGGAAAAACACAACTGCTTTCCCCTGTGAAATGATTTTTCTTCCAGTTTGTGTCTGTGGTGCTCCTTCTGTTCTCACAGTCCCGGCTGGCACTCACGGAGCTGCCAAGGGGGGTTGTGCCCATATTTGGTCTTTCTCTCCACCTGCCGCCTGTTAGGTGGAGGAGCTGATGTTAATTGTGTACATGTGTATGCCGGGTAACTGGCTTGCATGTACATGCATGAACTTGACATGGAAAAAATGAACATAAGATATAATTGCACTCTCCTTTTCACTTGTCAGTATGCCGGTTTCTCTGTGTGTGCCCGTGTCTCTGCCTGTCTGGTCCTGTGTCTCTCTGTGTCCTATCAGGGTGTTGCTAACGAAGCTGTCAGCCAACTGACACAGGTTGAGGACTGTGTGTGACTAAAGTAATAGTGTTACATTTGAAAAGTCTCTATGTGTGGGGCTGGCAGGGAGGGGTGAATGCCTCTAACCCATCGATCATGGCTTGCTGCTATTAAAGTTCAGTAAGGATCCAGACTGCCTGCATTGTGGGTGACTGGTACACATAGCTCCCCCCTCCAGCTACGTCAGAGGGTTAATGGCATGAAAGTCACATGATTGCCAGACCCTCTAAATTGGAGATAGGATCCACAGTACATTGTGCAGGCAGGAGCAAGAAGTTGCAAAGAGATATAGAACAGACTAAGCAAGTGAGCCAACTGTGGCAGATGCAGTTCGGGTGGGAAGTGTGAGCTCACCCACTTTGGATCTAAAGAGGGCACTTCATAATATTTTCTAAAGGGTGAAAGACTGGGAACTGTAAAAGAGCACAGGGGTTTGTGTATCCATGTATACAAATCACTAAAAGCTAGAGGACAGGCACAAAAAGTAATCAAAAATGCTGATGGGAAGTTGGCTATTGTCTCAAAGCAGTTGGAGTACAAAGAGGAGGAATTGGTGCTTCAAACGTGCAGAGTCTTGGTTAAACCCCATAGAATTAAAGAAACATAGAATGATACAAGAAAAAGGCTATTTTTGCCCGTGCAGTGCTTTGAAAGAGCTATCCAATTAGTTCCATTTTACGGAGTGTGGTGTTCATTTTGGGCATTGAACCTGAGGAAAGATATATTAGCCCTGGAAGGAGTACAGCACAGATTGGCCAGAATTGACAGGGCTAAAAAATTTGAATGATCAGGATAAATTGCATGAACTTGTATTCCTTTGAGTTTATATGGTTGAGGGGGCGAACTAATTGAGGTGTTTAAAATTCTAAGAAGGATTCCATTGAGTAGATACAGTACAACTATTTAATCTGGTAATGGAATCCAGAAAATGAGGGCATAATAAAATTAGAGCAAAGGGGGCATGAAAATCTGGGACTCTGTACCCCAAAAGGCTGTGGGTGCTAGAACAAGTTCCATGATGAGACGGATCAGATTTTTGTTAGGTAGGGATAACAGGGGACTAGGGATCAAAGGCAGGCAAATAGGATTGAGGTACAGTTCAGCCATGTTCCAAAGAATGGCGGAACAGGTTCGAGGGACCTGAATGGTTGATTCCTGTCCTCCTGTCAGTAACATTCTTCCCCAGTATTTAACTTGTTCCCAAAGTCTAACATCACTGTGAAGACATCACGCTCAGCAAAAAAATTCGCTAAGACCAGAGTGCAGTCTCTAACTGTGCCCTAACACTATCTGAACTTAGGGTGTCACTTCAGCAAGATTCCATGCTGGCAGTGTAGCCTTACAAAAGTTAAGCCCCTAAAATCTAACCTGGCTCCTAAAGTTAAATATTGAACCTGACAGTAAACTTCCAGGAGGTCACAGTTTGTCTTTATTGTTTTGCAGTAATCGTCAAGTAGGATTTCTATTTAGGAAACTGGGAATAAAATGGTGTTTGAAGGGTGAAATTAATGCTGATGTTTTACTGCATTAGCTGCTGTCGCCGGAGCAGCTCCCATCCTTAAGTGGTTCACAGCAGCTGCTTGACTCCAGGCTCCAATAGCTCATCTCTGTAGGCCTCTCACTTTCAGCAGGCTAGAGGGCAGAGGTTTGAAGTGTCAGAAATAAAGTGCTCCACTACCCCTGCTTGCTTTCCTGCCCATTTTCATTGGCCTCACTTTCCTTGCTTGGCCAGGAACATCAAGCCTCTCTCAGCAGGCCAGCAAAACATGCCACTTGTTGATAATTCCCATCGTTCCTTGTTGCCGGGTTTAATGATAGAATAATATTTACTGAGTAAACTGCTCTTGAGAACAGTATAAGCGCCATAAAATGCCTTTAATGTGCAATGAGTGTTAAGAGTGCTGAGGAGGGATAATGTGACAACTGTAGAAAGTAATCTGATTTGGCTCTTTCTGGGGCAATTGGAGTGGAACAGGCTTGCGAGAAAAGGCTGAGGATCTCAGGGAAAGCTGAAAGGAGTGGAACAGCAGGGGCAGATTATGTCTAAACAGAATGATGAGTTACTTTACATCTGCAGAAAGTCAAGCTGTGATCAGATGGCAAGGCACTGGGCAGCCAGCAGCCACTGGCAACGTTGCCTGCTTCTGAAAAAAGCCTTTGTGTATCCTTATACAGAGAAAGCATATGCTGCCTGCAGACTGCATCCATGGCTCTCCGCGTCTCATCTGAACTTGTACTTCCAAGATTAAAAAGGGGAATGTTTCTCATTTCTGTTCCTCTGATGGAACGGCATTATAAAAACTAGAACCCTGTTATTGGTATTTTTATTATCTCAAAATGGATCAGCCCTTCTGCTCCAGTAATCGAGCAAACTCCTTCTCAATTTTCTCCCCTCCTCTTTTGGAGTTGCAGCCACTTGCGGCTCTCCAGACATGTTCACACCCCAGTACCACGCCCAAGCAACCATTTTCATGTGTGAGTTGAGTAAGCAGAGACAAGCTTTTCAACTGTGGGAGGCATCAGCCAAAACTGTCCTCACCTGCCAGTTCCAAACACACATTTTCCAGCAGGGTGTGGGCGGGAGAATGGTCAAGCCTAGGAAACCTGACTGATTCTCACCCACTTCAAGCCAGGAGCCCTCAGGCCCACTGTAGAGATCAGCTGACACAGCCCAGAGATTGAGCTATAACAATTTGCACTTGGTAGGATACCTTTGGGGCATTTTGTGTGATGGAGCTGAAGGCAATAGATTCCGTGCAGAGATTTGGGCAGGTGACAGAACACAGTTGAAACAAAAGGTTTAAGAAAATGTTCAAAGGCTGGGAGAAATGTAAGTAGGACAGAAGAGTCAAGGGAGAATGTTCCGAAGTGAAGAGATGTGATGGCTGTAGGCTCTGTCACTGATGGCGGAGTAGAGGGAGACACCTTAGGCCAGAGCATTGGTCATACACTGTAATTCAGGATTGTGGGAAGGCAGGGCTTCTGTCATGGAGAGTTTAGGGCTACAAGAAATATGCTGGACAATATCTACAATTAAAAGTCCATTAGCCCTGCTTAGCATCTGAGAACTAACTATCAGAGGTATTAACAGGGAACCTGTTGGGTAATACAATGGTGGACTCCGTGTCTAGGCCTGAATGTGATTTACTGCGGAAAGCTTGATTGGTAGTGTAATGTGACCCTGTCTAACCTGGGCTGGGAAGGGAGAGGCCCTAGTCTACACTGTACGGAGATCAGATAGCACATGAGACTGAGCCTAATCACCACATCAATGCAGCCTATTTGATGGTGTGGGTGTGGGAGGTGAGAGAGGCTGGAATGTTTTGTGGGGAGGGGGTGGAGTGGGGGGTGAAGGAGAGCAACAATCACTGTGTCAAATCATTAAATTCTTTAACGTATCTTTTAACAGAACAAACTTCATCCAGGGCCCCTGGAATGAAGAGATTTTAACTTCAGTGTGACTCCGTTTGTGTGTTTGCCTGTCAGCTGCATGCATTTCTTTCTCAATCTTTTTGATGACAAATATCATTCTTAACATCTCCCCAGTGTTGATGGTTCTGGCCTGTTTGGTTGTGAGGGGTAATCCATGTGATGGATAAAGAGATAGTTCTGAATTATACCTGAATCTTTAAAGCTCCTGACTGTAGATTGAGGGCTAGTAAATATCCGAGATGTGTCTGTGTGTTGGCAGCCCTCAGGTGCATGTTGTGAACAAAGGGCTGGGCTGCTGCATATTTAACAGCCAATACACTTACAAAGAGGATGCTTGACAAATTCACCGACTCTCTGGTATTAGCAAGAACTGGCCTGCACAGAACACTGGTTCAGAGCTGGAGGGAATCCTATGATGACAAAGAGCAATTTGGAGAGCGCAATCATGTGACGACTGTAGAAAGTAATCTGATTTGATGCAGTCTGGCGGGAGTCACTGGGAATGATCAAGCACTCTGTCCGATTTCCCCCACTTAATCTGGGGGATTGAGGCTAGTTTTGCATTCCAATTGCTGCTCTGGCTCAGATCAGCCAACATGGCACAGAAGTGGGCCTGGCATCTTCCTATAGTTTGTGTGGGTACAGGCTGCCTTTAGCATTGGGCGAGCTATTCTTTCATGTTGCAGCGGGAGGATGTGGTTTCAAAATATAGAAGCATAAAAAGATTTAAGGCACAAATGAAGGCCATTCAGGCCCATCACAGAATCACAGAATCACAGTGCAGATGAGGCCCTTCAGCCCATCAAGCCTGCACCGACACGGGAGAAACACCTGACCTACCTACCTAATCCCATTTACCAGCACTTGGCCCATAGTCTTGAACGTTATGACGTGCCAAGTGCTTATCCAGGTACTTTTTAAAGGATGTGAGGCAACCTGCCTCCACCACCCTCCCAGGCAGTGCATTCCAGACCGTCACCACACTTTGGGTAAAAAAGTTTTTCCTCACATCTCCCCTAAACCTCCTGCCCCTCATGTTGAACTTATATCCCCTTGTGACTGACCCTTCAACTAAGGGGAACAGCTGCTCTCTATCCACCCTGTCCATGCCCCTCATAATCTTGTACATCTCGATCAGGTCGCCCCTTGGTCTTCTCTGCCCCAACGACAACAACCCAAGTCTATTCAACCTCTCTTCATAACTTAAATGCTTCATCCCAGGTATCTCCTCTGCACCCCCTCCAGTGCAATCACATCCTTCCTATAATGTGGTGACCAGAACTACACACAGTACTCCAGCTGTGGCCTCACTAAAGTTCTATACAACTCCAACATGAGCTCCCTACTTTTGTAATCTATCGTGATTGTGCCAGCTGAAAAAGAGCTACAATCCAATCCCACCTTCCAGCTCATGCTCTGTACCCCTGTAAGTTACAGCACGTCAATTGCCAAATCTGAGTGTTGTTTAAATGAGATGAGGGTTTCTGCCCCTGTCACCCTTTCAGGCTCTGAGGTCCCGACCTCCATTCTCTAGATGAATAAATTACTCCTCAATTCCCCTCTAATCCTTCCACCAAATACTTTAAATCCATGGCCTCTGGTTATTGACCTCCCTGCTAACTGAAATAGGTCCTTCCTATCCACTCTGTCCAGGCCTGTCATAATCTTGTACACCTCAATTAAATCTCCTCTTAGCCTCGCCTATAGCAAAGAAAACAAATCCAGTCTATCCAATCTTTTCTCATAGCTAAGATTCTTAATTCCTGGCAACATCCCCTGTACCTTTTCTAGTCCAATCATAGCCCTCCTTTAATGCACTGACCAGAACTCTACAGAGAACCCTAGCTGCAGTCTAACTACTGTTTTATACAGTTCTGGCATAACTTCCCTGCTCTTTGACTCTCAACTATTTAAAAGTGGTTACTTTTATTTTTAACTTGCCTCATGTTGGCTCACCCCAACTGAGAGGCCACAGAGCTGAACAGTGTCGTCTTCAACCTACTGCTGAATTTTCCGTCAACTGGCATCCCTGGCCTGGTGCCAGTGGCAAACACACCTCAGTTGACTTCAGGTGGGTTCGATAACAGGTGCCTGACCTCAAATCCTGTCATAATCTTCAGATAAGTTGAACATTACCCTTACAGTAAGAAACATTGGCAAACATTTTCCATTTGTTTTCAAACGTTTGACGTGACTGACTTGACTGAGTAATTCATCATGTGAAATATTTTGAGATGTTTTGATGTGATAACAAACAAAACTTGTATTTATGTGGTACCTCATCAGATCTCTGAGAAACTTGGCAAAACGTGTAACATCCAATAAATAGCTTTGAACTCGTCACTTGAAAATGTGTCACATCACAGTGCATAAGATAGAAAAAGTAGCATTTATATAGAGTCTTATCTTAAATCTCGAGTCTTTATGGACAATGGATTACTCTGAAGTGCTGTGAAGTTTGCTATGTATACAAACAGAGCAGTTAGTTTGTGCAAACCAAGATCCTACAGTGAGCGGTGAGAGAAAGTTGTCTTGCTGATGTGGGTTGAGGGAACAATTTTGGCTATGATACCAGGAGAACTCCCAGCTCTTTAAATACAGCAGGGCTGGAAGTGTAACATCTAGCAGAACCACTAAAACAAGCCGATGGGACTGAGGTTGAACGCCCTTGGATGGGGCGGATTGGGGATGGGGAGGGCAGCACCTCTGACAATGTGGCACTCCCTCATTACTGCACTGATATAGTGATTGAGATTACATACTCAATTTTTGGAGGGGTGAGGGAAGCTTGAACCTACAACATAGTGAGACTAGCTGAACCAAGCATAGCAGCATTCGACTGGATGTAATGCATGTCTCCTCCATCTCCCTCACATCCTCCCCATAAAAAATAACAGTAACACCATTTACCTGACCTCTGTTCCCAACACAGTGCTCCTGCCTTTGAAACTGTCCAGAATCTTCATTTTGGCACAAAAGATAAAGGGTCAGAAATTGGGTGGGGATGGGGGTGGTGATATTTCACTCCAAAAAGGTAAAGCGGGCACCTCCCACCAACCCCCTCCCCCTCCCCAATCTCTGTATTTGCACATTCACATTGCCTGTTGGTTAGTTTCAATATTATTTGCTAATTACAGCCTTGTATGGGTTTAATTAGGAAGAAATGCTCTCATTTTACTGTTCAAAGCAGGCGAGAATTGATGCAACTCTCTCTCTCTCTCTCCCCCTCTGTGGCATGGGCGTTGCTGGGGGGGTGGCACTGCTGGGTGCTAATATATATAATATACTGCATATATAAATAATGCAGAGTGGAGAGCTCTTAATAATGTAAACTGCTTCATCAGTCTGATATGCCCCACTCCCCCCTGTTTCATAGTCCCTTTTAATATCAGTGAGGCAGCAAGCAGAATATTTTTACTGTTTTGTTGGAGGCATCTGTTACTTTACACAGATTAATAAAAGTTCGAGGATCATGCTGGTTTCATTTGCGTTGATTTGCATATTAATAGCACGCATATTAAGCAACTACTTCAGAGGAAGAGCTGAATAATTGAGGGCACCAATCCCGCACATTTTAACTCAATGTACCTCATCTATATTCCCATAACACCAGGGAGATTCGGTGTGATGCTAGTCTGGTTGAAATTACCAAAAACCAGACCCAATTTGCACTGACCTTTTGATAATACATTTAATTAGGCCCACTGATGTGTAATGCTTCTGTTTGTGGGCCTGACTAGACACTGGCAGGGTGAGAGTGGTTGCACAGAGCCCCTGATACCCATTACCTGTATTGTGCCTGGACTGGGAATAAACGCATGCCCAGGCCACTGCTGAAAGGCACAGATTGATGTCCCCAGGAACCTTGGAATGTCAGGTCAGAGGTTGCTTGCGAAACTAGCTCTTCTCGTGTGAACGTGGTTTTTCTATTAATGCAGTAAATGTTTTCCTTTTTTCCCCTCCAGTTCTCTGGCCAAGGGGCCCTGCATAGTCCACAGGTGCTTGACCTCCCTCCAACACCTCTCCAAGTTCTTGTGTTTTATGCCAGAGCCCAGGCAGTGAGTGCTGACAAGTTACTCAATCCCAGCCAGGCAGCAAACAGCAGCAATTTACATTGCGCCTTAAACACTGCAAGATGCTGCGCCAAAGGGCAGATTGGACACTGAGCAACAATGGGGAGAAGGTCAGAGGGGGTGATGGGAGTTGTCATTGGTGCAAAAGGTTTTGAGGAGGCTTCAGATGGTGAGGAACCAACGAGGTGGAGAGGGTTTAGGTGACAGTGAATCCCAGAGTTGGGTCATGATTGCTGTGATCGAAGGCCAAGTAGAGAAGTGAGCAAGGGGGTCATGTAGTAAACCCAAGTTAGAGGAGGCAAGTGTGCAAACTGGGACATTAGTTTGGAGAAAGTTACACAGGAGCTTCTAGGGTGGAACACGCTCATGGAGAAATCTATGAATGAGGAAAAGAATTCCAAAATCACGGAGCTGGAGGACAAGAATTCACAGGAGGCTGTTGGGGATTAGAATGAGCAGGACTCTGAATGGGATAGGTCTGATGTTTGAGTAAGATTGGAGCTTGAGAGGATCGGTTGGTAGGAAATTGGAAAATGCCGAACTTCGACATTATAAAGGAGTGGGTTCAGGGTGAGTTAGGGATGAGGAGGGCTAACCTCTTGGCAGTGGTTTGGGTGACAGACTGGACATGAGGCTCGAAGCTTTGGCTCAAGCAGGTCACCAGGGTTTTGTGCTGTTGACTTCAGCCTGAGTGAGCAGACTGATCGTTAAGGAAGCAACGTTTTCGACAAGCACAGGGCAGGGTGACTTTGTTCTTGCTGGTGCTTTGAGGAAGGCGACTCAGTTCATCGACGACCTCGATGTCAGGCAGAACACATAGTAGTCAGAGAGGGCAGGAGGGCATCACACTGAACTCAAGTGTGAGTGGTGATAAGGTATTACAATTAGTGCCTGTTATGGTGAAATAAACTCCTGCCCCTGATCTCTATGGAGTCATTCCAGCTTGAAAGTGCATGTATATTGATGTTGAGTGAGAACAAGAACAAGCTCAGCCGTGATGCATCCCACAGTTGAATAACCAGGGTACATTTGCTGCTACATTCATATGTAAAGGATGGTCGCTTGCATGGGCTGCTTGGGGAGCAGCAGGATCCATATCCCAGCGTAAGTCGCCACCTTCAGGACAGGAGGGGAGCAAGTGGCAGTAGAGAGAAAATTATATTATCCGGAATCCATGCAGAACTGAACTGAGTGAATCTCTCTCTAATCTCTGATTTATTTTAACTAATTGTACTTCTTTCTGCATTTACACAGTATAATCGGAGAGACTTTAGGTTTAGCTCTTGACATCCATTGCTTGTCTCCTGATGGTCTCTTGATGTTTTTTTTCATTCCAGCTGATCACAGCAGCAGTATAAAATCTCCCCAGCGGATTTTGCTTAGTTACAAATTACCATTGAAAAATGAATTGCCTCGACAATATCTAATGTTTTGTGACATACCACAAAATACAAGCTCAGTACGCTGAGTGGGGAAGGTGGCGCATTGGAAATATTAAATTAAGCATTCTGAGAGCTGCGAGTAATTCAGTTTTCTGCTCTGTTGCTCGTGGTTTGCTGGAGTGGATGATGTTCCAGGGCACAGTCGAGTTTGTAATAAGTGGACGGAGCTCGCGTATCAAGTTTCTGCACTGTTCAGGCAGACCTTCCTGCTCTCCTGCCCATGGAGTTGATTTAAGGCAGATTCAGACAGAGGCTGCATTCAGGTGCTGGGCTTTTAGTCTCCATAGGGTAGAGCTGAGCTTGGATATGTGGCAAAGGGGGACGTGGGGGTGGGGAGACATGAGCACGGGAGGTAGATGGACACTTTAGAGAGGTGGCTTATTTATGATACATTCTGGTAAAATGTTAATAATCCTGACCTGGAATAATGAATTTAATAAACTTATTCCCCTCAAATCTGAAGATATCAGCCTACAAATTAGGATCAGTAGGCCACTCAGCCCCTCGAGCCTGCTCTGCCATTCAATAAGATCATGGCTGATCTAATTGCAACCTCAACTCCACATTCCAGCCTACCCCCGATAACCTTTCATTCCCTTGCTTATCAAGAATCCATCTACCTCTACTTTAAAATTATTCAAAGCCTCTGCTTCCACCGCCTTTTGAGGAAGAGAGTTCCAAAGACTCACGACCCTCTAAGAGAAAATAATTCTACTCAGCTTTGTTTTAAATGGGCAACCAATTATTTTTAAACAGTGACCCCCTAGCTCTAAATTCTCCCAGAAGGAGAAACTTCCTCTTCACATCCACCCTGTTTAATGTTTAATTACAAAAATGTGAAATCCTATTGAAAATGTGCTGGATCAAAAGTCATAAGAAGTTACACTGTCCTGCCAAGCCAAGTGATGTCATGGCTTACGTATCACACATTAGCCAATCATGTTAGTGTCTCACAGAGGTAAACGTATATACCAGTGAAGGGACTGATGGTCGCCTTTGTTTTGAGGCTGCTTTGCTATGCTTATGAGTGCCAGTGAAAAGGTGTTGTGTAGAAATCCATAAGTGTGCCTCTGTCTTGCTTTTCATTATTATTGGCATTTGAGTAATAGCAGTGCAGCTCTGAAGATATTGGGTTTTTGACTAAATTTTTTTTAAAATGGCTCTCCTTGTTATTAAAGTTGCCTGATCCAGGCAGTGATAGACCATTCAATCTAAAGGGGAAATCACGGTCAAGCCCAGTACAGTGCACATCTGCGTCCTACAAGAGGGCACACTTTCTCGCAGGACAGTGGTCAAGGAGTCTGTCCCATAGGCGCTGAGGCCAACTTTGGAACTTCCACTGGCACTTCAGATTCGATGAATTAACAGAGATGGAACTGGGATATGCTGACCTGTAGTGCTCAGGATTACAACAGATGGGGCGTTTACTCAGAGAGCCAGAGGATGGTACTTTTTAAAGTTGTGCTGAATATGTTGTTTTTCTTATATCTCAGCCTGTTTGTCACATTTATTTCCTAACTTCCCTGTGCCACAGCATCCACCCTCTGTATCTGTTTAATCACCCCTTCCACCACTCTCTGTCTTCTCATACCTTTCTTGTGGGATTAAGCTTCTTGTGGAAAGATTTCCTCTGGTCCATATTGTTAATGAAATGTTACACTAATTCTTTTGGAACAGGGAGGAAGGGGGGGTGGGGGGCAGTGGTGGTCGGTGGGGGGAGTGTGGGGGTGGGGGGGTTGGTGGTTACTAACTTGTTATGAAACAGTGACCAGTATAAATCATCTCCCTTTGCTTCTTCCCCTCGGCCTCAAGCACACTCTATGAGTTCTGGGTGTAGGAGGGGTGGAACAAGAATGAACTTCTCCATTGCTGATAACCCTGAACCCTGCCGCATTCCTGATTTTAAAATAGCAATGATATCAGGAGCTGGGGATTCCAGGGGCCCAGTTCAGCATGGAAGTTCAAACCTCTATTCTGATAGAATGGAGCTGCTTTATTTCACATGGTCCATTGATACAGCACCATCAAGATCCCTGGATGCAGTAAAGCCGCTGGCTGTGTCAGACGGCGGCTGCTAACCTGCTTGTATCTCAGAGCCGAAGGTGCTACCGTAATTTTTATGTTCTATTGATTTCGAAGTAGCTGATCCATTATATGCCCAACAAGGCTCTACCTGATTCTACGGACTATGATAAAGAGCTGTGTCTGTAATGAAATGAGTCGGATTAGACTCAAATTAGCATTGATTTCCTCTGGACGTTGTCTATTCAGCACCACTTTCATTTTCATTTTCCATCTATGGCCAAGGTCTCTCTTTAAATCCATGTATTATTCACATAATGCAGGAATGGTGCTGTGCACTAAAGCAACAAGGCACCTGCAGGAGTCATGACTTTTTAATCAGCATAGGTCATCAGATGAGGGACATTTCAATCAAACCCAAGAAACCGACTCAGACTCTATTTTGGCTGTTGAACTAGAAGATGTTTGCTTGGCTCAGTGGTAAGAAGAAAGAACTTGCATTTATATAGCACCTTTCATGACTTCGGGACTGCCCAAAGCACTTTTCAGCTAGCGGAGCACTCTTGGAAAGTGTAGTCATTGTTGTAAAGTAGGAAAGGGTAGAACTCTTGCCTCGGAGGTAAAAGATTATGGTTGTGCACATAATTATGGCTGCTACAGTGCTCCATGTTGGAGGTGCTATCCTCAGAAGACAGGTTAAACTGAGGCCCATTAACCTGTTCTAGTGATCAGGTGGGTAATACAAACCCCCACAATATTATTTGAAGAGGAACGGAGAGATCTTCTATTATCCTGGCCAACATTCATGCTTCGACCACCTCCAGCAGAAACAGATAAACTGGTTAATTATCTTTGCTGTTTGTGGGGTCTTGCTGAATGCAAATTGGCTGCTGAGTACATGTACTTAAATATAATCAATGCATTTCAAAGTTATGTACTGTATGTGAAATGCTTTGAGGTATGATACATCAATACGAGTCTTTCAAGTAGAACAAACTGTTCTCAATCTGCCGTCTCTTCTCTGAATTCACTGCTCCTGTCCTTCTTAAATGTCTCCCTCCAAATAAGCTCTTCTACCCCATATTCGTAGATACCCCCTCAGCCTTGCCATGTCACATGAACTCTCCTCTCCCATGGTGTTGATCAGACAAGAGAGCTGATGTGGAAATATTACCAGTGAACCTATTGAATTCCTTAATAAACTCTCTTAGCATGAGAAAACAGTGGTTCAGAATATCAACATTTCTCAGCTCTTCCCTCCTCAATACTTGGCCCTCCTCCATCAGGCCTTTGAATAACTGGGTAATTAAAATCCGCCCTTACACATAGACTACCTAATTCTGTAGTATGCTAATTGTATTCTTAATGAGTGAAACCAGATTATGTATAGTTATTATTTGTAATTAGAGCACTTTGGGTGGACCATATGTGCATTAGTGATGACCTCTTAAGGGTCATTTGCAGCAATGTTTTTATCCTGGTGGCACTACGTTTGCCTAACATCACTCCACTGGTTTACTCCCAAATAGTCCTAATCCTGTAGCTCTTTAATTTGTGCACATTGTTTTGGTTAACCCACTGACCTGAAGCTTTATAACAGGCACCAATAAACAATTTAGGACCAATTGCTAGATCCAGTTGCACCCATATAGCTTCAACTTCCCCCTAGCAGACAAATATCTCTCTGTAATAATTAGTTTCACCTTAACAATTAGAGCTGCATTCCTTCCACAATGATAGAATTATAAAACCGTTCAGCACAGGAAGAGGCCATTCGAGCCTTCATGTTTGTGCCAGCTCTTTGAAAGCGCTGTGTACAACACTGCACCTTCACCATGGTGCTGTGGATTTCTCCTTTTCAAGCATGTATCCAATTTCCTTCTTAAAGCTATTATTGAATCTCCTTCCCCCACCCTTTCAGGCAGTGCATTCCAGATCAGAACAATTCACTGCACATAAACAATTCTCCTCATTTACCCGACTGTAACTAGAAACAATTTATCCCTTTCCACTCATATCAAAACACTTCAGAATTTTGAACGCTTCTTAAATCACCCCTTAATATTCTCTGCTCTAAGGAGAAGAGTTCCAGCTTTCTTTAGTCTCTCCACATAACTAAGGTGCCTCATCCTTAGCGCCATTCTGTTAAATATTATCTCTACCCTCGCCAAAGTTTTGACATCCTTTCTAAACTAACTTATTCCCACAATATCCTCAATAGCCCTTTAACTGAAATTCAGGTCCAGCATTTACATCTAAACATGTTCCAGTGAAGCTGATAAGATCGAATTCTTCCATAGCAGTACATAGCTTTAATTTGAATGTTTTCGTAGAATAGTTACAGCACAGAAGGAGGTCATTTGGCCCATAATTTGCACGTGGGGTCTCTGCAAAAAACAACAAAGCTAGTCCCACTTTTCCTGAAGTCCTGCAATATTTTCCTCTTCAGGAAATCATCAAATACCCCTCTGAAAGTCATGATTAAATCACCCACTACTGCACTCTCAGGTAGTGCATTCCAGATCACGTTCACTCACTGCATAAAAAACTCTTTCCTCATGGCATCTTTGGTTCCAAAGCTCCTAGCATGATCATAACATATCTTAAGTGTTTTGCTTGCTGCTTCTGAAAGATCTCCCCTTTATTGCCCCAAATCAAGTGATTTGGGGGTGGCGATGGCGTAGTTGTATTGTCGCTGAATTCATAATCCGGGGACCCAGGGTAATGCTCTGGGGACCTGGGTTTGAATCCCAACATGGCAGATGGTGGAATTTGAATTCAATCAAGGCCTGAAACTAAAAGTCTAATGATGACCATGTAGACATTGTTGATTGTTGTTAAAAACCCATCTGGTTCACTAATGTCCTTTAGGGAAGGACATCTGCTGTCCTTACCTGGTCTGGCCTACATGTGACAACTGACTCATAGCAATGTGGTTGATTCTTAGATGCCCTCTAAAATGGCCTAGCAAGCCACTCAGTTGTACCAATAAGGAATGAAACTGGACAGACCACCCGGCATCGAACGAGGCACCAGAAATGACAATGACAAGCTCAGCCCTGTCGACAATGCATAGTTTTCCTTACAGACATCTGGGGCTTCTGCCAAAATTGGGAGAGATGTCTCATAGACTAGTCAGGCAACAGCCTGACATAGCCATACTCATGGAATCATACTTTACAGGTAATGTCCCAGGAACCACCATCACCACCCCTGGGTATGTCCTGTCCCATCTGCAGGGCAGACCCATCAGAGGTGGCGACTCAGTGCTATACAGCTGGGTGGGAGTTGCCCTGACTCTGCACCCAATGAAGTCTCATGGCATCAGGTTAAACATGGGCAAGGAAACCTTCTGATGATTACTACACAGCCTCCCCTCCCAACCCCCTCAGCTGATGAATCAGTACTCCACCATGTTGAACACCACTTGCAGGAAGCACTGAGGGTGGCAAGGGTGCAGAGTGTACTCTATGTGTGGGACTTCAATGTCCATCACCAAGAGTGGCTGGGTAGCACCAATACTGACTGAGCAGGAATGTAGTTGCTATACTGGGTCGGCAGCAGGTTGTGGGGGAACCAACAAGAGGGAAAAACATACTTGAACTCATCCTCACCAACCTGCCTGCTACAGATGCATCTGTTCATGGCAGTATCAGTAGGGATGACCACTGTATGGTCCTTGTGAAGACAAAGTCCTGTCTTCACATTGAGGATACCCTCCATCATGTTGTGTGGCACTACCACCATGCTAAATGGGATAGATTTTGAACAGATCTAGCAACTCAAGGCAGGGTAACCACGAGGTGTTGTGGCCCATCAACAGCAGCAGAATTGTACTCACCCACAACCTGTAACCTTATGGCCTGGCATATCCCCCACTCTACCATCACCATCAAGCCAGGGGATCAATCCTGGTTCAATGAAGAGTGCAGGAGGGCATGCCAGGAGCAGCACCAGGCATACCTAAAAAATGAGAAGTTAACCTGGTGAAGCTACAGCACAGGACTACTTGCATGCCAAACAGCATAAGCAGCAAGTGATAGACAGAGATAAGTGATTAGATCAAGTAAATTAAGTGATTAGATTAAGTAAATAGATCAGAACTAAGATAAAAGCAAAAAAAATGTGGATGCTGGAAATCCAAAACAAAAATAAAAATACTTGGAAAAACTCAGCAGGTCTGACAGCATCTGCGGAGAGGAACACAGTTAACGTTTTGAGTCTGTATGACTATTCAACAGAACTAAGTAAAAATAGAAAAGAGGTGAAATATAAGCTGGTTTAAGGTGGTGGTCGGGGGTGGTGGGGGGGGTGCAGGGGTGGGTGGGACAGATAGAGCTGGAAAGAGGGCCAGTGATAGGTGGAGGTAGCCAAAAGATGTCATAGATAAAAGGACAAAGAGGTGTTGAAGGTGGTGATATTATCTAAGGAATGTGCTAATAAGTGACATTAAGGGTAGAAAGCAGGATGAGCAAGGTACACATAGTCCTAGTTTAGGTGGGGGTGGGGGAAAGGCATCAAAATAGGCTAAAAGGTAGAGATAAAACAATGGTTGGAAATACATTTAAAAATAATGGAAATAGGTTGAAAAAGAAAAATCTATATAAATTATTAGGGAAAAAAGAAAAAAAAGGGGGGGATTGGAAAGAGGGTGGGAATGGAGGAGAGAGTTCATGATCTAAAATTGTTGAACACAATATTCAGTCCAGAAGGCTGTAAAGTGCCTAGTCGGAAGATGAGGTGCTGTTCCTCCAGTTTGCGTTGAGCTTCACTGGAACAATGCAGCAGGTCAAGGATGGACATGTGGGCATGAGAGCAGGGTAGACTGTTGAAATGGCAAGCGACAGGGAGGTCTGGGTCATGCTTGTGGACAGACTGAAGGTGTTCTGCAAAGTGGTTATCCAGACTGCGTTTGGTCTCTCCAATGTAGAGGAAAGCGCATTGGGAGCAATGAATGCAGTAGACTAATTTGAGGGAAGTGCAAGTGAAATGCTGCTTCACTTGATAGGAGTGTTTGGGCCTTTGGACGGTGAGGAGAGGGGAAGTAAAGGGGCAGGTGTTGCACCTTCTGCGGTTGCATGGGCACCCGTGGGAGGGGGTTGAGGTGTAGGGGGTGATGGAGGAGGGGACCATGTTGTCCCAGAGGGAACGATCTCTACGGAATGCCACCGGGGGGGGTGAAGGGAAGATGTGTTTGGTGGTGGCATCATGCTGGATTTGGCGGAAATGGTGGAGGATGATCCTTTGAATGCAGAGGCTGGTGGGGTAATAAGGGAGGACAAGGGGGACCCTATCATGTTTGTGGGAGGGAGAGGAAGGTGTGAGGGCGGATGCACGAGAGATGGGCCGGACATGGTTGAGGGCCCTGTCGACTACAGCCCCTCACACCCGCTTCCTGTAAGGACTCCATCCCATTCTCTCAGTTCCTTCGCCTCCATCGCATCTGTTCTGATGATGCCACTTTCAAAAACAGTTCCTCTGATATGTCTTCCTTCTTCCTTAACTGAGGTTTTCCAGATGTGCCGAATGGATGATCCATCTCACCCTACTCAAGAGGTCCCCAGCATCACAGATACCGTCTTCACACAATTTGATTCACTCCAAGTGATATCAAAAAACGGCTGAAGGCACTGGATACTGCAAAGACTCTGGGCCCTGAGAATATTCTGGCAATAGTTCTGAAGACTAGTGCTCCAGGACTTGCTGTGCCCCTAGCCAGGCTGTTCCAGCAACACTGGTATCTACCACGCAACATTAAACATTGCCCAGGTATATACTGTACACAAAAAGCAGGACAAATCCAACCCAGGCAAATACCGCCCTATCAATCTACTCTCCATCATCAGTAAAGTGATGGAAGGGTTCATCAAGAGTGTTATCAAGCAGCACTTGCTTAGCAAAATCCTGCTCATTGATGCTCAGTTTGGGTTCTGCCAGGGCCACGCAGCTCCTGACCACATCACAGCCTTGGTTAAAACAAAAGAGCTGAACTCCAGAGGTGAGATATGAGTGACTGTCCTTGACACCAAGGCAGCATTTGACCAACTGTGGCATCAAGGAACCCTAGCAAAACTGGAGTCAATGGGAATCAGGGGGCAAACTCTCCATTGGTTGGAGTCATACCTAGCACAAAGGGAGATGGCTGTGTTTGCTGGAGGTCAATCGTCTCAGTTTCAGGACATCACTGCAGGAGTTCCTCAGGGTAGTGTCCTTGGCCCAACCATCTTCAGCTGCTTCACCAATGACCTTCCTTCCATCATAAGGTCAGAAGTGGGGATGTTTGCTGGTAATTGCACAATGTTCAGCACCATTCATGACTCTTCAGATACTGAAGCAGTCCTTGTCCAAATGCAGCAAAACCTGGACAATAT
The DNA here is from genome assembly GCF_017639515.1 of Carcharodon carcharias. Taxonomy (NCBI): domain Eukaryota; kingdom Metazoa; phylum Chordata; class Chondrichthyes; order Lamniformes; family Lamnidae; genus Carcharodon; species Carcharodon carcharias. The sequence continues at coordinate 25,699,962 of NC_054479.1, forward strand.
CTAGGCTTAGGCTGACAAGTGGCAAGTAACATTCACACCACACAAGTGCCAGACAATAATCATCTCCAACAAGAGAGAATCTAACCATCGCCCTTGACATCAATGGCATTACCATCACTGAATCCCCCACTATCAACACCCTAGGGGTTACCATTGACCGGAAACTGATCTGGACTAGCCATATAAATACTATGGCCAAAAGAGCAGGTCAAAGGCTAGGAATTCTGTGATGATCAACTCAACTCCCGACTTCCCAAAGCCTGTCCACCATCTACAAGCAAAAGTCATGAACGTCATGCAATACTCTCCACTTGTCTGGATGAGTGCAGCTCCCACAGCACTCAAGAATCTTGACACCATCCAGGCCAAAGTAGCCCGCTTCATTGGCACCCCATCCACAAGCATGTGTTGTAGTGTTGTAGCTGTACTGGAACAGGCTGGCTAGGGGCACAGCAAGTCCTGGAGCACTAGTCTCCAGTACTTTTGCCGGAATAGTGTCAGGGCCCGATTCATTGGCACCCCATCCACAAGCATTCACCCCCTCCACCACCGATGCAGAGTAGGTTTGGAAGGTGGTGTCTAAACAGCCTTGATGAGTTCCTGCAATGCACCTTGTAGACGGTACACACTGCTGCCTTTGACTGCGTTCCTACCCCAGACTTAATCTTCGGACTTAACACTGCTCCTAAATTTTTCAATCAAGTATTAGTGTGCATGGGAAGTCTTGCATTTTTATGTAGTTGAGTGCATATTTTTGCAGAATCATATGTGCCCCATTTACTGTTCTTATATGTAACTGACTCTCAGAACCAATTGGCTGGGCTTCCCTGTCCTACTGCTGACTGCAATAAACCCCTAAGGCTGTACTGGCAGCTGGCATTTATAAAGCTATGTTGCCTACTTCTCAAACAGAATTTAATGCTGTCTGCGAGTTTGGTGGCAGAAGGCACTTAATTTGATGGGGGGAACCACCACTGCCCTGATTAAGCCTGTGGCAGGAAGGCAATCGATGCCCACTTAAAGGCCTCATCCCACTGCCACTGCTATCTATCAGTGGTGGGCAGGGTCACGCCATTTGGCAAGACTGAAAAGCAAACCCTGGCATGTTTGTTTTTGAGATCCTGGCAGGGGATGAGGTGCAGTAAACCCCTAAGGCTACTGGCAGCTGGTGGTTATAAAGTTCTGTTATTTTCTTGCATCAGGCAATCAATGCCTGAGACGTGGTATCAAGAAGTGGGAACCTGCTGAGAAAGCCACCCTCTGCTCTTGCTGCCAACCCTCTTCCTCCTTTCCCCACAAGCCCCACCCTGTGCCAGGGTGCATGACAATCCTTGGCCATGGGTGGGTGTAGTACTGGCAGCAGCCACTGCTTCTCCACTGATGCTACTGAGCAATAAAGAGCTGCCAGCCTCTGATTGGCTGGCAGCTCACGGCAGGCAGGACTTCTGCTGTCCTGAGGTCCTTGATCCTAGGGAAGGACAGCTGCTGCCTAACTAAATGTCTGATTGTCACTGAATGCGGAAGGCCTTCCCGAGAAGAAGTGACTTGGGGTTCTTGCTGGCTCTCCAGCCGGCAGGTGAGACCCCTGTCACCTCCATTGAAAACCACCCCTCAGGCAGAAGAGCATACCTGCATCTAGCCAGGAGCAGGCTTGATGGAGCAGCATCAGCCCCAGGCATTGCCTGAGGCCTTGGAGTGATGGAAGAGAAGCTGCAAACAGACATGGGTTCAGAACTGGTGTGGTGGTACAATGGGAAGGCCTTATTCACAAGAGGCAAAACATCCTGGAGGACGATGGATGCAATGTGGAGCTGGGAGACAACAGTTGATTTGAAGACAGGTTCATGGGGATAGAGGAAGTGGAGAGTTATTTGGGAGATTAGTGAGAATGGAGGTACAATTGAACCTCTTTGCACCTGATAGTGGATCAGGTCATGTTTCAGATACCTGGTGTGGATGCTGAAAACGGACATTAGGTTAGGCCCCTTACCAATGTAAATGAGAGGCCTAAGCATTGCCTTTGGTACTCTTTACTAAGTTAGATTATTATGAGTGGAGCAGATCCTGGGCCTCGCTCCTCCACATAGGATTCTTAAGCTGTTATTTTGGCCTTAGCTATCAAAAGGTAAATTGTAAAAAAAACAATTTTAAAAATGTTCCCATGGAGCCAGGAGGAGCGGGAGATCCTGTTACCATAGTAACCTCATGGCAGGCATTATCTTCGGTGAGGCGGGCAACCTGATATTCAGTGGTGTACAATGTGTGGGCTGCGGAGGTATGAAGGAAAAACCAATAAAAATTGGAGATGACTGGTACTGGTCCAAACTAGTCTTGTATACCTTAAAATAATTAAATGGGTCTCCCACTTAAGATGGAGACGAGGAGAATTTTTTTTTCCTCAGAGGGTCATGAGTCTATGGAACCCTTTTCCCCAGAGAGCGGTGGAGGCAGGGTCACTGAGTATTTTTAAGGCTGTTAGATTCTTGTTTGACAAAGGAATCAAAGGGCATGGGGGGGTAGGAAGGAAGGTGGAGATGAGGCCAGTATCAGATCAACCCTGATCTTATTGAATGGCAGAACAGGCTCAAGGGGCCGAATGCCTTCCTGCGGCCATTAATTTGTATGTTCGTGTATGTAAATGGAACTCCAGTTCAAACAGTACCAGTCATTTCTAAGTTTCACTGGTTTTTCCTTCTGGCAGATCACCTGAAGCCTTGAGATGAGGTCCAAGGATGAATTTTAATGGTCCTTGGCCAGCTGATTGAATCATCCAGTGTGCGTGGCACTCGGTTCATCCCTGAAAAGTGAAACAATTTATCCACCATTAACTCTGATCATTTCCCAACCACTCTCTCAGTGGCTACCTGATAAATCCTGATGGACAACCACCAAAACTTTTTAATATTGCTGGTCACGGAAACTTCATTGGCTTAGAGGAGGACAGCTCAAGGTGGGCTGCCATCAAGAAGGACCACTCCAGATATCCTTTCTCTCAAGAAAGAAGTATAAAATGTACCCAGAGAAATTTAATACCTGGATTTCATGGCATGCCATGCAGTACACATGGAATCTGGCACTGAGACAAGTACTGAATAATTGCAGTTCCATAATCCCCTTGGTCTCTGTGAGAGACCAGAATAAATACAGTAGAACATTTACCTTCACCAGAGTCTATGAGAGACCCTAAATAAATATTGCAGACATTCCCCATTCACCAGGCTCTGACAGGCACGGAATGAATGCAGCAGGATATTCCAAACTCACTATGCTCCATCAGAGACCCTGAATAAATATTGAACAGTATTCCTCACTTATAGGGCTTTGCCTCTTTCTCTCCCATTTTTCTGTCTGTCTCTCTGCATCATGTCTCTTCCCATTCTCTCTAACACACTCTTTCTCCATCTAATTAGGACTACTGCAGGATTTTTGCTGATGTGCAAATTTCAGAGGTGGCTGGTAATAGGGTAATAAACGTGGTCACTGTCATCGTGTTGAGGTGAATTGAGCAGCTTCTGTCAGGAAAGTTTGTTTCCCTTTAAAACAAGAGGTTATTACGGATTCCTTCATAACGCTATCCACAATCAACAATTCCGGCACAACCACAGTAATCTAAACAAATCATTGGCACTGCTGTTGTCTCAGTGCTTGTGCTAACTTGATGATATTCCACTCCACAGTCTCTCGGTGCATTTTATAACCTCATTCAACACTATCTCTGCTTTCTGTCGTCACCATAGAAACCCTGTATCTGGAGAGGTTCTAGATTCTGATCATACTGGAAGGCAGAATGGGGCAAAGATAAAAGAAAAACACAGACGCTTGTGGAAATGAGCAGTTTAAAAACACTCCAAACCCAACAAGATAAACACTACTTATCACCTCAAAGGCATCAGGGGCCATAAAACAATTTGTTCAGCAAACAGCTTCTCTCTTAAGAGTGTATTGAACGAATTTCTCATTAAGTAGTTGAAAGTTCCTTTTTTTAAAAAAAAACTCTTGACACAGTGCTGAGGCAGAGACCAGAGCTGCTTCTTACTTCTGACTTTTTAACAGTCGATTGCTGCTGAGACAAGGCAAAAGCGTTTCAGATAGAATTTAAAACCTTGCGTATACAACAACAACTTGCATTTATACAGCAACTTTAAAACATGATGAAAGGTCCCAAGGTGCTTCACGCAAATGTTATCAACCATAATTTAACACTGAGCCACATAAGGGGTTATTAGATCAGATAACCAAAAGCTTGGTCAAAGAGGTAGGTTTCGAGGAGCGTCTTAAAGGAGAAAAGAAAGGTAGAGAAGTAGAGAGGGAATTCCAGAGCTTGGGGCCTAAGGAGCTGAAGGGAGGGCTACCCAATGGTGGAGTGTTTAAAATCAGGAATGTGCGAGAGAACGTGAGAGAGAATTAGAGGAGTGCAGAAATCTCGGAGGCTTGTCGGGCTGCAGATGTGATACAGATAAGGAAAGGTGAGGCCATGAATTTCTACCACACAATAGACCCATATTATATAAGAATATTATAGTCCTTGATTTGAATAGAATGCCAATTAATGTTATTTATTGCATCTAGTTACCTATTTTTCTGGGAGCAGTTTTATCAACGTGAAGCTCCCTTTTTTCACAGAATCAAAGACACTTAAAGCACAGAGGGAGGCCATTCAGTCCATCATGCCTGCATTGGCTCTTTGAAAAAGCAGTCATTCTTAGACCCACATCCTTGCAATTTGCCCATAATCCTGTCAATCCTAATCAACAAGTACTGTCCAATTTCCTTTGAAAATTACTTATGGAATCAGCTTCCACCATATTATCAGGTTAAGGGTTCCAGATCTTAGCAACTCTCTGAGTGATTCTTTTTTTTCCCTTATCTCCCCTCTAGTTATTTACCCACTAATTTTGAATCTCTGACTTCATGCTATTTACCCACTTACCAGAAGGAATAAATTTTCTCTCTGCTCAATCAAACCTTCTCATCATCTTGAAATCCACTGTTAGTTCACCTTTAAACCTTCTGTGTTCCAAGGACAGCTTTTCCAACCTGTCCTCATAACTGAAGCTCCTCATCCCTTGTAACATCCTAGTAAATCTGTTCTTTTTCCCTCTGTTTTTCTCCCCTGAAGGCATGAATATTAATTTTTGATGGCTTGATACTTGATTAACACCCCATCCATCACCTTAAACATTTGGTCCCACCAGCACCGGCACATGGTGGCAGTATTGTGTACCATCTACAAGATGCACTGCAGCAACTTGACAAGGCTCCTGAGACCGCACCTTTCAAACCTGCAACCTCTACCACCTAGAAGGGCAACAGACACATGGGAACACTTCCACCTGCAAGTTCCCCTCCAACACACATACCATACTGAATTGGAACTCTATCATTGTTCCTTCACTGTAGCTGGGTCAAAATCTTGGAACTTGCTAACTCCCTTCTTAACAGCACTGTCACCGTGCACCACATGGACTGCAGCGGTTCAAGAAGGCAGCTCACCACCACCTTCTCAAAGGCAATTAGGGAGGAGCAACAAATGTTGGCTTAGCCAGCAATGGCCGTATCCCATGAAAGAATAAGGGAAAAGGGGACAGGCGAGGCAGGATTATCTCTTGTCCAATTGTCTGATTACTGATCCTGGTGGAAATTCTGGGTTCAGCCTCATTTTAGTGAGTTCTCAGCATGCAATACCTCCAGCTGGGGAATTAACTTCTAGGGGGATAGAAGGTTTGATATTGCTGTTGGATCTCCTTAAATGGTAACATTATTGTTTAACAACTTAACCGTTGAATTCAGAAGCAAATTTTGAGTCACAAACATAATTTAAACTTCCATAGAAGCTATACCAAGAGCGTTCATGTTTTCAAGGCTTCAGTAGAAGAGCTGATTGAGCAAGTGCAACAAGAGATGGTGGCACTCTTAGGCAGCTCAGGTACCAGCCGCACTGCCAATGCATGGCAAAAAATGTTGGTGCATTTGAGTGTTGAGTCACACACACGGAAGCAGGTGAGAAGGAACTGTGCAGATTTTAGAAGGTCAGCCAAGGAACAATTATCTCACATGTTATTACACTAATTAACTGGCCAAAAGATCACAGGGTTTGAATTCAAATCCCTCCCAGGGCTTGCTGAGCACAAAACTCAAGGCTGACACTCCAGTTCAGTACGAAGGGAGAGCTTCAATAGTGGAGGTGCCATCTTTTAGATGAGGCGTTAAACTGAGGCCCCATCTGGCTGGTTGGGTGGATGTAAAAGATCCCATGGCACTATTTCAAAGAAGAGCATGGGAGTTATCCCTGGTGTTCTGGCTAAGATTTATCCCTTAATCACCATCACAAAAAACAGACTATCTGGTCATTATCACATTGTTGTTTGTGGGAACTTGCTATGTGGACGTTGGCTGCTGCATTTCCCACATTACAACAGTGATTACATTACAAAAGTACTTCATTAGCATCTGGTGGTGGTGCAAAGTGCTATTTAAGTGCAAGTCCTTCTTTCTTTTCACATATTTCTCCAACCTCACACTACCTTGAAGCACTTTGACAGATTAGTCTGCATGGGTATTATACAGCAGGGTATACTTTGTCCCAGTAATTTACACCTACATTCTTAAAGGGATTTACTCAGCTCAAATATTCCCACTTAAATGCAGCAGCTTGATGCATGCAATGTTACCAAGGCCACAATGTCTAGTACCATGACTTGTGATGCGGACATGGTCGGGAAAGAACTAAAACGCTTGTAACCTGTTGCTTAGTGCCTGTAATCAGCATGGTTATGGAAAGGAAGGTATGTGTGTGTGTCTTAGCCTATTTGTGTATGTAGTCAATTTGAACAACAGCAGCAAGCTTTTGTGAGTTCACGCTTTCACCCAGAAAGTCTAAACACTATGTCAATCGCTTAGAATTCACACACACATACACAGACACACACAGACACACACACACACACACACACATGCACACAAACACGCACACGCTCAAGAAAACTATCCAAAATGCAGTTATAGAGAATAGGACATGGTTACAAGTTGTAAACAAAACAAAATAGTTCATAGTTCATGTGTTTGGCTCATTGTAGAAGAATAGATGTTGCTGGCCAGGTAAAGAATTGAACTGTCACTCAGATGAGCTCAAAAAGCTGGAGTTGATTATCAGGATACTGCAGAATTTCCTTGAAGATTTGGCTTCTCAGAGATCATGAAGTCGATTCTTTGTGTCTACCTTACCAGGAGGTCAAGTTTCCTACTGGTGGATTTTTTGAGAGAAAAGGAATCAGGCTGTGAGGCTGTTAAGATTTTCGCACTCTCCAGGTTCTTAAAGACAAAGATGACACTGCCTCTTTTACTGCTGTCGTTCTGAAGCTTTCGGTGTTCTCAGCAGTTTGCTTAAAAAGTCTTTTTTTTTAAGGGTGACCAATATGGGTGGCCTACCATCTGATCCTTCACAGCTCTCTTCCAAATATGTTGATGGATTTTGGTTAGTAAGCTACAACCTGGGTCTCTGAGTTTGCAGGCATCCCTCCTGGGGGTTTGAGACAACTGTGCCTTGGTCTCAGAATGACCCATTCAAGTCAGGATGGCAGGCAGGATTGTTTCAGGTTATGCATATTCACACCTCTTTATTCTGGAATGTTCCTTTGTTCTGTTGAGATGTGGCAGTGTTTTCTAGAATCCACAGACTGTGGGTCAGGTGACCCTCTCGGTGGCCATCTTTTGCAATAGCGCCCATTTTCACAAGTGAAAGATAGCTCCAGAAGCATCCACATAAACACAGTCCATGTTTGAAGTTATGAATAGGACATGCCTTCACTGGGCATGACACTTGGTGGTGACTATATGTCATCCTGACAATTTTAACATCTTATGTCGGTTTCTTTGTTTCTTTGCAGGAGAAGGCTGCACATTACACATTGCAGGGGGAGAAAAGTCACCTTTTGATGCATCTATGAATTGCAGATTGGCCAATGTGGCTGATATTTCCCATTGTATTTCATATTGAGCCTGAGGCAGGAAAATTAAGTGCTGTGAAGATTTTGAGAGTCACTGGCAAAGAGTTTGGCTGCAGGGCAGGGGTTCAGCATGTGACATAATTCTGCCACAGTGTATTGAATGGATTGTTGTCTTGTACACGGAGGCCGGGATTTTCCATGCCCACTGACATCGGGTGTGTTAGGCGGCGTGAGTGGACAATATGGTGAGGAGGTCAAAAGTAGGTTTCATGACATTGTGAAATCAGTTTGCGATTGCCCATTCCACCCATTGGTGGCAGATTGTGTTTCCCACCATTGGACATCAGGAACCTCACTGTAATACATCAGCATATCATTATAAGGCCAGCCCACCGGAATTGTTCCTCCTATCCCTGCTCCATCATCCACTCAAACATGCCGATGTGTTTCACAACAGCATATAAAAGGCATGCACTTAGCGCGCTGCACTTTGTGGGGAACTCGGAGGTGAGCTAACAGTAACGTTGCGGACTCCTCGACTGGGTGCATTGAGGAGGCGTTGAGTCAACTTGAAGGGTGGCAAGGGCTGCCCTGCAGTTGAAGGTAGTGCACAAGCATGTGCAGGGTGGGAGGGGTGGGTGAGGGAAGCGGCCACACATGAGGTAAACCTTGTATAAAATGACCATTCCTCTGCAGCTAAAACAGTTCATGCACAGCCACATTGATATGATTGGAATTGGGTCTCTTGCTTCTCCGCCCATTCAAGCAATGCATCAAAGAGCTACCAAGTGCTCCAGAACCTTTCACCTCTCAGCATAGACTGCAAAATAATGAGCATTTTAGTGACTGCAGAACAGTTGGACGATTTGGCATGTTGCACAATCTCCTTGCTAAAGCTAGTAGTGGAGCAGTCACTAGTGGAGGCACTCACAGCCCCTTGCAATGTCATCCTCCTTGTTTGACTAGTCTTCCCCATGGTTTAAGCAGCCTTACAGTGTGGGTTAGGAGAATGCCTGCACCTGAGCTGAAAGCACAGCATGTAGTTCAATGGGCAAAGCTGCCGCCAATCGGTCAGGTGGAGAGGGGTGGAGGTGGTGGGGTTTCAGGCAGCCATGCAGCGCACAAAACTCTGGCCATCCAAGTGGTGGTCAGCACTCTCCGGGATACATTAAGGGGCCTTCAGACTTAAACAAGACAGGTTCTTAGTACACCCATGCTAACACGTGTCTGTCATTCACCCTGCAGGAGGAGTACATCAGGATCATGGAGCTTGGTGAACTAGCTGTATGCCTCGTGGTGTACAGAGAGTGAAGATGACAGAGAAGAGAGTGACAGAAGTGCCTGGCTGTGCAGAGGGAGGAGCAGCACCCTCTATAAGAAGGAGTGGCTGGGGCTCCTGCACACAACCACTGAAGAGTCACAGCGAGCCATTGCTGATTGACACCTACTAGACCCAGGGTCTATTGACGCCGCCTTTCATTCCTGCAGATGACCGAGAACTAATGTCACCAAAGACTGCACATGTCCAGGGAACTGGTTGGCCGCATCCGCCAGTTACTTCAGGATTTAGGGTTATGGGGACCCTGCCAGTGGCCCTGAAAGTGTCCGCAGTGCTCGATTTCTATACTAATAGCTTTTTCAGGGCTCCACAGGTGGGATCTCACAAGTCTCCACCCACAAATGCATCCATGAGGTCATGGATGCCATCTTTGCTAGGGCACACAACTTTGTGCATTTTGCCCAGGGCCAGGACAGCCAGGATGCAAGATCAATTGGATTTGCCCAGATTTCGGGTTTCCTGCAGATGCAGGGCACTATCAACTGCACTCATGTGGCGCTCAGATTTCCATCGCAATACGTGGTCAACTATGTCAACCGCAAGGGATTCCATTCGCTGAATGTGCAGCTGCTGTGCGACCACTACAAATGCATCCTGCAGGTCTATGAATGGGAGTGTCCACGACTCCTACATTCTCAGTTGGTCACATTTCCCTGACCTTTTCCAGGGTCCACAGAAGCTGCAGGGATGGCTCCTTGGGGACAAGAGCTACCCGCAGAGGATGTGGCTGATGACACCCATGTGGTGGCCTCAGACTGCCGCAGAGCAAAGGTATAATGAGGCTCATGCTGCAACTCACAACTTGGTGGAGCAGACCATCGGGATGCTGAAAATGAGGCTCCAGTGCCTGGACCAGTCTGGTGGAGCCCTGCAATATAACCCACAGAGGATATCACACATCGTCGCTGCCTGCTGTGCCCTTTACACCTGGCGCTGCAATGGGGAGAGGAGCTGGCTGAGGAGGAGAAGCAGGAGCTGGAGGTCTCCTCCTATGAGGAGGACACCAATGGTGGTGAGGGTGAGGAGGTTCTCGAAGGTGACAATGATGGGGATGAGGCCCTCACACTGGCCAGATGAGGCAGGCACACTCGGGAGGCCTTCGTAGCCCTAGATTTGTGGAGGATGATGACGACATGCAGTGAGGAGACACCATAAGATTCTCACATTGCATCTATCAACGTTTGACTCCAGTATGGCTTATGGCAACGCATATACCCTCTGTGAGAATGCTCCTTTCATGGAGATGCCATGGAGGCCCTAATAGTCACTTAATTGAGGAGGATGATGATGACATGCAGTGAGGACACTCCATTGATCTTCACATTGCCTCAGAATGCCTGACTCCTGTATGGCCGAGGGCAGCTCACTTCCGCTTTGTGATCAGGGTCATATCATGGAGGAGCAGCCATGAAACTTCAAAAGTAGTTGATCCTTTGCCGCCTTCAGCACCTGAGCCCTTCAGGAGCACAGCGTCACTGTTTACAGATGCTGACGAGACAGGGGCCAGCCCCACTTTAAAGGTGCTAAGAGCATACAGACAGAATGATGGAACTCAGTGATGCCAGCCCACAACATTCTGGCAGCAATGACAAGCACCTTTGAGGAGCAGGCATCAGTAATATGTCTAGTGAGTGTGAGGCCAGACCATCACTTTGGTCTGAAGGCTGCACAAAGCAGGACTGCGACACCTGCCTTTATCTTGTGCAGAAAGGTTTCACATCTAAGTGGTACAAATACTGCTCATCAGAACAAGGCACCGTAGGCATTGAGACATTTTTGAAGCTTATTGACAATAGTGAACATTATGTACAAGTGACGAATGCATGTGCCCAGGCTGTGCAACTACACCTTCTTAATCTTCCTAACCCTGCTGCTACGTATTGGTGCTCCCCCGACATCCACAGTGGAGGTGGAGGCAGCCTGCTGACTGCTACACCCCGTCTGTCATGACCTTGGCAGGTGTCCTCTGGAGGGTTGGACCTGGAGGGCCTCAGCCTGCTTTCAGGGCCCTGCTGTGTGGCAGTGGTGCCCTCCTCAACCTGTGGAGCTCCAGAGGCAGAGATCACAGGAAGAGGGGTTTCAGATGGGCCAGAAGCTCCCAGAGTCACCTAGATGGATGTCCCTGGGGGGTACACCTGTTGATCCTCCTCCCTATGGGTGGCCAAGGGCCCCTGGCTGAGTCCTTGAGGAGATAATTGAGGCGTGCGATTGAGCAGCCCCACACCCATCTCGTGTACGCGCTGTTGGAGGCCAGATATGGCATCAGCGATTGAGTTGAGTACATGCAGGAGTGATGTCCTGGACCAAGGTCTCCACGGTGGCCACCATCTTACCAGTGTTGACCTCGGTGCATTGGCATGCTGGGGCCATCACCTCAGCCTGAAGGTGGATGGACTCCTCCATTGTGCCTTGCAATCTGAGGAGCACAGCGGAGATCCCTTGCAGATGTTCCCAAGCTTGCCTTTGCAGCTTCAGCAAATGTCATCTGACTCGGACTCAGAAGATTTCCAGCCTCCAGCAGTCCTCCGAGTGCCAGACACCTGGGAAGTCCCTGCCACCACCTGCTATGGATCAGACAGTGCGATGTTCTCACCAGATTATGATCCCAAGGCTACTGTAAAGCTAGTTCCCACTGAGGTGTGTGTCTCCGCGCTGATGAATGGTGTGGGAGAGCGCTGTGACGGGACTTCAAGGAGGGTGCTTTCAGATTCCTCTTCAGAAGTTTCTTTGGAGCTTGATTGGAGCCTCTGGGATGTGGGCTCTGTTGGCTGTTTCCCAGATGTGCCTGCGGAAACAATGGGAGATAATTACTGCACGGCAGTGGCCTATGAAATAGGATACATCAGTCACAGCATGGTTGAATGATAGATGTTGCATTGCTGGATCCTCACTTGGTAGAGCACCACTGACTTCATCGTCAGCACAAGAACGATCCAGATCCTCGCCAGCCAGCTGGATGGCTCTGTTTTCAAAGTCCACGAGGACCTTGATTTCAGGCATTCCTCCACCAGTCTGTGACCTCTCCGTCTTGTTGTGTGCCAGTTTGTCCTGCATGAATAGAGATGGAGAGAGTGTAAGCAAGCTGCGTGCCAGGCCAGATGATAAGTATGCCTGGCATGTGAGTGGTGAGTGGTGCCATGGATGGGATGAGGACAATGAAGGTGTGTGTGAGAGAGTGAATGGTGGTGTCTCTTGAACTGGCAGTGAGTGAGGGCCCTGTGGATGTGTAATGGGTTTGTGATTGTGCGAGTTGAGACTGATGCATAATGATAAGACTGATAAGAATGACTTATCCTGTTGGAATGGAGGAGATTATTCATCCTCTTGCGGCACTAGGTGGCTGTCTTCTTTTGAAGGGCATTGGCGCTGACCACCGCTGCCACTGCCTCCCAAGCCAGATTGATGAGGTTGCTGCCTATCCTATGGCCAGAGCAGGGGTGGAGGACATCACAGCGAGCCACCACTGTGTCCAAAAGGCACTCGATGAACTGGAGGCTGCAGTCTTTTTGCCTTTCAGGGCCATGTCTTCTTTGCAGCAGTCGTGAGCTGGCAGCGCTGAGAGGTATGCGTATGGCTGGGCTTTAAACATGGTGCCTGCTGTGCAGAAGCGGTGAGATGATGGTCAGTCCAATGAGAGCCCGCCACCATGGAAATGGCGTGTTGCCCAGGAATGCATAATTAACGCGGCAGGTTTGGGGCAATATGGTGTGACAAGCCGCCGTTGCTACCGGTAGGCAAAACCCATCTGTTACCGCACTTAGTGCATATCTGGGACGATTCCTCTCACAGTCACTAAACAATTCCTGATATACCTGGGCCAGCTTGTACACCTGAGTACATGAGGCTTCTCCTTGGCTGGCAAAATTCTGATATCATTTTTTTTTTCTTCTTCCTAATAACACCATTGAGAAATACAAATGGCACCAACTGAAATTAGCAGTGGCAGTAACAGCATAAATACAAATCAATGTACCATCAAAAAAAGTGCTTCTCTGAAGCTGCCAAAATTGGATCTGATGAACTGACAGCTCACCTATAGAGGGTGATTTCCTCTCAATAGCCAGCCTCATAGAAACCTTTTTAGTAGATATTTTAGCCATTTAATATCAGTTGACTGAACACATGTTGGACGGATATCAGAATAAATGAGGATTCCATATGTATGTCAATTTACATTAAATTTCGTTTATTTTAACATTTAGATGAAGCTCTTATTTGCTTTGTCTGAAAGCTTCTAGCAGTGATAACCTGCCTGACTGGAAGTGGTTGGAAAAAACAACAATAACTTGCATTAATATGGCGCCTTTTATGTGGTAAAACATCCCAAGGTGCTTCACAGGAGTACAAGATGTCAGTTTAATCCAAATGAGTAGAGATTCAATAGATGTGATGTCTGTCCCCAATTCCAATCATATCCTTGGATCTCTCCAATTATGGCATAACTGAGCAGGACATTCACCTTTTGCTATGGTATAACTCTTCAGAAATCTAATTGGTCCTTCCTCATGCATGGGCCAGGTGGTGAGTGTCAGCCTAGACATTACAGGGTCGGGAATTCAACCCATACCCGAGCTGCACCAGCTCACATTGCCATCTTCAAAGGCAAATGACATCTTTAGCTACGAGGCGAGCTCAGCACCCAATTAAAAGCACTGAGCACCTCTGGAAATAGGGAGCTGCCTGACTGGTGCCAATGGTAATAGCAGGCGGCAGCCATGTTGGGGGCTGCCACTGCCTTGCCGATTAGAGCAGACAGATCCTCGAGGTGGAATACAGCGGCAAGTGAATATATCAAGACAGGTAGACGCAGTACTCGTGTGGGTGCCTGTTGGACCCACTGATTAAATTTTCAAAGTTGAGCAAAGCAATTTATCCGAGCCATGGGACCAAGACAACAGCTATGCATAAAACTGTTCAGAGTCGCTGGAAAAACGTTTTAAATTTCATTCCGTTTCAGACAGTCAATTGGAGGCAAATACGTCCCTTGTGCCTTCCCACCTCGGCATCCAATTGAAAAATTTGAGACTGCTCCCGAGATGTCAGGATCCTGACACTACTTCCAGGACTACGATTTTCAAAGACCGCCAGCACCAGCCCTTTAAAATCCCAGCCTGAGTGTCAGCAAACTGATCACCTGCAGGGTTTCTGACAGCTGAGCCTGGTGCTGTCCTCACCTAACGGATAAACATGGACACATTTCATCAGGGATCACTGGGCAACGGGGAGGAGTTGGAACCTTGGATGACGTTTCTCTTCCCTAATCCAAGGTCACTGAAATTAACTGTAGCATCCTCAATTACTACTCTGGCTGTGAACAGCCAATTCAGTACTGATTAAAACTGGATCTGCTGTGTTTTTTTCACTCGATGCACTGCTAACTGGTTCATTTACTCACCAGTGAGGAGCATCAAGTCAAATAATATTTTGACATATAATGTTCACATGATTTTGTTTAGGATAGTTGTAAGATTAATATTGCCTTAATTTGTTTTCACAAAAAAACTAATCTGGAAATTTCAAGACATGTTTGTCAAAATTGTAATGTTTATGTTCTGATTGATGCCTTCTTTCTAATTGAAATTTATTCTGCAATAAGCAGGATTGCACATTTGGCAGAACCCCTTTAATGCTGCAAATAATACCATTCCAAATGTATCCCACACGCTAATAATTAGCCGGCTGGTATGTCGTTCAATTGATTATGTGGCAGGCTATTAGGATACTTGTTTGGCTGCTGTTTTGGCTCGCTGGTTCATTGGTCAGATATCTAGTTGATTGGTTTTGACTGGTTCTCTGTTTAATTGGCTCTTTATTTGGCTGGTTAGTCTGGTGGCTGGTTGATGGTATAGAAAGTTGCTGATGACTGATTGGTTGACTATCTAGTTGGCTGGCTTTCGATGCCCCAATTTTTGAATAGCAGGTTCTGAGAAAGATCTGATGCTGAGGAGATGTTGACTGAGTGGCCAGCTGGGTATCTGACCAGATAATTGGCTGATTAATTGATTAATATGCCTGGTTTAGTAGGTTGGCTGTTGAGTCCTTGGTAATTGATTGGAAGTATTGTTCATTGGGTAGTTGTGATTATCTGATTAGGCGGATAGTTGTATTGTTCAGAATATGATTTGATGCTTATGGGCTAATTCTAGATAATGGTAGTGCAGGGGGGAAGGCAGTTCCATTAAAGGTAAATGCAGGGTTGATTAGAACTATTTACCTTCCTCTTTCTTCTTCATGTAAATGGGAAATTGCTTGTCCACCATTCATTAGAGGCAATCTAAGGAATCCAGCCAAAGACAAAATTATTCCTATGTCTAAAATTGCTAATAAGATATGGAGATAATAGAATAAAGTAAGTGAATTATTTAAACTGCTTTTTAAGGATAAAGTGTATATTTAATCTATGACAGATTATATTTATTGGATATGGGCCAAAATGTAATTAAAATAGTATCAAAAGGGAGAGAGAATAGTTAAGTAAACATTTGGACTAATTGAGGTAATTTTTTAATTCAAATATTGATTTTAGTATTTTAGGATTGTTACATAATGAACATCAGAATGATATCTGAATAGTAGTTTTACAACACTTGTAAATTTGTTTTATGATAAAAAGACTTGCATTTATATAACTCCCTTCATGACCTCAGGACATACCAAAGCACTTTGCAACCAGTGAAGCATATTTTGAAACAAAAACAGAATTACCTGGAAAATCTCAGCAGGTCTGGCAGCATCGGCAGAGAGGAAAAGAGTTGACATTTCAAGTCCTCATGACCCTTCAACAGAACTGAGTGAATATCAGAAGAGGGGTGAAATATAAGCTGGTTTAAGGTGGTGGGGGTGGGGGGGGAGGTGGGGAGCTGAGGGGGTGGGGGGAGAGAAGTGGTGGGGGGGTGGTGTTGTTGTAGGAACAAGCAATCAGTGATAGGAGCAGATAATCAAAAGATGTCATAGACAAAGGAACAAAGAAGTGTTGAAGGTGGTAATATTATCTAAATGAATGTGCTAATTAAGAATGGATGGCAGGACACTCAAGGTACAGCTATAGTGGGGGTGGGGTGGAAAGACTAGCAGGGCATACAAGATTTAAAAATAATGGAAATAGGTGGGAAAAGAAAAATCTATATAAATTATTGGAAAAAAACAAAAGGAAGGGGGAAGAAACAGAAAGGGGGTGGGGATGGATGAGGGAGTTCAAGACCTAAAGTTGTTGAATTCAATATTTAGTCCTAGTCAGCTGTAAAGTGCCTAGTCAGAAGATGAGGTGCTGCTCCTTCAGTTTGCGTTGGGCTTCACTGGAACAATGCAGCAAGCCAAGGACAGACATGTGGGCAAGAGAACAGGGTGGAGTGTTAAAATTGTAAGTGACAGGGAGGTTTGGGCCATTCTTGCGGACAGACCACAGGTGTTCTGCAAAGCGGTCGCCCAGTTTACGTTTGGTCTCTCCAATGTAGAGGAGACCGCATTGGGAGCAACGAATGCAGTAGACTAAGTTGGGGGAATTGCAAGTGAAATGCTGCTTCACATATTTTGAAATTTGGTAACTATTAGAATTTAGAAAATGAGGCAGTGAATTTGTGCACAGGCAGCTCCCACAAACAACAACGTGACAATCATCAGATAATCTGTTTTTTTTTAAGATGACTGAGGAAAAAATATTAACCAGGCCACCAGGGATAGCTCAACTGTGAAATAGTGCCAGGGAACATTTTACAGCCACCAGGTCAGATAGAGCTTTAATGTCTCATTCTAAGATTCAACCTCTAACAATGCAGCCCTCCCTCGATACAGTGCAACTTGAACCCACAGTCTCTGACTTAGAGATAAGAGTGTCATCTGAGTCACTGCTGACACAGTATGGAGGCTTAAAAATGGTTGGCTGAGAAGTATTGAAAATGACTCTGAGTTTGCCAACCGGCCACGGTCAAGAGAAAGAAAACAAACACCCTGCATTTATATAGTGCCTTTCATGCCATCAAGGCATCATAAAGCTCTTTACAGCCAATGAAATACTTTTCAGGGTGGTCACTATAGTCACTGTAGGGAAGAACAATGCAGAGCCCCATGAGAGGTCCCTCCTTATATCTATTACAGCATTCAGGAATCAAAATTTGCAGATACAAGAACAGAACTTAATGTTCTACTATACCAGCATGTACTGTTATGATGTAGCAGGTGATGTGTGCCAGGTAAACCAAATCCACAAGGGAAACTTGGCCATGCTATCACAATAGTTTTGCAATTTGCATTTATTACAAGACAATGTGTGCATTGAATTCAGAAGTAATGAGTCCACCAAGACCTTTAGGGACTTTAAAAATTAAATTAAAATATTTACTAACAAAAGAAAGATTTCAAGCACATACATAAGATTATAGTTCAACTATAACAAATCCTAAAATTCTTAAATAACCTTAACTCCCAGCTACACAGCCCCTTTAAGGCAATGGTCCAAAATAGATTTTAAATTTAAAAAGCAAGCCAGGAAGTTACCACAGAACCCACTTGACAGTGGAATTCCAAAGGCTTTTCTTTTGCAAAGTCCTAGTCGGAAGATGAGGTGCTGTTCCTCCAGTTTGCGTTGGGCTTCACTGGAACAATGCAGCAAGCACTCTTGCAAAAAATGGCTGTAAGGTTCTTCAAGGCGTTTCACACACCACTGTTAGATCTTAAACAAAAATAAAAATACCTGGAAGAACTCAGCAGGTCTGGCAGCATCTGCAGAGAGGAGCACAGTTAACGTTTCGAGTCCGTATGACTCTTCAACTGAACAGTCATATGGACTCAAAACGTTAACTGTGTTCCTCTCCGCAGATGCTGCCAGACGTGCTGAGTTTTTCCAGGTATTTTTATTTTTGTTTTGGATTTCTAGCATCCGTAGTTTTTTGCTTTTATCTTACTGTTAGATCTTACATGGGCCCCCAACATAGCCATTCATTCTTCTCTTTAATCTGTAAATTCAATTGTTACATATGTCTTTGCAAATTTACTTTTCCCATAATATAGAAATCTTTCATTTGTCAATATGACCTTTCCTTTTAGGAAAAATAAACACACTGCTTGGCCTTGCTTATCCTGCCATTTGTAAACATCCTACTATCCCTTTGAAATCCAAACAACTCCCTCACTTATCTAAAAATTCAAATTTCCTTCACACCTTATATCCTAAGACCTCATCCATGTTTTTTAGCATTTCAAGTACCCTTCTACACCTAACTCCTTTTGATAATTTCAAGCTTGCAGCCTAGATGACTCCAACTCAATTAAATGACACACACAGACAGAATCATCCATACTCACTCCTATGAACCTACTTTACAATAACCCACAATAATATTATGAAAATTATTATAGTTTTGCTACAGTACCTGTATCTTTATTAAGGGATACATCGTAATCTTTTTAAAACAGCAACCTGTTTTGTCTGTTATGCAGAGGATAATGCACAATTACTGGTTAGATCATAGCAATTTCAGAAAAATAGCTGGATATTGTACCTAATAGCAAAATCGGGATTTGGGAACTGCTGTGGTATGAACCTAAGCACAGTGCGTTGATAAGTTATGTAACTGTGAAGAGCAGCATTAACAAGCCAGCTCCTACTTCCACTCAGCACGGTGTATGCACATGAACTAACCAAGTTGAAAGTGATCAGGAGTATGAACATTTGTTTTTTTCCTCACCCTTAAGGGCTTGAGGCAAATTGTCATGAGCCTATTGCCACCCGAGCTAATATCATTCCAATCAATATAAACTGGGAATTTAACCTAAGACCTACATGCCTCTATGGTATAGATACACATGAATGTTACTAACTGACGTATCGGGGAAGTCTTCAAAATGTTTTTATTGAGAAACCTATTTGAAATGACAAAGATCACAGTGCAGGTCTTCATCAAGGTTTGAAAAAGGGGAGAAGACGAGATGAAACAAAAAGTGATTAGGTGACGCGAGGTTTAGGTTGCAAACATTTGGAGGAATGACACAAAGTCACTCTGAGAGCTGCTGTTGAACATTCAGCCCAGGAAACCATGCAACAGGCTGAGAATGCAAACATTCATGTCAGATGTGACACAGCAAAGTGGGAAAAGTCATTTTACTGGATTGAATGAAACAAGAGAGCAGGGAGCATAATTACAGGCCAAGAATGGAGATATGCCATGCAGGGAGAGTGTCTGAAAACCTGCAACCTGGGGACTGAGCACAGGCCAGGTTCCAGACCTTGCCAGTTTTCAGGCCGGGTTGTTTGGGCTGGGTTGGGTAAGGAATGTTCACTGTTGAGGGTATGTTTTTCAAGGAAGGATTGCAAAGGGCACTTTTGAAAGAAATAGACACAATGCTGCAAGATAAACCAAGAAATTCTTTGGAGCTGTCAGTGCTGTAATATAAAGGGTTAATAGCTATTACACTAATGGCTAATGTACATCATCAGTGATGTCAGATCACGCCAGGGAACTCAGAAAGAGATGGTTTTGGAAGGAGCCTTGTGCTTAACTATCCTTGTTCATAGTTGTACAGGGTTAATAAATGTTTGGAAGTTCTTGGAGGCCTTGTTTCCTGTAGTCTTTGTTAAACACACACTTGGACCTTTTATGATGATACTTCAAATGTTACTTTGCTGGAAGCATGGCAGAAGTTCTGTTTATGAATGTAAATAGGGTTCCCATTGCACTTCAATGAAGTGTGGACGATAAGACCATAAGACCATAAGACATAGGAGCAGAAATTAGGCCAATCGGCCCATCGAGTCTGCTCCACCTTTCAATCATGGCTGATAAATTTCTCAACCCAATTCTCCTGCCTTCTCCCCGTAACCTTTGATCCCCTTACCAATCAAGAACCTACCTATCTCGGTCTTAAATACACTCAATGACCTGGCCTCCACAGCCTTCTGTGGCAATGAATTCCATAGATTCACCACTCTCTGGCTAAAGAAGTTTCTCCTCATCTCTGTTCTAAAAGATCTTCCCTTTACTCTGAGGCTGTGCCCTCGGGTCCTAGTCTCTCCTACTAATGGAAACATCTTCCCCACGTCCACTCTATCCAGGCCTTTCAGTATTCTCATCCTTCTAAACTGATGGAGTTGGTGCAGCTCCAAGGAATTTCCCAAACATCCAGTTAAACCAAAGATGTCAGTGAGGAGGGAAAGTCAGGTGATGGCAGCTTAAAAAAAGTGTCCGGTTTTCGGATAGCCAGAATTGAGACACTGTACCTGTGCTAACTATGAAGCAGAAAATGGGTTTAACAGTCTGTATGTGGAATTTGAAATTGTGGAAAGATCTGCAAAGGATTGCACATTGTATAAATATATGTTAGTTAGGCAACTGCAAAAGCTGGGAACAAACTTTCTTTTGCTCAACCCTCTAAGGTGACTTCTTCAGCCCGACTATGCCAGCTATTCTAAAGGATTCCACCTTAAATAAATCTTTTATCTTTCAGGCACTGATGTAACCTGTTATGCATTTCCTGGATTTTCTGTTTTATATTTCAAGTTTCTAGCCTCATCAATTTTTACTGAAATAAAACATTGTCCTTGGCTTTCTTGTCAGAAAACGGAAAGCGCACTTTACATGAGTTACTTTGTATTGAAAAATAAGTTGAAATGAGAGATAGAATAATTACTTTTTGCTATATCTTCAATTTCCAAATTTGATTTGTCCCACTGGTACAGGGCAGTGTAACCAGGGAATGAGCAGGGAGGCTATGAGAATCTACCCAAAATCCAGAAAAGCAAATACCTTCTTGTGTTACTTTCTATGTGTATTTAGTTATTATATTTTACCCCCAACTGCAGGCAACTTTTTTCCCTGTGGCAGTGAGGAACTCTTCTTCAGTTAAAAAAACTGTACAGCTGGGCAAAATCACATGCGCCAATACATTGTCCACTAGTTATTGTTTGAAAGGAGAGACATCACATTAGTGGTGTCCCCAGTGTTTAGCTCGCAATCGGCACCTTTTCCTGTATTTGACGCAAAACATACAGCTCTGCTCCTTTAATCAACAGGCTTTTATAACCCAAGTCTACTGTCACCTAATCGGTATATGTTGATTTATTTTCTCTTCTGTCCGACTCTCTCCAGCCTTGATGATGTATGTCCTGGACCATGGATCTTGACCCTTCACCTGTGTTACTTAATTCAGAAATAAATGCTGGGGTAGAAGGATGCATAACTGAGGCAAACTCTGTATTCAAATGTTGCGTGGGAATGAGCTACGAACTCAATCTGGCTCAGGACAGGTAAACCTCAAAACTGCAGTTTCATGAATGTTCACTCCAGGGTAATCTGAGTGAATTAAAGAATACAAAATAAATCTTCTGTAGCTGATTGATAATGTGCTGGGTCATGGAGTGACTGTGCCACATTTGCATCTGACAGTCATACCTACAGCGATGGTTGACCAGGTTTTGGGTCAGCAACTTGATTGACGCTGCTTGAAGGGAGAAGAAGCTTCAAAGCCACAGATTTTGGTGCACGATAATCTCAATTTTGGCTGAACGTGAAACAGTTTTGCTGTTGAATGATGGTTGAAGTTGAAAAGCCACTGGCTTCAGCAGCAAATTTCAATTGCCTGGCACCCTAGTATTTTCAATGTCTCTGGTGCCATTTCAGGTTCAAAATGACATCCAAGCCTTGCACAATCAGACTTCTGGTGCAGGCCACACCAGGCGCCATTTTGGGTAGGTCGTTAGCATGGGCACTGGGAGTGTGTGGTGGAAGTATACAGATAGGCCAGTCCTGATGCCAAACATCGAATGTTGATTTGATGTTAGTGCTGTCATTTTTGGCCTCACGGTCCAGCTATTGCCCTCTCTTAATTGGTCATAGCTGAATATGCATTACCCCACTCACCTTTTCTCTAATTTTTTTTAGAATGCGCATCCTCTTTAATTTTTTTTGTGCAGCCTCGCAAGTGCGATATCTTAAAGGGGCCAACTTATGTGCAGCTTGTGTGGGGGCTCTCGGGTTGCTGTGCAGCCCTGTGGTTGCACAGTTTACAGGAAATATTAAAAACAAAAATAAAAATACCTGGAAAAACTCAGCAGGTCTGGCAGCATCTGCGGAGAGGAACACAGTTAACATTTCGAGTCCGTATGACTCTTCAACAGAACTAAGGAAAAATAGAAAAGAGGTGAAATATAAGCTGGTTTAAGGGGGGGGGACAGGTAGAGCTGGATAGAGGACCAGTGATAGGTGGAGATAGCCAAAAGATGTCATAGACAAAAGGACAAAGAGGTGTTGAAGGTGGTGATATTATCTAAGAAATGTGCTAACTAAGGGTAGAAAGCAGGACAAGCAAGGTACAGATAGCCCTAGTGGGGGTGGGGTGGGGTGAAGGGAAGGGATTGAAATAGGCTAAAAGGTAGAGATAAAACAATGGATGGAAATACATTTAAAAATAATGGAAATAGGTGGGAAAAGAAAAATCTATATAAATTATTGGAAAAAAAGGGGGGATTCGGAAAAGAAGTGGGGATGGAGGAGAGAGTTCATGATCTAAAATTGTGAGAACAAGTTCAGCCAGACAGAGGAGAGTAGTGGTGGATGGGGATTGTTCGGGTTTCTGTTCGAGGAAGAAGCGGAGAGCCATCATTTCTGGTGATAGACTGTCCACCAATATTCATTACAAGCCTACCGACTCCCACAGCTACCTCAACTACAGCTCCTCGCACCCCACTGTAATGAATATTGGTGGACAATCTATCACCAGAAATGATGGCTCTCCACTTCTTCCTCTTCTCTTCCTCGAATAGCGGCCTGAACAATCCCCATCCACCACTACTCTCCTCTGTCTGGCTGAACTTGTTCTCACACTGAACAATTTCTCCTTAAACTCCTCTCACTTCCTCCAAATAAAAAGTGTGGCTATGGGTACCCGCATGGGCCCCAATTATGCCTGTCTCTTTATGGGGTATGTGGAACATTTCTTGTTTCAGTCCTACTCCAGCCCCCGCCCACCCCTTTCTCCGGTACATTGATGATTGCTTTGGTACTGCTTCATGCTCTCGTCTGGACCTGTTAAAATTTATAAATTTTGCTTCCAATTTCCACCCTTCCATCATTTTCACATGGTCCATCTCTGACACTTCCCTTTCATTCCTTGACCTCTCTGTCTCAATTTCTGTTGATAGACTGTTCCAATATTCATTACAAGCCTACTGACTCCCACAGCTATCTCGACTACAGCTCCTCACACCCCGCTTCCTGTAAGGACTCCATCCCCTTCTCTCAGTTCCTTCGCCTCCGTTGCATCTGTTCTGCTGATGCCACTTTCCAAAACAGTTCCTCTGACATGTCCTCCTTCTTCCTTAAACGAGTTTTTCCACCCACGGTCGTTGACAGGGCCCTCAACCGTGTCCGGCCCATCACCCGCGCATCCGCCCTCACACCTTCCTCTCCCTCCCAGAAACATGATAGGGTGCCCGTTGTCCTCACTTATCACCCCACCAGCCTCCGCGTTCAAAGGATCATCCTCAGCCATTTCCACCAACTCCAGCATGATGCCACCACCAAATACATCTTTCCTTCACCCCCCCCGGCAGCATTCCACAGAGATGGTTTCCTCCAGGACACCCTGATCCACCCCTCCATCCCTCCCTACTCCCCAACCCCCTTCCAGGGCACCTTCCCATGCAACAGCAGAAGGTGCAATGCCTACCCTTTTACTTCCCCTCTCCTCACCATCCAAGGGCCCAAACACTTCTTTCAAGTGAAGCAGCATCTCACTTGCACTTCCCTCAATTTAGTCTACTGCATTCATTGCTCCCAATGTGGTCTCCTCTACATTGGAGAGACCAAACACAGACTGGATGACCACTTTGCAGAACACTTTCGGTCTGTCCACAAGAATGACCCAAACCTCCCTGTCGCTTGCCATTTTAACACTCCACCCTGCTCTCTTGCCCACATGTCTGTCCTTGGCCTGCTGCATTGTTCCAGTGAAGCTCAACGCAAACTGGAGGAACAGCACCTCATCTTCCGATTAGTCACTTTACAACCTTCTGGACTGAATACTGAGTTCAACAATTTTAGATCATGAACTCTCTCCTCCATCCCCACCCCGTTTCCAATCTCCCCCTTTTTTTCCCAATAATTTATACAGATTTTTCTTTTCCCACCTATTTCCATTATATTTAAATGTATTTCCATCCATTGTTTTATCTCTACCTTTTAGCCTATTTCGATCCCTTCCCTTCACCCCAACCCACCCCCACTAGGGCTATCTGTACCTTGCTTGTCCTGCTTTCGACCCTTAATTAGCACATGCCTTAGAATAATATCACCACCTTCAACACCTCTTTGTCCTTTTGTCTATGACATCTTTTGGCTATCTTCACCTATCACTGGTCCTCTATCCAGCTCTACCTGTCCCACCCTCCCCTTAAACCAGCTTATATTTCACCTCTTTTCTATTTTTACTTAGTTCTGTTGAAGAGTCATACGGACTCGAAGCGTTAACTGTGTTCCTCTCCACAGATGCTGCCAGACCTGCTGAGTTTTTCCAGGTATTTTTATTTTTGTTTTTAATATTTCCTGTAAACTGTGCAACCACAGGGCTGCACAGCAACCCGAGAGTCCCCACACAACTTGCACACACGTTGGCCCCTTTAAGATATCACACTTGCGAGGCCGCACAAAAAAATATTATAGAGGATATGCACTCCAAAAAAAATTAGAGAAAAGGTGAGTGGGGTAATGCATATTCAGCTATGAATGAATAATAGAGGGCAATAACTGGACCGTGAGGCCAAAAATGGCAGCGCTAACATCACATCAGCATTCCATGATGCTGCCAGACCTCCTGAGTTTTTCCAGGTTTTTTATTTTTGTTTTGGATTTCCAGCATCCGCAGCTTTTTGCTTTTATTACAGGAAATATTGCCTGCCCAACATTGCTATTTAAAGGAAAGCCCACATTCATGCTTTTGTTAGCTCCATTCTGACATACTCCTGGCTGACCCCACACATTCTACCCCCTCCTCCCCCACCGTAAACTTAAAGTCATCCAATGCTCTGCTGCCTGTGTCCTTACTTGCACAAAGTCCTGTTCACCCATGACCCCTGTACTCACTGATCTACATTGACTTCCGGTCAAGCAATGTCTTGATTTTAAAATTCTCATCCGCATTTTAAAATCGCTCTATGGCCTCATCTTTTCCTCCCTCAGTAATCTCCTCCAGCCGCACAAACCTCTGAGGTGTCTGCTTTTCTCTAAATCTGGCCTCTTGAGCACCCCTGATTTTAATTGTTCCACAGCCTTCAGCTGCCTAGGCCCTAAGACCCAGAATTCCTGGCTTAAACCTTAAACTCTCTACCTCTTTTAAGATGCTCCTCAAAACTTACACCTCTGACCGAACTTTTGAACATCTGCCCTAATATCATTTTATATGGCTCAGTGTCTAATTTTGCTTTTTAACGTTCTTGTGAAGCTCTTTGGATGTTTTATTCACTAACTTAAAGGCACTATATAAATCCAAGTTCCTGTTGGCATTGGATCATCAACCTTTCAGATTAGTTTCTGATTGATTTCTATTGGCTGTTGCTGAGTTTGTAGAAGTGTTCTACACTGCTGGAGATCTTTGGAGGTTTATACTGGTTCTTAAAATTGCTGAACTCTACATGGAGTTGGGTGGCATGTGGTGAAAGCCTTGTTCCCAGGCCATATGTTCACAGTCATGGCTGCAGTAGTTTCCATACCCTCTGACCAGCAGCATGACAGGGAGAATGAGCAGAGGCATTACAGAGTAGGACAAGCTGCTTCAAGAGGGAGGAAGGGGGAGAAGTGGTCTCAACAGAAGGCCATATCCACCTATGGTTTTCAGGGAGAAATTCTCCTATCTCAACCTCAGCATGGAACAGTATGCAATGTTTCTGTTTCACTAAGGAGGCATTCACTGAAATCTGCCACCCAGTGTAGACAGATCTGCAGCTTCCAAGCATAGCAAAGATGTCATTATGAGTAGCTGTGCAGGTTTCTTATTTGCATTGGGATCCCTCCAGGCTGCAGCAGGTAATATTTCCAACATTTCCCAGTTTGCCATCCAGCATTACAAATGGAAAGTTACTGAGGCCTTGTACGCAAAGAGTACTCAATAAATTTCATTCACTCTTGTCATAGAGAAGCTGGCAAAGTGAGTACATGGCTTTGCCAGGTTATTAGGCTTCCCTATGCTTCGTTGTGCCATTGATCGCATGCATGTCGCTCTCCAGGTGATGCTCACAAATTCAGAAAGGTACTGCAAATGGAAGGGGTTCAATTTTTTTGATATTCACTGGTGTGTAATTGTACTCCGTGCACAGGCTTATCAATAATCAGCATCCTGACAACTGTCATGATACTTGCATTCTGCAGCAGTCCACTGTACTATCAGCATTTGAGCTACCATAAGAAACTAGAGGGACAACAAGAGTTACCTACTGAATGTCTTTCTCATGCCTCTGGTTCACAACCCAGCCATAGGCGTGCACCTTGCGTATAATGAGAGCAATGCTATCACATGGAAAGTCAGTGAGCAGATCATTGGAGCACTTACACAATGTTTTTGCTGCCTGGACTGCTCAGGAGGAGCCCTGCAGTATTCTCCAGAATTCAAGTCACAATTTGTTGAGATCTGCTGCATCCAGTGCAACATTGCCATCATGGGGGTACAGCCCTTGGCACCAGGCATGCAACTGGACAGCAACAAGGGAAAGAGGAGAGGGATGAAAAGAAAGAGATGAGGCAACAAACACAGCTCCTTCCTGGATGGGCTGTTGAGGATTGGCTCATCTAACTGTGGTACTAATGAATGCAGCCTCAATTCCACACTCAGCAACATTTTGTGCATTTGGGAGGCATGGAAAGGAAGAAGTGCAAGCTTACACCACCTGCAGCTTGTAAAGCAGAAGAGTGTGTTGGGATGATCGGGAATTGGCATGTAAGGAGGATTAAGTATAAGGATAGAGTCACCTTCAATAGTTTCAACCCTGTTGCTGGTAGCAGTCTCAGTCACGATCAACCCAGTAATGGCTAGCACTGTCTCCTTCCTGCAGGCTAGGACATGCAGCCATGCCTATCACCCACTTGTTAGGTGCTGCTGCCTATGCTGGTGAACCATTTTGTCCTGCAAGAGAGAGGGAAGTGTGTCAGTAAGTGTAACATGGGCCAGACTTTTCTGTACCGAAAAGGTTGGGAATCGGTATGGGTTGAACAAAAGTCAGGTCTGTGGGTTCGCAATTTTAAATTTCCCATTCGAAAAGTAGCCCATACAAACTTCCCAAAGTCAGGAAGAGATTTGGGTTAGGGTTGGGTCATGTCCCTGCCTGCACATCCCTTGACATTGGGATAGCCGTTGACAGCTCTTAATGAAATTTGCTTTTCCTTTGCTCCAGTAATTTTGTTAGGTTGGGTGGTTTTGGAAGGCATCTGAAAACCCACCTTGTTTGACAATTCATGAGTCTTGGCAGAAGCCTGCTGAGGATTCGGGAACATTCTACCATTTAAGTGTTAAATGGTTTGACAGCTTCAAGTGTCATTACTAGATGTTGTATTGTAGGTTAGATATGTTTTTACTGCAGTGATTGATTATAGGACTTGGTCCTGCAAAGATAACTTGATCATGAAATTGATCATCATTGAGTAAGTGTAGGGATGCATTTGAGTTATTATGCATTCAAAACTGAAACAAACGGTGAATGGGAACTCTACCGTCATGATCTGAAGTGATTTAAATGTCCAGAGCCCTTTAAATTTGAAAAGAGAAAATTTTTGTACAGCTTACACACAGAAAAAAAATGACACCTGCCCATGGATTGCTTTGATTGACAGCCCATCCGGTGTAGCTTTGAAAAACAGCCACTTTTTTTCAGTTTCAATGGTCTCCAATTTTTGCATTTCTAAGGGTTTGTTTGACAGCTGGGACAGTTATGAATGCTTGAGTTTCAAAAGCTATGGAAAAACTTAACTCAGCTGAGGGCTGTTTTCACAGTTTGATTGATAGTTCTAAGAGGATATTAAAGAATTGGCTGTCTTTGATGTGGTTACTGAATAGATGTTTGATTGTTTTTACAATGAATGACTACTTGAGGGGATTTATCTTTTTTTCATTGGACAAGGGTTCTTTTCAAAATTAGGAACAGTGGTGCTTTTCAGTGACAGCTCTGTTAGATTGTTACTTTCTAAATATCCATTTTGAAGGATTCCCATTGCTATTAAATGGCTAGTGAGGACTGTATGCAGTGGATAATGGGTGAGTGACTATGAAACATACATGGGGGGCATGGAAATTATGAGGGTGCCTGGGGAATATAAGGGAAAATGGAAGGCACATTGGAGAATGAGAGATATGGAATGGGCAAAGGTTGTTTGAGGGGGCATGGGGGTGAGTGGAGGGGGGGGTGAGGGGTGAGGGCTAGGGGCAAAAGAACTATGTAGGAGAGCCAGGCCAATGTCCCTGCAAACAGAGACGGGCCTTCTAACCAGCCCGCCTAAGCACCACACTCTCCAGACTTGGGGAACCCTGAATCCTGCTGCCCATGTCTCCAGGAGATGAAAATATGGCGGGCATGGGCAGAGGTGACGGGCTCAGGTTTCCGAACTTGCAAAACGGCCCATCTCACCTTTCCTGAGCCCCACACAAAAATCCAGTCCAAAGTGTATGGCTAATGTGACTGTCTTGGATGAAAAGCTGCAAGTGTGTACAAGCTGTGAGAAGTGGGTGTGAGACTTGCAGAAGCGGTCATTGTCTGCAGGTAAGTCAGGCTATGAATGTAAAGTATGAGTTGTGGTTGATAGAGACTGTTAGTAGTTGACTGAGCTGATGAATTGAGCAGCGTGTGAGGTCAGTGATGCTGTTAGTGGGATCTTGCACCTGGAATTCACTGACCTTGGCACTAAACTTCTTCTGGCACTGCATTAAGACCCTCGCGGTTTACTGCTGGGGCATTGACCGTGACAGCTATGTGCTACCATTTCCTTTCTAGTGCCTGTCTGAAGGGCTGCTGGTCCACTATGAATAGGGGACATCTCTCCTCCTGTCCACAACCTGCACCAAGGCCTCCAGTGTTTCACTGGAGAACCTTGGAGCATGCTTGCTGCCATGTTTTGCCATTCTTGCGACTTTCCCAGATTAACCTCACTCTCAGAATGCCTTCCAGTGTAAATGCCCCTCCCCTTTAAGAGAACCAGGTTTGCCTTTAAGTAACGCAGACTAACTTGAACTTGGGTGAGTCTCTTATGATTTTGTGACCCTGCTCAGGCATGCAGGAACTCAACAGCATGCTTAGCACTGCTTGCATGATACAATCATATAAATCAGCAGGCAGCACAAAGATAGCGTGCTGCCTGTATCAGAACGGGCATGGGTTTTTAACACATTGCGATCTGTGCACCTGTTTTGGGGGCTATCCAATTTGAACACTCCAACGATTTAAGATATGAACCTTCTGGAAGCAATGCAAAGAAAGAACACCAGATTGTATCTAGCAATTGATCTACCTTCAAACCTATATCATGATAAACCCAATAATATTACAATGTGATTGCTACCATTTAATCACTGAATAAAATTCATCGGGATGAGTGGGTTTATAAATTTTCTTTCTCCCCAGACTCTGTACAATTGTAATTAAGTTGAAGTGGAAGATCCCACTGTTGCTCTGCCCACAATCCCAATTCTAATCCCATAAATCAGAATGGAAGCTTCTATAAAGTACAAAAGAATATGATGGCATTTGGTTTCTTAAGATTCTGTATTGAAATTCCCTTCAAACTGATCAGAAAACTGTACTTCATACCCAGCACACTAGACCATATATAAATACAGATGTTAGCTCTATGATTAGACAATTATTACGGGCAGGAGAGAGACAGTCAAACTGCACTGATTTCCTCATACCATGCTTCTGTAAGCTGAAGGTGCTTTGAATTTCTTAAAACTAGGTGATAGCATGTTTTCCCAATCCCTTAGTTTTTGTGATTCAATTTTACAAAAAGTGCAAAGTGAGCTCAAGTTAGGATTAACTCAGAAGGTTAGTTAAAAACAAAAAAACTGTGGATGCTGGAAATCCAAAACAAAAACAGAATTACCTGGAAAATCTCAGCAGGTCTGGCAGCATCGGCGGAGAAGAAAAGAGTTGACGTTTCGCGTCCTCATGACCCGTTCGGTTGAGCGGGTCATGAGGACTCGAAACGTCAACTCTTTTCTTCTCCGCTGATGCTGCCAGACCTGCTGAGTTTTTCCAGGTAATTCTGTTTTTGTTTCAGAAGGTTAGTTTATTTTCCACATTCAAAGCTGGCGAAAAGATTGTTCGCCACGTCCTACTCTGCACACACACACGCACACACAGTAAAGTTGGGGGAGGGTGGGTGGGGGTGGTGGGGGGAATAGAGAAAAGGAGTTTTACAGTACAAGGACCACAGAAAATAAATATTCGTTCACATGAGCTCCAGAGTCTAAAGTCAGAGTCCTATGAGGAACTCTTGCACGTAGGCATTCAAGTTCAGCTGGCTGAAGACCAGAATTAGTTGGTGCTGATATTGCAAAATGAAGTAGATACACAAAGACAGGATCGATTCTAGGGGTGATGGTACAAAATCTTCAAGCAGAGACAGGCTTGATGATCAGCCTGTTGTTCTGCCTGAAGGAGCCTGCTTCTTTGTGTCTCACCAGTTGAATGTTAAAACAGCAGACTGACTGTGAAGCCCAAAGATGTAATGTTACAATTGTCCAAAAGGCCTGAGCTTTGGGTTATGTAATGGCCTATTAATGATTAATTGCAGCTGAACAATCAGTTTTTGTGCTTCTGGCCAGAATTCCATTTTTCCTGCTTATGTCAGAGACGAGGGGGTTTATTAACATCTCTTCCAGTACAATGAGTTTCACTCTCCCTCTTTTCTGATAGTTCAGGAAAGAGGGAGCCAGTTTGTCTGCACTTCCTCTGCTTTCATTGATTACAAAGAATTTGTACAACGAAGTGGGAAATCCCAGAAGCTGAGAAAATAATTATTTTGTTCTTGAAACTCCTGAGGATAGATCCCAGAGAAAGGGTCAATCCTGTGTTCAGGTGAGAGCCATATTTTCTTTGTTTCTCTTCATGTCCTAGGAACCCAATGCAATTATGGTTTGGAATCAATCTCCATCTCCCCCACCCACCACCCGCCGCCAACCACCTCCACAACCCCACCATTACTCACTAGAAAACCATTGATATAGGGGGAATGCAGTGGCATTAAGTCCCAGCCTATCAAAGGTGAAGCCAAAATCCTCTCCGCACTATGTTGCTGGTATGAGAGGCTCTTTGCAGAGTCATGGCATTTCTCCTTTGGTAGAGAAGGGGCGTCATTGGGAGTATCATCCACATAGAGGAGAGAAAAATGCTTTAACTCCCCTTCTCACAGATAGATGAAGAGTGGAATTGATGAGGGACTGGAAGCTGGACCTCCTACTGATATTGTTCAGTATAGGAAAAGGAGAGGAGAGCAAAATACCTAAAATAAAGCAAAACATCTACCCTCGGGCCCTGCAGTCACTAACTACCATGATGGAACTTTTGAAGGAGCATATGGCATAGTGTCAGCCATACAGACAGACACACATACACACACACACAGACACACACACACACACAGACACACACACACTCACACACACACTCACACATATACACGGAGCAGTGGCACATTACAGAAAACAGAGGTGCTCATGAGTTATAGTAAATTTCTTTTTGGCTGAAAAGTATCAAAATCAGGTTCCAGTGGGGTTACCAACTTTGATTGTAGGTGTTCCTGGAGGCTTTATCACATAACCTCCTCCTTCCAAAAGCACCACCATTGCTCACCCAATATCTCCATCTTCACTGTGCTCCACCATCCCAACCTAACTGGAAAGCGAGAAGACTCTTCATTGCTCAATTGGATGATTCTTGGCTATCAGCCACAGCCTTTACTTCCTCATCTCCAACATTTTTACACCCAATAAACAAAACGAAGCAATGACACAAATGTTTTATTGCCGTTATGATTTCTCTCCGGGGTTGCTCGCAGCAGTGTCCCCGAGATTCATCTTTAATTCTTGGAGACTCCAGGGCAATCTCAAAGGGTTAGCAAAGCCTTGTTCCAATTAGCCAACTAGAGCCAGTAAGGGTCCCTTGGGGTCTGGAGTTGAGCTGATGGCTTCCAGCAGGTCACCTTTTGTATTACTAAATGATTTAACAAGATACTGTTCCATATAGGATTGAGACATACTGATGAGGAAGGCCATAGGTTAAATCCTCTGACTGCCATGACTGATTTCGCTTGGGGCAATGGCAGATGTACAGTGTCCACTGGCCTCAGCACCAATGGACCCAAGGGATTCGCAGGGGGAGAAGAAATTAAGTTTCCCCTGATGTTTATTGAGTGATTCATGCTAGAAAGTATGAATATATGGATATTGAATGAAAGCAAGAGTAAGTGGAAGAGATTGAACAATATAGACCTTGAAAATATATTGCGCTAGTATGACCATACACAAATCTAGTCATAAACAGGTTAAGATAGCAAAGGAAATTTAAATAAAGTGCTGACTAATATTTGCAGAATGTAATTTCCGAACCAGATTGATCAGGTGGGCAGATGAGACAGATTTATCTGCGGCAGCTGTGTTGCATCTACGGGTCTTCTTCATTCCTGAAACCTCTTCTGCAGTTAAAGCAAAAGCAGGCAGCTGTGGTGGGGGTTGGGGAGAGGGTGGTGCAGGTCTTGAGTCCTGGTCAGGCTTCAGTACAATGTAGCTGGAATATCTAAACAACAGGAAACAGCACTTAAAACAATTATCTGAGCTTGAAGCAATGGACGCTTAGAGACTCAATGGGCCAGAGACAAGTCACTCGGAACTAGCTGATAGGAAGTCAGTCAACACTTTCACAAAGTCGGCAAGAGAGTCAAGCTCCACCCTGACACTGCCCTTTAGAACAATCATTTCTAGCGAGCTACAAAAGGGTTTTGATGAAAGGCTGGAGTGTGTTGATAAGGATGTTACATTTTCTTTTTAAGATAAAAATTGGTGCCGAGAAGAAAAAAGGGATTTTTGCCCTGTTTCAAAATGATAGTATATAATCACCAGGTGTCTTTCATTGTAAAACAGTAGTGAAGAAGCAAAGAAGCTTTTATTTTCGTCCAAAAGAAGTATGAAATTATCTATTATACTGCAAAATCAAACTGGTTCATCCCTCTTTCTCTAAATTACAGTGGCTTATAGCTTCCCATCCTTATCTGGCTTGCCCTCCTTTACTAAGCCAGCTGCATCTTCAGAGCACAGACAGTTCCTCCAGCACCCTCCAGAATACAAGTTCCTTCTACATTCCACTCACGTTGGGCAGCTTGCAGCCAAGTCCCTTATCTGCTAGAGAACCGCTGCATTGTGGGATGTGTCTCTCTCTGACCAGCTGGATTCTTTTCAGGAGCTGAGTCTAAGAGAAGCAACCTCAGTGACCTTGCCTTCTGGCACTGTGGGCACAGAGCTATACTGAATAAAGCAGGCTGCATGCCGCTTGGGAGAATGTTTTGTGAGAGTTTTTTTTTTACTTCAGATACTATATTAAAAAGCTCACGGTCACCAAGCTGGGAGGGATATCATGTGGAATTTGAATTGATAACCCCAATAGCTGCAACATACATTGGGGGATGCGAAAACTTCAGGATATGCAAGGAGATCAGAGAAGCTGGGATTGTGTTCTCCTTAGAGCAGAGAAGGCTAAGGGGAGATTTAATGGAGGCATTCAAAATTAGGAAGGGTTTTGATAGGGTAGATAGGGAGAAATTTCTATCAGCAGGAGAGCTGGGAACCAAAGGACGCAGAGGGAAGGGAGTGCACTGCTTGAAAATGAACAGGTTCAATTCAAACTTCCAAAATGGAATTGAATATATACTGCAAAAGGAAAGATTTACAGGGCCATGGAAAAAGAGCAGCAGAGCAGGACTAAGTGAAAAGCTCTTTAAAAGAACTGGAACAGGCACAATGGACAGAATGGCCTCCTAATATGTTGTATAATTCTATGATCCTGTACTTATCATTATTGGTATTTTTTTTTGCTCTTCAGATCAAATAAATTTCATCTTTTCAATTTGCTAGTTTCTAGTGCTCTTATTGGTATTTTCCTTTCTTTTTCTGGAAGTGTTCTTCACTCCGGACAAGTTCAACCCTGATCAAAATGACGGGTTCTCTCCATTTCACTTCAGTAGTATTAATCCAAACAAGAATCACAATGCACCTGTAATATCCACTCTTCTAGGTGAGCTCAATTGGTCCAAAATGTTAAAACCGAGTGTGTCCTTTATCCAGCTGTGGACCATGCAGAATTTAGCTGGAATAACCCAATGAATGTTTTCTAAAGCTTATTTTAATATACATGGTGTCCAGACCTGACTCCACTGGCTGCCCTGACTTTATGCAACTACTGTTGGCAGCTCCATCCGAAGCCAATCCAGCTCCCCCTGGTAATCTTGGCTTGACTCTTATTAGTAATTCCAACTCAATCCATGTCCTAATGACAGCCCTGCCCTCAAGCAAGCAGCCAGCAGCTCGCAAGTAAGCCCCTCTTTATTTCTTAAACATAGCTTTTTTTAAGAGTTCTCAAGAATTTATGTTCATGCATATATTTTATGAAACCATTGTGAGTCTTGGCTATACCATGATAATGTATTCAGCTTTCTTGGTATTGTTTGCTACAATTCCTTTGCTCTTGAATTCTGGAGTTCATGTTAGTTAGGGGATGGGCAAAGAAATGATGTTGGTTGGGACATTTTCTTTTTCTGATTATTGTTGAATTGTTATGCTGGTGGTGGAAAAGTAGGTTGCATTGAATAAGCTTTCGAAAATGGGCCCCAGGATGCCAAGACCTCTTCTTCACTGTAAGCTCATGGTATATTCATGGGCCTTTTGTCAATCAGAGAAACGTTGACATGCAATTAATGGGAATCTTACCTAGTAGTATCTGAGTTAGCACTCTCAGTATTGGAAGGGTGCACACATAAAGATTATCAAGTTATTTGTTTATTTTTAAAAGCTATGAGTGAAGCAAATAAAATGTTCACACTCTGAAATAAATGGATTTGTGGCTAACCTGATATTAAGATTCATGGTGTGTAAGTTTTTCTTTAATTTTACATTTTTATTTTATCAATTTCCAGGGGTATCCTGGACTTTCCTCTCTCATTCCTCTTAGAGCCCAAGTATACTGTGCTACATGCTTTTCTATCTCCCAGCCAGAATTAAGACTCTTTGCACTGTTTCCTACACAAACTCACTGCTTCCAAGCCTTGAAACTATAGATTCTCTCCTTCAGTCTTCTCTTCCTTCTATAATTTTCAGGCTTCTAAAACCCAGTTTCAGCAACCCCTAACCACTACTACACTTCATATCCCGCCTCGGTGTTTTATAATTCAGGCCAATTTGATTTCCTGATATTAAACATTCAAAAACCATAACAAAAAATCC
Source organism: Carcharodon carcharias (assembly GCF_017639515.1). Lineage (NCBI taxonomy): Eukaryota > Metazoa > Chordata > Chondrichthyes > Lamniformes > Lamnidae > Carcharodon > Carcharodon carcharias. The sequence goes on from NC_054479.1 coordinate 25,735,701, forward strand.
ATTCCTAAGAAGAAATTATCAGAGAGCTATCAACAACCACCAAGTGGTTTCCTAAATCTTGATTGCTTTCTGACTTTATACTTTGTGAATCCTCTCTCCCTAATTCATAAACTTCATAACCTAAACCCTTTATCAGTGTTATATTCAAAAATACTCCATCCAGAGTCCATGTATTGGTGTACATTCAGAATTTCGGTCCAATATCCTCAACTGATCCCCTAGCGTAGGAAATTCCTTTTTATAAGCAGGTAGCTGAGATTTCCTCTATTTAAAATTCCTCTACAAGGTGATTCCTGAATTTGATGGCATTCATTTCCATTGATCTTATCAGAGGAAACTTTTGCTGCCAGCAGAGATGCCACTGCTTTCGGCAGCTGAAAGGACCTGGTTGTTGTTTAAATAGGAAGGTGTTAGCATTCATCCTGTCTGAGTCATGTGTGCAATTTTTCAGTCGGCCTGCAGGCGCATGCCTGCTCCGATCGGCCACAAAATCGCAAAGGATGATGTCGGGCTAGTGTCCCGACATCAGCCCACGTCGCGCCATATTTCGCAAAAGTCAGAAGTGTGCCTGCCGACAATTAAGAGGCCAATTAAGGGAATTAAAGTTGTAATTGCCTCCGATTTTTTGTGGTCCATCCAACCTTATGGTTGGCAGACAGATCAAGCGGCCTTTGCATTTTTCATGAAACCTCATCCAAGAGTGGGATGAGGTTTCCGTTATTAAATCATAAGAAAAATGTATGGACAGATTTTTAATCATGTATATGTTCTGGTGACTGATTGTGATGTGTGGGCATTTTTTTTCCAGATTTTAAAAACTTTATTTATTGGTTTTAACGTCTTCAGCTCCCTGAGGCAGCTCTCTGCCTTCAGCGAGCTTTCATTCAGAGCTCGTCCTTGCCCGTGCTTACTGCAGCCCCCACCATCCTCCCCTCCTCCCCCACCAACCCCTGAGTGCACGCTTCATGCTGGCTGGCATTTAATTGGCCAGCCAGTGTGAAATCGCGGTCGGGGGCCAATCGCAGTCAGCTGTTCATTCCCCAATCGCCTGCCTTTCAAACACACTCCATCCTGAGTCCATGGATGAGTATATATTCAGGGCTTCCCTCAAATATCATCAGTTGATACTCTGCTTTATAAAATTCTTTTTCCAATCCCCCCTTCTCCATTTATTTGGCTCCTATTTACAGTTGACTTTGAATCAAGCACCTCCTTGGGTGTGCCACTACCTACCTTTCAAAAATGCCTAAAAATGTCTAACATTGCGTGAATGTTGTGTCCTGTAGCCCTATGCTGGCTGTCCAAATTAAATGGCTGTTTTCCTTTCTCGATCTTAACTATATGTTTTCTCTGGTGAAAATAAATGTAATCATTTGAAGCTCTCCTCATAACTTACCCTCCTAAAATCTGAAATCAACCTGGCAGCTCTTTGAGTTCATTCTAACCCACTAGTAAGCTGTTGCAGTTGACCAATACTGTACCGATACTTCACTTTCTGCTTCACTATTTCTCTGTATAATATCAGTAACAATCTCTTACTGACCGCCTATTTCCAAAATTCAGTTAATGATGTCTAAACTTTTTCCCTTTTGGCTTCTGTGAGTGAAGACACAATATTGACCCTTCAGCAGAGGCATTTGATCATATCCCAGTTTGATTAAGTTGCCTGGCAGTGCCAGAGACTGAACCCTCTTTTTCATTTATTGATTGGATTGCTTTTAAGATTCAGGCAATGGTTATTTTTGCCTTGGTGTACAAGATGAGTTGGGCAGTGAGCCTCCTGGTTGGCATTCTCTTGGATCTCGTCAAGCCTGCGGCCCACAAGTACAGAATGTTGTGGGTTACTGGTTAGGTTTCTTCCTCGTGCTGGTCCATGTTCAGTGCCATTGTTCAGGCCTGGGTGACCTTCAGCTATAAACATGAGGCTCTTTGACTGCCTCCTGCAATTGATGGGCCCTGTATGGTTTAGGTCTTATTTTGGCCCTGTCCTTTTAAAATCAGTTTAAATAGAGAAATCCTCCCCCAAGTTTTGGTACTGTCACCTAGTTAAAGAGGGAGGGTCGGGGGATGGGGGTGTGTGGTTTGGTGTGGGTGGTGGCGGGGTGGGGGGGCACTTCTTGGTGTTACAATGAGACAAGTTCACAAATTTAGTAATTCTAATCTGCAACCAGCCCATCCACATCGGTTTCAAATACTCAAACAGCAGGAGCCCCAGAAGAGAAATCCCTCTGGCACTTCACTGGTAACTTCTTCCGACGCAAAACATTTGCCATTTAGTACTACCTTCTGTCTGCAGTTGCTAAGGCAGCTCTCAACCCATCTTAACAATTTGTCAAATATTCCACAAGCCTTATATTTCCTAAGCAGACTCAGACAAGGTACTGTGTCAAACTGTTTTTGAAAATGAGTGAACCCCATCTACTCTATTGTCCTATTCCACCAGTCGAGTTACCTCCTCATGGATTTCAAATAGGATTTTTGCTGCATGACCTGCTATTTCTAAAACCAGGTCCACTGTTCCCTTTGATAGTTTAAAGGTTCATGTCTAGTAACTGTTCCACGGCCCTCTAGCATTTCCCCAACAGAAACTTTCTCAGGAGCTCTCTGAATTTTAATTCTTTCTGCTTTTCATATTATATACTAATTCCTATCTTTAATCCCATTTACACTACTTAATTAAGAAGCTAAGTTAAAGAATCCCATTCCTTATATCTGTCATATCCTGATTGTCAGTGGTACTTTGATCTAATTTGTTCTTTAATGGATCCACTTGTGTTTGACCTTTCTTCTAGTTATAACATAATTTCAAAATTGTTGCTCTCTGTCCATAAACCTTAAGCTTCTTTATTAGCCTCACACGAGGAACTTGGTCAAATGCCTTCTGAAAATTCAAAGGGATAATTTTAACCTAATCCACCTGACAATGTGCTGACTGAATTGGATCACTTGGCTATCTTTACACCTTGCCCTATTTTATTTTCGATTACCGGGTTAGGTTAGAATCTCCCAGGTATTTACTGTATTAATGTTTACTCAGCTCTTGATCATACTCTCTTCGGTGACCATTTTGTAGGAATCCCAATCAGTCCCATTTTTTGATTCCTCTTGAAGTTCTTCTGCTTTTCAAAAAAAATGTTGTTTCAAAGCTGCTTCTTCGATGCTGATGCTTAAGTCTTGCCATGTTTTTCTTTTTTCTTAATATTCATTCTTCCCTTGTCCTACATAAAAGCCTTAAGTGCAGTCCATATTTGTACTGCACTTCTTTTTTAAAGTTTGGTTTCCTGATTAATATTCCCATGCCTCTTTCATTACATCTGTACTCGACTTTTCCAATGCTCCCCTCACTGGCATCCCACCCTTATAACTTATTCAAAACTCTATTGCCTACAGCTTCTTCTGCACTAAATCCTGCTCACTGATGGCATAACCTTTCTGTTGCCCATGTGAACTGTGTTAAGGCAGAGTAGAATATCCAACCATGAAAGAGGGAGGAACTCTTCCTCTCTCTTTCTGATAAATGTTGTAAGTGCCGACTCTTTCCACTGTGTTTATCTCAGGCTTAGGTCTTTTGGACAAAACCTTTGTACCATTTAAAGCATTCAGCGGATTGAGGAACGGGAAATATCATTATCAATAATAACACTCTGCTTAGACAACCATCGAAGGTGCATGGGGTATTTTATTGTATTTTTATATTCACAATTGTTCAGAGGAAGATTTGCTGGGCTTGAACTAAATCCAGCTCCTTTACCCCAGTGGCAGAATTATGGCTCAATGACAATCTTTAGGAATGATCTTGTCACTGCTAATCAAAACTAGATGGAAGGAACTCCAAGTTGAAGGAGCTTGAGACTATGGAGTACCCATTAAGGAGTATCCCCTCACCTCCCCAATCCCTGTGGGAAGGGTGTTGGTAAGCCTTAAAGAAGATTGGTAAATCTTCAAGAAGTCTCTGTAATCTTCAGTAGGTTAACTGTAAGTCTTTATTAACTACTAGAACTACTTACACATGTGAAGTAAAGGGTATAAGCTAGGAGCTGTCACCTTTCTTAGATCTATACATGTCTCTGCTCAACACCACACTGACCCTGGGTCTAGATCATGTGCCTTTTTACATCACTGTGTGAGCGGTACTGTACTCAATCCCACATTTACCTTATATGTACCAGACACTTATACTACATCCCCCCACCCTGTAGCATGCTGGGAGGCTGCCAGGCAGTGGCAAATCCTCCTGACGTGGGCAAAATGAGTGTAGAGGCAGGAAGTGGCCCTTAATTGGACACTTGATATACTTTGCTTTTCTACACTGGACATTTTTTAATATATATATAAAAATAATTTTTACTTTGAGTGGCTCAATTGCTGCCCAGCAGGCAGGCAATCCACCAACCTTCCTACCACTGACAATATGACATGGCAGCAGGAAGATGTCAGGCACCCTCCAGATGCCTATCCCCTGCCAGTTTGCCAGCCTCGCCACTGCCCAGCCCATCACCAATGGGCCGGGAAAATTCTGCCCCATGTGTGTGATACCCTCCTTACCTTCCTTGACCTCTCTCTTTTAAAGAAGCTGAGGACTTCATGTTCCTCCACTGCTTCCATCTTCACTTTCTCCTCATTACAGCCATATATGGCCCTGTGCAGTCACTCATTCTTTGCAAGCAGCTGCTACTCCTGTCTTGCACAGTCACCTTCAGAGTGCCCCAGGGCTCCATCTCTGGTTCCCTCCTATTGATAAGTCACATGCTCCCCTTTAGAGAAATCTAACCATAATTTATATGGAGGGTCTCCTGATCATCTACCATAACCCTGCCAAAAGATTGGCAGAAAGCCTGGAGAATTGACATAAGTGGCCATTTATGCTGTTTTTCTGGGCATTCTACAAAAGCTGTAGCAGTTGATCAAGGAACCCCATGGAAGAAAGTCTATTGCATCATCAACCAGCATGACATTAGCTCCTGCCTAAATATCTATGAACCTAATCCTACCTTCTCTACCATTACAATTGACATGGGTACAGCAGTAATTGGCTGCCTGCCTAACATCAAACACAGAATGAATCCCTGTTGGGACCCTTTGTTCCTCTGAATGTGATTGACTTGTTCCTTGCTCCCTCCACGGTGGCTGGAATCTGATTTTTCAGCCATTATGCTTCAGCCATCTGGAATGCTTCTCCAAAACTATTTTGCCCTTGCTATCTCTTCTCATTGCTTTCACAAGTCTCCTAAAAACCCTTCTCTTTGCTTGTGTCTCCGACTCTGCTCCTCTCAAATTCCTTGGGTGGGATCGTCCCAGATTTGCACCAAGTGAGGCGGCGGGCAAGGAAAAGGGCGTTTTACCCGCTGTCCACAATAGCGGCTTTTCGCGCCATCTTGCCCCATACCTACCTGATTGATTATGCATTCCCATGAAACAGGCCGGGTGGCTGGTGGGGCTGGTGGGGCTGATTCGCACGTCCCGCCATCACTTCAGGCTTTCAGTAAACCACGCGTCATATTTACAGGCACCTCTGCACAGAGCTAGCACTCTTCAAGAGATAGGAAGCTGCTAGGATCTGCTGTCTGCCAAAGGGAGGAAACATGTTGCTCCCAGATTTAGCAACACATCCTTTGAGCACCTACTGGACACAGTGGAGGCCCCCCGCAATACCTTCTACCCCCTCTTTGGACAAAGGCCCGTGAGCAAGATCACCAATCCAGCATGGGAGGCAATGGCAGCAGTGGTCAGTGTTAATGCCCTGCAACAGAGGGCAACCATCCAGGAAGAGGATGAATGATCTCATCCGTTTTGCCAGAGTGACTTCTCATCACTCTCAGCTCACACACCAACAAACCTATCACATTCACAAGTATCGCACACCTTAAGGGACAACACCACTAACTCACAACACACCCTCATATCTCCTTCAGGCTCATAACCTTTGGAGCTCACATACTCACCTGTCCATGGCTCCACTCACCACACAATCATTCCCTGCAGTGCGATGCATCCTGCTCACACTCTCTCCATCTGTTTTCAGGCAGGAGAAGCTGTCTCAAGGTGGAAGGAAGAGGCCCTAGACCTGGGGTGGAGTGGCCCACATTAGGCCCTTCACTGAGGAGAGTGCCACAGCGCTGACTGGTGAGGACATGGACTCTGCCTGTGACAACGGTATGGTCGGCCTCGCTCCTGTTTTTGACTCTGCTGCCCATGCACTAATTATCTTTACTTTGGTTCACAGGGAGCTCTGCCAAGCAACTGAATCCCTCAGCCAGTCAGTCCCTCAGCTCCATCCAGGCTCTCTCCTCCAGCCAAGAGGACCCCTCCTCCATTGAAGAGCTGGAAGTAAGCAGCCTGAAACCTGTTACAGCGCTTAGCCGCACCCTGCACCACACCTTGGTGGGGTCTAGATCTAGAGCAGGCTTGACTTCACAATCTGGACAAGCGTCCACTGCAGGCAGAGGCAGATTCAGCCAAGCTCCACCGCACTCAGAGGGGAAGAGGTGTCAGTGAGGTCCGAGTCAGATGACGAGCCTCTGGATTCGGCCTTCCCACTCATCATGGAGAGTCAGCAGAAGGTGGGGGGGGGGGGAGTATCAGCAGAGCTGTTGGGAACCCTCAACAGAGTGGCACATGAATCAGAAGAGAGTGTCCACCTGCTCTCTGATGAAGTTTTTCCCACATGTGTGCATATGGAGGACTCCATAGGAAGGATGGCAGGTGCCATGGAGACCCTGATCCAGCAGAATATGGAGATGCGCGCAGACATGCTCACCGCATCGCGGTAGCCTTGGGTGAGTTCCTGCAGTGGTAACATGGGAAGGTATCGGGGCACCTCGACATCTATCCAGGTGTTCCTTCCCCTCAAACAATCAGTCCAAGGCCCTCTGGCACCCAAAGGGCGGAGGAGCAGCAGCTGGACACTCCTGGGTCGACCACTCAGGAATCTCAGAGGCTGTCCTCTCTCTCCAAGTCCCCTTTGCCTGTGACACCCTCAACCTCATCCTCTGTCACCACAGAGGAAGCAGCTGGTTCCGAGGGCCCCAAAGCAAGCCGGGTCCCTCAAGGCCTTGGCCCTCCAGAGGACCCACGCTAAAGCCATCAGAGGCAACAGGACCTAACATTGCATAGATTCTCTTCAACCCTGCTGTGGATGTCAGGGCAGCACCTAAGAAGAAGTGGTAGGCCTAGAAAAGTTAAGAATTTCTGATCACAAGTGGTTGCACGGGGGAGCACATTTTGTCACCTTATAATCTGAAAATATGGCAAGAAGGCCAAAATACGGTTTCACGTTGTCTTGAAACCAGTTTGCGATCGTTCACTCCACCCGTCAATGGCAGGCTGCCTTTCCTGCCGCTGTATGTGTGGAACATGTGCTCCCCCCAAAGTCCTGTCCCCCTGCTCCGAACTCTTACCCCCCCTCTGAACTCCTTCCCTTACACCTTCCTCCTCCTTACACGTACCTCAGTTGCCGCATTCTCCACCCTCCCCTCCCCTCCCAGCCTCAGCCCCCAATACCATCCTTCCCCCCCTGCTCAAACTCAATCCCCTGACACCATCGATGCCCCCCTCCCAACCTCACCCCCGACACCATTCACTTTCACTGAATAATGGGTAATGGCGTCTTTCAGCTTCATCTGCAGGCTTCACGAGTCCTACCCCTGCATCCCTCCCTCCCCACTACCTGTTCAGCTGTACACCACCAGCCCACCAGTGATTCTGCAGGGAGAAGTGGGTGTGTGGCAGGGCCTTTTGGAGCCTCATGTAAGCACTCTCTCCCACACCCTCATCTCAATGTCCCAAGCATTTTCAATGCTGCCTGCTGGGGTTCTCTTTCAGTTGTCTATCTGAGCTGACCTGTATCTCCGCCCACCTACTGATCATACTCCCATGCAGCACCTGTGCCCATCCAACACGAGGCTCCACTCACTTTTGATTTCAGAAGCATGGTGGTTGTTAAGTATGTCTTCAGCTCCCCTGGTCACCCATGTCCTTTCCCCCATCACTGTTGACCCCTCTGGCATCACCTTCCACCTCCCCACTGTCACCTACCAGCCAGAACCCTTTCCTTTCCAGGATATCCAGGTGAACGTGTACGTTCCCTATCTTCCTGAGAATCCCACCCCCATCCATATTGACCTTCTCCGACCTCCTCCTTCTCACCCGCAGGGCCTGTGTCTGCCTCCGAGCCCTCACCAACCACCCTCGCTGTTCCTCCTGCCGCTACCGTTGCACCCTTACCCTCCTACACTACCAGCTCACTCTGCCCTCTCTCATACTCATTATTCCATCATACTACACCCACCCTCATTTTGCCCAACAAGAGGCAATCATCGGTTCCACAGACCCCTCCCTTGCATGTTCACCTGGACATTCCCCTCTTATTCCTTCCTCCACCCTAACTCCTTCCTACCCCTTAACTCCCTCCTCGCCCCAGACAGCTCCCCCTTCCGAGCTCCCTTCTCTCCCCGGACTCCTTCTGAACCCCTTCATCCCCCTGGACTCCTTCCTCCCTCTGAACTCCTTGCTCTCCTCTCCCGCCCCCCCTTCTCCGAACTCTTAAACCCCCCCCCGAACTCCTTCCCTTACACCTTCCTCCTCCTTACACCTACCTCCTCAGTTGCTGCATTCTCCCCCTCCCCTCCCAGCCTCACCCCCCAATACCATCCTTCCCCTGGCTCAAACTCACTCCCCTGACACCAACGTTCCCCCCACTCCCAACCTCACTATCCGGACACCATTGTTCCCCTCCCACCAACCTCACCACCCGCGTGTCTTCCCACCTATGTGGGTGGCAAATTTGATATGGGAGCATGATTCCGGCGAGCAGGACTTATCACTAGATGCAGATGTATTAAAGTGATGTTCCGCACATGCAGAGGTGGGAAAGGCAACCCGCCGTTGACGGGCAGAGCAAACGATCGCAAACTGGTTTCACGACAACATAAAACCGAATTTTGGCCTTCTCGCCATATTGTCTGCTTATACCCAACATAACACACGACGCCAACGGAGACGGAAAATTCCAGCCTTTGTCTCCTATTAATGCCTATATTTTCCCGAGTAAAAACCTCTCAGCTAGTCCTGTAGATGAGCAGGGGCTATATAAATGTATTGTTGTTTTTGTTGTTAAAGGCAATATTCATGCTGAGTATAATGCGGACTGTTAGCTCGGTCACCAATATCTCTGGCTCTGTAGGTTAATTCCATAGGAGAATTCACTCATTGGCAGGATCAGGAGAAGGGAAAAAATAAAATCAATATCTAATTATCCATCATTTTTGGTGTGGCTGTGTTTAGTCAGGATTGAGAAGGCAATAGATTTTATCATCTAGTGTGTGAATGTGTGTGAGCATGCATGTGTGTTTGTGTGTGTGCGTGTGCATGCATGTGTGTTTGTGTATGTGTGTGTGCATGCATGTGTGTTTGTGTGTGTGTCTATGCATAAAAATAAAGAGTACACAAAGAGAAATGGACTAAATTGACAGGAGGACAGTTAAACTAGGGGTGGAAGAGTGAGACAAATAACTGGGGCAGGGAACAAAGAGGTGAAATGAGCAAATGACTATTAAAAAGCTGGGTGAAGAAACAAGAAAATCCAAAAGAGGTTTTAAGGAGTTAGAAACGCAAGAGGCAAAATGAGGGGCTGGGACTTTCACTTTCCCCAAGTGTTACTGCACAGATCTGTGATGCCACCTTCAGTTGCTGCAGTCAGTAAAGTTTAGATATTCTGAAGGAGGTTTGCAATCAATGGTTCTCCTCCAAGTGTTAACACAGTCTCCCCAACCCTGCTCTAGGGTGTTCTAACTTCTTAGTAAAACACTGCTTCCATAGCAGCAATAGGATACAAATGCTGAGGATAACTGGTTAATTGGCACATTATCTGCCAAGCACCAAAGGTAAAAGGGTCAGCTCAATGGAAATGTGAGTGTTTGTCAGTTGCTTGCTGCTAAATGCTCACAGGTTAACCGGGGTTCCTTCAAACCCAGTGATATCTGCCAGAACACCTGAATGTTGGTGGAGGAAAGAATGATGATTGGCTGTGACGGTCTCCATGAGGGAATAGCCTGTTTGTCTCACTCACTGCCTTGTTCCACACATGAAGAATGGAAAAGGAGGGTGATTCATATCCGTGTAACATATTTCAATACTTCAGGAATAAAAGGAAGAAAACTGGAGGGGAGTTCAGTGCTCATTCAGTATGATCTAGTTCTTTGCTGAGCTGCTTTCTTCCAGCCTCCCAGCATTACTCATCTGTGCCCCCACTTATCATCTTCCACTGTCATAACCTTAGGGTGGAATCATCCCAGATTTGCACTAAGCGCAGTAGTAAGCGGGTAAAACGACATTTTACCTGCCGGCTGCGATGGTGGATTTTCATGCCGGATTGTCCCAAATCCACCACGTTATTTCTGCATTCCCGGGAAACACGCCATTTCCAGAGCCCGCCCACCCTCACCTCACTGCTTCATCACGCCAGGCCCATATTTAAACTCCAGCCGCGCATACACATCTCAGTGCTTCCAACCAACGACTGCTGCAGGGCAGATGTCCAAGGAAGGCAAAAAGACTGCAGCCCCCAGGTTCATCTACGCATCACTGGAACGCCTTTTGGGTGCTGTGGAGTCCTGTCAGGATGTCCCCTACACCTGCTCTGGTTGCAGGATGGGCAGCGGCGTGACCAAACAGGCTTGGGGGGCCGGTGGCAGCGGTGGTCAGTTCGAACGCCCTTCAGAAGAGGACAACCACCCAGTGCCACCAGAGGATGAATGGTCTTCTCTGTTCCACCAGGGTAAGTCATTCTTCTCATCAAGCTCAACTCACACACCCAAAAGCCCATCACATGTCCACCGGGCCCTCACTCGCTGCTGGTTCAAGGGACACCGCCATTCACTCTGTCACACACACCGTCATTGTACTCTTCCCATCCTTGGGACTACCTGCCAGGCATACTTATCACCTGGCCTGGCAGGCATCCTGCTTACACTCTCTCCATATGTCTTCATGCAGAACAAGCTTGCACACAACAAAAGGGAGAGGTCACAGACTGGTGGAGGAATGCCTGAAATCAAGGTCCTCACGGACTTTGAAAACAGAGCCATCCAACTGGCTGGCGAGGATCTGGATGGTTCCTGCACTGACGGTGAGGCCGGCGCTGCTCTACCAAGTGAGGATCCAGCAGTGCAACATCCATCAGACAACCATGCTGTGAATGATGTGTCCTGTTTCACAGGCCACTGCCCTGCATTAATTATCTCTCCTTCCTTCCGCAGGCACATCTGGGAAACAGCTGTCAGAGTCCATGACCCAGGAACTCCAATCAAACCCCGAAGAAACCTTTGAAGAGGAATCTGGAGGCACCCTCCATGAAGTCCCATCACAACACTCACCCACACCCTCCAGCAATGCAGAGGCACACACCTCGGTGGGTCCTAGCTTTAGAATACTCTCGGGATCACACACTGGTGAGCACATTGCACTGTCTGATCCACAGCAGGCGGTGGCAGGAACTTCCTTCGTGTCCGGCACTCAGGGGACAGCTGGAGGCCAGAAATTTGCTGAATCTGAGTCAGATGACGAGTCTCTGGACTCGGTCATACCTCAGTTGCTGGAGCTGCAAAGGCAAGCTCAGGAACATCAGGAAGGGATGTCCGCTGCACTACTCAGATTGCAAGGCATGATGGAGGAGTCCGTCCGTCTTCAGGCTGAGCTGATAGCGCTGGCATTGCAATGCACTGAGATCAACACTGGTAGAATGGTGGTTGCCATGGAGACCTTAGTCCAAGACTGCTGTGCGGGCTCAAGTCCATCATTGATGCCATAGTTGGCCTCCAACATTGTGTACGCAAGATGGGTGCAGGGCGGCTCGATCTCACTCCTGTTACCTCTATTCCTTGAGGAGTCAGCCTGGGGCCCTCGGGCACACATAGGGAGGAAGATCAGCAGGTGCACACCTTGGGGCCATCCACCCAGGTAACTGTGTCCGGCCCATCCAAATCCCCTCTTCCTGTGACCTCAGCAGCTCCAGCTTCACAGGTTGAGGATGGTGCCACTGCCACAAAGCAGGACCCCAAAAGTAGGCCGGGGCCCTCCAAGTCTCCGCCCTCCAGAGGATGCCCGCCAAGGTCAACACAGGCAGGGTGTAACAGCCAGCAGGCTGCCTCCACCTCTGCTGTGGATGTCCAGGGAGCACCAAGATGTAGTGGCAGGGTTAGGAAAGTTAAGAAGAATGAACGGGTGTTAGTCACTTGCACATAATGTTCACTATTGCCAATACCCTCTCAAGAATGTCTCCCTGCCTATGGCTCCTTGTTCTGATAAGCAGTCTTCTTGTCACTCAGATGTGAAACTGTTCTGCACAAGATAGAGGCAGGTGTCTCAGCCCAGGCCTCTTCTCTGTGCTTTGTACAGCTTTCAGACCAAAGTGATGGTCCAGCCTCACACTTTTTGGATGCTTTACTGATGCCTGCACCTCGATGGTTCTTGGCATTGCTGCCAGATTGTAGTAGGCAAGCACCACAGAGTTCCATCGTTCTCGCTGTGTGCTATCAGCATTTTTAAGGTGGGGCTGGCCCCCCATCTCTTCAGCATCTGTGACCAGTGACACTATGCTCCTGAAGGGCTCAGGTGCTGAATGTGGTTAAAGGATCAGATGCTTCTAAAGTTTCATGTCTGTGTCTCTATATGACCCTGATCACAGAGCACAAGCAATCTGCCCCCAGCGAGACAGGAGTCAGACATTCTCAGATGCAATGTGAGGATCTATGGGGTCACCTCACTGCATGTCGTCATCATCCTTCACAAATGTAGCAGTTATGAGGGCCTCCCGAGACCGCCTGCCTCGACTAGCCAGTGCCAGGGCCTCATCCCCATCATAATCACCTTCCAGGACCTCCTCACCTTCATCCCCATCAGTGTCCTCCTTAACGAAGGAGACCTCCAGCTCCTCCATCTCCTCTTCCGCAAGCTCCTTACCCTGTTGCAGCGCCAGGTTATAAAGGGTGCAAAAGATGATGATGATGTGTGACACCCTCTGCAGACTCTATTGCAGGACTCCACCAGACCGGTCCAGGCACCAACACCTTACTTTCAGCGCCCCAATGGTCTGCTCCACCAAGTTGTGAGTTGCAGCATGAGCCTCATTATACCTTCGCTCTGCTGCAGTCTGAGGCTGCCACACGGGTGTCACCAGCCACAGCCTCTGCGGGTAGCCCTTGTCCCCAAGGAGCCATCCCTGCAGCTTCTGTGTGCATCTGGAATCTGTGACTGACTGAGGATGTAGGAGTCATGGAAACCATGCGCATACCTGCAGGATGCATTTGTGCTGGTCGCACACCAGCTGCACATTCAATGAGTGGAAGCCCTCATTGTTGATGTAGTTGATCGCATGTTGGGACTGAGATCCGAGCGCCATGTGAGTCCAGCCGATGGCACCCTGCACCTGTGGGAAACCCAAGATCTGGGTAATCCAATTGCTCTTGCATCTGGCATTCCTGGTCCCGAGAGAAATGCACAAAGTTGTGTGCCCTCGCAAAGATGGCATCCGTGAACTCATGGATGCATTTGTGGAGAGAGGCTTGTGAGATCCCACAGAGGTTGCCTGTGGAGCCCTAAGAGGAGCCATTGGGTTAGAAATTGAGCACCGCAGTCACTTTCATGGCCTCTGGCAGTGGATGTCCTCCATGTCCCCGTGGTGCCAAATCCTGCAGTAGCTGGCAGATGTGACCTTCCAGTTCCCTACACGTGCAGTCTTTGGTGGCACACTGGTTCTCGGTTACCTGCAGGAATGGAAGGGAGTGTCTATGGTACCTGGGTCTAGCTAGGTGTCAACCAGCGACAGCTCGCTGTGGCTCTTCAATGGCATGTGTGGGAGCCCCAGCCTTCCCTTCTTCCAGAGGGTGCTGCTCCTCCCTCTGCGCAGACAGCAGCCTCAGTCACTCTTTCCTCCATTCTCTTCACTCTCTGTACGCCACGAGGCTTACAGCTAAGTCACCAGGCTCCATGATCCAGATGTACTCCTCCTGCAGGATGAAAGAGAGACGTGTTAGCATGGGTGTACTAAGAACCTGCCTTGGTTAAGTGTGAAGGCCCCTTAATGCTTCCCGGAGAGTGCTGGCCACCACTTGGATGGCCAGAGATTAGTGACCTACTTGGCTGCCTAAAACCCCACCCTCCTCCGCCCCGCTCCACCTGACCGATTGGCAGCAGCTTTGCCCACTGGACTGCATGCTGTGGTCTCAGCTCAGGCATTCTCCTAACCCACACTGCAAGGCTGCTCAGTTAGCTTGAACCATGGGAAAGACTGGTCCAAACCGGGATGCTGACATTGCAAGTGGCTGTGAGACCCTCCACCAGTGACTGCTCCATGACCAGCTTTAACGAAGGGATTGTACAACGTGTGCAGTCATACAATTGTTCTGCAGTCCACTAAAATGCTCATGGCTTTGCAGTCACTGCCGGGAGACTGAAAAACTTTGGAGCACTTGGTGGCACTTTGATGCCTTTGCATTGCTTGAGTGGGCAGATAAGCTAGAAGCCCGACTCCAAGCATATCAATGTAGCTGCACCTGAACTGTCTCATCTGCAGAGGAATGGTCACTTTATATAGGTTTCCCTAATGTGTAGCCGCTTCCCTTGCCCACCCTACCCCCACCCCAAATGTTTGTGAGCTATATTCAACAGCAGAACAGCCCTTGACCCCCAACAGCAGTGGCCTTAACCACAAGGCAGCCCTTGACCCCACCCTCACAAGCCACCTCAATAGCAGAGCTGCCCTTGTTTCTCCTCCCTGCCCACCAACGTTCCTCAAGCTTGAAGCCCAACAGGTCACCCTGGAGGTCACTGTGCAACATTACTGTGTACTCACCTCCCAGTCCCCTTCAAAGTGCAGCCTGACAAGTGCATGCCTTTTATGAGCTGTTGTGAATCACATCGGCGTGTTTTCCTGCTGACGTGGATGGACAATTCCAGCGGGCTGGCCTAATAATGAAATGCAGATGTATTACAACGAGGTTCCTGAGGTCCGATGGTGGGAAACACAGCCCGCTGTTGGCGGGCTGAACGGATGATCACTTACTGGCTTCATGCCATCGTGAAAACGATTGTGCCATATTGTCTGCTCGTGCCACTGAACACACCCAATGCCAGCGGGCACGGAAAATCCAAGCCTTAGTTTTTGCTTTGACTGCCTGAAGACTCAACATTTTAAATGTTTCTGCTAGACAGATGCCTTATTGAATGTTATAGTTATCAGACTCTACCTGTTGTATTATGGTAGACTGTAAGGGGTTTCGTCTTTTGAACCCATGGTACTGTATTTGAATCCTGGTTAGTGCAGTGTGTTTGACTCCATATAAGGTGTGGTCTGCCAGACCCCAGAAAGTAACATATGCCAGACAGTGGATTGTGCATTATTTAGGCTGGTTATCATCCCTAGGACCTGGGTTCAAATCTGGGGTCTAAGTCTAATAAGGTGAGCTTGGTATTTATAATCTAGTTAATAAGTATCATTATCCCACAAAACTGTGACTCTAATTGGCAATTTCACAGAGGGAAGCCACAAGGTTAGTTCTTGAGATGTGGGCGATGTGGTCAAGGCCCAGTTTCGTGAAATGATAATCTTTACAGTCAGTAGGGAGATTATCCATAGAAGCACAGAAAAGTAGAAGCAGGATTAGATCGTTCGGCCCTTCGAGCCTGCTCTGTCATTTACAACAATCACAGCTGATCCTCTATCGGAACACCATACACCCGTTCTCTCCCCATACCCCTTGATGACTTTCAAGTCTAGAAATCCGTTTGCTTCTTAAGTAAATACAGTGACTTGGCCTCTACAGCCCTCTGTGGTAGAGAATTCCACAGGTTCACCACCCTCTGAGTGATGTTTCTCCTCATCTCAGTCCTAAATCGTCTACCCCATATCCTGAGATTGTGACCTGTTGTTCTATACCCCCCAGCCAAAGGAAACATCATCCCTGCATCCAGTCTCTCCAGTCCTGTCAGAATTTTACACATTTCAGTGAGATCACCTCTAATTCTTCTAAACTCCACTGAATACAGGCTTAGTCAGCCCAATCTCTCTTCATACGACAATCCTGCCATCCCAGGGATCAGTCTGGTAAACTTTCGCTCCACTCCCTCTATGACAAGTATATCCTTTCTTAGGTAAGGAGACCAAAACTGCACACAATACTCCAGGTGTGGTCTCACCAAAGCCCTGTACAGCTGCAGTAAGACATCCTTGATCCTGTACTCAAGTCCTTTCGCAATGAAAGCCAACATACCATTTGCCTTCTTAACTGCTTGCTGCACCTGCATGCTTGTTTTCCGTGATTGGTGTACAAGGACACTCAGGTCCCTTTGTACATCAACATTTCCCAATCTATCACCATTAAAATAATACTCTGCCATTCTGTTTTTCCTACCAAAATCCATATTATACTGTATCTGCCATGTATTTGCCCACTCACTCAATTTGTCTAAATCACTTTGAAGCCTCTTAGCATCCTCCTCATCATTCTATCCATCTCTAGTTGCCCTGAGAAGTTGGTAAGGGCCTTCTCCTTGAACCACTGCAATTATTGGTATGATGGTACTGTCGCAATGGTGTTAGGGAATTATAGGATTCTGACTCAGTGTTGATGAAGGAATGTTCAGTCAGGATGGTGGGAACCTGGTGGTGAGGGCGTTCCTAAACCAGTGTTGCTCTTGTTCTTTGTTGGAGGTAGAAGTTACAGAGGAGGAAGATGCTATTGGACTAACTTGGGTGAGTTGCTGCTGAGTATCTTGTAACTCTTTTGAGTACAAACCTGTTTCCATCTGTTTCAGATGAAGTTACATTGTTTCATAGTTTGCCATTGTGAGATTTGAATTCTTGATACTCTTTTGAGTAAACCTGTTTCCATCTGTTTCAGATGAAGTTACATTGTTTCATAGTTTGCCATTGTGAGATTTGAACTCTTGATAATCTTTTAAATGAAAACCAAATCAACAAAATTGGGATAAATCAGGCACAGCCCCTAATTCAGGTCAGCTGTAAAACCAAGAACAAAGTTTAAAGGAAACTTACAAACTTTAAATCAAAATGTGATTAAAGGGGTCAACAAAACACCCCAGTCCCCGCGGTGCCCACCGAGCACGGAAGGCCTCGAGAGTGCCAGCAGACACCGCGTGCTCCTTCTCCAGGGACATCCGGCAGCGAACGTAGCCGCGGAAGAGGGACAAACAATCGGGCGGGACTCCCCCGTCGATCGCCCGCTGCCTGGACCTGTTAATGGCCAACTTGGCCAGGCCCAGGAGCAGGTTCACGAGGAGGTCCTCCTCCTTCCCGACCCCCTTCCGCACCGGGTGCCCATAGATCAGGAGCGTGGGGCTGAAGTGCAAACAAAACATCAATAAAAGGTTTTTCAAATAACTAAAAAGGGAGTGCAGCCTACAACACCCTATGTATACATGGTCCACGGACTCCACAAGACCGCAAAAAGGGCATGTGTCCTGAGAGTCCGTGAACCTATGCATCCTCTTATTATAAGGGACTGCTGCATGCAACACCCTCCAACCCAGGTCCCCGATAGAAAGGGGGAGGACACCTCCGTAGAGGGCCTCCCATCGAGGGCCTCCGCCGCCGGACGGCAACAAGGCACGCCAGGGCGTGTCCGGTCGACGGACAAGGGCGAGAAAATGGAAGGTGTGCAGCAGCAGTCCATACAAAAAGCCCCTCTTTGCTGTGCCAAAAGGCACAGAGGGCATGTCCCCGAGGCGGCTCATATTGCGGGGCACCAGCACCCGAGGGAGGGTTCGGGGCTTGGGGCCAATGTGGAATTCCGTCCGAACAGGGGAACGCTCAGACGGAAGACCACCGCGCACCTGGGCCACCTCAAGACCCAAAATAACGTCGGGTCCGAGCACGACCGTTCTCAGGTCTTGGATGGCATCGGCTGCGACCTGGACACTCACAGACGCGCGTCGCGCCAACTCCTGCGGGAGCATCCAGCCCAGTCCTCCGCCACCCAGCACGTCCCCGATCCTGGTCACCCCTGCGGCCACAGCCCTCCTCTCCGCCAACCACTGAAAAGGACGGAGGGGCGGATTCCTGAGCAGCGGCTCTCTGACGATAGCCGCTACTCCTGACGGGGGAGAGCTGCGTCGCGAGGCGACCACTTTCCAGACTTTGATCAGGTCCTGGTAAAAGACGGGCAACGCCTGCAAGGAGCCACCGAGGCCCAGCTGTTCTATAAACAGGAGCTGCACGTCATAATTCAGGCCGTGCACCTGACGGAAGAAATACGTCATCAGGGCACACCAACTAGGAGGAGGCTCAACGTAGAGGTATCGCTGCAGGGTCTGAAGGCGGAAAGTCGCCACCTGTGTGCGTAGGCACACTAGCGCCTGACCACCCTCCCTAAGCGGGAGACTCAGAACCTCGGCAGCGACCCAGTGCAATCTTTTGTCCCAGAAGAAGTCGACTAACAATCTCCGGATTCTTGTGACAAAGTCCGGGGGAGGGGTCAAAGTGACCAGCCGATACCACAACATGGCGGCGATCAGCTGGTTTATGACCAGAACTCGACCCCGGTAAGATAGCACTCGGAGCAGTCCTGTCCAGCGCCGCAGGCGAGCGGTGACTTTCGTCTCCAGTTCCTGCCAGTTTGCCGGCCAGGATTCCTCAGCGGGGCAGAGATGGACCCCCAGGTAGAGGAGGCTGGTCCTGCTCCAGGTGAAAGGCCTGAGCTCCTCGGGTAGGGGATCCATCTGCCACTGACCGACCAGGAGTCCAGAACACTTACCCCAGTTGATCCTGGCAGAAGAAGCGGCAGAGTAGACCTCCTGGCACTCGCGCATCCTCCGCAGCTCAGCCGGGTCACTAAACATAAGGAGCACGTCATCGGCGTAAGCCGAAAGGACCACCCCGATGCCCGGCCCGCGCAGAACCAATCCCGACAACCTCCTCCGCAAGAGGCGCAGGAAAGGCTCCACGCAAATAGAATACAACTGGCCAGACAGGGGGCAGCCCTGACGTACCCCTCTCCCAAAGCGAAGGGGCGCCATCAGGGACCCGTTAACCTTCACTAGACACTCCGCGGCAGTGTACAGAAGTCGGATCCGGGCGACAAAATGCGTCCCGAACCCGAAAGCTCGCAGAGTTCCGAGTAAGTATTCGTGATCCACCCTGTTGAACGCCTTCTCCTGATCGAGAGACAGGAAGGCGCTCGACAGACCAGCCCTCTGGGAATGGTGGATGATGTCCCGGACCAGATGGATGTTATCATAAATGGTTCGGTCCGGGACGGTGTAGGACTGGTCAGGGTGGATCATGTGGTCCAGCACGGTGCCGAGCCGAGAAGACATGGCTCGGGCGAAGATTTTGTAGTCCGTGCTGAGGAGGGAGACCGGGCGCCAGTTTTTAAGAAGGCGGAGATCCCCCTTCTTCGGTAGCAGGGCAATCACGGCCCTGCGCCACGAAAGGGGCATCTCCCCGGTAGCAATGCTCTCCCCCAGGACCCCCGCGAAGTCGCTCCCCAAGACGTCCCAGAACGCCCTGAAGAACTCCACGGTCAGCCCGTCTAGTCCCGGGGTTTTGCCCCTAGAAAGACCGTCGAGTGCGCCGGTCAGCTCCCCCAGACTTATAGGGGAGTCGAGCTTTCCGGCGCACTCCGGGCCGACCTGCGGCAGGTCCTCCCACAAAACTCTGCAAGCTTCCTCACTGGACGGATCCGGAGAGAAAAGGGCAGTGTAGTAATCTCGGGCAATGGCCCTGATGCCCTCCGGATCCGAGACAAGTGATCCGTCGTCGGCCAGCAGCGTAAAGAGCTGCTTACGGACCCCGTGCCTTTTTTCCAGTGAGTAGAAGAAGGGAGAGCCACGGTCCATCTCCTTAAGGAAACAGATCCGCGACCTCACGAACGCGCCCCGAGACCCGACCAGTTGCAGGTCCCGCAGCGCGCCCTTCTTCTCATCGTACACCGACCGCAGGGCCGGGTCCGCGTCGGGCTGACGGAGACGTGCCTCCAGGTCGAGCACCTCCTTCTCCAACTCCTCGACCCTGGATTTGCGTCTCTTTGTCGACCCCTTCGCGTACTCTTGACAGAAAACTCGGACGTGAGTCTTGCCCACGTCCCACCATAGCCTCAAGGAGGGGAAGCCTCCCCGCTTCCTTCTCCAGCCGGCCCAGAAGCGACGGATCGAGTCCAGGAACCGCTGGTCTTCCAACAACAGGTTATTAAAATGCCAGTACGCGGACCCCGTCCGAGCGCAGAACGAAGTGAGCTCCGCCCACACCAGACGGTGGTCTGTGCACGGAACCTGCTGTATAGAAGCAGCCGGAACGCAGGACACGTACGCCTTCGAAACGTAAAGGCGGTCGAGTCTGGACGCTCCGACTCCAGGTGACACAAAGGTGAACACGCTGGAGTCAGGATGGAGATTTCGCCAGACGTCCACTAAGTCGAAGGACCTGACCAGGTCCCGCAACTTACTCACACCTCGCGTGCAGTGCGGGGTACCGTGACGGTCCCGGACCCCGAGGGTGCAATTGAAATCCCCCCCGAGGACGATGCACTCGCCAGCGTCGATGGAGCCGAGATGAGTGGACACTTCTTCAAAGAAGCTCGCTTGCTGCTGCGTGCCCAGGGGAGCGTACACATTCACAAAGTGAAGCACCGCCCCCCCCAGACGCACAGTCAGGTGCAGCAACCGGCCTGGCACTGGCTCCTTGACCCCCAAGATCTCCGGCTGAAAATGCGGGGCCAACAAGATAGCCACCCCGCCAGAATTGGAGGCTAGGTGACTCATGTAGACCCCCCCTCGCCACTCCAGGAGCCACGTGGCTTCGTCTCCCGGAACGGTATGGGTTTCTTGCAGGAAGCACAACGCGTACTTCCCGTCCCTGAGGACCGAGAAGTTCTGGAACCTGCGCTGTGCGGCCCTGCTGCCGCGGATGTTGAGGCTGGCTATAGTCGTCTTCATTGTCAAAGGTACATCAAACCTTCACCTTAAGTCATTAAAAAGAAGAAGAGGACTTTTTAGTCCTTCCTCTCCTTCAGGAGCCCAGCGAGAAACGTTTGGACCCTCCGCCGCGCGTTCCTATCCAACTCAGGAGACTTGAGAGCCTCGCGAGTGGACCAGAACACCAGCGGAAAAGAATGCCACCGGTCCAAGGCCAACTGAACCCTGTCTCGGCGACCGCGATGACTCGCCAAAAAGTCCCGGAGTTCCCTTGGGGGGATGAGGGGGGAGTCAGTGGAGGGCACCAGGGGATCCACCGCCTCGCTTGAGAGCGACTCAGCGTAATCTCCAGCGCTCACCACGGACACCCCGTCCTCCTCCAGGTCGTCGCCTCCAGCTTCCGACCCCTCCCCCGCATTGAGTACGGGGGCTGATTCGGAGCTGCCAGCTGGCCCCACCTGTACCTCGATCCCACCCCCAGGATCAAGGCCAGAGGGGTCCTCTCTGGTCTCCTCTAAACTTTTTGGGTCAGAGGGCAGCGGCAGTTCTGATGCCCGCTCTCCTCCCGGCACCGGGTCGTCCGGGGAGCTCAGGACAAGCTCCTGACCCAAAACTAGGACGCCCGGTGCTAAGGTTTGGGAGGGAGCGGGAAGGCCTTCCTTTTCGCCGCCACCCAATGACCCGTTAACATTTTTTAAATTTTGAAAGCTACAGTCCCCCGACGAGCCAGAAGGTACCTCGGGGGTATCGAGGGTTCCTGAGTCGGGCACCACCTCAAGGGAGGTGCCTTCAGTGACCCCCGAGGGGCCCTGTTCAGGGGACTGCAGCAGGTTGACAGGGGTAATAGTGGTGGGAGTCGGTGCAGGGGTTTTGAGTTCCCCCAGAGGACAGGGCGAGATTTTACTTGGTGGAGACGCCACCACCTCTTCATCAGGGGAAGGGACACACCCAACTTCTTCAGTTTGGGCATCACCCACCTCCTCCTCCGAAGCGTGACGTCTCTTCCGGGTCAGGCTGGGGGCTAGGGAGACCTCCATTTCCGAGGCCCCCTCCTCCTTGTCCAGCCCTCCCGGACACTCCACCCTCTGGGTTTTGGGTGTTAGATACCCCGGCTCGGGGTCCCGCGTCCCTTCCCCGCCGGCCCCGGGAGCACGCGCAGGGACGACGCCGGGCCCAGCACTCGGCGCCTTAGCACCCACGGGCCCGGGAGCACACGCGGACACGACGCCGGGGCCGGATGTTGTCTTTTCCCCCGAGCCGGTGCTTGCAGGTGTTTGGGGGTTTTGGGGCGTTTCAGGGGCCGCCTCCAGGTTGCGGGTCTTCCTCTGCGCCTTCTTACGGCCTGGGGGCTCTCCCCCCGCCTCACCGGCAGCCGAGATGGCAGTGGCCGCCGGCGTCGCTTCCCCTTGCGGGGAGGGAGATGGAGTGGTGGCGGGGGGAGGAGGGGCGGTGCCAGCCGTGGCCACTTGGGTGGGGCTCGTAGCCTTGGAGGCGGGGCAGTTCTTCCTCACGTGCCCCGCCTCCTTACAAGCATGGCACCGCACGCCCTCCACGGTCCAGAAGACCCGATAGGCGGTCCCCTCAAAATTGATAACGAAGGCCCCCTCCAGGCACTCCTCCTGGGCCAAGCGGACAAATACCTGGCGCCGGAAGGAGTACACATGGCGGAGGGCCGAGTCTTTGAGGCCGAGCGGGATTGGTGCAACCCCCGACCTGACCTCCCCCAATTTATTAAGGTGGGGGAGGAGGAGCTCACTGGATAGAAAAGGCGGGATGTTCGAAATAATAATTCTCTGGGCGGTGGCCTCAAGGGGGTCCACCGCCAGAAAAGTCCCGCCCACAGTGAGTCCTTTTTGCAGGGCGAGGTGCACCGCCCGCTCGGACCTCAAGAAGAATATGGCCTTCCCATACATTTTAGAGGCCGCGACAATGGCTGAGGGGCCGACGACCCCAGCCATAGCCTTTACGCAGGCCTCTATTGTCATTTCAGGGTGAGCATAGCTCTTTACCCCAAGGGCCCTGGTCAGGAGGCGGAAAGGTGACAGGGCAGCGGGAGCAGCTGGAGCCGCAGAAGCAACCACCCCCGCATAAGTTTTCTTTTTTTGAGGCCCTGCCACCGGTGACAAAACCGCCTCCACATTAGCCCTCGAGGGCCCGGCCACAGGTGATGGTGAATTGGCCTTAGGGCCAGAGCCACGCCCACCCCGGGAAGGATTGGCCATTTTGTTTTTTTCTTCTTTTTTTTTAGAAATATAGGGAGGAAAGGGGGTGGGGGAGAGAGGTAGAAACAACCTCCCCTCTTTTAGGCAGGAGAGGAGAGGAGGGAGAGGAGTAAAAGACAGGGAGGCACAGGAGGGAAAGAGGTAAATGTCCTGGTGAGTGTCCTCGATGGTGGATGGACGGTGGGTGGGGGCCTGATGTTCTTCAGGCAGTGGGAGGCGATGTCTTCACCAGCTATTGCTGGCCTTACTGGGAAAAGGGCTGGGTTGGGGGGAGGGGTGGCAGAAAGATGGTTTCAGCACACACACACACCCTCCCGCTCTTCCTTCCCCAACTCCTCTGGCAGTCTTCTTGCCTCCCCCTACAAAAACACAGTCCTTAATTGCCCCCACCTTAAACAAAAATACACAGTTCAGACACCCACCTAGGATGTTGTTTTCCAACTCAGTCCTGGCCTCCTGGCCTTCCTGTCCTGTAGCAACAGTAGCAACTGTTCTCTTCTCTCCCTCTCTCTCCTTTAGCAGCACAGGAGGAGCAGCAGCAGAAGCACACAGCAGAAGCAACAACCCCAAAGGCAGCAGCAGAAACAGTTGAAACACTGAGGAGCAGCAACACCAACACCACACACCTTCTCTCCTCAGTACCAGGAAACCAACTGAATCCACAATTACCTCCACGAGATCGTTAAGAAAATGAACTCTTGATAATCTTTTAAATGAAAACCAAATCAACAAAATTGGGATAAATCAGGCACAGCCCCTAATTCAGGTCAGCTGTAAAACCAAGAACAAAGTTTAAAGGAAACTTACAAACTTTAAATCAAAATGTGATTAAAGGGGTCAACAAAACACCCCAGTCCCCGCGGTGCCCACCGAGCACGGAAGGCCTCGAGAGTGCCAGCAGACACCGCGTGCTCCTTCTCCAGGGACATCCGGCAGCGAACGTAGCCGCGGAAGAGGGACAAACAATCGGGCGGGACTCCCCCGTCGATCGCCCGCTGCCTGGACCTGTTAATGGCCAACTTGGCCAGGCCCAGGAGCAGGTTCACGAGGAGGTCCTCCTCCTTCCCGACCCCCTTCCGCACCGGGTGCCCATAGATCAGGAGCGTGGGGCTGAAGTGCAAACAAAACATCAATAAAAGGTTTTTCAAATAACTAAAAAGGGAGTGCAGCCTACAACACCCTATGTATACATGGTCCACGGACTCCACAAGACCGCAAAAAGGGCATGTGTCCTGAGAGTCCGTGAACCTATGCATCCTCTTATTATAAGGGACTGCTGCATGCAACACCCTCCAACCCAGGTCCCCGATAGAAAGGGGGAGGACACCTCCGTAGAGGGCCTCCCATCGAGGGCCTCCGCCGCCGGACGGCAACAAGGCACGCCAGGGCGTGTCCGGTCGACGGACAAGGGCGAGAAAATGGAAGGTGTGCAGCAGCAGTCCATACAAAAAGCCCCTCTTTGCTGTGCCAAAAGGCACAGAGGGCATGTCCCCGAGGCGGCTCATATTGCGGGGCACCAGCACCCGAGGGAGGGTTCGGGGCTTGGGGCCAATGTGGAATTCCGTCCGAACAGGGGAACGCTCAGACGGAAGACCACCGCGCACCTGGGCCACCTCAAGACCCAAAATAACGTCGGGTCCGAGCACGACCGTTCTCAGGTCTTGGATGGCATCGGCTGCGACCTGGACACTCACAGACGCGCGTCGCGCCAACTCCTGCGGGAGCATCCAGCCCAGTCCTCCGCCACCCAGCACGTCCCCGATCCTGGTCACCCCTGCGGCCACAGCCCTCCTCTCCGCCAACCACTGAAAAGGACGGAGGGGCGGATTCCTGAGCAGCGGCTCTCTGACGATAGCCGCTACTCCTGACGGGGGAGAGCTGCGTCGCGAGGCGACCACTTTCCAGACTTTGATCAGGTCCTGGTAAAAGACGGGCAACGCCTGCAAGGAGCCACCGAGGCCCAGCTGTTCTATAAACAGGAGCTGCACGTCATAATTCAGGCCGTGCACCTGACGGAAGAAATACGTCATCAGGGCACACCAACTAGGAGGAGGCTCAACGTAGAGGTATCGCTGCAGGGTCTGAAGGCGGAAAGTCGCCACCTGTGTGCGTAGGCACACTAGCGCCTGACCACCCTCCCTAAGCGGGAGACTCAGAACCTCGGCAGCGACCCAGTGCAATCTTTTGTCCCAGAAGAAGTCGACTAACAATCTCTGGATTCTTGTGACAAAGTCCGGGGGAGGGGTCAAAGTGACCAGCCGATACCACAACATGGCGGCGATCAGCTGGTTTATGACCAGAACTCGACCCCGGTAAGATAGCACTCGGAGCAGTCCTGTCCAGCGCCGCAGGCGAGCGGTGACTTTCGTCTCCAGTTCCTGCCAGTTTGCCGGCCAGGATTCCTCAGCGGGGCAGAGATGGACCCCCAGGTAGAGGAGGCTGGTCCTGCTCCAGGTGAAAGGCCTGAGCTCCTCGGGTAGGGGATCCATCTGCCACTGACCGACCAGGAGTCCAGAACACTTACCCCAGTTGATCCTGGCAGAAGAAGCGGCAGAGTAGACCTCCTGGCACTCGCGCATCCTCCGCAGGCTCAGCCGGGTCACTAAACATAAGGAGCACGTCATCGGCGTAAGCCGAAAGGACCACCCCGATGCCCGGCCCGCGCAGAACCAATCCCGACAACCTCCTCCGCAAGAGGCGCAGGAAAGGCTCCACGCAAATAGAATACAACTGGCCAGACAGGGGGCAGCCCTGACGTACCCCTCTCCCAAAGCGAAGGGGCGCCGTCAGGGACCCGTTAACCTTCACTAGACACTCCGCGGCAGGTGTACAGAAGTCGGATCCGGGCGACAAAATGCGTCCCGAACCCGAAAGCTCGCAGAGTTCCGAGTAAGTATTCGTGATCCACCCTGTCGAACGCCTTCTCCTGATCGAGAGACAGGAAGGCGCTCGACAGACCAGCCCTCTGGGAATGGTGGATGATGTCCCGGACCAGATGGATGTTATCATAAATGGTTCGGTCCGGGACGGTGTAGGACTGGTCAGGGTGGATCATGTGGTCCAGCACGGTGCCGAGCCGAGAAGACATGGCTCGGGCGAAGATTTTGTAGTCCGTGCTGAGGAGGGAGACCGGGCGCCAGTTTTTAAGAAGGCGGAGATCCCCCTTCTTCGGTAGCAGGGCAATCACGGCCCTGCGCCACGAAAGGGGCATCTCCCCGGTAGCAATGCTCTCCCCCAGGACCCCCGCGAAGTCGCTCCCCAAGACGTCCCAGAACGCCCTGAAGAACTCCACGGTCAGCCCGTCTAGTCCCGGGGTTTTGCCCCTAGAAAGACCGTCGAGTGCTCCGGTCAGCTCCCCCAGACTTATAGGGGAGTCGAGCTTTCCGGCGCACTCCGGGCCGACCTGCGGCAGGTCCTCCCACAAAACTCTGCAAGCTTCCTCACTGGACGGATCCGGAGAGAAAAGGGCAGTGTAGTAATCTCGGGCAATGGCCCTGATGCCCTCCGGATCCGAGACAAGTGATCCGTCGTCGGCCAGCAGCGTAAAGAGCTGCTTACGGACCCCGTGCCTTTTTTCCAGTGAGTAGAAGAAGGGAGAGCCACGGTCCATCTCCTTAAGGAAACAGATCCGCGACCTCACGAACGCGCCCCGAGACCCGACCAGTTGCAGGTCCCGCAGCGCGCCCTTCTTCTCATCGTACACCGACCGCAGGGCCGGGTCCGCGTCGGGCTGACGGAGACGTGCCTCCAGGTCGAGCACCTCCTTCTCCAACTCCTCGACCCTGGATTTGCGTCTCTTTGTCGACCCCTTCGCGTACTCTTGACAGAAAACTCGGACGTGAGTCTTGCCCACGTCCCACCATAGCCTCAAGGAGGGGAAGCCTCCCCGCTTCCTTCTCCAGCCGGCCCAGAAGCGACGGATCGAGTCCAGGAACCGCTGGTCTTCCAACAACAGGTTATTAAAATGCCAGTACGCGGACCCCGTCCGAGCGCAGAACGAAGTGAGCTCCGCCCACACCAGACGGTGGTCCTGTGCACGGAACCTGCTGTATAGAAGCAGCCGGAACGCAGGACACGTACGCCTTCGAAACGTAAAGGCGGTCGAGTCTGGACGCTCCGACTCCAGGTGACACAAAGGTGAACACGCTGGAGTCAGGATGGAGATTTCGCCAGACGTCCACTAAGTCGAAGGACCTGACCAGGTCCCGCAACTTACTCACACCTCGCGTGCAGTGCGGGGTACCGTGACGGTCCCGGACCCCGAGGGTGCAATTGAAATCCCCCCCGAGGACGATGCACTCGCCAGCGTCGATGGAGCCGAGATGAGTGGACACTTCTTCAAAGAAGCTCGCTTGCTGCTGCGTGCCCAGGGGAGCGTACACATTCACAAAGTGAAGCACCGCCCCCCCCAGACGCACAGTCAGGTGCAGCAACCGGCCTGGCACTGGCTCCTTGACCCCCAAGATCTCCGGCTGAAAATGCGGGGCCAACAAGATAGCCACCCCGCCAGAATTGGAGGCTAGGTGACTCATGTAGACCCCCCCTCGCCACTCCAGGAGCCACGTGGCTTCGTCTCCCGGAACGGTATGGGTTTCTTGCAGGAAGCACAACGCGTACTTCCCGTCCCTGAGGACCGAGAAGTTCTGGAACCTGCGCTGTGCGGCCCTGCTGCCGCGGATGTTGAGGCTGGCTATAGTCGTCTTCATTGTCAAAGGTACATCAAACCTTCACCTTAAGTCATTAAAAAGAAGAAGAGGACTTTTTAGTCCTTCCTCTCCTTCAGGAGCCCAGCGAGAAACGTTTGGACCCTCCGCCGCGCGTTCCTATCCAACTCAGGAGACTTGAGAGCCTCGCGAGTGGACCAGAACACCAGCGGAAAAGAATGCCACCGGTCCAAGGCCAACTGAACCCTGTCTCGGCGACCGCGATGACTCGCCAAAAAGTCCCGGAGTTCCCTTGGGGGGATGAGGGGGGAGTCAGTGGAGGGCACCAGGGGATCCACCGCCTCGCTTGAGAGCGACTCAGCGTAATCTCCAGCGCTCACCACGGACACCCCGTCCTCCTCCAGGTCGTCGCCTCCAGCTTCCGACCCCTCCCCCGCATTGAGTACGGGGGCTGATTCGGAGCTGCCAGCTGGCCCCACCTGTACCTCGATCCCACCCCCAGGATCAAGGCCAGAGGGGTCCTCTCTGGTCTCCTCTAAACGTTTTGGGTCAGAGGGCAGCGGCAGTTCTGATGCCCGCTCTCCTCCCGGCACCGGGTCGTCCGGGGAGCTCAGGACAAGCTCCTGACCTAAAACTAGGACGCCCGGTGCTAAGGTTTGGGAGGGAGCGGGAAGGCCTTCCTTTTCGCCGCCACCCAATGACCCGTTAACATTTTTTAAATTTTGAAAGCTAGCAGTCCCCCGACGAGCCAGAAGGTACCTCGGGGGTATCGAGGGTCTCTGAGTCGGGCACCACCTCAAGGGAGGTGCCTTCAGTGACCCCCGAGGGGCCCTGTTCAGGGGACTGCAGCAGGTTGACAGGGGTAATAGTGGTGGGAGTCGGTGCAGGTGTTTTGAGTTCCCCCAGAGGACAGGGCGAGATTTTACTTGGTGGAGACGCCACCACCTCTTCATCAGGGGAAGGGACACACCCAACTTCTTCAGTTTGGGCATCACCCACCTCCTCCTCCGAAGCGTGACGTCTCTTCCGGGTCAGGCTGGGGGCTAGGGAGACCTCCATTTCCGAGGCCCCCTCCTCCTTGTCCAGCCCTCCCGGACACTCCACCCTCTGGGTTTTGGGTGTTAGATACCCCGGCTCGGGGTCCCGCGTCCCTTCCCCGCCGGCCCCGGGAGCACGCGCAGGGACGACGCCGGGCCCAGCACTCGGCGCCTTAGCACCCACGGGCCCGGGAGCACACGCGGACACGACGCCGGGGCCGGATGTTGTCTTTTCCCCCGAGCCGGTGCTTGCAGGTGTTTGGGGGTTTTGGGGCGTTTCAGGGGCCGCCTCCAGGTTGCGGGTCTTCCTCTGCGCCTTCTTACGGCCTGGGGGCTCTCCCCCCGCCTCACCGGCAGCCGAGATGGCAGTGGCCGCCGGCGTCGCTTCCCCTTGCGGGGAGGGAGATGGAGTGGTGGCGGGGGGAGGAGGGGCGGTGCCAGCCGTGGCCACTTGGGTGGGGCTCGTAGCCTTGGAGGCGGGGCAGTTCTTCCTCACGTGCCCCGCCTCCTTACAAGCATGGCACCGCACGCCCTCCACGGTCCAGAAGACCCGATAGGCGGTCCCCTCAAAATTGATAACGAAGGCCCCCTCCAGGCACTCCTCCTGGGCCAAGCGGACAAATACCTGGCGCCGGAAGGAGTACACATGGCGGAGGGCCGAGTCTTTGAGGCCGAGCGGGATTGGTGCAACCCCCGACCTGACCTCCCCCAATTTATTAAGGTGGGGGAGGAGGAGCTCACTGGATAGAAAAGGCGGGATGTTCGAAATAATAATTCTCTGGGCGGTGGCCTCAAGGGGGTCCACCGCCAGAAAAATCTCGCCCACAGTGAGTCCTTTTTGCAGGGCGAGGTGCACCGCCCGCTCGGACCTCAAGAAGAATATGGCCTTCCCATACATTTTAGAGGCCGCGACAATGGCTGAGGGGCCGACGACCCCAGCCATAGCCTTTACGCAGGCCTCTATTGTCATTTCAGGGTGAGCATAGCTCTTTACCCCAAGGGCCCTGGTCAGGAGGCGGAAAGGTGACAGGGCAGCGGGAGCAGCTGGAGCCGCAGAAGCAACCACCCCCGCATAAGTTTTCTTTTTTTGAGGCCCTGCCACCGGTGACAAAACCGCCTCCACATTAGCCCTCGAGGGCCCGGCCATAGGTGATGGTGAATTGGCCTTAGGGCCAAAGCCACGCCCACCCCGGGAAGGATTGGCCATTTTGTTTTTTTCTTCTTTTTTTTTAGAAATATAGGGAGGAAAGGGGGTGGGGGAGAGAGGTAGAAACAACCTCCCCTCTTTTAGGCAGGAGAGGAGAGGAGGGAGAGGAGTAAAAGACAGGGAGGCACAGGAGGGAAAGAGGTAAATGTCCTGGTGAGTGTCCTCGATGGTGGATGGACGGTGGGTGGGGGCCTGATGTTCTTCAGGCAGTGGGAGGCGATGTCTTCACCAGCTATTGCTGGCCTTACTGGGAAAAGGGCTGGGTTGGGGGGAGGGGTGGCAGAAAGATGGTTTCAGCACACACACACACCCTCCCGCTCTTCCTTCCCCAACTCCTCTGGCAGTCTTCTTGCCTCCCCCTACAAAAACACAGTCCTTAATTGCCCCCACCTTAAACAAAAATACACAGTTCAGACACCCACCTAGGATGTTGTTTTCCAACTCAGTCCTGGCCTCCTGGCCTTCCTGTCCTGTAGCAACAGTAGCAACTGTTCTCTTCTCTCCCTCTCTCTCCTTTAGCAGCACAGGAGGAGCAGCAGCAGAAGCACACAGCAGAAGCAACAACCCCAAAGGCAGCAGCAGAAACAGTTGAAACACTGAGGAGCAGCAACACCAACACCACACACCTTCTCTCCTCAGTACCAGGAAACCAACTGAATCCACAATTACCTCCACGAGATCGTTAAGAAAATGAACTCTTGATCTGGGGGTTACAAACCCAGTTCCATAACCACTTGGCTATTTAGGCCAAGCCCAGCTGACTATCTTGTAGATTGTACATCCTGCAGTCATAATTTCACTTGATTGTGATGGTCATTACCCAGCATTACATGGTCCACTTTTCAGGCCATGTCTGGATGTTACTCACATCCTATTGTAGGTTGTGATAGGCTGATTCATTATCAGGGGAGTTGTGACTGGATCTGAGAAATTGTTGGCAAACCAGTGGAGGGAAAGTCGTTAATGAATCATTTGAAGATTTGAAGGATTGCCTTTGGAACTCCTGTGGGGTCTGGATTTCAATAACCGTGACCATCTTTCCTTGTGCTAGTTTGGACCTCAATGATTGAATGGTTTTCCTTTTGGCTCCTCATTGACTCCAGCATTGCAAGGGCTCCTTGGTATCATTTTCAGTCGAAGGCTGACTTGATGTCAAGGGCCACTGCTCTCCACAGAGGCTGGAGTCAAGAGCATTGTTGATGCATTGTGAGGGAAGTATTACTCTGCATTTAATACATATAACTATACCTGACGTATGATGCTTGATTGGCATGCATGGAGTGCTTCACTTTGCATCTAAACAATACAGTTCTTGACACAGCTGTGGCTATGACACCAACGCCTGAAATACAAGTGTTTCATTCTGTAGCATTGACCTCCCTCCACACTCTTCTTCCATTCTCTTGTCGATCTTTGATGAAAAATAAGTCCCAAGTAACATTTCAGTCATGTATAGAGAACAGATCCGCATGGAGACTCTCGGTGCAAATAAGTTCCTGATTTACCTCGACTACTCACTTATTTTTGTCACCATGGTTGTTTTCTGCATTGTGGGTCCTCACCCTTCACCTAAGTAGTGAGAGAAGAAACAAAAAATGGAATTAATTGAACAATTTGATTGCACATTAAGTGAATAAGCAAGAACTGTATGTGAAACTTGCAGAAGCAGTAGGCCGTTAAATTAAGGAGATTGAGCAACATATGTCTGTGTGGTTAATTGGCTTAATTGCTTTTACTTGGACTATTAACACACTTGATCCAACCCAGTGATCACGATACTGCCTTTAGTGGTGCTTACTCTAATCAACGGCAAGTGGCAGTTTCTGTTACAGTGAAATTTCCAATTGCGAGATTAACTTATAAATATTAATTGTAATCAGAGACCAAATAAAGCCAAGGGGTTATTAATAATGAATAGCTGGGGTGGTTAAGTTTTGTGAAGGAGTCATGGAAAGTTTTCTTGTTTAACGCAAAGCTTTTTTGTTTGAATATAAACTGATGGTTCTGTGTTATTTTTGAATCTGCTGCTAATTAGATGTGGTTGGAATTGCTACCTGAAG
This sequence comes from Carcharodon carcharias, assembly GCF_017639515.1. Lineage (NCBI taxonomy): Eukaryota > Metazoa > Chordata > Chondrichthyes > Lamniformes > Lamnidae > Carcharodon > Carcharodon carcharias. The sequence continues at coordinate 25,767,816 of NC_054479.1, forward strand.
CACCTAATTACTTGGTCTCCAAAGCCACAAGATTCTTTGGTGGTGTAAATCAGAGACAGCCTGTGGGAAAGACATAGAAATCATGGACAGGAGAGTCCGCTGGTAAATTTCTGCCATTTTTTTTCACATCTCTCTGAGAAAGTAACTGTATTTGTGCAAACAGCAGATGTATATGACACTTACACAAGCAGCAAGCCACTAAATTAAGGAGAGTAATTTCACATAATTCTGTTGCTTGAGTTGCTGCACCACCAATGTTCTTTATGCCCCGATGTATCTGGGTCCTGACTCAAGGTGTTCAGTACCACAGCTATTGCTTCAGTTGGAAGAGTTTGTGCTGCAGAGCACTTTCACATGCATGGAAGGTTCTTGAGTAAACATAGAGGGGATAACGAAGTGGTCAAATGCTAATGTAGACCACAGGATTGCAGTTTTCAAATATCCCAACTTTGTCTTTGAATTTCCCAAAGCTAGGTTTATCTATAACTATCAATGTTTTTTATTTTGATCCACATGGTCATTCATATCAGGAATGACAATGCACTGTCCAGTGCACTTGGGTTGGTCTCTCCTGTGATTCATGTGACTACGATATCCAGTCTGCCTGAGCCATTTTCTCAACTTGGTCGGCCATGCGTTGCATTGGCAGCTGCAATATTGTGTTGGGCTGAAAACCCCTCCACAGGATTCACCTTCGTCACTGCTGTAGTGATCATTCCAAACGTTCTAGTTTGTTAAACTCACTGAAGACCAGCTTTGACCTGGAGCAAAGCATTATTATTTTTTCCAATTAATCTCTTTAACTGCCTAAGTCTGCATGAGATTTCTGCAATGAGCCTGTAGCGAGGTCAAATCGTCACCAATGTCTGTTGTGCCTTTTCCAGAGGAAACTAGTGCTCTCTATCAATGCGCTGTCATCGCTAACCCTCGATACAAACTGCGAGCATAGAAAATCTAACGCTAGACATGAATTCCAAATAGCATTGGTTCTCTTTGTTTTCATTTTTCTTATACTGGTTTACAAAAGTTGATTTTCACCAACATACAGGTGCTGAAGGATACAGTCAAAAACCAGGGGGGAATCAGTTCACACTAACCAAGAAAGAAAGAGAAAACAAAAATCTAAAAAGGAGCTCATCCTAAAATCAGAGTGAGCTCTGCAAAATGAGGCATCAGTTAAAATGGGCCCTAGTTGTCACTTGCCATTTTTCAATGTAATAATGAGGTAGAAAGAGGTGGTGGATCCGTACCACACACCATGAGTGAAACCAGATATAGAGTACTCTGTCCGGATAAGGGGTGAGCTATTGAAATGAATTGCAAATGGTAGGAATATATCATACGTCATACTTCCCATCATAGCCAAGCTGATCAATAGGAATGTCAATGCAAACTAATGTTGCTATGGCGAAGGTTCCAAGGGAGTATAATTGATCAGAGGGAAATCAATTCAACCCTCCAGTCTTGTAATGCTGATACATTTCAAATCCCTCACTGTATAACTCTCTGACATCCATCACTCCATTCAAAAAAAATCAACCCTTTCTTTGCCTGTCTCAGGGGCAGTTGGCCAAGTTACACTGCTAAGGCCTGCAGCAGGGGTTTCCCTCCCCTCCCCACAAATCAGGTTGACCACTGCGAGGACAAATCCCTCCTGGAGTCTGCCCAACCTTTTCAAATAATCCCGAGATCTTAGAAGATCAGTCTGAGCCAAGAAGCAGACGTGATGTGAGCAGAAATCCCACCTTGTTGTGGTTCTCCCAGTGTAAGGACTAGGAGAAAAACTGCCTCTATTTGGAAAGGGAAAAATATGAGGGTTGGGAGATATATCAGAGAGTGTTACTTTGAGGTTTGTGGTATATACAAAGACTGGAACTAAGAGAGAGTTGGATACATCAGAGTGTTACAGTGACAGTTGTATATACAGAGAATGTAGTGGTCAGAGTATTGGATATTTCAAACAGTGATACAGTCAGGAGTCTGTAGTAAATCAATCTAATTAGAGAATGTTCCAGTGAGAAAGAAAATATATCTATATAATTTGCAGAACATCCCAATGTGCTTAACATCCATTTCCTTTTTTTTTTAAATATTCTCTCACTGTTTATGTATCTAAACATGGCAACCAATTTGTATACAGCAAGGTTACATCTTCATCTATGTAGTGAATATCCAGCTCAGTTGTTTTTCTAGTTGAGGGAGGAATGCTTGCCAAGATACCAGGAGAACTTAGATGAAAGCAAAATACTCTGGATGCTGGAAATCTGAAATAAGAACAGAAAAGATGGAAAAACTCAGCAAGTCTGGCAGCATCTGCGGAGAGAGAAACAGAGTTAATGTTTTGAGCCCGTATGACTCTTCTCCAGAGCTCTGAATAAGAGTCATATGGATTCAAAATGTTAACTCTGTTTCTCTCTCCAAACATGCTGCCAGGCCTGCTTAGTCTTTCCAGCAGTTTCTGTTTTTAACACCAGGAAAACTTCCTTCTCTTCTACAGATTGTGACCTGGGGGCCTGTTACAACAGTGACCCTTAGTTTAACATCTCATCTGAAAAACTGCACCCCAAACACTGCAGCACGGCATCAATACTGTACAAATGTGTTAGCTCAGGTTATGCGCTGAAATCCTGCAGTGGGGACTAGAACATCCCACCTTCTGACCCAGAGGGTCAGAAGGGGTGCTACCAACTGAGGCAAGCTGGCATTGAGAGATTGCAGAATTTACAATGAAAGTGATGCCAAAAGGATCTTAGCTTGAGGAAATGTAATGGGCAAAAGCGAGGTTTTATAATTTCTTCTCAGTTTAGAGTGGTAACAGGATAGCAACAGACAGGCTCAGATAGGGGCAGTGTGAATGCTGGGAACTTGCGTCACCTGATGCTGGGTGTGATGCCAATTGTATTGTTGTAAGCACAGGTGCCTGTGAGCACTCTTTAAGACATTTCTGCTCTTTTTCTTCCCAGCCGTCTGCCAGCCCAGTCTTGACTCGCTAGGGAGCATAGCCCTGCGAGCAGAATGGAGTCTGACCTCTCACTGTCATCAGTTACTGAGCCCAGCACAACAAATAAAGCCCCATTTACAGGAGATTATCAGGAGCTGTAACCTGAGAGCGAGCACGTGACCTTCACAAAACATTTTCTTTTTCCACGTCCCCCTCAGTGGATTCATACAACTGAACAGCTCTTGTGTCTAATTTATTGTGGTGAGAGACTTTGGTGTCGAATTCGGATGAATAAAACTGACATGATCTATGCTAATTGACCCCGACCACCGATCACTTTGTGGAGATGACACACTAATCTTCAACACTGCTGCAATTCAATCCCAAGCACTTTCCCATCTTATATTTGAAATTCTAAGGAAACAGCCAGGATCTGGATGGGAGCTGTGTGAAATGTTCCTGTAAATCTCCTTTGTATGGTCTGAAAGTTCTCCAGGATGTTTTATAATACACCAGATATTGATACTTCTACCCCATCTATAAATAAGCCATGCGATTTTGTGGAACAGTATTTTTTTGTCTTGGAGGTAGGCGAACGCATGCACCATGAGTGGGTGATATTTAGAGTTGGTGGGATTGGTGCAGGATTTGTTTGAGCCAAGGAGGAATCTTGGGTTCCTCTCACACATGGTGTCCTGTAGTTTTTGTTTTATTTCTTCACAGGATGTTGGTTTCACCAGCTAGGCCAGCATTTATTGCCCATCCCTAGTTGCCCTTGAGAAGGTGGTGGTGAGCTGCCTTCTTGAACCCGCTGTAGTCCAATTGTTGTAGGTACACCCACATCCAAAATCTAGGATTTTGACCCAGCAACCCAGTGAAGGAACGGTGATATAGTTCCAAGTCAGGATGGTGTGTGACTTGGAGGGGATCTTGCAGGAGCTGGTGGTCTCATGCATCTGTTGCCCTTGTCCTTCTAGGTGGCAGGGGTTGCAAGTTTGGAAGTGCCGTTGAAGGGGCCTTGGTGAGTTGCTGCAGTGTATCCTGTAGATGGTACACACTGCTGCAACTGTGCACCAATAGTAGGGGAACTGAATGTTTACGCTGGTGGATGAGGTGTCAATCAAGCTTTGCCTTCCATTCATGTTGTATTCTGCTACTTATTTCCTTCACCGGATTCATCACTTCCCATCTGCCTCTTGCCAACCACCCATCCTCGAATCAATTTACCTAGGTAGAGTATTGCTCATTCATTCACACAATATTTAGAATGTACAGCCCAGAATTTCTGAAGAATATTGCGCAGATACTAATCAGACGGCCGAATTTACACATGAGTTTGGACTGCCACTTAATTTGAGGGTTTTACCTAAGAGAGTTTTGAAACACATTTTCCCTTTTCATCCCAGTTCTTCTCCCTTTTACCTGGGGATAGTAACGTTTGTGGAAGTGTCTCCACACTAATACTGCCAGCCTGCATGCACCCAGCACTCCCCTCCCCTCCTGGTTGTCTCCTCCTTGCCTTCCTGCATGTACCTGCAGGCCTCCGAACTGGATGAAATTTGAAGACCTTGATGATCTGTGCCAGGGCACTCAGTTGGTGCCAACAGGTCGGTGTTTATTCCAATGAGGCACAATGATGAAATGAGGACATAGCCTCCAGTACCTTGACACAAGTGGCCATTCATCATGTGTGAACTTGACCATGAGTTATTGGGGATTGCAAACAAAGCCTTGTGTCTTTTTGGAATTACCCGGGAACTTGGGGAGCCTATAATTTCTTTCTCCGTGGTAATGCCTTGGCCAAACAGAGTTGACTTGCCAACCAATCAGCACACTGTCTCTGAAGTATAAATTGTTGTGATCATTTGAATTTTGGCATTCTTGTATTTGTCCTGAAGAGCGCAAGACAAGAAGCTTTGGCAACATGTCTCTTTTTTCAACAATATGTGTAGCAGATTATTCGGCCAAGGAGAGGACAACATAGCTGGCACAGCAGATGCATTGTCCTGTGTTCCCCCAACATCCACACAATCAAACTTTCAAGCAGGGCTTTCAGGGGCTGATATTTTCCCTTGTTAGATCAGGGACATTGGAGCCAACTGTTGTGATTCTATTGCCACTCTGGTCAACGTCAGTTCACTTAGTACATATTAGAGATGGAATCCGGGAGCATCTTGTGCTGGTGGCCTTTGCCCTACTTTCTACAATTTCTGCCTTATTTGCCTGTTTTATGAAGTGTATTGTGTTGGACAGTACCCTGGGGAAGTTAAGGCCCCAGGTTAAACAGGGACAATCAGAAATACCTTCCTCGGTTACTTTCATTGTTTTACTTTCATGACGAAGAGCCTCAACCTGCTGGAGCCTCCAGGATATGTTCACGCTGTGTTAATCTAGGAGGCCTCTCTTGACTGACACACCTGGCCATAACACCTATTGCTTTCCCACAGCAAAAGTGCCATCATCTACAGTCCCTCCTTTGTGTGAACCTAGTACTTTTCACCATCCAGCTTCCCTTAACCTAATTGACTGATGAGTGAATTCTTAAACTGAACTTTGTGCTTCTCCCAGGAGGGACAGGAATGCATTGAGATGGCTGAATTCTGGTGGAAACCTCATTGGGCCTGGGGTGGGTCTTTTCTCCAATAGCTGAGTCCTGACGTGGAACTATTGCAGGTTCACCCCTTAGAATATCTGGATGTGCTGGCTGTTTGAGAAAGAACAGCATCCTACATGTTCATTCCTGCGATACCAGCACTGTGTTCACATGACCATCATCTGTGAAAAGAGCTTTTGTTTATTGTTATTGATTACAGTACCCATCATGTCCTCAGGACATCAAAATGCTTCAAAGCCAATTAATTACTTGTGTTATGTAGGCGAACATGACAGCTGATTTTCACATAGTAAGATCCCACAAACAGCATTGGGTGGTGATATTTGATGGATGAAGGGTTGCCATTAAACTGGAAGAACTCCCCTAACACTCTTCAAATAGTTCTTTCAACACCACCTTCCAAACCTGTGACCTCTGCCAACTGGAAGGATAAGGGCAGCAGATGCATGGGAACAGCATCACCTGGAAGTTCCCCTCCAAGTCACACATGATTTGGAACTATATGACCGTTCCTTCACTGTCACTGAGTCAAAATCATGGAACTCCCTTCTTAACAGCACGGTGGGTGTACCAACAGCAGTTCAAGAAGGCAGCTCACCACCACCTTCTTAAGAGTAATTAAGGATGAAAACAAATGCTGGCCTAGCCAGCGATGCCCACATTCTGTGAAAGAATAAAAAAAAATTAAAAAGAGGTCTTTTACACCCACCTTAACAGCCTTGGTTTTTAGCATCTCACTTCAACAATGATACATCCAACAAATGCAGTCCTCTCTCATTAATGCACCTCAGGACTCAGCTATTGGAGAAAAGGCCCACCCCAGGCCCAATGAGGTTTCCACCAGAATGCAGCCATCTCAAAGCATTCCTGTCCCTCCAGGAAACAGCTGGGAGAAGCACAAGGTTCAGTTTAAGAATTCATTCATCAGTCACTTGAGTTAAGGGAAGTTGGGTGGTGAAAAGCATTAGATTCACACACAGAAGGGTCTGTGGATGATGGCACTTTTGTTCTACGAAAGCAATAGGTGTTGTGGCCAGATGTGTTAGTCGGGAGAGGCCTCCTAGATTAACACAACATGAACATGTCCTGGAGGTCAGACTACATTTTGTACTTCCTTCCATAGTAGGGTTTGTTAGGCCAAATGCACTGGTGCCTGGTTCTTCTTCTGGCAAAGTGAAAAGAGAAAGAGAAGCTAGAATGGTTGCTTGAGGGCCAGAGTTGACTTTGAGTATGCTACGCACAAGGGTTTCATGATCTGTTTTGCTGACAGGCAACGTGGGATGCAGTAGGATGAGGTGGAAGAAAACTACAAGTACAGGATAAGTTGGTATTTGCCTCTGACCTCTCCATCTCTCACATCCTCTATCACCTCCTAACCCAGGATACCCTTTATCATTGGGGTTGAGAGGCCAAAAGCTTGGGGGCGGTCACCTGCTACAATTCTCTCTCGTTTTACAGACGGCATTGAAGAAGAATCCAAAAAGTGCGAATGATCTATGGTTACTATGACATGCAATTAAATCCAGGTGTTAAAGTGCAGCATTTAAAGACATGAGGACAGATGTATACACTGAGAAATTTGACTCCATGTGAGGCTTTTACCCATGCAAAACTGTGAGGAAAGGAACATTCTGATGTTCCACTCCCTAGCTGCTGATTCCAAGCCTCGCCATGGCAACTGTCTGCGGCTGAACAAAACTGTTTGCTCACTGATCTATATTCGTTCCCTTTATGCCTCACCCCTCCCTATCTTTGTAATCTCCTCCACTCCAAAACTCCATGAGATATCAGCGCACATCTAATTCTGGTCTCTTGAACATCCCCAATTTGAATTGCTCCATCACTGCTGGTTATGCTTTCTGTTAGCTAGGCCCTAAGCCTAGAATTCCTTCACTAAATCTCTCCACCTCTCTTTCCTCCTTTAATATGGTACTTAAAAACCTACTTCTCCGGCCAACTTTTGACAATCGGCCCTAACCTCGCCTTATGTGGCTCAGTGTCAAATTTTGCTTCTTAATATTCCTGGGGTTAAGGGCCTTGGGCTTGTTTATTACATTAAAGGTGCTACATAAATACAAGTTGTTGCTATTGTTGTAAATATTGGCTGCATATAGGGTTTTGTGCTGTGTCCAGGGTCTTGATATTAAACGGTGTAAGTACATTAATGCGGTATGAGTGAGGGGTGGGTGGTGGGGGGAGGGGGGGGGGGGTGGGGCGGGGTGGTGGTGGTCACTGCCATGGCACATATTTGTTTCTGTGCATTCTTTGAAGGGTTAGGTGGCCCCTGTTGCCTTGTCTCATTGACCACTTTTCCAGCACTGAGAGGGATTTGTGTGGTGTTGGAGTTGACACTGATTGCCCTGACTGCCTGAGCAGTCACCAGTGGGGGCTTGGGCTTGGATTGTTCTGTACCAAACAGGATTCCCTCCTCTGCCTGATGTTCTCCGGCAGCACTCCAACAGCTGTAGTCAGGACCACGGGGGCTCTCTGAGCTCCTGCAACCATCACAAACACCTTTTGTTAAGAAAGGTTTGGGTCATGCTGGGCTGTAAATCTGATTTGGTGGGTGCCGGACACTCTAAGCTGTCGTAGGCCTTTAAACTCTGCAGCATCACACTGGATTTTGGCCCTCAACAGGCAAGTTTCCAGTTAATGGCGTTTCTATGGATGGATTGTTTAAAATTAGGCTGACCATAGAAACCATGCTGGTCAGTCCACTTCATATATGGCAGTAGGAATTGAAGACCATCCCATTTCTGCTTGGGATTTCACTCAGGCAGAAAATCTAGCTTTCACTGTTCACTTTACCTTTTGGAAAATTTTGGCCAGGCAGCTCAAAAAAAAAGTCTGGTCTAAACCCAACCAGTGGCACTGATCTGAACTCATAACATACTGACCTGGTTCCAGTTGTGAATTTGTAAGTTCTTCCCCCCGTTCCTGCCCCCAGATGAAACTTAGTGCTTATTTGCTTCTAGATTTTGTTAGTTCACCACAGAGTTCTTTCAGGCAGGAGATGACTTGGGGAGAGGAACTGGTTCACACAGTTGGCTAGATAGCCAATATACAGTACAGAACAATGCCGAAAGCACAGGTTCGATTCCTGTTCCAGCTTAGAACCTTTCTTCTTGCCCTGCCCTGAACGTGGAAGGTAAGGGCACACCACCATTCACAAAAACTGGCAAGAAAACGGCTCAGGATAAAGCATTAGCAGACAATGAGCCAAGGACCTAGCTATAGGCAGAGCTCACATTAATGATAATGACGATGGATGGAGAGTGGGAGGAGGGAACTGAAAATGTCTTGATAACCAATTAAAAAAGAACTGTTCAATTCTTTGCTAAGCACTAAGAGGGTGTTTTTGTATAACAATACAAAATGGGAGATAACCGATCGATCGTCCTTGTACATCTCTTCTAACTGGGAGAAACAGGTGACCAATCTGATGCTGCCTGTCAAACACTATAATCTAAAATCCAAATTACACACTTACACTTTACATTGAAGTCAAGACTAAATGCAACACATTAACCTTTTGTTGTTTACCCTTGAATAAATGCAGTTTGCATAACATGACACTCAGACCTGCACTCGTTGCGAGTTTAACAATAGATCATTGAAAGCAGGGGCGTAACCCAAAAGATTCAGGCTGCCAAGTAGTGTTCCAGTTTTCTGAAGTAGGTGTTGACAGGACCGCAGGCTCTCACCAGGCTGTGAGGCTGTGATAAACATAGGTTTCGCCCTCTGACATGCTTCATGTGGGAATGCCTCCGGGTGGTAGGCCTCGCACAGACATACTTGAATCGGGAAAACAGAGCGCCTAAGTTTAACACATGAAAACTAAGTTGCCAAGGGAAATTTGAGCTATAATGGTTGGGTGGGTACCGGTGGAGGGGTGGGGGGTGGTGGTGGGGTGGCGGGGGAGGTGCGGTGGGGAGAAGGGGTGGGCAGGGGAGGTGCAGTCATTGACTCAATCTAAATAATGTACCTGGCAGAGATTTTTTTTTTGTTTCTGGAGAATAGTCCATCTCAGAACAAAGGACCCTTTTATTTGCTTTAAGTAGTCTGTATTAAAGCCTGGATCTCTGTACAAAGCAATGTACCAGGATTCATTATTAATTCACAGCATGGTTGTGATGTGCAAGAGCTAGCCAGATGTAACCTTAGACTCTACATGCGATGGTCTTCCAGGCGAGCGATAGAGCACATCTTCCTGAAGTTCGCTAGGCACTGGCACCACGCAGACTCACAGGAAGAAAGAAGGGTTTTGTAATTATTTTTTTAAAATGCCCAGCAATCTAGACATATGTTTTACTAAATTAAAAGTGGCAGGAGTAAAAATAATATTTTTGCAGACTGTTTACTTGAGAGAGGCTGCAATTTTGGGGAGAAGTTTGCGAATATTTTAATGTTTATACTACAAAATTTCGAGACAGTGAATATTTGTCGTACCAGCAAAGACTCAGGAGGCCGAGTCTTTATATTCTATTTATTGCATCAGCCTGTTAAAGGACAATCATGTTAAAAATGGAACATTTAGGTGCAGGGCAGCTGCGAGCAGGTTATTTAACTGACTGGCAACATAAACTGCAGCCTGTGACTATAGTGGTCAGTGTTGTGCTAGCCATTTGAAAACAAGAAGACTGATGGGAAACTAAGCAAAGTACTTTGGGCAATTAATAACGTAGAACCTACTAAGGTTGTAAGACTTAGCCAGGTTAGGTTTACAAGGTGCGTCAGAAAATCAAATACAGAGCCAAGAACAAGCTGAGGATTGCCCTTTCTAAAAAATTCTTAACAATTAAAGACAAATGATTTCAGTCTACCAACCCAAGAGTTCCACTGAAATATTTCAACCTGTTCTCCTGCATTCTTCCAACTCTGTCTAATGCAGTGGGTTACATATCCATTTCAGCAGAAGTGCTTCCCTGTTGGCCTTCCATTTTCTATTTCTTTCAGCTGTCTCACTGGTGGTATATGTTAGCTTGGCTCAGTAATGGAATTCTTTAGACTTAGAAAGGTTAAGAGTTCAAACCCCGGTCCAAGAAACTTGAATGCATAATCTAGGTTCGAGAAAAAGAAAAAAAAGACTTTCATTTATATAGCACCTTCCATGACCTCAGAACGTCCCAAAGTGTCCTACAACTAACGAATTATAAAACTGAGGTAGTGGGGTGCTGTCAGATAATGTGTGAAATAAAAGTCCTGTCTCCTGGTGAATGTAAAAGATCCCATATCACTAGCTCAAGGGGAAGCATGTACTCTTGGTATCCTGGCCAATATTTATTATTCAACCAACAGATTACTAGTCATTTATCTTACTGCTGTTTGTCAGACCTTCTTGTGCTGCATTTGCAAATAAAACAGCTATGGCTATGTTACAAAATCCATTACCATGACGAGCTCTGGGCCCCTATATAAGACATACAAGTTCCTTTTCTCTTTAATGGAATCTAACCTCGATGTTGGAAATGGATAATCTGTTGTATTATTCAGGTGAAGTACACTGTGAGGCACAAAACACACACAGTAGAGCTATAGGCCTAGAGAGTCTTAGTATAGGTCCAGCTCAAGAATCTCAGGTACAATATGAAAAAAAACAGTCCTTGGAGAATGTGACTATCTCCAAGAATGATGCAACCAGGCCTTCATTACAGGAGTTTATGTTAATTTGCATTTGCAAATTTAATTTCAGTTCAATTCAATTCAACTTTATTGTCCATTTAGAAATTAATTTCAGGTATGATGTGTCACTGCAGTACAGTTATCTTCCTCGATCAGTGAGTTTTTAACCACATATTCAGTTGCAATTTGACCCCAAGGATGGTCCAGGATCTGAGTTTCCATCATGTTTGGCTCCAGTAGCTGGGGGACCCAACATTCAGAGCCCAGAACTCGATGAGCTGCTGCCTAAATCATAGAATATTCCCCCTCAGTGCTCGATACCTCTCATGGCCGCCATCTGCCCCAAATAACCAGCCAACCAAGGGCAGGATCCACCAACATCCATCAAACTGCCAATGCCGGATCCAGACTGGGCTCTAGACATGAACCCAAGCTGCTCTGAGCTCCCACCACGTCCATCACCACTTTGATGGAAAGGCCTTGGAGACACCAATGCAGCAAACAGCTAGGGGCTTTGTGGTGCCACTCATATCCTGCAGCCTACTGTCCCGTAGACCAGTGGGCCTGATAACCCACAGCCCCATGCGAGTTACAGTGGTACAATGGGAGTGTTGCATGTTGCTGTCCCTCAGGATGTCAACACATCTGTTTCCTAACTCCCCATCAACCAATGCTGGAAAGCTAGTTGGACCAGATTATCCCAGCAGCAACTCAAGCCAGACCCTCACAGGCTAGAAAATTCACAAGTTGCCAGCCATGAGTATCTCAATGATCCCTATAGGGAAAAATCAGCTGAAACCAGTTGAAGATTGCAACTGTATCTAACCGGCCTCCATTAGGAATAGCTGGCATGCATTGGGAGCAACCAAAACAACTGGGAAATCCAACAGGAAATCAGATGGCACCAGGTTTGTCAGCCGATTTTGGCTGTGGCCAATTGTGATTTACCGTTGAGTTGTGAACTGGGAACTGTCTGAAGTCTGCCAGTACTGTCCCCCATTCTCATGTGTCAGTTATCAGACTGTTTGGTCCTTATTCCTGTGCACCATTTGTCAGACTGTACACACACTTTTCCTCATTCGTGTATTTCAGCTCAGATTGTTTGCATGTTTGTCTATGTGCTAGTTGTCAGATTGTGCCAGTCGCCTATATGCCAGTTATCAGAATCTACACAGACTCTTTCCCAGCACTCTGATGCAATGCTGCATTGCTGCCTATCCTGGCTGACTATTGGAGATTGTTCATTCATTTGCAGCACCGCACATAGATTCATGGATGGACCCTACAGCTGCTCACCTCCTCTGCAATCTCCATCCAGGCTGCCTTGATTAAGCGGAAAGGTCTGCTATTGCCAGACCTGGGGAAGAGCCTCCCACTTCCCACCATTCCTGGAAGACTTGGAGGAGACCCTGCAGGGAGACATCGCTGAACTGTGGGGCCGCTCCTTGTCTGAAAGGAGGGAGTGATGGGGCCCAAGAAGATTCTTTGCCAGGACAAAGACTGTGGGGGTTGATGGGGGTTAGTTGATAGAAGGTGTCAAGGTGGATAGAGAAGCTGTGAGTCGGAAAACAAGATCTAAATGGTCCTGCAGGGCTAATCAAAGTTGGCACCAGTTCTCCATGCCAGCCAACATTGGATGCTGGTGGAGCCAGGCCTTTTATAGATGGCTTCAACCTGAAATTGAGTCACCTAACAGCAGATCGAGCACTTCCTGCCCTCCTCCACTGTGTAATTTCACGTGGAGCATTTACACTTAGCACTTGCATTGTAATTGTGTGGCTCCCAACATGTGAGCGGAAGTGGCGCCCACTTCTGGTCCCACCATCGGGAGCCATGCTTTCCTGATAAAATGTCACCTGACATTTCAGGTTGGTGACCCTTCATTAGAATTAATCCAAAGACAGAACAGTCAGAGTGGAAGCAAGGTGAAGAGTTGAAATGACAAACGACAGGAAGATCAGGATCATGCTTGCAGACTGAACAGACATGTTCTGCATCTAATTTGTGTTTGGTCTCCCCAGTACAATGGTTCTGAAGAAGAGTCATCAGCTTGAGATGTTAATTCTGTTTCTCTCCACACATGCTGCCTGATCTGCTGAGCATTCCCAGCATTTTCTACTTTTTAGCTTTAGATTTCCAACATCGGTGCTATTTTGCTTTCGGACAATGGGTTGAGACCTGATTGAGAGATGAGTCCAAGGCAACCACTGGGTGGGATCGTCCCTGATTTACATTAAGTGCGATTATCAGCGTGCAAAAGGACGTTTTACCCCACTGGCCGCAGTGGCGGCTTTTCACGCCTCATTAATTATGCAGCCACAAGAAACATGCCGTCCCGCAGGCGGGCGACATCTGATTTGCCAGCCAAGCCGTTACCTCACTGCTTCCTCATGCAGAGCGCCATATTTAAACTGCAGCTGCATGCACACTTCTCAATTCTTGCAGCCCAAGAGGGCATCAGTGAAGACATAGCCCCAAAAACCAAGAAGAGTGCAGCCCCCCGATTCAGTGACGCATCCCTGGGGCATCTTCTGGACACCATGGAGGCTCAGCGCGATGTCCTCTACACCTGCTGTGGCCACAGGAGGCCCATCAGCCTCACCACTCTGGCTTGGGAGGTGGTGGCAGAGGTGGTCAGTGCCAATGCTGCACACAAGAGGTCAGCCATCCAGTGCAGAAAACAGATGAATGATCTCATCCATGCTGCCAGGGTAAGGCAACCATCTCATCACTCTAAACTCTCACACTCACAAGGGGCCATCGCACATTCACTGGCATCTCAATCACTGCCAACACAAGGGACATTGCCACACACTCTCTCATACATCACCATCTGGCCTCCTCTCCTCTGCAGACTGCCTCCTCAGCCATTACCTCTTGAGGCCACTTGCACAGATCAACATGTGGCCCACACACACGCTGGAATATCCCCCTTCCCAGTACAGCCCTCTCCCTGCAGCCTCTTCCCATGCCTGAGGCCACTTCTCCCCCTTCCCCAAGGGGGAAGACCTAGCCCTGCAGCCATCGAAAAGCCACCCTGCCTTACGGCTGGTCTGGTAGGCAGACACCTGCCTATGAGTCCCCTATACGTGATGTGGTGCTGCCTGCGAAGCCTGGCACTAATGACCATGAGCGCTCTCCAAAGAAAGGTAGGCAAACAAACTTCGAAGTCTCGAGTGAATTGCAGCTCACCAGGTGTGAAATATGTCAGCCTGGATAATCTAGCATGGGGGAATGATTCTGGTGAGCAGGGCTTACAAGGATATGCAGATGTATTGAAATTATGTTCCCAATGTCCGGTGGTGGGAACCGCAGCCCGCCATTGACTGGCAGAGCGGACAATCACAAACTGGTTTCTCAACAGCGTGAAACCAATTTTAGGCCTTCTCACCATATTGTCTGCTCATGCCCATCATGATGCCTGACGCCAATGGGGGCAGAAAATTCCAGCCATTGGCTTTGGCATTACATTAATAACTTTGATCATACTTCAGTGCCCTTTCATAGCAGCTTCTTACTCATTCGAACATTGGTTGAATGGCTTCAATGTTCCTTAATCTAAGCTTAAGAGAGCAATGAAGGAGGGAACAATGACGAATAATTCAGAGGGGTTTTATGCAACCTTCCAAGGGAGGGGAATGAGCAGTCATCAGAAGCTCTGATATTTGGCTTTCTCTGAAAGCAAGGCATTTTTCTCAGATCTTCTGTTTCTCATTCAAGAGGCATTCAAGAGGGCATTGGATAATTATCTAAATAGAAACAATGTGCAGGATTATGAGGAAAAGGCAGAATATTGCCACTAAGTTAAACTGCTCTGAGAGCCGGTGCTGACTTGATAGGCCGAATGGCCTCATTCTGCACTATAAATATTCTATGATTCTTTGATTCTTGGACAGTGCATCGTTCTGCTGTTCTGCCTCCTTGCACTGCGATCCTGTCTGTATTGTCACTTTGTGCAGCAAACAACACATGACAATGATTTACAATGAACAGATTTTACATGGGGCATACTGTAGGGAGACACTCCAGACTGATCCAGACAACTTAACGCTTGCTTCCATAGCCCCAGACTGTACTCCTTGGTGGTCCCATGGTTGTAATTGTATCAGGGATATGATAGGATTGCAGTGGATGTGCCACCAGACAAGAGTGTGGATGGTACCCATTTACTTTCCTGGAAGGGGGGAATATTAAGGGAAGAATGAGTATCACAAAACTGGCACAGCCTTGTATACTCCTTCAGCAGAGACCACACGACAGCTGGCATGAATTCAGTGACAGGCCAACCTGATGACAAAAGCTGCTGTATTTTCTTCTGGTGCTTTGGTGGTAAGCGAATTGAGCCTGTAATGCCCTGGACATGAGGGAAGCTGGAAAAGGCTGAAAATCCCAAAGCCCACGGGAAAGGGTTGTATTGGTTGGCCTTGGTAAATCGGGCATTGGTGACCTGCATGATGCAGCTGCACATTGCAGACTGGGAGAGGTGGTGATGTCGCCTGTAACAGCCAGTTAGGAGCTTGGGACAGACTGGTGAAAGGCTGTGGTGACATTTACACCCGCTGGGAAAGCGTGGTCACCTGGGCCAGCAGACAGTGTTGTAGAAGGCTGCATCATCAGTGACTGCCTGTCTGGTGGAGCACACCGCTTTGATGCCACACTCCTCGGAGAAACCTAGGGGCAGGACTTTTCGCTGAGCTGGTGGGCGCGCGGCTGACCCGCGCCAGAGTAAAATGTCACGCGATGACGTTGGGCAATTTTATCGCTGCCCGTCCAACCTTACGGTTGGCGGGCAGGCGAGTCAGCTAGAAGGCTTTTGGATTTTTTATGAAACCTCAATCCACGGGCTGGGTGAGGTTTCCAACAGAACTTAAAAATAAAATAAGAATGTTGAAATAGTATTTATAACATGCCCTGCTCGTGTGACAGTGTCACATGAGGGGACATGTTTTTAACATTTGTAAAATCTTCATTTGCGTTTTTGAAAATCTTCAGCTCCCTGAGGCAGCCCTCAGGGCGCGTTCAGTGTACACTCCTGCGACATGCTCAAACATGCTCGCCCAGCCTCCTCCCGCCCCTATCCAACAGCGCTCAGCATTGCAGCGCGCCTCTCACACTGGCTGGCTGCTGGCTCCTAGGCCTGCCCGACAAGGTAAAAACTCTGCCCCCAAGGAAACTGACCCTTGGCCTTTAGATACTGTGATCTGGGTGAAGCTTTTCATGAGGAACCTACTCACTTGCTGTCTCCTAACAGGCCCACCTGCTGTTCATCTTGGTTTCTGAGGTAGTTGCTACTGCTCTTCTTCCAGAAGTCAGAACAATGCACTCTTATGGTGAGCTGTGAGGGCTTAGTCAAGGTGAGTAAGGCAAAAGTAAGTCAAGAAACAATCTCCAAGCTCAAGGTTCCCTAAACAGAACACCACACAGAGCACCCTTGGTATCAGCTGCAGCCGAGTCACTTCAGTCAATGCCTGCAGCCAGTCCTACAAGGTTATACTCAGGAGGTTGACTGGTGAGTGGGCCTACCGTCACCCCCTGTTTAAATCGCACCAGTGTGTTGATTACTTTATTGATCCCCACGTTGTATGCATTCGTGAGGTACTCACCTGTCAAAGTCAGGAGTTATAACAGTGACCTGTGGCATTACAGAGGGAATAGGGAGGTCAGTCATATGGATCCATTTTAAGAACACGCCCACACCCCCATTCCCATCAGCTAGGGTGGGCTAAAATAGAATCAAGAAGCTCATTAGGTTTCTGTTATCACCCACTGTAGCCCTGCTGTTCACGGTGGATTGATGCCTGTGGCTTTTAGGTCTGTAAAGGACAGGATAACAATATAAGCTGTAACTGTTCCATCCCTTTTTGATATATCGACTGTATCTACCCATCATCTTATCATTAATCCTTCTCTCTCCAGGTCCTCACTGACTTTTGAACAGATTTATCCAGTCTTCTTAAATAACGGTCCTTGATAACAAACACCGCACCACTCTAGTACTCTCTGGATGAACAGATCTGTCTGACTTCCTTTTTATTCTTAGCTTCCTGATCTTCAGCTTATGTCCCCCGGCATTTGAACCTTTTGTCAGAATGAGCAGTTCTCCTGGATCAGTATTGTTAACCAATCCCTTTCGGTTCTTGCCAGTGAGGATCATGGTATATTTACAATGGCGGTTTATTAATAGGAGAGTTAATTAAAGGCAACGGGGTCAATCCCATCAAGAGGTCTGCCTGCACTTCATCACAGACACAGAAAATCAGGGATTAGCAGAAGGGAGTTACGAGGAAGTGGCAGTCGATGGATTCAGATTACCCCACAGACAGTGGGCTTGCAACTGAAGTGGATTCATCCATGCTCTCAATGCTTTTTACTCCCTAACTATCTATTATTTTTGTAGCCCATCTGCATTATTCAGATCTTAGTGTATTAAAATTAGTGAGAAAATTCCAGTAACAAGTATTCAGGGTAGTTTTGATTGGTGACTTGCATCAGTCAGCACCTGTTAGGTGGCTTTATGGTGCATGTATGTTGCATATACAGTTAACAACATAAGTAATAAGAATATTATTATTTAACAGTAAGACTATACATTAGGAAACATTAGATTGAATAATCACAGAACAGAAATCAACCGATAATACGCCAGAGGTTATTGGGGCAAAAGGTAGTGATCATTGACAGTGAAGGTGAGATAGAGTTTACTGAGTGTGAGAGGCAGGCTGAACTCACTGAGGGTGACTGGCAATGGTTCAATGGAGAATTGTCATTTATTTTCTCTTGACTTTGCTTTTACTTTGTTGAAAGAATGAGGTCAGATGTTGAGATTTGGATGGATCAGAATAATCTTGGATTTGTAACACCTGTCTAATCTATGCTGAGATTGTTATTTTATAATCACAGTGTGAGACAACGTGCCAACCAATCCACGAGAAAAGAGGGCTTCTTATAGCTGCAGCATCAGCAGCAGTCCAGCTTTCCATTGTATCCTGTTTCTTGAATCCTTGACCTTTTGGATGTGATTTCCTTGAAACGAATGAAACTTTGTTCATGATTCACTCACTGAAACCACCTTCTCCCTGGTGACAGTCTGAGATTAAACCAAGCTGTTTGCAGCCTTAGCATCACACTTGACCCTTAGATGAACTTCTGACCTCATATTTGCACCGGGGGAGGCAGTGGCCTAGTGATAATGTCACTGGACTAATAATCCAGATGCCCAGACCATTGCTCCCATTGAACCCATTTGACATGGGTTCAAATCCCACAATATCAGCTGGTGGAACTTAAATTCAATCAATAAATCTCGAATTAAAAGCTAGCCTCAGTAATGGTGACCATTGTTGATTGTCATAAAAAAGTTCCATCTGGTTCACAAATGTCCTTCAAGGAAGGAAATCTGGCATCCTTACCTGGTTTGGCCTATATGTGACTGTGGACCCAAATCAATGGACTCTTAAATGGCCTAGTTATATCAAGCCACTATGAACAGGAATGAAACCTGATGGACCACCTGGCATCAACCAAGGCATCAGAAATGACTGCAGCAAACCCAGACCCAGTGACTCTGCAAAGTCCTCCCTACTAATATCTGCAAGCTTTTGCCAAAAATGGGAGAGCTCTCCCACAGACTAGTCAAGCAACAGCCTGACATAGTCACAGTCAGTGAATCATATTTTACAGTCGATGTCCCATTGGCAGGACAGACCCAGTAGAGGTGGCGGCCCAATGGTATACAGTTGGACGGGTGTTGCCCTGGGAACCCTCAACATCGACTCCGGACCCCATAAAGTTTGAAGGCATCGGGTCAAAAATGGGAAAGGAAACCTGCTGATTAAAATCTATCACCCTCCCCATCCCCACCACCTTCTCCTGTCCCCTGCAACCAGCTGATGAATCAGTGCTTCTCCATGGTGAACACCACTTGGGTGGCAAGGACACAGAGTGTACTCTGGGTGGGGGACTTCAATGTCCATCACCAAGACTGGCTTGGTAGCACCTCTACAGGCCAAGCCGGACAAGTCCTAAAGGACATAGCTGCTAGACTGAATCTGTGGCAGGTGGTGAGGGAACCAACAAGAGGGAAAAACCTACTTGACCTTGAACTCACTAATCCACCTGTCATAGAAGCATCTGTCCATGACAGTATTGGTAGGAATGGCCACCTCACAGTCCACAGTAAAGATACCCTGCATCATGTTGTGTGGCACTACCACTGTGCTAAATGGGATAGATTTCAAACAAATCTAGCAGCTCAAACCTGGTCATCCATGATGTGCTGATGCCATCAGCAGCAGCAGAATTGCATGCAACCACAATCTGCAAAATTATAGCCTGGCATATCCCCCACTCTACAATTACCAACAAGCCTGGGGATCAACCCTGGTTCAATAAGGAATGCAGGGTGGCACACCTAAAAATGAGGCATCAGCCTGGTGAAGCTACAACACAGGACTACTTGTGTGCCAAATTGCATAAACAGCAAGTGATAGACAGAGCTAAGCAACCGCACAAACAATGGATCAGATCTAAGCTCTGCAGTATGGCCACATCCAGTCATGAATGGTGGTGGACAACTAAACAACTAACAGGAGGAAGCTCCTCAAATATCCCCATCCAGCTCAGCACATTAGTACAAAAGTCAAGGCTGGAGCATTTGCAACCACCTTTAACCAGAAGTGCCAAGTGAATGATCCATCTTGGCTTCCCCTTGAGGTCCCTAGTATCACAGATTCCAGGCTTCAGCTAAATTGATTCACTCTAAGTGATATCAAGAAATGGCTAAGGTTACTTGATACTGCAAAGGCTATGGGCCCTGACAGCATTTCAGCTGAAGACTTGTGCTCCAGAACTAGCCACACCCTTAGCCAAGCTGTTCAATGCAACCACAAAGCTGGCATCTATCCAACAATGTGGAAAATTGCTCAGGTGTGTCCTGTCCACAAAACAGGACAAATCCAAACTATCCAATTACCACCCCATCAGTGCACTTTTGATCATCAGCATTTGTTAGCAACAACCTATCCACTGACACTCAGTTTGGGTTCTGCAGGGCCACTCAGCACTTGACCTCATCACAGCCTTGGTCCAACCAAAGACAAAAGAGCTGAACAGAGGTGCGGTCAGGGTGACCGTCCTTGACATCAAGGCAGCATTTGACTGAGCGTGGCATCAAGGAGCCCTAGCAAAACTGAAGTCAATGGGAATCAGGGGGAAAACTCTCCACTAGTTGTAGTCAAACTTAGAACAAAGGAAGATGGTTGTGGTTGTTGGAGCTCAGTTCCAGGACATCACTGCAGGAGTCCCTCAGGATAGTGTCCTAGGCCCAAACATCTTCAGCTGCTTCATCAATGACTTTCCTTCCATCATAAGATCAGAAGTGAGGATGTTCACTGGTGATTGCACAATGTTCAGCACCATTTGCAACTCCTCAGATACTGAAGCAGTTCATGTCCAAATGCAGCAAGACCTGGACAACATTCAGGCTTGAACTGATAAGAGGCAAGTAATATTCACACCGCACAAGTGCCAGGCAATGATCATCTCCAGCAAAAGAGAATCTAGCCATCGCCCCTTGACATTCAATGGCATTACCATTGCTGAATTCCCCCATTATCAACATCCTAGGCAGTTACCATTGACCAGAAACTGAGCTGGACCAGCCAAATAAATACTGTGACTACAAGTGCAGGTCAGAGACTTGGAACTTTGTGGAGAGTAACTCACCTCCTGACTCCCCAAAGCCTGTTCATCATCTATGAAGCACAAAAGTCAGGAGTGTGATGGAATACTCTCCATTTTCTTGGATGAGTGCAGCTCCAATAACACTCAAGAAACTTGACACCATCCGGGACAAAACAGCCCACTTGATTGGCACCCCATTCACCACCTTAAGCATTCACTCTTTCCACCACCAATGCATATTGGCAGCAAGATGCACTGCAGCAACTCACCACGGCTCCTTCAAAAGTACCTCCCAAGCCTGTGAGCTCTACAACCTAGAAGGACAAGGGCAGCAGATGCATGGTAACAGCACCACCTGCAAGTTCCCCTCCAAGCCACTCATCATCCTGATTTGGAACTATATCAATGTCCCTTCATTGTCGCCGGGTCAAAATCCTGGAACTCCTTCCCTAACAGCACTCTGGGTATACTTACACCACATGGACTGTTGAGGTTCAAGAACATGACTCACCACCACCTTCTCAAGGGTAATTAGGGGTGGACAATAAATGCTGGCCCAGCCAGTGATACCCACAGCCAGGTGAATGAATAAAAACAAAGTCACCAAGAACACCTATTTCCACCTCTATAACAGTGCCCAACTTCGTCCCAGTTTCAGCTCATCTGCTACTGAGACCATCATTGATGCCTTTGTTACCTCTAGACTGGATTATTCCAATGCACTCTTGGCTGGTCTCCCAAATTCTACATTCCATAAACTTGAGGTCATCCAAACTCTGATACCTATGTCTTTATTTGCACCAAGTCCTGTTCGCCTGCCACTCCTGCGCTCGCTGACCTATGTTGGCTCCCAGTTAAGCAATGTCATGATTTTTAAGTTCTCATCCTTGTTTTCAAATCGCTCGCTGGTTTCATCCCTCCCCATCTCTGTAATCCCATCCAGCCCTAGAATCCTCCAAGTTATCTGTGCTCCTCTAATTCTGGCCTCATTCTCGATTTCAGTTGTCCCACCACTGGTGGCTATGCATTCAGTTGCATTGGCCCTAAGCTCTTGAATTCCCTCCCTAAACCTCTTTGCCTCTCTACCTTGCTTTCCTTCCTTAAGACACACCTTAGAACCCAACACTTTGACCAAGCTTTTGGTTATCTCAACTAATATCTTCTGATGTGGCTTGGTGTCATATTTTGTTTTATAAAACTGCTGTGAAGTGCTTGGGACATTGATCCCATCCACTAATTGACCCAAACCTAAGGAGTTCAGTCGGAACTCTCGCCCAGATACCCAGGCTAGCCATCAAATCACACAAGCTGTTTCATTGCACCACCCTCCTCAGTTTTCTCCAGTTGGATGTGAGCTAGACAGTATTGCTGACAATAACATGACAAATGACATTAAATGGTTGTTGATAACAATATAATATTAGATGTTAATATTTAATCATTTCTAGATGATGTGCAGCTCCTTTGGAAGAATTTAAAAGTGAACATAAGAAATTTTAGGAACATGGGAAGAGAGCCAAACAAACCTGTTCCTTTTGAGAAATTAACCCTGCCCATCCGCCTTCTCACCATACCCTCCCAATCTTCTGTTTTCTCGAAGCACATCAAATTGTTTCTTGAACCCATTGTTGTAACTGTTTACAAATGCATTCAATTCTTCAGCTTTTTTAAGAAAAGGATATACCAGCTATAAAAAAAGTTCCTTCCCTCATTTTGTTATCCAAGTAAATGTTTCAATCATACGTCTCGAACAAGTTCTACAGAACATAAACAAGCATCAGATTGTTCACCACACTGGCAATTATCACAATGGGGCTTGAGTTTCAGACGACTGAAGCTAACATTGTGACTGATCTGGAAATTTCATATCAAAAATCTAGACATATGGGTGAGTAGCCTCCTTCTATGCCGCAGCTTTTCCATGGCCTGAATTTTCCGTCCCTGTTGGCGTTGGGCATCATGGCAGGCATGAGCGGACAATAGGGCAAGAAGGCCAAAAATCGGTTTCACAATATCGTGAAATCAGTTTGCGATCGTCCGCTCCACCCATCAACGGCAGGCCGACTTTCCCACCGCCACATTGGGAACATCATTTTAGTACATCTGCATATAGTTATAAGCCCTGCCCACCAGAATCCTCCCCCTATGCTGAATCATCTGGGCATGTCGGCGGGAAAACAGGCCAGCCCAGAACACGCCTTGACAAGTGTGACGTGCAGAAGTTAGGACTTAAGGCCTTGCTCACATCCTGGATTTCCGATAAGCAGAAGATGCTGGAGCCTTGCAGCTACCCGCACCCTGGAGGAACACGTGCTGGGTGGATCCTCATGGACATGGCTCCACCGCAAAGCAGCTCACGGAAGGGGAGACATCTCCGTTGATGTCTGGGGTCTGATTCAGGACATCAGGGTATTGGCCATGGGCTGCTACAGATGGTCATCGAGGGGATGGAGAGGAAGTGAGTGGGAGAGGAAGGTGTACAGGGGCGGGAGGTGAGGTTGGGAGGGGGGGAGTGAAAGCGTCGGGGAGGGTGAGGGTGGCGGGGGGAGGGACTACGGAGGGAGGAATGTGTAACGGGGAGAATGTGACAATGGGTGAGGTAGGTGTAAAGGGGGAGGAAGGTGTAAGGGAAGGAGTTTGGAGGCGGGGATGGAGTTCGGAGAGGGCAGGGCTTCGGGGCGAGGAAAGAGTTTAGAGGGGGAGGGGGAGATGAGTCCAGGCAGAGGAAGGAGTTCGGAGGGGGAAGGAGTCCTTGGGAGGAAGGAGTCTAGGGAAGAGGGAGTAAGGGTGGAGGAGGGAGTAAGGGTGGGGGAGGGAGTAGGGGGAGGGGAATGTCCAGGCGAATATGCACTGGAGGGGCCCGTGGAGTCAATGACTTCCTCCTGGGGAGTGAACTGAGGGTGGCCATGGTGGGAGGGACTGGTGAGTATGAAAGAGGGCAGAGTGAGCTGGTAGGCTGGGATGGCGAGGGTGCAATGGTAGCAGTAGAAAGGACGGTGAGGGTGGTTGGTGGGGTTTCAGAGGCAGCCATGGACCCTTGGGGGTGGGAAGTGGGGACAGAGAGGTCAATGTGGATGGGGGTGGGATTCTCGGGAAGATAGGGAACATGGACATCCTAGAAAGAAAAGGGTTCTGGTTGGTAGGTGTCAGTGGGGAGGTGGAAGGTGATGCCGGATGGTCAACAGTGATGGGGGAAAGGACTGGGGGAGGGAAAAGGACAAAGGATACAAAAACAAGCCTTACAACAACCACGCTTCTGAAATTGAATGTGAGCCGAGCCTTGTGGTGGGTGGGCACAGGTGCTGCATGGGAGTGTGACCAGTGGGTGGGCGGAGATACAGGTTGGCTCAGATGGACAACTGAAAGAGAACCCCAGCAGGCAGCATTGAAAATACCCTGGACATTGAGATGAGTGTGATGGAGGAAGACTTCACATGTTTGGGAGATTGCTGAGTGATTGGTTGGTTAAGGGTGTCGGTCGCGAGGCGAGGGTCCCTATGAACCAAAGTAGAAATGATTATGCATAGCAGCAGAGTCAAAATCAGGAGAGAGATCACTCACAGTTGTGTTGAGTGAGGGATGATGTGATGCATGGTCCTCAAGTGGGTATTCACCACCAATCTCAACATCGCCGGAGGCACGGTCCATGTCCTCACCAGTTAGCGTGATGACATGGTCTTCACAGTGAGTGAGGGTCTAACCTGGGCCACTCCACCCCCGGTCTGGGACCTCTCCCTGCTGCTGTGAGCCAGCTTCTCCTGCCTAAAAACAGATGGAGAGAGTGTAAGCAGGACACGTGGCATTGCGTGGAATGTTTGTGTGCTGGACAGGATGAGGACCCGAGCTCCAGATGATATGAGACTGACAGAGATGTGAGGGTGTGTTTGAGAGTTAGTGGTGTTCTCCCTTGAGGTATGAGATTCCTGTGGATGTGTGATGAGTTTGTGAGTGTGAGTTAAGAGTGATGAGAAGAGTGACTTACCCTGGTGGAACGGATGAGAGCATTCATCCTCTTCCTGCACTGAATGATTGTCCTCTTTTGCAGGGCGTTATCACTGATCACTGTTGTCCCCATCTCTCATGCTGGATTGGTGACCTTGCTTACTGACCTTCACCCAGAGTGGAGGTAGAGGACATCATGGCGGGCCTCAACTGCCCCCAGTAGGTGCTTGAGGGAGGCATTGTTAAATTTGGGAGCAGCATGGTTCCTCCCTTTGGCAGCCATCAGTTCCCAGCAGCATCCTATCCCTTTAAGAGTGCTAGCACTGTGCAGGGGGGCCCTTTACTGTAGGCCTTAGGCGACGGTGGGGTGGGTGAATCAGGGGCTGCCCTGCCAGGAACCCAGTTTGTTTCCAGGGAATGAATTATTCATGGGGTGGGAATGGGATGGTACGATATGAAATGCCGCCATTGTGGCCGGCAGGTAAAATGTAATTTTTCCCACTCGCTAACCGCACTTAATAGAAATCTGTGATGATTCTGCCCTATGTTTCTATATGTGAACTCTGAATTTGGCAGGAACGACCCATTGACAGAAACTTCATGAAATCTAGAAACCACAGCCCCCTGTGATCGACTTCATTGAATATTGCATACCTATTGCCTTGAATGAATGTGGAAGATGCTTCACCCTGAAGCTGACAGCAATACCAGTTACTATGTTGACTCAGTGTGACTGTGATGACACTTACTTGCATAATCCATTTAATGAACCTAATGATGATTCTGAGTTCCAGGCATTCTAAATGTTTTTTCAGGGTTATGGCTCCACCATTCCTCATAGCAGTCATACAATTTACTTTATTTTAAGCAGTTTGGTCATGTTTGGTTTCAACATTCCTGAATCTCTCAAAATTGGTTTACATTTTGTATCTTTGGAATTTTTTCTTTTGTACGCAGGAGATGTTTCTATGAAAGAATGTTAATGCTGGAGAATGGAAGTCTCTCCATATCAGATACTCTCTCCGACCACGCTATATTAGCACCAAGTTCTTTTTCTTTATTTATTCACGGGATGTGGGTGTCACTGGCTGGGCCAGCATTTATTGCCCATCCCTAGTTGCCCTTGAGAAGGTGGTGGTGAGTTGCCTTCTTGAACCACTGCAGTCCATGTGGTGTAGGTACTCCCACAGTGCTGTTAGGAAGGGAGTTCCAGGATTCTGACCCAGCGACAGTGAAGGAACGGCGATATATTACCAAGTCAGGATGGTGAGTGACTTGGAGGGGAACTTCGAGTTGGTGGTGTTCCCATCTATCTGCTGCCCTTGTCCTTCTAGATGACAGTGGTCATGGGTTTGGAAAGTGCTGTCGAAGGAGTCTTGGTGAATTCCTGCAGTGCATCTTGTAGATGGTACACACTGCTGCTACTGTGCGTCTGTGGTGGAGGGAGTGAATGTTTGTGGATGTGGTGCCAATAAAGTGGACTGCTTTGTCCTGGATGGTGTCCAGCTTCTTCAGTGTTGTGGGAGCTGCACTCATCCAGGCAAGTGGGGAGTATTCCATCACATTCCTGACTTGTGCCTTGTAGATGGTGGACAGGCTTTGGGGAGTCAGGAGGTGAGTAACTCACTGCACGATTCCTGGCCTCTGAACTGCTCTTGTGGCCACAGTATTTTATGGCTAGTCCAGTTCAGTTTCTGGTCAATGGTAACCCCCAGGATGTTCATTGTGGGGGATTCAGTGATGGTAATGCCATTGAACATCAAGGGGCGATAGTTGGATTCTCTTTTGTTGGAGATGGTCATTGCCTGACGCTTGTGTGGTGCGAATGTCACTTGCCACTTGTCAGCCCAAGCTTGGATATTGCCCAGGTCTTGCTGCATTTGGACAGCTACAACACTGGCATTTACCCAGCAATGTGGAAAATTGCCCAGGTATGTCCTGTACACAAAAAGCAGGACAAATCCAACCCAGCCAATTACCGCCCCATCAGTCTACTCTCCATCATCAGTAATGTAATGAAAAGGATCATCAACAGTGCCATCAAGCAGCACTTGTTTAGCAATAAACTGCTTACTAATGCCCAGTTTGGATTCCGCCAGGGCCACTCAGCTCCTGACCTCATTACAGCCTTGGTTCAAACATGGACAAAAGAGCTGAACTCCCGAGGTGAGATGAGAGTGACTGCCCTTGACATCAAGGCAGCATTTGACCGAATGTGACATCAAGGAGCCCTAGCAAAACTGGAGTCAATGGGAATCAGGGGGAAAACTCTCCACTGGTTAGAGTCATACCTAGCACAAAGGAAGATGATTGTGGTTGTTGGAGGTCAGTCGTCTCAGCTCCAGGACATCACTGCAGGAGTTCCTCAGTGTAGTGTCCTAGGCCTAACCATCTTCAGCTTCTTCACCAATGACCTTCCTTCCATCATAAGATCAGAAATGGGGATGTTCACTGAAGATTGCACAATGTTCAGCACTACACACGACTCCTCAGAAGAGCACTCCCTTCTCCACTAAGGGGATATTCTTTCTATTTCACTTATGTAATGACTCAATGGAGTGGACAGGTTTCAACAAGAAATAGCTAAACTTCATTACAGAAAGCTTTTCAGGTGCTACATGCTTGATCAGGACTCTTGTCAGGAAGCCCCACCCCCCAGATTGCCTCACTTAGAGCTCACTGGTTGGATCCTTAACAGAACATCACATGACCCTGATAGACAGTAGCAGGAGCTGTACCCTTAGTTAACACATTTCCTTCCCTTTTAGTTTGTTACAATTTCTATCAACAGGGAAACATTTGAACATCCAACAACATATACATATATACAATTTCAGGTGATTAAAGATCAAGTCTCTGAGGTGCTCTCCTTTTATGGCTAGAGCAGCGTGGCTCTACCACTTGATGTTCCTCAATAGGATCAACAGGACCTGGAACTGCAGCATGAGACACAACATTGGAATGTGTCAGGTCAGGGTTTGGCTATTCTATGGGGACACTGAGCATGTCTATTCTAGGTCAATCAGTCATCTCAGGAATTGACAGTTCAACATTAACCGCAGTGGAAATAGTTGGTTATTGGAATGTCTCTCTAGCTTGATTATGGTCTACATGCTAATGGGAGATTTTATCTCCCACTTGTACTTGGAAAGATAATGGACCAGTCTCTGAGACAATGGTTCCAGGAACCCAGTAGGGTCCACTGCCAAAATTATGCACAAGTGTCACCTACAGTGAATGTGCGAGCTTTGCTGTGTATGTTGTAGTTCAATTTTTGATTACTCTGATTATGCTCTATCTTCTCCTCTAAAGTTGGAAACCCTAGTTGTAACCATATACATAGGCAGCGTTTCATCAATAATTCAGACGGTGTTGAACCCTTAGTCGGATGTGGTGTTGTATGATACCTGAAAAGCGGGAAAGTCGAGATTCCAGACTGCCTTCTGGTACCTTTTTTATACCCAGCTTAAAAGGTTGTACTGCCCTTTTGGCTAGCCCATTCGATGAAAAATTGTAAGTGGCTGTTTTGATATGTCTGATTCCATTCTTATCCATTAATTTCTGAAACTTTGTGCTGGTAAAATTGGCATCATTACCTGAAACGACAATTTCAGGTAGGCTATATATGCTGAAATTGTGACGTAACTTCTTTGGAGTTGTATTTGACATTGGCGACTTGACTTCATATTCATCCATCCATTTCGAATGTGCATCTATAATTAACAAGAACATGGTACCGAAGAATGGTCCTACGTAATCGGTATGTAATCAAACCCAGGGTCGACCAGGCCACTCCCACGGATGCAGGGGAGCTGGAACAGGCAACTTCTGTTGTTGCTGGCAGTGGAGACAGTGCTTGACCAAGTTTCCAATATCTCCATCAATGTCCGGGCACCATAAATAGCATTTTCATTTTTGATATATCCGGATAGGCACGATGGAGCTCTGTCAAGAGCGGCTCTCAGCCTTGTGGTGGGATAACCACTCCTGACCCCCCACAACAAAATCCCACCTTGGCAGCTCAATTCCATCTGTCTGATATGGAATGGTTTCAATTCTTCAGAAACAGGCAAGTTTGGCCATCTTTTTAAAACAAAGTCTCTGACTTTCGATAATGTTGGATCTCTGTTTCTTCAATTTCTAATTTGTTTCGCACACACAGGCAAAGAATCTAAGAAATTCAATAATAGCACTAATTCCTGTGGAACTGGGAGTATGTACAATACTGTCTGGCAATGGGAGATGACTGAATGCATCGGCATTTGCAATGTGTAGGCCAGGATGGTAGGTAAAAGTATACGCGTACGCAGATAATGTCAGAGCCCATCATTGTATCCTTGCTGATGGTATTGGCAGGATGGCTTTGTCCTCACTGAATAGATCCATTAATGGTTTATGGTCCGACACAATGTTGAAATGGCAACCATACAGGTAATGGTGAAATTTCTTCACCCTGTGTGCCACCAATAAAGCTTCCTTGTCTTGCTGGGAATGGCCCTTCTTGGCTGTGGAGAGGGTTCTTGAAACATAGCCAATGGGCCTTTCAGACCCATTTTCCATTTTATGGGATAACACAGCCCCTACTCCATAGGAAGAGGCATCACATCTTAATACCAGCTCTTTAGAACTGTCGTGGTGTACCAGTGGGCACAACGAATGCAACAATTCCTTTGCTTTCATGAAGGCATCTTCCTGTTGTGTTGCCCAAAGCCAATGGTGGTTCCTTTTTAGTAACGAGTGTAACGGTGCCAACACAATTGATAGATTTGGTAAGAATTGGCTACAGTAGTGGTTCATACCCAGGAAGGACTTTAATTCTATTACATTGTATGGTGATGGCGCATCTTTTATTGCCTTAACTTTATCTTCTACTGGGTGCAGTCCCATGGCATCCACCCTGTGGTCTAGATAAGTCACTCTGGTGCCTGAAATGTGCACTTTTCCTTCTTCAACCGTACGCCAGCTCCCATGAACCTCCTTATCACCTCCTCCAGATTGGGCAGATGTCCTGTCTCAGTTAACCCTGTGATGAGGAAATCATCTAGATATACAATTACTCATGGGAGTCCTTGCAAAACATTGTTCTCTGGAAGATAGCACATGCTGATGAGACCCCATAGAGTCGACAGGTATATTGATAGAGACCCTTGTGTATGTACTATTGAACTCTAGTTGCTCTGAAGTGTGGCCCACACCAAATTTCGTACAGGATTATCCTTTGACCTGGTTGGCATATAAGTCATCTAACCTTGGGATCGGTTCCTTGCCTAGTTTGGCTGCCTTATTTATGGTCAATTTATAGTCTCCACAAGTATGTATGGTGTGGTCATGCTTAACCACTGGAACTATGGGCACAGCCCATTCCAAGAATTGAACAGGTTGGATAATGCCCAGTCTTTCTAACCAGCACAGCTCCTCATCAATCTTTTCTTTCAATGTATAAGACACAGGTCTTGCCTTAAAGAATCGAGGTTTCACCTGTGGCTTCACATGTATCTTGGCCTGCACGCCTTTTAACTTCCCTAGTTCATCCTGAAAAACCATGTTGTACTTTCCATCAGATTTGAGGTGAAATATCTCAGACCTGTCGAGCTTGATCTTCTGTAGCCAGTCTCAGCCTAGAAGACTGGGCCCTTCTCCTTCCACAAGTATTACAGGCAGCTGGACTGTCTGCTGCTTGTATGAAACTGGTACTTTGGTGATGCCCTTTACATGAATGGATTCTCTCATGTACATCCTTAATTTAGTGGTTGTTCACTCCAGGTTTATTGGCTGTCTACCTTCATTAAGGTACCTGAAAGTGTGCTGTCCAACTAGAGTAATTAAGGCACCCGTATCCACCTCCGTTATTAATGGTTTCTCAGAAACTTGGATTGTCACAGTGATAGGTTCGGTTTTCACAGCTGTTAGGTTATACAGGAATACACGTCAATGTCGGTAGCTTCAGCCTCTGCCGTATTCTTTAATTCAACCAGATTGGTTTGCTGTTTTGCGGCTGCTTCAGTTTTGACCGACATTGCTTTACCACGTGGCCTTTCTTATGACAGTAATGACACTCTGTCTGCTTGAATTTACAGGTGTCCACTCCTTGCCCACCATCACACCTATAACAACCTAATCTTGAAGCCGCTGCTGAAGCATTTCTACTAGGCTTCTTTATGTTTCTTACAGTGGATGTTACATTTCGTGTCGATGCTGTGGGGCTGGTTTTGCACCAAGGTTGGCAGTAGGTTCCCGCCCAACATGAAGTATGGCGCCACGTTCTATGTGTTGCAAAGCCTGCAAGTCTCTCACAGCACTTTCCATGGCGAGGGAGATTTCTAGGGTGCGCTTTAAGTTGATGTTGACCTCGGCGAGTAAACGACGCTGTATGGTGGTTGCCCTTAACTCGACAAACCAAACAGTTCCGCTGCACATTGTTTAATGTGTCCCCAAAATTGCAGTGTTCTGTTAACTGCCGGAGGTTCGCTACATGGGTCGCAATGGACTCTCCCGGGGCTCTAACTCTGGAAATAAATTTAAAACGCTGCATTAATTAGAATTGGGTGTGCTCGGTGCCGTCAGGTTGTGAATGAGGTTGTATATTTTACTGTCACATACACTTAAGAGGATGGCTTTCTGCTTTTCCTC
Source organism: Carcharodon carcharias (assembly GCF_017639515.1). Classification (NCBI taxonomy): domain Eukaryota; kingdom Metazoa; phylum Chordata; class Chondrichthyes; order Lamniformes; family Lamnidae; genus Carcharodon; species Carcharodon carcharias. The sequence continues at coordinate 25,799,246 of NC_054479.1, forward strand.
TGTGATAATTTCTTTCACTACAAAATAAAATCCAAGGTGCTCTATATGCTGGCTCCAATCTTCCATAGCCTCATCGTGTGGATTGGTTTTGCCGAAGGGTGGAATGACTGGTGAGTAATCCTTTTTTCCCTTAAGATTTGAGGTGCTCACAGTAATAGGGCGAGGCACAGAGCCAGAGCTAATCCCATCCTCGTCGCCAAATGTAATGGCTGAACGGAGCGGACAGGATTCAACAAGGAGCAGCTGAACTGTATTACAGAGAGCTTTTCAGGTGCCCTATACTCGATCAAGCCTCTCATCAGGAAGCGCCACCCGCCAGATTGCCCGCACTTAGGGCTCACCAGTCAGAGCCTTAACAGAACATCACGTGTCCCCTGATAGACAGCAGGAGGGGCTATACCCTCGGTTACCACACCTTGGTTACCCTGCAGCCTGTTGAGGGGCAATACTAAATATGCCAAGTTAGGGTTGCTTTTGTGCCATAGACCCATGCCCAAGAGGTGCTTGATTGTGATTGCCTAATCGCATGTCACACAGTTTTGGCCAGCAGTTACATGAGACTTCCATCCCAGTAGTCTGAATTAGATTGGAACCTGTTCATCACAGGTTAATATCCCAGGCCCTAAAACGATGGCATGAGATTCTGTTAAATAAACACATAACGTCTGCTGAAAATTCCTTTTAGTGGAGGCTAATCCATTTAAAACAGAAGATTTCCAACAAATGCATTAAGTATTTGTATGATAGTGTCCTGTGGCATGATTTCAGTGCACCAGTGTTTGAAAAGAATAATCATGAATAAAGTTTATTTGAAAACTAAGTTCCAGATATTGCCCCATAGCTCAGTGAAGAAATGGGACATGTGCTTGCACATAACATAGAGTCAAGAAGGTTGCAAGTCCTGTGTCGAGATCAATGAATTTAAATGATCCTAGCCAGGGTTGTGGTAGAATTGTGGATACTAGAAAAATGTGACTGTTCCTTGTGCCAAGTTTTGCTATGGCAGTAATAATGGAAAATATCATTGCACTATTTGGAAACATCTGTCCATATTTGGGCGGACATATCCATTGGCTTCTGTCACTTTAAGGTGGGGGTAGAAAAGGGAAGGATATTCAATTTTTTTATCTGGACCTTTCAAAGCACCTAAATATATTAACCAGATAAATGGTGGAAACTACTGAACGGGAATTGCAGGTCTTATATTCCTTCCTATATGCAATATTTTTAGACATTTATGCATGGGGTTATAACCTTTAAGTCATTTAAGGGCATCTATTACTACACCGCATTTTACTATATTACACTACAGGAGTTAAAGAAAGTGAAGAGGAGAATTGACAGATGGCGATAATATTCGAGGGAAGTTAGGTAACAGAGAAAAGTAATGTTGTGGGATGTAGGCTGTGGGACCAAGCCCCTAAGTCTGGACGTCAATGCTATAATGAGTCACTCTCCCTTGCAGTGCAGCCATTGTTTACCTGCATCCATCACATGTCCTTCTATTTTCCAGCAGGCTTATTTTTTGGACCAGCGCAACTAACCACAGGAAATGCTACAGCTCTCGGTCACTAAAACTTAGGATAACAGATCTGGAAAAGAAAGCCTTTTGTGTGATTTGTGTTGCTATATAAAACTTGTTGATGCAGCAGTCATATTCTTTTCCCTACTCTTTTTCCAATGTTCGTCCTGAAGGGGCCAACTTTTGCTGGGGCCCAGTTGCATGGACAATAGTCATTCTCTGGTACTTTACTCACTCTCTAGGTTCACTAATAAAGCATATTCATTTGAGTGCCAGAAGACTAATTGTACCTCCTTAACCTAATCAACAGAAGTCGTGAGATAGGGATCAAGGGTGGGAATCATGACTGATTTGTTATCCCTTCCCCAGTCTGGAGTTGTTGAAGGCAATCGTAGCACGAGTAATACTATAATGCCATTGCTGGAGCGGATCAAGAGGCAATCCTGTGGTCACCAGCAAATTGCATTGAAAAGACTTTGTAAAAGCTACCCTCAAACAGTGCAAATTGAGATCCATAAGTGGTAACAACTTGCTCAAGATAAGAAAGCATGGCAAAAAAAAACCACCCATGAAGGTACCTATTGAAATGCTGATGCTGAATGTAAACACCAGCTGAGGAAGTTTGAAAAATTTCAACCTGATGTATCCGAGATCCATTGTTCAATCTACGGATTCTCATTCAGAGCAAAATAGGTTTCTTCAGTCACCAAATAACACACTGCAAATGTTCTGACTGTCTTCTTCGATATCAGAGAATGAACGATGATGACTGTTGTTGCAGCAGTGATCATCTCATTCAGCGCAGACTGGGAATCAAACCTGGGACTTTCTTGGCCTCCGTGCCAGACCACATAGTGCATGTGCCCATGTAGCCATTGGTGGAGTGGGTAGGAGTGGGCTTGTGGGGTGGAACACACCTTTGGGAAATAACGTTTTTGCTGACCATCACCAAAGACTGAAACTTCCCTGAAACTACAGAGTCTGGAATCAGCTGGCCATTCTCCATAGTGGTTTCATATGTTTTATAAATATTTATACAAATAAATAATTACTTTAAACATCTAATCAGTGATATTTTTTACTATTGCATGTTCCTTTAAAAAAGTTAATATGGAAGCTCCTTTCTTTAAGTGAGGTTTTTTTTTGCTGATGTGTTCTGCTCACGCAATAGACCAATGATGTCCCAAGGGTTCATTAATAAACTCTCTAGTGATTTCCTTACTCTACTCACTAATATTAAAACTGCTGCAATGAAACACAACTTTCTCACAAGCAAAGTCTATACTAAAGTGTTAACTTGACTTGGTTCAAAGAGCTTTCACTTCTGAGTCAGAAGGTTGTGGGTTAAGTCTACAATTCTAGCATATAATCGAAGCTGACATTTAGTGCAGTGCTGAGGGAGTGCTGCATTATCAAAGGTACTCTTTCAAATGAGACATTAAACCAAGGTCCGTGGGGATGTGAAGGTTTGCATGGCGCTGTTTGAAGAAGAGCAGGAGAGCCCTCTCTGGTGCCTGGGTCAACGTTCCTCAAATGTTGCAATGTCTTCCATAAATGTAGATAGTTAGGGAGAATGGTTGCCAAATCAAAGGCTGAAAGACTAGGAAGGGGATTCATAAGCTTGGTTCAACAAGTGGACTTTTAGGAGATTTTTAAATGAGATGGCAGTCCGAGGATGAAGGGGATTAAGAAAGGGGATTGGCAAGGGAGAGTGATGTCAAGGCGCTTGAAGGCTTTTCTGTCAGTGGTGGCATGAGAAGCGAGGGGGGTAAAACAGGCCAGTGCTGGAGGATCTACAGTTAATCTAAGGATGAGTGAGGAGGTCAGTGACATGGGAGCAGAACTCATGGCAGCGGAGCAAAATGGTGGCTTCGGTCTTCCTGCTCTTCAGTTGGAGGAGGTTGTCAGGAAGACAAAACTTGATGTTGGCCTGTCAGTTTGACAGGATGGAGGTGGTCTTGGTGACAACAGATGTGGTGGAGAGATGGATCTAGGTGTTGTCAGTGTACATGACCCTGTGCCTGTGGCAAGATCACCAAGAGACACCATGCAGATGAGGAAGAGAAAAAGATGAATGATTTACTCATTGGGGTCAGGGTGAAGAGCTGAGCGGATCGGGGACAGATGATGAATTTCAGCGAAGAAATAAATGAGGAGAGAGCAAGTGGAAACTGGAGCGGTGCAAAATTGGGACTACGATGGTAGGAAGAGTGGGGTAGAGGGGTTTATTCTCATTTAATGCTCGGCCCCTCAGGAATGGGCTGGGAGGCAGAGGGGCTGCATAATCAGGGAGGGAGGTGCAGAGTGGAGAGCTCGCCACCTTTCTGACTCCCCTGATGAAGTCAGGGGTAGGGAGCTCGAGGATGACCTTCTCACCCCTAGGCCAATGGAGGGCCTTAAGTGGGAAACTTAATGTTTCTCTGTCTCTTCCTACTGGTGCTGGGGGTGTGGGCGGCTAAAGCCACATGGGGAGGTGCCAGCTAAACCCTGGTGGCCACCCTGCAGGTCTGAGTAGATTCGCCTTGAGCAGGCACTCTGTGCCCCACAGAGGGCCCCATTGATGGCAAGGGCTGCCCCCACTGAAAGACCCATCTCTGCCCTACACTGTCATCAACCCCTCACCCTTTGTGGGGCATGCTTGACTGGCCCCGGCGAGTTCACCCCATCCACCTCTCTTCTGGGTCCTCCATTGTTGCTGGTGCTCCAGGGTCTCCTGCAGTCCCAGCAGTGACCTGCCTGCCCTGTGGCGCAGCTGAGTCAGAAGAGTTGCTGGCCCGCTGATTGGCTGGCAGCTCTTCTAGGTGGTCTCCACACTTTTAAAAGCATGGGAACCCCGAAGGCAGGCAGTTAACTGTCTGATAGGCATTTAATCCCATCGGGACCCTCAGAAATGGCCACAGCTGGGCTGCTACCAGCTGTCTGGTGGGTGGACAGGGCCACAGCAGTGGCCACAGCTGGGCTGCTACCAGCTGTCTGGTGGGTGGACAGGGCCACAGCAGTGGCCATTAAATTCAGCCCATTAACTCTAAACCCACCCTGCTCACCAATAAACTCCACACTGGTACCTTTACATAGCTCAATAATGAAACCCTAGTGATTCCTTTATCCAACTAACCCATAAACTTCACATGTATACAAGTAACCCACGCACTGCTAAACTCTACAATCATAATTTATTGTGCTTACTGACACACTCAATAATACACCTATCCTTTTCAATTCATAAATTCTATCCAGTTACATTTCAGCCACTCACTATTAAATTCCATACTGAGATACACATTTCAATAATAAACCTCACGCTTGTAAGAACTACTAATAAATTCAACACTGATAAACTTATCCTACTCAGTGGTAAACTCTACACTGATACACTTGTAATGCTCACCAGTAGACTGTACACTGATACATGTACGTGGCTCATTATAACCTCTATGCTGATAGATTTACCCTACTTAGCCTAGATTTCGGGTGTCATAAGTGTTAGGAAGTGAATCCTGATTACACTTGAATCCTGAGTGGCAGATAGTTTCTGGCAGACCAGCCTGGAATTCAGGTGATTTTATTCTATATACATCACCAGGAAACCAAAGTGGGTAAATAAAGAACTTAAATATATCCTGGACTGCTTTGCATCTGAGCCAGGCAAGGTGAGGAAGAGTCATTGACCTCGCAACATTTTGTTAGTACAGAGTCAAGTGAATTCTGTTTCTTCCTTGAAGTGAAGAAATTGAATGCTTTGGTCTTAAATGCATTCAGTTGGGATTCTGGTCAATTGCTGCTACATTTTATAATCTGCTCTGGGTACTCATTCATCTCATCAGATGCTGGGAATGTATTGGAAGGATTGCATCTTGTGGAAATCAGGCAGACCTAAGTTCTGACACCGAAGGAACAACAAGGAAGGAGGATTGACAAAATTGATCCAGAAGAATTGTTCACTGTAACCAAGGGCTCAAATAACCAGAGGCTACAAGTTAAAAGTGAAGGAGTTTCAAATATCAAGGGAAGTGAGATGCAAAGGTAAACGAATGGTAGAATAAATGATGTATGGTTTATTTGAGACACAGGAAAGGACATCAAGCTTGTAAGTGCTTGCTCCATTTTTTTCTCGATTCATCTTTCCTTCTCTCAACAGGAAGGAGCATTGAAGTGAACAGTATCAATCAACTGATGAGGCAATGGGCAGTATGTGCCCAGAGAGAGGAATATGGTGAGATGGTAGGTAGGTGAGGTTGATGTAGAGATGGACTCATTGAGGCTAATGGGCTTTCAGTTCCTGAAACCTCTTTGGCCACCATCATGGTTGGGATTTAGTTTGTTTATGTGACCAAACAGTGAAACAAATGAGTGGCATTGGTCTAGTTCCCTGCATTCACCACCTTTCATACTTGACCAGGGTATAATGCTGGACTGACCCTGGTCCAGTTTATATTCCAGTTTATATCTGTTGAATACTGGCTGCATTAGAGAAATTGGATAGAATCTTGGTGGAATCTTCTGACTCCCAGCAGATGACCCATCTCCTCCCCACTGTTTGATCCAGGCCAAAACTTTGGTCCTGTGGTTTTCAGGAGAGAAGGGACAAATTTGAAAAATTGTCTGTGCAGTACTGTTTTTCTATCATTAGATGTCACTAACACAGTTAGTAAGAGCCAGTAACACAGCATGCTGAGGACATCTAGAGGTGGAGCATCAGCACTGCAACTGCCTGATTTCAGCATTGACCCCACTGGATTCTTGGGGCAGGGGAATTTGAATGGATTCTTAGACTCCCAGTCCCAGATGTGTGTCTGGGAATACTCCAAACACCACCAGTAGCTTGAAAGAAAAGCCCAGTGTGACTTTTCAAGCACTGTGATTTCTTCTGTTGTTGTCAAAAAAGTTGTAAAATTAAAATGGGTTTGTTAAAAAAAAATGATTGGCAGGAGTGGCAATTGCTTAATGATTGGATCTCAGTAGCTTGGCGTCTGCTATTACCTCCATAGTTTAATAAAGCTCTGGGATATTTAAAACACCCGTTAAACACTCACTGTTTCCTGTTCTCCTCTTTTTATATAGACAGTAGTAGTGCCTGTAAATTTGTAATTGAATTAAGCCTGGAGAGAAACAGCCCACACAAATGCCAAAGTCAAACAATAAAAAGACATGTTACTATGCCTCTGAGATCAGTTTAAGCTGAGCAGACGAGCTGACAGAGTGTAGACTAGAGTATCTACATTTCAGCAGACAGAACAGAATGAGTAGCATGTGGTGTGGACACATGGCTCCATAATCTCTTACTGTAGGGTCAAAACGCATTAAAACCTTTCTTTAAAACCTCATTTCAAATAACTTTTGCACTGAATACAAATCCATTTTGGTACAGAAGTGTGCACTTCTAGATTTCTTTGGTAGCTGAGATTCTTATTGTGTTGTCCCTGATCTCAGATCCAGTTTCCATCTGTGACCTCAAGGTTGAGTTTGTTTTTTAAAAAAAAATATGTATATTTATTTCAAACGCATCACGTTCCAGGATTCAATTATCTAAGGAGGGTCTGAAAAGTGTTGGAGAGAAGCTGGAAGTGACTCAGTTATCTCAGCACCTGGAGACTGTGCTAGCAACAACCACTGCTCAGAGACTAAAACTAAAACCAGAGCTGAGCAGGGGTACTGACTTCCAGCAGTAGCAGTCTGTTGAGGTACTGGGAGTGAGATGGAGTTAGACTTGCAGATGGTTCCCCCTCTGTGAATGTGTTTATAACAAAACAGCTTTGTTGAAAATGAGATCGGTGTCACTGAGCCCTATTATAAAGCAGTTGTCTCCTGAATGAAATTACTGCCTTGATACAGCCATTTAAGTTTATAGAATTTCATGTGAATTACATGGCAGGGCTATCTGTTGAGACCTGCTGTGATGAGATGCTGGCTTTTGGCTGTAAACTGGAGTATCTCCCTGTCCTTTAATCAGAAACCTCCTCTGCAAATAAAACCAGTAAATGCTGGAAACGCAGCAGGTCAGGCAATGCCTCTGCAACATCTCTGATCAAAGATCATTGACCTTGACACTGTAATTCTGTCTCTCTCACTGCAGTTGCTGCCTGCCCTGCTGAGCGCTCCTGGCACTTTCTGGTTTTATTTCAGATTTCCAGCATCCACAGTATTTTGCTTTTGTAGAAATCTTTCAGAATGGGGGCTTGCCTCTCTTGTCGCTTAATTCAGAACTTCGAGCTACAAACCGTTTGGTTCTTGCTAGCATTTGCTTTCATTGATGGATTTTTTTTTTGTTGGTCATCAAGGTGTGAGATAGAATCGTAGAATCCGATAACACAGAAGGAGGCCATTCAGCCCAACATGCCTGGGCTGGCTCTTTGGAAGAGTTATCCAATTCGTCGCACTCTACTGATCTTTCCTTTTGCTTTCTTTTGCAGGTATTTTATTCAATTTCCTTTCAAACGTTACTATTCAATCTGTTTCCACCACTCTTTCAGGCAGTTCATTCAGATCGGAATGAAACACTGAGTAAAGAAATTCTCACCTACACTTCGTCTTTTTGTCATGTACCTTAAATCTGTGTCCTGTTGTTATTGATCAATAGGAAGAGTTTTACCCTATCTGCTCCATAAAAAAACGCTTCGTCATTTTGAACACCTCCGTAAAATCTCCTTGTAACCTTCTCTGCTTTTCCGATGTTACTGCCGAGGAGGAGAACACGCTCCCAAGCATTAGAGGACCACCCTACTCCACCAATGGAATACCTCTGTTTCCAGTACCAGCCAACTTGTGGCGTCTCTCAATTAAATTTCCACCTTAGCGCCAACTAGTGTTGAACTTTTGTGCTGTGGCTCACATCCACGAGAAACTGTGGTTAGAATTTATATAAGAGTGAACCCTTACTGTTAAGAAAGAGGTGACTTTCATCTCATTAATCTAGGTTAGGTTTAAAGTCAGGTCCCAGAGGTGATGGGTCTGGGCCACACTACACGGCACCCTAATGCTTTTGTTGTCTATATGCCTCATTGTCTCGGGACAAGTGAACAGAGAGCATTTTCCCATAGACTGCCGCTTGTGCTCTTTGTAAGTGGCCATTCAGGAGGTTATGTGAGAGGGGAAAGGGAGTTATGGGGAGATTTTGGTAAGAATAATAGAGAAAATAATCTTCAAATCTGCCACCTCTAGTTCCAAAACTATCACACAAAAAGGCACAATTTAATTCCTGGAAAATAAAACGTCTGGTGTTTGTGTTGTGTGATAGAAGGAGATTGATTACCACTAAAATGAATTGGCAGAAATCATTTTGTAAGTTCATGCTGTGACTTGGTGTGTAACTGAGTCACACCCAGAACGTCCCAGGTTCCTGTCTGGTTTGTGCTGATTTTACACTCATATTTAGGATAGAAAATGGGGTGGTACAATTGATTTCAGCTTCACGGGATAGAGAATGGAAAATCATCAAGAGCTCTTATTCCTATATACATGTTTGCATGTGTACATGCATCAGTATGCACGCATGTTTGGAAAAGATCAAAATCAGTTTTGATGTCCATATAGTTAACTAGTTTCCTATAACTCCAGGGTAGATTTTCTGTGTACGTCTCTGATAGGGCTTGAGCTTTGTGTTATTAGCATCGGCCCAACGCCCTGATCTTGCAGAGTCAGATTTTTACAGTGAAAGCAAACTCCCCAGTCCATAATGGGTTTGGCAATCGGGACTCATTAGAAGGTGGGATGGAATACTGTGTATAAGAAGTTCTTAAAGGACTGCTTCCAACAGTTGACGAGTAAAGTTAAAGAAATGGTGATGTCTTAAAGGTAATTGATGCCGAAGGGAACAGGCATATCTTTAGCTCTTACAAGTGCTGCTGATATTGTATGTTGGCCTGTATAGAGTTGGATGGATTACATGAGGGCTGGCAAAATCAAATTCTTTCCATGATATATGTGGATGTAGCCTGTTGAATTTGTGGTCAAATGATGACTAACAAAGTGGAGGTGATGGTGAATGAGATAGTAATGACGAAGATAGCAGTGTTTTCCACTTTATAGCATCCTACTTTAGGTTTAAACCCCATTTTGAGGCTTAGAAATTGCCCTAGCCCAGGGTGTGAGCTGAACCATTTAGAGGTTAGAGCTGGGGGGTGGGGAGGAGGGGTTGGGGGTGGTTGTTGGGGTGGGTAGAGTGTGTGGGAGGAAATGGGGGAAAGCTGTGAAAGTGACGGAGAGGAGAGAGATGTGAGAATGGGGGGGCGGTGGGGGTGGTGGGGGTAGCAGGGGGATGAAAAGAGAGCATGGGGGGCTCAAACTGATGGGTTTTTTGAACAGAGTCACCTACCTTTCCACTGGCTTTTTTGGAGCAGGAGTCAAGCCTCAAAGATCGGTCAGTTAAGCCGTGCCCACGAATGGGAAAAAAACCTGCTAGGGCCTCGTGTCTATTAGCACTCAGCCTGAGCTCCACAGCAGCCATTGCTTCCTCACTACCCCAAACTCTCATCTCACGACTCCACTAGGAGTCACGACCCACAGTTTGTGAAGCCCTGATTGAGAGCATGTGGAACTAGATCCATATGGTTTTGACTAAATAGAGGTCATTCTGCCCCTAGTGGGAAGATAGCAGCAGATAGGCAGAGTGCACCTTCATCCATGCCTTTGTTACCTCTGGATTTGACAATTCCACTGGCCAGCTTCCCACTCTTCCTCCATAAATATGAGTTCATCCAAAACTGTGCTGTTCATATCCTAACTCACACTAAGTCCCCATCACTCTATGTGCTCACTGGCCTGCACTGAGCCTGGTCCAGCAATGTCTCAATGTTAAAACTTGTTTGAAAATCCTTGTTTTCAAATGTCTTCATGGCCTTGCCCCTCTCCCTGTCCTTGTAACCTTCTCCAGCCCTACAACCCTGTGTGATCTCTTGCGTTCCTCCAATTCTGGCTTCTTGCACATCCCCCATTCTAATTGCTCCGCCATTGGTGATTGTGCTTTCAGCTGATTAGGTCCTCAGTACTGGAATTCCCTTTCTAAACTTCTCTAACTCTCTATCTCTCCTCTTTGAAGATACTAACTAAAATCTGCCTATATGGCCAAGCTTTTTGTCATCTGCCCTAATTTATCGTCATGTGGCTTGGTATCAAATTTTGTTCGATAATGGTCTTATGAAGTGCCTTGAGATGCTTAACTACATTAAAGGCACTACATAAGTGCGAGTTGTTGTTGGCATGCCCTGGCATACTTGGCGTCTCTTCATCTTCCAAAATACCTAAGTTAAGAGGGATTGCCATTCAGAAACACAATGTACCAAAAAATGGCTGTGGCAGAATACTTGGAACAAAGTATTTTTACCAAACAGGTGGAAACAAAATACAAAACAAAACAAGAATAATGGCCCAGAATTTGGTAGAGCCAGGCCAAGTCAGGAAGCCTTTAAAAATGGCAGGCAGGACCGGATTCTGATATCCCTGCCCCCATCCCCATTTCGAGCAATTTTCACCAGTGCAGGATAAGGGTGCAGTAGTGAGCCTGCATACAACATGACAGCCCCCACCCCACTCACCCCCAGCCATAACCACCCCCCTTGCCAGCTCTATTATGGAGATGGAAATCTCATCCCCAATCCCCCCCCTCCCCCAGCAATTTTGATGGAGTTGGGCCTATTTAGTTCGTAGATGTGGTTCAAAGCACATCAGAGGATTTGTGAACCACAGGGGAGCCCTACTCTCAAGCTGGGAACCAAAAATAAAGCACTCATTCAACATTCCCTCTGACATATATTTCCCACTTAGCTTCTCATAAAGCTGTCAATCAATCACAGCCATTAATAGTATCAATGACAAAAAGCTTTAATCACTTCACACCTCCTAATCTTATGTAAATAGACACACAGGCATTGAAAAAACTTTTCAAAGAAAGAGCAGATTATTGCAAGTTAATGAAGATGTAATTCAAGCAAAGCTAGCACTCCCCTTCAAGTTGTGTAAACAGACTCCTGATGAGACAAGCCCATTAGCAATTGTTAAAGCTCAGCCAAACTTCATAATGAGGCCATTTGGCAACTGTATCAACAGAAGCAATTTTAGGAGATGGCCAGATATCTGTTCTTCCAGATAGCCTCAATATTTGAGGAGGATTTCCTCAATGGGATTTTCAGTGCCTGTGTTTGATTGACAGCTTTATGAGAAGTGAAGGGACAATGTTTTCAAAGAGAATGTTGAATAGTTTTTTTTTTCTTTCATGAGTATTTCAAAGGCTTACCAATGTGGCTCATTGGTTGTATACCTAGTGTATACTGGATGCGTGGGCACAGAGGTGACATGAGGGTTTGGGTAGGTATGGAGGTGGCATGGAAGAGGCATGGGGATATGAGGAGGCATGAGGAGGGCAGGGCTATGAGTTGGTGGATGAGGGGGTGTGAGGAATGAGGGTTAGAGGGCCTAACGGTCATGAACACAACTAGGCTAATGTCCTAGTAAATGGAGGCGGGCGTTCTAGCCTGACAGCCTTGCCATCTGCCCACTTCCTTTGCTCAGGCCTGCCTGGGTGGTGACAGCCTGTCTTCATCTCATATTCATCTCTCTAACATGAAAATAGGGCAGATGGGCTCCTCTGGGACAAAGGCGGGATCGCAAAATCCTGAAAATTCTCAACTCCCGGCACCTTTCTCCTTGCCGAAAATCCGGCCCAATGTTTCAGAAGTAGACATATAGTGCTGCTGCAGATCTTACTGTAAGACTCTTTAAACACATTTGCCTAATCAGTGCTGTGTCTAGCATCTTCAATGTCCAACTTACATGAATGGGTTGATGAATGAGCACTTCCCTGGTATCAATGAAAACTAGCCAGTTCTTCATGTACCAGCTAATGAGATACCAGCCAGGGTAGTGGATCTCTGCCCAGTTCTCCAATATTTCTGCCACTTTACAGCCACTTATGAGGTGCAGCTCATCTGGAAAATTCTGTCCAATGTCTCAGCTTACATGTAAACGGCGACCCATTGAGCAACGACCTGGAGGACTGCTGCTGCCTGTTGATCCCAAATCAAAACCAGTCAGCATTTTGAGAACAGAAAAGAGGGGGAGGCACAATGAGGGAAGGCCACCATCGAAGACCTTTCAGCCATAGTACACTAAGGGGCTGGAGCTGTATGTCTGACATGTAATGAATCTTGTACGTATTAACTGTAATTGTAAATAGAATGAGTAACATACAGTATGAGAAGATACAAATTCAGCTTACATCTTATGTAATGTTAACTTTGAACAGTCGTGTAATGTACTCTTATACATGCTATGAATGAAGAATATTTTTGGAAAAAAAAGGGGAAAGGGAAGGAAACCCAAGGAGGGAATGAAAAACACCTCATGCGGCACTATTAATCAAATATGACTACGCAATATGAGATTCTGTCAAGGGGCATTATCAATCCTGTAATATATAAGACTCCTAATTGCTTTTGAAATGAACAATTCTTAACTTGGTGCAGTTTTTTTGGCAAAGAGTCACTCTTACTGTCACACCAACTGCCTGTCACCAGTTTTTTTTGGGAGGTGGGGCTGGCCATGGTGGATGAGAGGCAGTGAGTGATGGTGAGATACTCTTGGTTTGATGGGGCAGTACATACAGGAGCTGACCATATCAGTTGTGGTCAGGCTATCCGTGGATCAATTGTAGTTTCCCGTCGGTGTATCTCTCATTGTGCATTCATCAATGTCAGTGGGTAGTTGATTAGATGAGGCGGCTGCACGAGGTGCTTGGATACAAACTCTGCCTCTTCTCTGACAGTAGCTGTGCTTGGCCTGACGCTGTATGCAAGACCTCAGCTTTGGATTCACATTCTAGTTTCTGATTTGTACTTTAGCAGTCGATGTGGTTTGAACAGCTGGTTCTTTTTTTAAAACCATTTTAATACCTTTATAGCCATGTCCCAGGTAATCTGAATTCTCCATTCAAAAGTGAGGCCTATCCGTGAGTTAATATGGCATTCTGTTGAATTTTCTTTTTCTCATTGAGGTGAACAATGCCATAGAGGAGCACTTTCCATATCAGGGACAGTGTCAGCATCAAACACACTGAGGTCAGGTACAGCATTGTTAAGTGAAAAGCAAATCTCCCTCTATTCTGCCCAAACATTATGCCTCAGCCCAAACAGACCCTCTTGCACCAGTGTAACATTTCCCATTCCCCACAACGGCCATCATGTGACCTGAATGCACTCAGCTAATTTGGTTCTGAATAGGTAGCATTTTCGAGTTGCAACTTCATCGTAGGAACTCCTCAGCATTATACCCTAACAGCCAGCAGAAATAATTGACTTTCATCCCATCAGTCTGAGCTGAGATTGACTCCAGGGCCCTGAAATGAAAAGTCAATGTAGCTGGAAGTTCTTAACACTGGGATTGCACCTTGTAGTGAAGTCACTGGAGTTTGCAGACTCAGTGGGAGTGCACCTCATAAGCATAGGTGAGCCTAAGCACAGGGTCAGGCAAACTTCTGGTACCTGCCTAACCTCAACTGTAATCCCTCCCTCCCTCTCTCTACACCAAGCTAACCATGTCTTTCTTGACACCTTATGTTAGACGTGGATCTCCCTAGTTTTTATTTTTAAAAATCCTCTGGAGGATTTGGGACTCCTGGGCATTTCATTGGTCCTGGACCCCAATATTGTGGCCTACATCTGGACACCTGGAAACAGTCTGTCCAACGCTGCAGGGCATGCTGTCCTGCACTGATATGCCAAATCCTGACTGGGTCAGGGAGTAGGAACTCCTGGCACAGGGTGGTCATGCCCCTGGCTCTGCCCCTTTTCTGTCATTTGCCTTATATTGATTGGGTGGATGGAGGGTCAGCTCCTCTGAAAGCCAAAAGGAAAGTCTCTGATGCAGCAAAACCTTGCAACAGGCCTTCAAAACCAGCAGCACCTTTGAGGAATTCTGGCCCCAGTTATGAGACTGAATGCACACTGTGGTGATTTTTATTTGGGGTTAAAAATGAACATCGCTAACTCCTAGTATATCCCCATCTCTCCTGCCTGTAACACACACCAATCTCCAGATATTGGGTTGTATATGTGACTCTCAGTCATTCCAGTGTCAGTGACACAGGCTCTGACACAGGCTCACTTGCCCTAACCTCATCCCAGGCTTTGTGCTGATAGAATCCTAAGAAATGGAGCAAGAAACTTAGAAGAGCAGAGTGTAGGGAGGATAGAAGAAGATGACAAAGAAAGGTAGAAAAGGAAGAGTGAGGAGAGGAAGAGGGACAGTGAGCAATTGGATAAGGAAAGGAAAATGAAACTAGAAAAAATGAGAAATTCCATAATATGCATACTTGGCATGGGACAAGTGAATCTATCTCGTGCTGCGTACAGCTATTCATCTTGAATGGCCTTAATATGCATTCATAATAAGCTACCATTTGCAATGTGTGCAGCCATTCGGACTTCTTCAGCAGCTGCAGCTATATAAAGGGTAGCAGAAATCATTCAAAGGGAAGAGACAACTTAGAGGCATGTGACCATTAGAACACATATAAGCAGTTCAGATATAAAGTATCTATATGAATGATAGAGTATCTCAGAAACTGAACCTTCCTGCTGTTGGGATGGCAAATTGAAATGTTAATGCACCTCAACTCCAGTTACTTCATATACCTTAATGCATAACAAAATAACCTAAAATCTACAAGGAGACACAGATTTACATTGATTCACTGGGGAGTTGATGCAAATCGGTATCTAACTACACAAACAAATTTCTCCCCAAAGCCTTTATGGATGTTCCAGATTTCAACTGTCTTTTGTGTGTGGATAAGCGCTTCACAATTTCACTCCTAAATGGCCTGAACTCGAATTTGAAAATTAAGCCCCCGTGTCTAGAGTTGCAACCAGAGGAAATAGTATTCCAGAAAAGTTATTATATTCATAAGAGGTGGGGAGAGGATGGGTAAAGATCTGTGAAGCTGAAATTTGAATTGTTGGTTCACTTGAAAAGGGATTGAAGTGTAAAGTAGGAAATGTTCCTCACCACTTGTTTCTGAAAAAACAGCTAACTTTCTACTGTTCCTCTACAATCCACACTGTATAGTACAGTGATCCTTACAACATTTTCATAATAAATTCCCTGCTGACCATGAAGAGGTTGGATTTTTTGGACATGATCTGAAACCCCTTCAGTAATGACCTGGGCCCTGATACCAGCATTCCCATGGCAACAGCCTGGCATTATTGTACGACTCACTTCCCACCCGGCAAGGAACTTTCAGTTAATAACTCTGTTCCTCTCCTTCTCCCCGTCATCTCCCTGCAAGATTCATTTAATTCCATCTGATTTCTAAATTCAATACTTCCTGCTTTCCACTTCTAAATTTTTTTCTAAAATCTTTCAAATCCTAAATGTAGCCTTAACCAATTTGATGTAACCCAGCAGGGGGCCCAACATCCCCATCTCCCCCCCACGCCACCCCACCCCCCCCCCCCCACCACCACCACCCACCTCCCACCTCTCCCTTTCTATTTCTTTTTTAAAAGAGAAAGAAACACAAACACATTTGAAATGTTCAACTGAGAGTCTGCTCATTCATTTTAATAAAATTCTCATCTTGAAACGATAATCACAAAAGCTTTCCTAAAAAATTGTTATCAGGTTCCAGCCGATGTAATATGCTTGCGTGACATTTGAGGTTTGAGTGGTTGCCTGCTGCCCTCTCTCAGGGGCCGATCTGTTACGTATACAAATAACAAAGTTGCCAGCAATGTGTGAACTTTGCAGAATGCAGTGCTCTCTGCTTTAGCCCAGCAGCTGTCTGTACACTCTATTAGGTAAGCACAGCAAAGTTTTTTTTTGAGGAAAAGAAATCCCAAGTAAGGAAGATGTGGCTTTTCCTTAACGGATGAGCTAGTCTCTCTCTGTTTAATGGCAATCGTTCAGGCCGCCTGGTGAAATAAATTGATTTTTTATAGCTGCTGTGCCGCGGGTTTAATGAATCTGTTAGTAGCCTGCTCTCTGCTCAAACCATCCCGGCCTTCTGTGAACCTTGATTTCATTAAACAGAGAGAGACTAGCTCATCCATTAAGGAAAAGCCACATCTTCCTTACTTGGGATTTCTTTTCCTCAAAAAAAAACTTTGCTGTGCTTACCTAATAGAGTGTACAGACAGCTGCTGGGCTAAAGCAGAGAGCTCTGCATTCTGCACGGAGTTCACACATTGCTGGCAACTTTGTTATTTGTATACGTAAATGAATATAAGAAAACCCTTGCAGCCAAACCTCGAGGAGACAATCCTTTACTGTGCAATGTGGGAAAATAGTATTTTCCCTGCTCATCTGTGAATCACTGTGGGAAAAAAAAACGTTTTAAAAGTGCACAGACCCTTGGGAAATTTTTGGCTGAAATTTTCACCCATTCTCTCCCCAAAATGTTGATTCACTCTTATTGGACTATTGCACAGTTCGGTGCAGAATGTGCACTCAATCAATGCCTGGTACTTTAGGTGCTTTGGAACCCTATTTATGGATGTTAAAATGGCATGGCATCAATCAACAATTTCTAGCTATAAATGTTTGCAGGCTTTTTGACAATAGAGAACAGGTACGATTTGCTCAATATTATTTATTATGTTAATTAAGGTGTCAGCCATGGCTCAGTTGGTGGTATTCCAATCTCAGAGTTGGATGGTTCAATTGCACTCTAGCTCTTGAGCAAAAAAGATCAAGACTGACATTACAGTGTAGTCCTGAAGGACGTGCTGCAGTGTCAGAGGTGCAGTTTTTCAGATGAAACATCAAACCAAGGCCTTCTCTGCTCTCTCAGGTGAGTGTAAAAGATTCCACTATTTCAAAGAAAAGTAGGGTAGTTATCCCCAGTGTCTTAGCCAATATTTATCCCTCAATCAACATCACTAAAACAGATTATCAAGCCATCGTCACAGTGCTGTTTGTCAATGCTTGCTATTCGCAAATTAGCTGCTGCATTTCATGCATTAAAACAATGATAACATTTCAAAAGTATTTCATCATGGGATACCCTGTGGTTGTGAAAGGTGCTATATAAATGTAGGCCCTTCTTTTTTTGCTGCACCAGTTGCTACCTGGCTTGAAATCAGCTAACAACACACAGTGGAGACTTTGTGTTACTCATATCTGTCACCCAGGCTTAATTGTGCATGATGATCTGCTTCTATCACTGCTTGTTTGTCCCTACAACCACAACCCCCACCCCCCCCCCGCCTCCACCTCTTTGTCTCTCTATCTCTCCGCCCCCCACACACACACCTTAAACCAGCTTATATTTCAACTCTTTCTTGGACTCGAACGCAAGTTCTGTCGAAGGGTCATGAGGACTCGAAACGTCAACTCTTTTCTTCTCCGCCGATGCTGCCAGACCTGCTGAGTTTTTCCAGGTAATTCTGTTTTTGTTTTGGATTTCCAGCATCCGCAGTTTTTTTGTTTTTATTAATTGTGCATGTTACAGAATTGCTGTATTTAGCATGATCATTGGTCCCAGTCTGCTTTATTGGACATTATGCACTGCTCATTTATTGGACCATCTGATGTCCGAGAATAGCACTATGTGCAAAGAGAACTCGGCGGTTAATTGTCAGCGAGGATTGGTCTGATGTAATTGTTCCACTGGGGTTTGTTTTTGTTTTTCTTTATATAGGGCTCTAAGCTGTTGCTGTTTATTTTAGATTCTTGATTTTCCTTAAGTGAATCAGCAGCAAGTGAACAACATAGCTAAATGCAGCAGATCAGTAAACAATCAACCACTCATGTCAGAGAAATAGCAATATCTTCAAACCCAATATATTCCAAATCAATTCACTCACATAATAACAATTCCTGTTTTATTTCCATACTCAATTTGACCTCCAGGACTGGGGGTGGTGTAGGATAGAGGATAATATTGATCAGAGCTCAGGTGCTTTAAGATCTGTTTCATCTTATCCTGGTGATGGAACCATATTAGATTTCATGCTTCCGTAGATTAATGGAACATGCAGAAGAAATATTAAACACACGTAACTTTTCTCTCTGAGGTATTTACAGTAATAGCTGAAATGTCAATTATGGTTTCAGTGCAAGCTTTTGGCTTCGGGTTTAGGAAGCATCAGAAGGTGAGAAAGAGGTTGGCAAAATACTGAGTGAGCTCCGCATTGTCAGCGGTGCCATCTTTCTGGTGAAACATTGAACCGAGGCCCATGTCTTCCCTTACAAACCGACATTGAAGATTCTGTGGGACTATTCTCCCACAGGATTTTCTCCCGGTCTCCTGGCTAACCTTGATTCTGCAACTAACATAATCAAATAGACTATCTGGTTATTATTACTTTGCTCTTAACAGGGCCTTGCTGCATGCAAATTGTCTGCTGTACCTCCTTCATACCAATAGGGGCTACACTTCAAAAAGTACTTAATTGGCTGTAAAGTGCATAGGGTGCCTTCAGGTCATGAAAGGCGTTATAGAAATGCAAATCTGCCTTCAAAGTAAATGAGGAAATTGCCATTTAAATTCAGTCAATTTCTGCTATACTACTTGAGTGTACTTGTTCGGTGTCATGTAGGCTTTTCTGTGTGAGTGGTAGGCCAGTGGGTGAATCCAGTGCAAGATGTGTAGCTGAAACATCCAGAGCAAGAAACCCCAGGGCCACTCCTTGGTCTGTGCTCTGAGACAACTGCCAACTGACTTCTTTATCACTAGAATGTGGAGGTTAAAACAAAATTAGTTCTTCATCACTATCTAGCGACTTTTGCTAGGAAGTGTATTTCTCTAGGAGTTAACTGAAGACAGAATTGAGCTTGCTTCTGATATTTCTCTGGTAGAATAGCCCATCAACAATCACTACAAGGAACCAGAGAACATCCAGGCAAGTGTCAGCGGGGCAAATTTTCCTCTTTGCCAACTGGGTATAAAGTATCTTCTGGACACAGGAAGAAAAGTCAGGTGGTAAGTGAGGAATGAAGTTTGCCCGAATCTTCTTCCATTGTGGCCTTGTGTTGGTCCCTGTCCAATTTCCCACTTTGCACTTTGTCCCAGTGCTACCGTCGCTGGCAAAGATGAAAATTCACAGCAGCGTCTCCTGAAGAAATTTGGAAAAATTAGAAAAAAAAAATCTTCTTTTAAAATCTGCAAAGGCATTTGGCAGATGCTTTTACTTTAAGAAGTGCAGCTGGCAGATGTTTGGTTCTCATATCATTGGCTGCACTCCTAAGTATAAACGGTCTAACCTGAAGGAATTAATGTAAACCTGCCGATCTGCTCCTGTATTAGGCCTCATGCTGCAGCAACTATAAATATGGAATAGTACCGTGTGTTTGCACTTTTTAGCAATCTTGCCTTTGTACATTGTGTTGCAGCCCAGCAGTTCCTTGGAGACCAGTTACCTGACAACAAATGTATAAAGGAGAGGGCAGGGCAAGGAGGCTGATCTCCCATGACAGGAACAAAGAAGGATAAAGTTAAAGCACCTTGAAGTCTCAAAGGGTTGACACAGCTCAGCTGTGAATATTTGTTGATTCTAATCTCCTCTTTATGGTGTGGAAGCAAATATTTTTTCATTAATACGCAGTGGCATGATGATTTTAAAATGACAGCAAATTCATTCCATCATTAGAAGGTATTAGGCACGGGATAATTGATGGTTGATAGTCCAGCTCGTTGCTTGGATGTGAATGGGCTTTAATTGGATGAGGTAGCTTGTTTTATCTACAACCCAGGAAGCAATAATTTTGAAACAATCGTTCTTGACTTTGGGAAGGAGCCCTGTGGTGTAAAAGTCTTTCAACTGCAGCCACTACCGTACAAAAGGATTATGTCAAGAGCCATTCCAAAACCATAATCCATCACTCACCCATTGCAATCATGTTCCTGGGAATTCCTAGTCAGGCTGGCAGCAAAAGCAGTCTAAGGGATTTTGGGACACAGTAAAATAAACGTTACTAGTAGGGGCCTCCTCTGAGTTATTTGTAATGCCACATTTGCCTTTTATTTTTGGCAAGTACAAGAAATTGCTAATCATAATTCATCTCAAATCTAAATTGGACAACTGACACTAAGACTCAGAGAGTAATTTTCTTAGAGGCTAATTAGGTGGCTACCGTCATCCTTAGAAGTTGGGATTGGCTAAAGAGGTTGGTTTGGTTTGTACACCACTTCTGATGCCTGAGATGGTCTGCTCCAGCTCTTTCCTCAATACTGGTTTCGCCAATGGGCAAGCGGATCATGCACTGGGATCCATCAGGTTGTTTGGTTGTTCACAGCCAGCAGAGTTTAGAGGCTGGTTTGGGGTGTGAGGTATATAAACCCTTAGTATGGCAAATAACAGGAGTCCAGCATGCTCCCATTGCCACATATTTCAATCATATGTTATTCAATAATATGAGCCATCTGATTGTTGCAGTGCAGTGTATCATTCTTAAATTCCCCCTGCATCCCACACAACTACCCCACCTTCCTCTAAAGTACTTTAATTGAGGACAGAGGATGTGAGCATCAGTGGGTTTAATCGAGCCCTTCTCCCCCATGCAAATCAATTTATCAACTTTAAATTCCAGCACTGGTCCATTTCTTTAATGAGATAAGCTTAGAAATTAATACTGTGCATCCTCGCCCTCAAAATAGAATCAATCCCCTTCTATAAGCCCTGGAGAAAGATATTTTGATCGTTCAGGCTATTAGATGAGATTATATTGCATGTTCCTTCCTCACTCAATACTTCTGACCAAAATTCTTGACAGGGTCAATTTTGTTATACTTTATGCAAATCTGTGGCCAAGGATGGGAGGGGAAATGTGGAGGGGAGATGGCTACAGAGGCAGGCAAAAGAGTGCAGTAATTATTTTAAATGAATTCATTGCAATTCAGTCCCAACTCTGGCTGATTATAGTAATCCATCATCTTGCACCCCATTGCTGACTTTGAAATCAAATAATCACTTGTTAGTCTTTTACAAAATTAAAACCATTGACTTCACCAATCATTATGGGCAATTATTGGTCACATCTAATTGATCAGTCATCCTCCAAGATCTATTCTACATTGTCAGCATGTCTGCGAGATGATGAGAATTTCATTTAACTCCCACAAGAATGGACTCCAAGAAATAATGGCTTTGTTTTTTTTTACTATGTTTTCCTATTTTTGTTTTAATTTTCCCTGCTTCACAGCTCTGAAATTTCAGACTCTTTACTCCCAGTCTTCTCTGAGATTGTGCGTTGAGGATGGTGTAATGGTCTGAACTATGAAATCCAGCTCAGTGATCAGATTTTCTCAGCTAGGTGGGTATGGGCAGTCTAGGTGATAGTTTTTGGTAGGTGCCTTCTGTTAATCCGTGGTAGCAATGGGAAGCTCCCATGCCCATTGTTTTAGACATTTTCTAGAAGCCTTGTTAGCAGAGGGAGAACTCACAGAATTATGAGCTAGTCTTTCGTGCCGCTCTGGACAGTTTCTTGTTTGTATTTTAAGCCGTTGGGATAATTTCTTTCTCAGATGGGGAATTTTCAATCAAACTGCATCAGTGTGTAACATAAATACTGACACTGGTGAAAACCATTGAACATCCCCATAGGGCGAACATCCAATTGCCAATAGGAACCTTAACACCAGGGTTAGTAAATCCTGGTGTTAAGTAGTAAAAATAGCAGCTGGTGTATGACGTGAAGACTAATATACCTGAACTGAGCTTGGATCAAGGTCCTTGTGAAAGGAATAAATAGGGCTGTTGATGGGACTGTAAACTAGTAAAGAGGGTGAACCTAATGATAAAAAAATGAAGGGATGAGAGATTAAGATAACATAAATACATAGAAAACAGAAAAAAATTATGCAAAGTAATAATACATGTTAAATATAAGACAGGATTAATGAAGAATAAGAGGATGTTAAATTACCTGAATTACCTAAATTGACTTCAACCACAAGCCTGTACAAATGGAGGAAATAATTATATGTGAAGAAGCAGATAGTAGACATGCCAGAAACATATGCCTGGATATTTACTGGGGTGGGTAACGTAGGCAGGGGATAGGGTTGGGGGTGGGGGTGTTGGATGCATGGGCCGGGGCATCTGGAAGTCTGGATTTCCCCACATGCTGTGGAGTTTTGGCTTCTTAGCAAACATCTTTTGGCCAAGCCCAGGTTTCACACCTGGAAGTCAGCCGAATTGATAATCTTGGTTTCCAGTCTTGCAGGGATCACTCCAGTGCAGGTCATGGGAGGTGGGGAGGGTCTGATCCCCGATTCTGGGGTGGGTGGGCATCAAAACCCCTAACTTAGGGCTATTTCTGTGAAAGGTGGGGAGGAGCTTGGGGGGCAGGGGTGAAGCACTGTAGGTGTATCTACACTAAGTGGACTGCAGCAGTTCCAGGAGACAGCTCACCATCACCTTCTCAAGGGGCAATTAGGGATGGGCAACAAATGCTGACCTCGCCAGTGACCCATGAAAGGATTGAAAAGAAAATTCCTGCTCCTTCTGGTCCACAAGCTTGTTTGTAATGGTGCTTGGCCTCTGGCTGAAGCTGTCCTCACCTTACTTCAGCCGCCAGGTTTCACAGGGCCTGGGAAACACAGTCACACATGGTATAACCTGCAAAGCAGGTTAAATCAAAGGTTATCAGACTAACATACTTAAAAAGATAACCCACCTCTTGTGAGTAGATTGACTGCCCAACCTTTTCCCTGCCTCCAAAAAACCCAGAAGTCGGCAGTTGGTTCTGGCTTCCCGAAGAGCTAGGGATTTTTCCCTAACGCCACACTCCCACTTCCATTCCCATCTGATCAACCATGTTAAAATTACCCCATGAGTACAGATTGAACAGGACTGGTGGTTAAATATTGCAGGCTAGATTGTATTCAGAAAAAAGATAGGGAAGGACGAAGGCTGTGTTAAGCAGAAATAACAACATGACAGGTTGCGAGAAAGGACATAACTAACAAAGAGTTAGAGACGGATTCCAACTGGATTGTGATATGGGACAGGAAGAGATTGCTCACAATATTAGGGTCACCCATCAACAAATAGTGGAAAGGGAGTTGAAGGAGAAATACGTAGATAAATATATGAAATGAGTAAAAATACAGAACCTTAACTATGGGAATATTTAAACAACTCCAATTAAACTGGCAGGGAGAGGGAGTGAAAGATGGAGTTTTTATGCTGCATACAAGAATGCTTCTGACCCAATATATGGAAATAAGATATAGACACAGAGGTAACAAAATGAGAATTAAGATAAGGATAGGGCCATTGAGGGATAAGCAGAAGAAATTCACAGCTGGCAGCCATGTTGTGTAGATACTTTGCCTCAATTTTCACTGAAGAGGCTAACAAAGAGAAAATGACAAAGTCGAGGAAGCCTGGGGAATATTACAAGAGTTAAGATGGGAAGAAAGATGAAACTAGCCAAACATAAATGGTTTAAAACCCTGGATCTAGGTGGATTGTGTCTGCAGATATTCAAATCAACAAGAAAGGAGATAGCAGAGTCACTAGTATTCACATATAAAAAAATCAATAGAAAAAGAATTAGTGCCAGATGACTGGCAGGAAGCAAATGCAATTCCTATTATCAATAACTAATCCAGGGAACCATCGACTAGTTAGCTTAATGCCAGTGATAGGAAACAGACTGAATCTTTGCCCAAAGATGAGATAACAAAACATCTAGACACAAGAGCATATCAGAAAAGGAAAGTCAGCATGGATTTCTAAAGGAAGGTCAAGTTTAACCAAAACTCTTGAATGTTTTGATTTAATAATAGAAAAAGGACAATGTATTGGATGTGGAACACAGGGACTTTCAGGTCTTCGATAAGGTGCCACTTCAGAGACTCATCACAAAAGTCTGGGTGTGTGGAGCCAGGGGCCAGGTAACAGAATGGATTTCTGATTTCAGAACAGGAATCAGAGGGTAGAAATTAAGGGATGTTTGTCAGACTGACAGGAAGTGGGGATTGATGACCTGCAGGTGACAATGTTAGAAATGCAGGTCCCTTTAAGAGTAAACCAGGACAAGCTTCAGAGTGAATTGAGAGCAGATGATGCTCATTGAAGCCTGTACTTAAGAGCTACATTTTTCCTAGTAAGGGGGGGGGATTTTGCTTCTGGACAGGGAAAGAATCCAGAAGGGAAGTGTGGAAATTGTTATTTGTATTGAACTATAGTTTAATAATAAAACAGTTGTGCTTCACAAAATATCTTCTGTTACCTGATTTGGTAAATGGATTTACCCATTAAACACAGGGACCATGTGGGACATCATTGTTGTTTACCATCTCCATAAGTGATTTGGACTGAAGAATTGGAGGTATGGTATCAAAATTTGCAAATGATGTGAAAATTGGGGAGTAGAACCAATAATGTCAAAGACTATACCAAAATATAGGAAGTCTTAAAAAGCCATGCAGAGTGGTGGGATAAATGACAATTAAATTCAATGTACCTAAATGTGAGGTGGCCCATTTTAGTAGGGGGAATAAGGAGGCAATGTATTCCTTTAGAAACTAAATGGACCAGAGCAGCAAAGAATTATGGATTCCTGTGTTGCAGAAGGAGAAATCCAAGGTATAAGATGATTAAGACTTAATGTAATGCACTAACTAATGTTCATTTCCAGATGAAAAGAATAGAAAAGTGAGGAGGTAATGTTAAATTCATTTCGAATCTTAGATCGACCACACGGTGTACGGTGTGCACTTCTGGTCATCTTATTACAAGAACATTAAAGCACTGGAAATAAAAGTAGAGAAAAAAATTCAAAAGCATGGTAGATTGGGAAAACACTCATGTGGAGCAGAAAAACTGGGCAGAATCTTCTGGCTGACGTGCGGGTGATGGATTCCGCACGCCAGCGCTTAAAATGTCGCACGAGCGTCCATACATCAGCGCGCGGCATCGTGATATTTCGGTCGGCGGGCGCACTATGCAGTGGGCCGCGCGCCTGCCATTAATTAAAGGCCTTGTTAAGGCCATGAACTCTCCAATCGACCAGGACTTTGAAGGGCCCGAGCGAACTTCGGCTCAGAGCACGGGCCCAAACGGCAGGCGGGTAAGTGATTTTTTTTTTACAAACCTCATCCAATGGCGGGATGAGGTTTGATATCGGGTTTAAAAACTTTTAATAAAGCGTTTGTGTTCTTCATGGACAAGTCCCATCTTGTGTGACATTTTCACACGAGGGGGACATGTTAATGATTTTTAAATTTTTCTATTTTTAGAGTTTCAGCGATGTCCCTGAGCCAGCACTTTGCCTCAGGGAGATGTGCACGTGAAAGAGCGCGCTGTGGCAGTTGGGGAATCCCCCCCTGCCCGCACAGGAACCACATAGCGCTTCCCGTTGGGTGACATGCTGGGCGCGCTTTAATTGGCCCACCCACTTAAAATGGCGGCGGGGTCAGTTTCGGCGGTGGCGATCGGCTGCCTGCCCACCCATCAAGGTCAAAATTCTGCCCACTGGCATTGCCCAGCTAGGTGAAATGACCTGTTCCTGTGCTGTAAATTTTGTGTAGTGCCACGTAATTCACCCTAAGCTGAATTAACAATGTATCTTTGTGTTTAGAAAGGCTTACAATGAATTAAATACTGTTCTATTCAAAGTTGTTTCTCAAAGTCAACAAAATATATTTGTCAACTTGTCCCCTGTATAAAATATCCATATTTATTGCTCTAATCGCCACAATCTTGTTCATGGGATGTAAAGGCCAATGTGACCTCTTTTTTTATTTCTGTTTTTTCACAGGAACTTAAGGGGTCCAGAAGACATTAAACTGATGTACCCAGTGCCCTCTGCTGACCTGACTCATCACAGTTGTGGCAGGGCCTCCCTTTCTGGAAAATATTGCAATACTTAAATTCTATTTTTAGTAGCAAGTGGAAAAAAAGCTCCTTTACACTTCTTTTGTTTCAAATTTCATTATATTACTGCAGAGGTTTTACAGTGCATACAACAGAATCTAACTTGACTCTCTATCTTTACCTTTTTCCACAACCCAATTTTACTCTCTCTGCCGTAACTATTTGTCTGTGCCCCTATTTCCTTATTTCTGCCTTTATGTCCATCTTTCTATTTCTCTCTTGTGTCCCTACTTCTGTCTTGCCTCTGATCTTCTCTCACTCACTGCACCTCTCCTTCTCTCCCTACCCAGAAGACAAAAAAAAGGGCAGTTCAGACCAGCTCACGACTGAACTGGCCTGAACTTGTAGGAACTGGACTTATCCTGGTCTTAGCTGGATTTTACTGGAAGTGACTGATTAACTGGTAATTCCACTGGACTCATCAGAAATCCATTAGGGACTCCCAGTTGCTGAATAGTTACCAACACTTTTCAGCTGACTTCAGCTGGAACAATGGCAGCTGTTGTCAATTTTACTAGTGGTAAGAGAGGGACTCAGTGCCAGAACTGGGACATAAACCATCAGTCAGTGGGCTACGTGGTCTGAGGGGTTCAGGGCTGAACTAGACCTCTCTCTCTCAGACTGTCAGTGGGTGAGTTACCCCAGACACTCCTCTTTCAGTATTTGTGGGTTATCACAGATCTCCTCCCTCAGTCTGTGACTGGGCCCAAGTTGCAGACTATCACTGAAAGCATGCAGTATGACTGAGGTTTAAATAGGGGTTCATGCCTTGATGTGCCTCTGTGTGGGGTTGGTGTTTTGGAGTTCAAGCTCTGATGCCTCTTTCACTTTGGGATTGATGTTTTTGGGGTTCATGTCCTGATACCCCTCTCTGTCAATTGCAGCAACTCACCCACAGCTTCCCTCCAACGACCACCCCCCCACAACCCCCACATCCCCCGCTTGCAGCAGTACCCCCCTGCCATTCGAGGCATCTAGAGGTGGGTGACGGGCAGGAACCGGAAGTGATGACAGAGTTCACAGGGTGCAGTGCTCCAATGGTCAAGTAGGACACCAATTTTAATGTAAGTGAAAATCATCTAAGAGGACTGTGATAAAACTGAAAACTAGCTCTGAAAAACACCAGTCTGTGACAAAAATTTGAATAAGTGAAATGTTTTGCAAAAAAAATCAGGACAATGGTGCCAGTGATGGAAATTCTTAGAGGTTGCCACTCAGATTAATTTTTTGTTGTGATAAAATGAAGGGGGAAGAAAGGGGAATGAGCTGAGAGAAGGTGCGTGAGAGAGAGAGAGAGAGAAAGAGGGGATGAATGGGCATGAGGGAGAGAGGGGGGGAATGGGCAGAGTATGTGAGAGAGAGAGAGAGAGAGAGAGAGCAGAAAAAAAGCTCCCCATTGCCAAACAAATTTAGAAGGAAAAGGATTGTGAACAGGATGGTGTGGGACCAACAACAGCAACAAAGCATTGAGGTTGAGGGAACCTGACTCTCTTCCTTGGGGTGGTCTGGGCCAGTGGCATCACTGAGGCCCAGCTGGTGGTAAGGGGCGTTCAAGCATTCAGCAGCGGCTGTGAAAGCCTAAGACTGGGATGGGGGCAGGATGGGGGGTGTTGGGAAGGGGTGGGTGCTCAGGCCATGCCACTAAGTGACAGAGGGTTCAGGACAGGTACACAGGCCCATGCAAGCACATTTCCAGCGTGCCTGAGGGGGAGGCAATGGGTCCAGGCCAGCATGAGGATTGGGTGGCCCTGACTTCTGGCAGGACCAGGTGAGGGGGGAATTGGAGATGGGGATGGGTGAACCACAGACTGTTCTGCCAGTCTTGCCAGCACTATCACCCCACTCCCCTGGTGAAGGGTCTGTCACATTTTCCCCAGAGTATGTCACCTTGGCAGAACAGCAGCAGAGGGGGAGGAAATGGCAGCAGAGGTAGCAACAGCAGAGGAGGAGAAGGCAGCAGATGCAACAGTTGTGGCAGCAGAAGAGGAGGCAGAAACAGCAGCGGAGATGGCAGTGGCAGGTTTAGGCAACGGAAATGGAGGCTAAAACTCCGATTTGGGGAAGATGAAACTGAAAAAGGACAATGTATTTTATAAAGCACAGACCCTGTCGCTTGCAGGTAAACCTTAATGAAAAAGCGAACGATTTGTGCTCGCAGCCATTGCAAATGATGTGTCTTTGAGGTATTTTGAGGCTTTCTTTCTCAGTCTACAGAGTCCCATAAAAGGGGAAGCGATGGTGCAGTGGTATTGTAGCTGGATGGGTAATCTAGAGACCTGGGGAAATGCTCTGGGGACCTGGGTTCAAATCCCACCATGTCAGACGGTGGAATTAAAAGTCTAACGATGACAATGGAACTGTTGTCAATTGTTGTTAAAAACCCATCTGGTTCACTAATGTCCTTTAGGGAAGGAAATCTGTCGTCCTTAGCTGGTCTGGCCTACATGTGACGCCAGGCCCACAGCAGTGTTGCTGACTCTTATATGCCCTCTGAAATGGCCCAGCAAGCCGCTCAATTGTTACAAAATCACAAAAAGGGAATGAAACTGGACGAGCCACGCAGCATTGGCCTAGGCACTGACAATGGCAATCTCAGCCCTGTTGACACTGCAAAGTCCTCCTTACTAACATCTTGGGGCTAGTGCCAAAATTGGGAGAGCTGCTTCCCTGACTAGTCAAGCAACAGCCTGACATAACCATCCTCATGGAATCATACCTTACAGATAATATCCCAGACTCCACCATCACCATCCCTAAGTTTGTCCTGCCAGCAGAGGTGGTGGCACAGTGGTATACAGCCAGGAGGGCATTGCCCTGGGAGTCCTCAACAGTGACTCCAGACCCTATGAAGTTTCATAGCATCAGGTCAAACATGGACAAGGAAACCTCCTACTGATTACCACGTACCGCCCTCCCTCAGCTGATGAATCAGTGCACCTCCATATTGAACATCACTTGGAGGAAGCACTGAGGCTGGCAAGGGGGCAGAATGTACTCTGGGTGGGGGTCTTCACTGTCCATCACCAAGAGTGGCTCGTTAGCACCCCTACTGACTGAGTCCTAAATGACATAGCTGCTAGACTGGGTCTGTGGCAGGTGGTGAAGGAACCAACAAGAGGGAAAAACACACTTGACTCATTCTCACCAACCTGCCTGCTGCAGATGCATGTGTCCATGACAGTATCAGTAGGAGTGACCACCGCACAGTCATTGTGGAGATGAAATTCCGCCTTCACATTGAGGATACCTCCATCGTATTGTGTTGCACTACCACCATGCTAAATGGGATAGATTTCAAACAGATCTAGCAATTCGACTGGGCATCCATGAGGTGCTGTGGGCCATCAGCAGCAGCAGAATTGTACTCGAACACAATCTGTAACCTCATGGCCCAGCATATTCCCCACTCTACAATTACCATCAAGCCAGGGGATCAACCCTGGTTCAATGAAGAGTGGAGGAGGGCATGACAGGAGCAGCACCAGGCATACCTAAAAATGAGGCGTCAATATGGTGAAGCTATAACACAGGACTACTTGCATTCCAAACAGTATGAGCAGCAAGTGATAGACAGGGCTAAGCAATCTCACAACCAATGGATCAGATCTAAGCTCTGCAGTCCTGCCACATACAGCATCGAATGGCGGTGGACAATCAAACAACTCACTGGAGGAGGAGGCTCCACAAATATCCCCATCCTCAATGATGGAGAAGGCCAGCACATCAGTGCAAAGGATAAGGCTGAAGCATTTGCTACAAGCTCCAGTCAGAAGTGCCGAGTGGATGATCCATTTTGGCCTCCTCCAGAGGTCCCCAGCATCACAGACGCCAGTCTTCAGCCAATTCGATTCACTCCACGTAATATCAAGAAACGGCTGAAGGCACTGGTTACTGCAAAGGCAATAGCGCCTGACAAAATTCCAGCAATAGTACTGAAGACTTGTGCTGCAGAACTTACTGCACCTCTAGCCAAGCTGTTCCAATACAGCTACAACATTGGCATCTACCCAGCTATGTGGTAAATTGCTCAGGTATGTCTGTACACAAAAAGCAGGACAAATCCAATCCGCCAATTGCCACTCCATCAGTCTACTTTCCATCATCAGTAAAGTAATGGAAGGGCCATCAATAGTACTATCAAGCTCACTGATGCCCAGTTTGGGTTCCGCCAGAGCCACCCAGTTACTGACATCATTACAGCGTTGGTTCAAACATGGACAAAAGAGTTGAACACCCGGGGTGAGGTGAGAGTGACTGCCCTTGACATCAAGGCATTTGACAGAGTGTGGCATCAAGGAGCCCTAGCAAAACTGGAGTCAATGGGAATTGGGGAAAACTCTTCGCTGGTTGGAGTCATACCAAGCACAACGGAAGATAGTTGTGGTTGTTGGAGGTCAGTCATCTCAGCTCCAGGACATCATCGCAGGAGTTCCTTAGGGTAGTGTCCTCGGCCCAACCATCTTCAGCTGCTTCATCAATGACCTTACTTCCATCATAAGGTCAAAAGTGGGGATGTTCGCTGATGATTATACAATGTTCAGCACTATTTGCAACTCCTCAGATACTGAAGCAGTCCATGTCCAAATGCAGCAAGACCTGGACAATATCCAGGCTTAGGTTGACAAGTGGCAAGTAACATTCACACCACACAAGTGTCAGCCAACAAGAGAGAACCCAACCATTGCCCCTTGACGTTTAATGGCATTACCATCACTGAATCCCGCACTATCAATATCCTGGGGTTACCATTGACCAGAAATTGAACTGGACCAGTCATAAAATACTGTGGCTACAAGAGCAGGTCAGAGGCTAGGAATCGTGCGATGAGTAACCCACCTCCTGACTCCCCAAAGCCTGTCCACCATCTACAAGGCACAAGTCAGGAATATGAAGGAATACCCCCCATTTGCCTGGATGAGTGCAGCTCCCACAACACACAAGAAGCTTGACACCATCCAGGACAAAGCAGCCCACTTGATTAGCACCACTTCCATGAATATTCACTCCCTCCACCACCGACACACAGTAGCAGCAGTGTGTACCATCTACAAGATGCACTGCAGGAATTTACCAAGGCTCCTTTGAAAATACCTTCCAAACCGACGACCACTACCATCTAGTAGGACAAGAGCAGCAGATAGTTGGGAACACCATCACCTGGCAGTTCCCCTCCAAGTCCCTCATCACCCTGACTTGGAAATATATCGCCGTTCCTTCACTGTCGCTGGGTCAAAACCCTGGAACTTCCTTCCTAATAGCACTGTGTGTGTACCTATACCACATGGACTGCAGTGGTTCAAGAAGGCAGCTCACCACCACCTTCTCAAGGGCAACTAGGGATAGGCAATAAGTGCTGGCCCAGTCAGCGAAGCCCACATCCCATGAATGAATTTTAAAAAAAGACATCAGGGAACAGATGGTATCATTGTGCCTCTGAATCCCAGAAGTTTGGGACAATGCTGTTGAGAATGACAGCAGTGCTGACAATGTTCCACTCATGCATTCAAGTGAAGAGGGCATTAGAAGATGCTACTGTGGCCAGAGTACATGTTCTCCAGCAGCTACTCATTATTTTTCACTGTGTTGGTTAATATTGTATGCTCACAGAGCTGTGTGAACAATTATGAGCTGAAAATCAAATAGTGCACGGAACTTGAATGCCTGCTCACATTGAAAATGCCGACAATCTTGTTAACATCTAATTTATTTTTCCTGACTGGGATGAGATTGCCTGAACATATGGCACCTGACGCAAGCACCTGAAGAGTATGATTCACTGGTGGCTGGCGGTGAAGACAAAAGCTAGCACTTCCCAGGCCCCAATGCAGCTGGAAGGTATTACAGAACCCACCCAGCGCCAGCAGCTGCTGACCAGTCAGAGACTGGAGGTAGAGAAGGTGGCTATGGTAAAGTGAGGTACCCTGTCCATTTATAGAATGCAAGCCTACTGATCATGTGACAGCACTGACAAATCAGTGTACAGCCTGGGCAACTGGGAACTGTAAGTCTAGTTCTGGAGGTTTCTGTATGAGCACATATGATCTGATGCCCTGCCCTATGTCTCAATAAACCATCACTGTTTATTCTTACATCAGTTTCTCCCCTTTATTGATTGCAAGCAGCAATTGATGAGAACATAGGAAAGCGCATGCAGTTAGAGTTTGGTTGGCCAACAAACTCCTTTACCCAAGACATAAAAGCGGCCCTCCAGCAGAGGCTGGGGGCAGAGATGCTGGCCCTCCAGCAGAGGCTGGGGGGCAGAGAAGCTGGCCCTCCAGCAGAAGCTGGGGGCAGAGAAGCTGGCCCTCCAGCAGAAGCTGGGGGCAGAGAAGCTGGCCCTCCAGCAGAAGCTGGGGGCAGAGAAGCTGGCCCTCCAGCAGAAGCTGGGGGCAGAGAAGCTGGCCCTCCAGCAGAAGCTGGGGGCAGAGAAGCTGGCCCTCCAGCAGAGGCTGGGGGCAGAGAAGCTGGCCCTCCAGCAGAAGCTGGGGGCAGAGAAGCTGGCCCTCCAGCAGAAGCTGGGGGCAGAGAAGCTGGCCCTCCAGCAGAAGCTGGGGGCAGAGAAGCTGGCCCTCCAGCAGAAGCTGGGGGCAGAGAAGCTGGCCCTCCAGCAGAAGCTGGCCCTCCAGCAGAGGCTGAAGACAATTTCTGCGATTAATCAAGGCCTCAAGGAGAGTTTGGAGAAGGCATCGAGGCTGAATTGCAGACTCCAAGATCAATTTCTCACCACGTTCATGCAGAGTAATGTGTGTGTTTATGTAACTGCAACCCTTATGTTACATGCTACAGCTATCTTAGTGCTGACAAATCATATGAAATTAACTATTTTTCTTGCTTTCTGTTGCAACACAGCAACCATGCCCTTCATGGGGAGAACCCCGCTCAGGTTGACCCCCGGCCCACAACGATTTTCACAGTCAGGGAGGTAAGTGCACATACAGAGGCACTTTACACTGCAATGGATGGGAAGATAATGATTCCCTCAATGCTTCAGATAAAATCATTGCCCATTCACACAGTAAGCACCTTTAAAAATGATGGACAGGCAGAGATATATATCATCTCCATTTATGCAGAGTCTATATATGTATAGTAATTTAACCAGTAGTTATTGATCTTGCACACAAGCTGCTGATCTGTTCCTTCCTCTTTCCCTACAAGGCCCAATTGCAGGGTGGCTCGGTGATCACTGAGTGGCAATGGGCAAACCTCACCGGCCAGAGGACACATTATTTGTTAAGTCCCTGGCTGCTGCTGTATGGAGTCCGGTGTGCTCAGAGGCAGTCCATATCTGGTCACATGTGTATACGCTTCATAAACACTTGCACACACGACACAGCAAAATCCCCACTCTCGCCATGGAAGATGAGCACTTTCAAACACAGTCTTCCACAAGCACTGTCTTTTCTTAGGTTGCATTCACTGTAGATATCCATCTTTTTAACGTCTCATCTCTCCCTGCCATAGATGTCGCTGCTATCTCAATTAATGACTTTGATGGTTTCAATGAGTCAATGATCATGCTTTTTCTCTTCCCTCCCCGTCTCCAGCATATTTCACCCATCAGGTGAAGAAGAAGGGGGTTGAGCAAGGAGGAGATCTTGAAGAAGCTAGGCAGGCTGGATAATTACATCATGGAGAAGATCATGGATCTCAACAGAAAATCAAAATCATCCCGAAATCAATCAGCAGTATAGAGTAGTGATAATGTGCAGTTACTTGTGTTTGCTTCCTTTTTTCCAGCAATAAAATAGGTGCAGCTTTTGCTGAAACCTTTATTCTGAGTTTTGTTTTTGTGGGGGAGGGGAGAGGAGGGGAGGGGCGAAGAAATGGGGAGTGGTGGCATAGTGGTATTGTCACTGGACTGGTAATCCAGAGACCCAGGGCAATGCTCGGGTACCTGGGTTTGAATCCCAGTACAGCACATGGTGGAATCTGAATTCTTTAAAAATCTGGAATTAAAAGTCTGATGATGACCATGAAACCATTGCTGATCATCATAAAAACCCATCTGATTTACTAATGTCCTTTAGGGAAGGAAGTCTGCTGTCCTTGTCTGGCCAGGCCTACATGTGATTCTAGGCCCACAGCAATTGCCCCCTGAACATGGGCAATAAATGCTGGCTTAGTCACGATGTCCACATCCCATGAAAACAAATGTTTTAATTATGTACAGTTGCCATTTTTTCACAATAATATTTGCACAGCTTTTATGCACACTTTTATTCTGAGTGTTTGTTGGGACATAACTTCCAAATCTGCAGAATCATACTCATTAATCTTGGAGCATCTTCATCCACACAAATACACGTTAGAAGGAGACTGTGTACTTCCATTTTTTTTTACATCTGTTGATGCTCAGTCGAAGTGCACCAGCAATAAAGACCTAGAGAAAACTGGAAGAATAACAATTTGGACCAGTACTAGTAGTATCACCAATATTACTGGCAGTTCCTACTGGAACGCCAGTTCTGAACTGTTAACAGTTCTCCATTCAGAACTGGATCTAGCTGGTGCCAGTATTACTGGAACTTCCTTCTGCGATATATACTCATTAAAGAGGCCAGTTGGACTTTTTCTTCTTTGTGATTGGAAAGACCCCTGTAATGTATGCCCATATTAAAAATAGGGCTAGTAAAATGGAAAAAAACATTGCTTGGCATTTTAAAGTAACTGGAACCCTGGTTATAATGCATAAGGACAATGAATAACAAAATATCCATAGGATTTTGGCAGCTTATTTAGAACTATGTCAGATTCCCTGAATAAGAGCAAAGTGTCACTATTTCTGACTGTTATGTCACAGAAGACAAGAGCTCTCAGCTCTTGGCTCTCACCAACAGTACAGCTGCGTGAAACACTCAGGGACCTGACCCCATCGACTGAATCCCAGCAGAGTCCTTCCGAGCATGCTCAGAGTTTGATGTGTGACTCGAATGTTTTTCAACACTCAGACAAGGATCTGATTGGAGGACTCCCTGGAGTCCTTTGCAGAGAGAGTCATGAAGTACTACTCTGTCCTATTCCAGAGAAGTTGCACGTTGCCAATACATGTGTTTGTTTGGGCTTTAACCAACTTCCTGGAACATCTGAACTTTAGATAGCAATGATATCAGGCAGGTCAACAATAGGTAAGTAGTAAAGATTGAACAGCATGAAATTCTACTCTTCTTCCATGTTATAAATCTGTCATTTTCACCATTCCTGTAGAAGTGTTAATTCAATTAGCTTTAAATAAGCTATTAACAGTAAGCAAAAAATACTTAACGCTGATATGTTGCTTGAAGCAGGATTGTAGTGGCATTGTGGTGTGCCTGCGGCAAGTTAGCAACATTTGATTAACCCCACATGTGAGCTCCCACAAGGTTCAGGTGGAAAAAGGGATGTCTGGTAAGGTAAAAACAAAAAAACTGCGGATGCTGGAAATCCAAAACAAAAACAGAATTACCTGGAAAAACTCAGCAGGTCTGGCAGCATCGGCGGAGAAGAAAAGAGTTGACGTTTCGAGTCCTCATGACCCTTCGACAGAACTTGAGTTCGAGTCCAGGAAAGAGCTGAAATATAAGCTGGTTTAAGGTGTGTGTGTGGGGGGGCGGAGAGATAGAGAGACAGAGAGGTGGAGGGGGTTGGTGTGGTTGTAGGGACAAACAAGCAGTGATAGAAGCAGATCATCAAAAGATGTCAACGACAATAGTACAATAGAGCACATAGGTGTTAAAGTTAAAGTTGGTGATATTATCTAAACGAATGTGCTAATTAAGAATGGATGGTAGGGCACTCAAGGTATAGCTCTAGTGGGTTTTTTTTAATTTTTTTTTAATAATGGAAATAGGTGGGAAAAGGAAAATCTTTATAATTTATTGGAAAAAAAAGGGGGAAACAGAAAGGGGGTGGGGATGGGGGAGGGAGCTCACGACCTAAAGTTGTTGAATTCAATATTCAGTCCGGAAGGCTGT
Organism: Carcharodon carcharias; assembly: GCF_017639515.1. NCBI lineage: Eukaryota > Metazoa > Chordata > Chondrichthyes > Lamniformes > Lamnidae > Carcharodon > Carcharodon carcharias. The sequence goes on from NC_054479.1 coordinate 25,835,539, forward strand.
AAAGTCCCTAGTCGGAAGATGAGGTGTTGTTCCTCCAGTTTGCGTTGGGCTTCACTGGAACAATGCAGCAAGCCAAGGACAGACATGTGGGCAAGAGAGCAGGGTGGAGTGTTAAAATGGCAAGCGACAGGGAGGTTTGGGTCATTCTTGCGGACAGACCGCAGGTGTTCTGCAAAGCGGTCGCCCAGCTTACGTTTGGTCTCTCCAATGTAGAGGAGACCACATTGGGAGCAATGAATGCAGTAGACTAAGTTGGTGGAAATGCAAGTGAAATGCTGCTTCACTTGAAAGGAGTGTTTGGGTCCTTGGACGGTGAGGAGAGAGGAAGTGAAGGGGCAGGTGTTGCATCTTTTGCGTGGGCATGGGGTTGTGCCATAGGAGGGGGTTGAGGAGTAGGGGGTGATGGGGGAGTGGACCAGGGTGTCCCGGAGGGAGTGATCCCTACGGAATGCCGATAAGGGGGTGAAGGGAAGATGTGTTTGGTGGTGGCATCATGCTGGAGTTGGCGGAAATGGCGGAGGATGATCCTTTGAATGCGGAGGCTGGTGGGGTGATAAGTGAGGGCAAGGGGGACCCTATCATGTTTCTGGGAGGGAGGAGAAGGAGTGAGGGCGGATGCGCGGGAGATGGGCCGGACCTACTCCTTCTTCCTTAACCGAGGTTTTCCACCCACGGTCGTTGACAGGGCCCTCAACCGTGTCCGGCCCATCTCCCGCGCATCCGCCCTCACTCCTTCTCCTCCCTCCCAGAAACATGATAGGGTCCCCCTTGTCTTCACTTATCACCCCACCAGCCTCCGCATTCAAAGGATCATCCTCCGCCATTTCCGCCAACTCCAGCATGATGCCACCACCAAACACATCTTCCCTACACCCCCCTTATCGGCATTCCGTAGGGATCGCTCCCTCCGGGACACCCTGGTCCACTCCTCCATCACCCCCTACTCCTCAACCCCCTCCTATGGCACAACCCCATGCCCACGCAAAAGATGCAACACCTGCCCCTTCACTTCCTCTCTCCTCACCGTCTGGTAAGGTATTCAGCTATTGACCTGAAAGGACCTTTCCCCATGCCTACAGTGCCCTTAACTCACTTACACAATATTACAACAACAACAACAACATAAAATATTTGCAGCACAGAAACAGGCCATTCGGCCCAATAGATCCATGCTGATGTTAATGCTCCATATAAGCCTCCTCCCACCTTTCTTCTTTTAAGCCTATTGACATATTCCTCTATTCCTTTTTCCTCATGTGCTTATCTTCCCTTTTAACACATATATACTATTTGCCTCAGCTATTCCTTGTGGTAGCAAGTTCCACATTCTAATTATTTTCTGTTTTTTTTTAATTCGTTCAGACGGTGTGGGCTTCACTGGCTGGGCCAGCATATATTGCCCATCCCTAGTTACCCTTGAGAAGGTGGTGATGAGCTGCCTTCTTGAACCGCTGCAGTCCATGTGGTGTAGGTACACCCACAGTGCTGTTAGGAAGGGAGTTCCAGGATTTTGACCCAACAACAGTGAAGGAACAGCGATATATTTCCAAGCCAAGTTAATGAGTGACTTGGAGGGGAACTTCCAGGTAGTGGTGTTCCCATCTATCTGCTGCCCTTGTCCTTCTAGATGGTAGTGGTCGTGGGTTTGGAAGGTGCTGTCTAAGGAGGCTTGGGGAGTTCATGCAGTGCATCTTGTAAATGTTACACACTGCTGCTACTGTGCGTCAGTGGTGGAGGGAGTGAATGTTTGTGGATGTGGTGCCAATCAAGTGGGCTGCTTTGTCCTGGATGGTGTCAAGCCTCTTGAGTGTTGTGGGAGCTGCACTTATCCAGGGAAGTGAGGGGTATTCCATTACACTCCTGACTTGTGTGGACAGGCTTTGGGGAGTCAGGAAGTGAGTTACTCATTGCAGGAAGTTTCTTCTGAATTCTCTATTAGATTTATCAGTAACTATCTTATATTTCTTCCAAACTTTCCAAACTTGTGACCTCTACCATCTAGAAGGACATGGGCAGCAGACAGAATCACAGAATCACACAGTGCAGAAGAGGCCCTTTGGCCCATCGAGTCTGCACCGACACGTGAGAAACACCTAACCTACCTATCTAATCCGATTTACCAGCACTTGGCCCATAGCCTTGAACGTGATGACGTGCCAAGTGCTCATCCAGGCACTTCTTAAAGGATGTGAGGCAACCCACCTCCACCACCCTCCCAGGCAGTGCATTTCAGACTCTCACCACCTTCTGGGTAAAAAAGTTTTTCCTCACATCTCCCCTAAACCTTCTGCCCCTCACCTTGAACTTATTTCCCCTCATGACTGATCCTTCAACTAAGGGGAACAGCTGCTCCCTATCCACCCTGTCCATGCCCCTCATAATCTTGCACACCTCGATCAGGTCACCCCTCAGTCTTCTCTGCTCCAACGAAAACAAACCAAGTCTATCCAACCTCTCTCCATAACTTTAATGTTTCATCCCAGGCAACATCCTGGTGAATCTCCTCTGCACCCCCTCCAGTGCAATCACATCCTTCCCATAATGTGGCTCTTCGGAACACCACCTGCTGCATGTTCCCCTCCAAGTTGCTCACCATCCTGACTTGGAACTACATTACCGTTCCTTCATTGTCACTGGGTCAAAACCTTGGAACTCCCATTCAATTAGCACTGTGGGGGTACCTACACCAGGCGGGCTGCAGCAGCTCAAGAAGGTGGCCCACCATGACCATCTTCTCCATGGTAATTGGAGCTGGGCAACAAATCACAAGGAAAGCTTGCTTCCATCTCTGCTGCAGTGTGTCCTTCTGCCCCTACATCAGGCCTGCTCCTACTACCCCTGCTACTGAAACTTGGATCCAGACTTGACTACCTTTATCATGAATTGATTTAGAAAATGAACAAATTAACTGTTGTAGAAGGAAATAATTGAAATTATGCACAATTGGGATATAATGTTATAATTTTTTGGCTTATTTTTGTTCATCCCCTATCAATAGCGCCCTCATTACTTTGCTCTTCTTCAGTACTTTTATTGGTGTCAGATCCTGGTACAATGTTTATGTACAACACATTCCATGAAAACAGTTATTCCCCTGTGAGGCTGAATTTTGCTCCTGTTTCTTTTTTAACCTGCCTGAAACTCAAATTGTGGTCCTCTACAATCTAATGGCTTCCATAGAAATGGAAACTTGCTTTCAAGGCCAGCTCATCTCCGATACTGGGTAAAAATTAGGGGCCAGAAGATCTTTCAAGGCTTAAAGCAAATGTTGCTTATCATCATGAGGAGGGCAGAAGAGAAGAAGAGGTGCTCGCAGCCACATTTTCTCCAACATTCAGTGGCTTGGACATCCCATCCAGTGGTGTCAGAACTTGCATCGACATCCCTTTTTTATCCTTAATTTAATTGTTGGTGCTACGGAGATAGGGTGGAAAAAATGACTCATTCCCCTAGTCTCTGGCCACCATTGCCAATTCAATATTAAATGTGGCTGGGCAGTCAAGAATAGAAGGCCTAGATCCCACTTGTGGAGTGGAGTGGGATGGAGATTTCCAGTTCTGTTCCAAAGGTTGGAGATTCAGTTGAAGGCTGCCTTGCCCCAATGTTCCTGTTCTATTGCCTGCATATGGGCAGTAGAGCATACAATGGGTATTAGTCCTGTTTTCTACCAGACAATTTGGTTTTCAGCTTGTCTGGACACTATCCGGTGTTGGATGTCTTTATGTCCAATATTTTTATTTTGAAATGCTCAGTCTGTACTCTACCCAATCTTTTAATCTACTTGAGAGAAAAAAAAAATCGTCATACTCTCAGGTCCCCTGTGGTAACTAAAAAAAGCTTCAGAGCAGTTATCTATCTCCCATATCCAAATACCTCAAGGCAGACTAATGCACAGGTCTATGTAACCTGTGCCCTGGGGCCCCAGTAAAATTTGGGGCCCCCACAAACTGCCCTGTGCAAATAAGTTCTATTTAAGCATAGTATATGGGGACTACCATTGACCAGAAACTGAACTGGACCTGCTATATAAATATTGTGGCTGCAAGAGCAGATCAGAGGCTGGGAATTCTGCAGTGAGTAAGAATGTCAGCCTATCCACCATTTACAAGGCACAAGTCAGGAGTGTGATGGAATATTCTCCCTTTGCCCGGATGAGTGCAGCTCCAACAACACTCAAGAAGCTCAATACCATCCAGGACAAAGCAGCCTAATTGATTGCCACCCCATCCACCACCTTAAGCATTCGCTCTCTCAGCCACCAATGCATAATGGTGTGTAGCAGTGTGTACCATCTACAAGATGCAATGCAGCAACTCACCAAAGCTACTTTGACATCACCTTCCAAACCCACGACTTCTACCACCTGGAAGGACAAGGGCAGCAGACACATAGGAACACCACCACCTGCAAGTTCCCCTCCAAGCCACACACCATCCTGACTTGGAAATATATAACCATTCCTTCACTGTTGCTGGGTCAAAATCCTGGAACTCCCTTCCTAACAGCACTGTGGGTGTACCTACATTATATGGACAGCAGTGGTTCAAGAAGGCAAGCTCACCACCACCTTTTCAAGGGTAATTAGGGACGGGCAATAAATGCTGGCCTAGCCAGGATGCCCATATACTGTGAAGGAATAAAAAATCTGATTTGCTTACTAAGAGAGTGCTCCACTATCAGAGACACTGTTACCTTTAAATCCAACATTAATCAAATTTCCAGTTGTGAGTTTTGGTAGTTAAAGATCCCTTGATGCAAAGGAAAAAAAGCTGTTTGGATTCATATCCTCCCCTTTAACCCACATAATAAATGCATGGCGGCTGGTCAATACTGCCCCCTAGTTCATAGGCTACACTTGGCCCAAGTGAGTGATTGGGAGTCATTTTAAGTGCGACTCGAAGATGATCATAGATTAACCCAGAGTGTCCGGTATTCCTGAGCTCCATCAGTGCCCACTCAGCTGAATGTGCACCTGTCCTTACCTGAAATCCACAAATGAACACTTCCTGACAACACAACTGGATACAATGGAAATGAAGAATCATGGGTGAAAATTCACCTCTGAGGGTTGGAGTTCCATATCTCCAACATCACACTGATTAAATAACTCTGCACATACTGAAAATGAAACATGGGACCTTCTTGGTCAAAAGGGTTTAGATTTTCGTAAGGGGATGATGTCCACTCATGAGCCTATTTTCAAAAGTAGGGTTAAATCATGAGATGAACAGACGCAATCGAAGAAAAGTAATGCAGAATGGGATTAGCATCAGCCATGACAAATTCACTTCCCAGTCCATGCAGCCCTCTGTGGGATAAGGACTCATGCTGGCAGAAGACAATTGTCTGGGGAAACACAAGGAGATTAAAAGAGAGGAGGAGGGAATAAATTAGTACAGCAAATGTAAACAATTCCACTCTTGGATTAGTAATAGAATATTGACTTAGCCAAGGTTTAATGACCTTATTTACATGCATGGTGTGACTCCAAAGGCAACAACAAAGTAGACCGGTCAATAACCCCTATCTTTCTGAGCTGTCAAACTGCCAGCCAGGGTCTTGGTCAGGACCCAGCATATGTTCCAGACTCAATGGGAATAATAGACGAAAGGAACAGAGAGTGCTTATAACTCAAACTCTGCCTCGGAACCCACAAGATGCTGACATTAGGCATCGGTCATGCATATAAGCCCAACAACACACCAGTTATTAAGAGAAATATAATTGAAATGCTATAAATACTGACAGAGAGGCGGATGAAAATCCCAGAGATAAGGAGACTGTTTTTAAAGGAGCATTATATTTTTCTCTCTAGAAATGTATGACAATCTCTTTCTAATTGTTTGCAAAGTACTTAGCAGAATGAAGTGAACTGTGTCAAAGTCTGTCACTGCATTATAAAAGTACAGCTGCATTGTTTACAAATGATGCTGCAACAAAAGGTGAACAGCTCCTGGTTATAAGACATCCATGTTGACAACAGTAGGCCACACCCCCTTTCTGTTTTGTCCTCTACAGAGGACATGAACCCTCATCCTTGCAGCCATTGCCCACTGATACTCGTTGCCCTAAAGTGTCAGCTGTGGCTCAGTTGGTAGCACTCTGACCTCTGAATCACAATGGTTCTAGATTCAAGTCACACTCTAGTATTTGAGCACAAAATTCAAGGCTGACACTCCAGTACAGTACTGAAGGAGTGCTACACTTCTGGAGGTGCTGTCTTTTGATTGAAACATTAAACCAAAGCCCTCATCTGCCTGCTCAGTGGATGTAAAATATCCCAGGCACTATTTCGAAGAAGTGCAGGGGAGTTATCCCTGGTTTCCCAGCCAATATTTATCTCTCAATCAACATCACACAAACAGGTTATCTGCTCATTTTCACTTTGTTGTTTATGGAGTTTGCTGTGTGTAAAACTGGCTTCCACGTTATCTATATTGAATAGTGACTACAATTCAAAAAGTACTCCATTGGCTGTAAAGTGTTTTGAGATGTCAGGTAGTCATGAAACCTGCTATATAAATGCAAGTCTTTTTTTCTCTTTAAACAACTACCATAGCCAAGTGTTGGAAAGCCATTAAAGAAATGAAAGACTTGCATTTATACAGCAAGTTTCATGATCTCGAGATGCCCCAACACGCTTTGTAACCAAATAATTACTTTTTCTCATGTAGTCAATGTTGTAATTATCCAAAAGGGCACAACATCAGAGTCTAATTCTGCCTTCAGCCAACATCCACCAGAGGTAACAAAATAGTGATCAGGAATCCTTCCCAATAATTTCCTCCCTCCCCATCCCATTGGCACTGAGACCAGTTGTAGTTTGTCTACTGCAGCACAGGTTGAAATCAATTAACTCTGCATGAGCCATTGTAATGAACCATCAAAGGCTTTTGTGTGCCATCCAAAAATCTGTCCTAATGAACCTCTGTTATGGATGCCATGGCCCAACACAAGGATATCATCACTGTATATTCAGTCAGCAGAGCCACAATTCAAGCTGTCGGTGCTCCAGCCAAATAGTCCACCTTCTGCTCCTAGATCTACTTGAGCCCATTGTAAACAAGCAGTATATGATTCACACTGCCAAACTTAGAACAAGAACCCTTTAGAATAAAACTGTGGATAGAATAGAACAGACTTTCTAATAGTGTAGCTCACTCCAGATGATTAGGAACAGGTTCAAAACCTGTGAAGTGAAGTGAAGTGTGCTGCTTTCTGTTTTGTAGCCAACTTATTGTCATGATTATGTATAGCTCCAGGTATTTTATTTGAATAGGTACAGGGAGCACCAAGATGGGAACAAACTATTGCCGTGGAAGTGAAATTTAAAGGGATGCAGAAAGTTAAAGGGAAGCCAAAATGGAAGGACAAAAAAAGATGTTGCTTAGGGGTTTAGAAAAGCTCCAAAGGCATTTCAGATCATTGGAGGCCTGAATGCCAACGCTGAGAAGGGAGGGTGTTAATAAGTGCCAATAGAAATGAATTTGAATGGATTCAGGCATGGGTCTGCAGGCAAGTAATATAGCAGCCCGGTTTTGGATACCATGTTTGATGCCTGCTGAACTGAAGGTGGTACTGTATGAGGTGGCTGTGAGGAGAATGGGCTCATTTGCCACTCCATGCCGTTATCCCCAGTGGTCAGCATTGTGGAATTCCTAGAAAGAGACGAAAAGCAGGTATTTGGCTGATGCTGACCGTCACTGTCACTGTCAGTGTAACCCTATGGTGCATGTTGATGGAATGTGTCCTTGTGGCAGATGGCACAGCACTACTGCCTTGACCCTTGCGAAAATAATTCCCTATAGTCATTGCTAGACAGGTGTGCCATATCAGCAGGTTATGATTAGTGATACATTGGCAGGTGTGGCTAATCCAGCTGTTGGTTCTTGTCCACCTTGGCATGCTGTTTACATGCAGTCACAACAAAAACAGGAGAGCCTACCTTAGGAACTGGAGTCTCCATTTGCGCCTATCTTTTGCCAAAGTGAGTATTTTAAAATTCATTCATGAGATCTGAGCATCACTGGCTAGGCCAGCATTTGCTTTCATCACTAATTGTCTTTGAGAAAGTGTTAATGAGTTGCTGCAGTCCATTTGGTAAACCCACAGTGCTGTTAGGAAGGGAGTTCCAGGATTTTGAACCAGTGTTTCTGATGCACTTCTGTCTATAGATGGAGATGTGAGAGCACCAATGATTTGGTACAGAACACTCCGGTGTAATCTGGCCTGTCTCTGCTGGTCTTCTACTCTTCCTCCAGAAAGCTAAGATTGGGGGGATTTCCAATAGGAAACCAATCAGTTGTGGTGGAGCTGCAGAGGGGAATTAATAAAGGCAGCAGAATGACTGGCACAAAGGCTTCTCAAGACAAAGGAAAACAGAAACCCACGTTGAAATAAGCCTGAAAACCCTGAACAAAATGAAGTGTGATCTTCAAGTGAGCTTCCATACCCCACTGAATCACCAGCAATCCTGGTCCATCATACATAGGCAAAAATATCAAGGTTAATATTCAGAAACTGCATGCAGAACTAAATCAGGTCATTTTCATATTTAATGAAGCTCCCTCTTGTTTCAGATGGGGCTTTCTGCTCCCTTGCATCTCCTGCCCTCTGAAATGTATCTGATGAGCTAAACAAGTGAAGTTGTAGCGTAACAGTCTCTGACCACCATTCAGGTAAGTTCACCCAATCTATGTCTGAGCATTGGGCAAACTTGAATGTGTAATCAACATTACCACCCTGATTCAACTTACATTCACAATACTTTGAACGTGGCTTGGGTATCCCTCCTTAGTGGCTGCTGGCCCACCATTTTGAGCTCATTAGACTAAAAAGGGTGGAAAACCTCTGACTGGTGAGCACAGGAGTGGAGAACCCTGCTGAAATATTCTGACATACATGTAAATGATGGAGATGATTTTATATCTGCAATAGCCTTCTTTTGAATTGCTTGAGGAATTGCTTTAGACTGGCTGGACACTGAGCCTGAATAATGCGATGTTACACTGACCCATTTATACCGAACAATTAACATATTAGTATTCAGAAGACAGGCACCGGGTCATTAGTTTACTGATTAAATGCACAGCATTTGTAGGAAATGCAAACTTAAAAAGAAAATGATCCTTCTTATACAGTTAATAGAGCAGATTTCCATAGAAATGACTGGAATGCGGATACAGGGACCTATTTAAGTCTACATTTAAAGAGCTTTTACATTCTAAAAGAAGGGGCGAATAGCAAACACACCATTCTCCTGCTGCTGTTTGCACTTAAAAATATAACAACAGCCCACTGTTCTGTTCTTCGTGATAACTACCATCCGATTCCCCAGCTTTACTTCTGCCCGAGTTTAATGTGCAATGAAAGGTGGGTGGAAATGCAAATAGTGGAGAACAGCGCTGGGAATTTGGTGAAGTGCCGCACTCCTGAGACTGGCACAGTAACATGCAAGTATCTTTAGATAAAACAAAGATTGAAGGAGAAAGAAAGGATCCCAGAGATCCTTAGATTATTAAACTGGAAGGGTCAATGATGTGAAGATATCACAGGTTTGTCAATATATACCGGTCATCACTTTTTTATTTTATAATTCTAATGCCAGGGATGGATAGGTTGCGCTGGACTCCACCACATACAGCAACTTTGTAAAAGGGCTGGTTTCAAAGTAGGTCCTTGCTGGTTTTCCTGGAGGGCTCTGAACTAAGCAGATGGAAATTCCATTCTGTTTGCATCCATGATGGGCCAGTGCACTGTGGGCCACTCTTCCAGTTTAATTGGATTGTGCTGCGCCTACTTTTCATATAGAAAATGGGTGCAGAAAAGCCCAATTTCAGGCAGCAACTTCTCACACCCTGAGAAGTGTAGTATAAAGGGTTAACAAATGGGATATGCTAATATATGATGTAGATGATAATGTACCACTGACACTAGCCAGTCATGTATCAGACTCTCAAGAGAAAGGTTAGAATCATGCCTATGAACTATGTGCTTACTCTGTAACCTGTTTAGATGTAGTACTAATAACCAAATATTAAGCAGATACTAGGGTGTGTCTACAGTCTGTCTAAGAACCAAGTCCTGCACCTAAGTCCAAGACAGATGGACCCAATCTCAGAACAAAAAGCATTGGAAACAAACCATATATAAACACACTAACCATGTCCCTGACAGTGCTCTAAAACAGATGTTAGGCCTCTTGAATGTGCAATTATGGGACTTAGTGGCTGTCTTATGACCAAACAGGAAATTGGTTTACTAAACAAAGGACTTTAGTCAGGTAGACCAGACCTACCTGTGGCCTAATGGTACAGCCCTTAAAGCTGTGGGCTAACACCAAAAATGTAAGTTAAAAAAAATTGCAGTAATTAATTTAGAGCAGGAGAAGGATTCAGGCTATACCCATTAGTCTCCAGTTGATTATACCGTTGGAGATATTTCTAATACAGAAAATATTATTATGACGTAAGCTTGTGGATTTTATTGAAAATTTTGCAACTTATTTTGTTGAAATTACATTATTTCCATCAGTAAGTGTTTAGCTCAGTAAAGAAGCCAAGAAAAAAGTATTTTTATCCATCTTCCTAGTTCAGCTTTTAACTTTTATTCAAAGCTGTTGCTAATTACCCTTTTTGATATATATGACTTTGAATTACATTTTTGGTGGTTTTCATGATGAAGCAAAAGATGTGCTAAAGGTACCATTTTAGGCAGATAAATTTCATTATACTCCAATGTTAGTCACAATGTACCTAAAGTCTTTCCAATGAGTTAGAAGTTGGATATCATTGGGGACAAAGTCATTCATTGGAATAGAACATTTTCATTTTGCGATTGTGTTGAGAACCAGCCCACATTAATGAGCTGTGATTCTCTCTCTGCTGGCTGTGAGGATTCTAAGTGTAATGTGTTTGGCAGTCTCCATGCAGAGAAGCCACAGGAATAGTGAAATGCCAAAGTGGTACAGAGGGCAGCTTTTCTAAAGCTGGAATTCAGGCACCTAGTCGATGTTTCATGAAGGGAGGTTTGCTCTGCAGCTAGCCCATGGTATGTCTGCCCTTAGAGGGATTGACAGGACGGTGTAGAGGGATTTTTATTCTCTGCCTTAAACTTTTATTCATTCATTCTTAGGGTGCAACATTACTGGCAATGCATGCATTTATTAGCCATCCCTCGATAAGGTGGTGGTGAGTCTCCTTTTTGAAACGCTACAGTCCATGTGGTGTAGGTACATTCACAGTGCTATTGGGGAGGGAGTTCTAGAATTTTGATCTAGCGACAGTGGAGGAACGGTAATATAGCTCTAAGTTAGGATGATTGGAGGGCTTGCAGATGAAGGTGTTTCTATGCATCTGCTATCCTTGTCCTTCTAGGCTGTAGAGGTTGCAGTTTGGAAGTTGTTGGTTGAAGGAGCCTTGATGAGTTAACGATCTAGGTATGCTTCATGTGGAACTTTTATTCTGTATCCAACCAAATCAGACCTGACCCAGAATTACAATCCGGGATTTTCTGGCCCCACCCACCACCGGGATCTTCCAATACTGCAGAAAGTCAGCGGACTTTTGGCTGGTCCACCGCATCCCTCCTGGCAGGTTCGGCTACAGCAGGGCCAGAAAATCCCGATCACAGGGTGCTGAGAATGCTGAGCATTGGTGTTATGTGTCAAAAATGAAAAAGCCATTAATTAATTCACTCTAGTATTCATCTGTTTGAAGAGCAAAAATAAAAAACACCAAACACGTACATCCAATAAAAATTAAAGATTGGACAGCATTCTGGGTTTGGAGGGTGACTACTACATCCATCATGGAAGCATGATTGGTTGAAGGGAACACATCAATTTAGAATAATATTTTCATATCTTTCTTTTCTGCAAAACAGGAAAAGAACTGCATGCTTGCAACTCATCCAAACAAATTCCAAATTGATTCCAAAAAGGCCAGAATGTTCCAGTGCTGTAGACAGATGTGAACTGGTATAACCACTGTTTTTTTTTCATTCATTCATGGATTGTGGGTGCTGCTGGCTAGACCAGCATTTATAGCCTGTCCCTAACTGCCCTTGTTCAGAGTGCATTTAAGAGTCAACAATATTGCTGTGGGTCTGGAGTCACATATAGGCCAAACCAGGTGAGGACTAACAGATTTCCTTCCCTAAAGGACATTAGGGAACCAAATGGGTTTCCACAACAATCAGCTATCATCATCAGAATTTTAATTCCAGATTTTTATTAAATTCAACCTTCACCATCTATCATGGTAGGATTTGAACCCAGATTCCAAGAGCATTACCCTGGGCCATGGGAATACTAGTCAGCAACAATACCATTATGCCACTGCCTCCTCTACTATGTTGTGCCTTAGCTAACACCACAGAACTTCAAAGTATTTCTGATTGGTGACGCAATGGGAAGCTTAGATATTACCTTCAGCTAAAGAAAGATCCTGTTTTAACCCTATGAATATTCTACCTGAGATTCCCTCAGCTTTAAGTGGCTTGAAAAGTATCATGGTGGAATTCAGTGTGCCGTCATCTTGTACTCTGCCAAGATGAATATTTTGCTCCATCGGTCATTTTTAGCTTCTGAAGCAGAAATTCCTGATGACATGGACCTTTTCAACATTGGCCAAAGCCTTATTTGTTTTAGTAATTGGGGCTGTTTCACTGAGGTGGGCCAGAGCAGAGCCTCACAGATCAATCTGACTCCAAGTTAAATCTATACTGTCTCTGGGAGCCTTAAAACAAAGATTATGGAATTGGCTCCAAGTTAATGATTCCTTTTCTGAAGTTCCTGTCTAATGCATTACAGGAACTATTATAAAAGCAAAAAACTGCAGATGCTGGAAATCCAAAACAAAAACAAAACTAAAAATAAAAATAAATGTTTTATGTTGACCAGCCTGGGATCTATCTTTCTCCTTTGACCAATTTTTAAAAAAAATTATCTGAGCGAGCTGGAGTAGACATTGACTGCAACTGATAAGGCAATTAGTGAGTTGTGATTCTGCCATAAAAGGTTTGAGTATTAATACTTAATTCAAAGAAGGACGTTTCCCTTGCATAGGCCTAATGTTAGTTTTAGTTTCAATGGTCTGAGCAAACTGGGCTGAACTTTCTCACTGATTGTCCAACGTCATTCCAGTCCCCACAACACAGGGTCATTGCCGGACCTTGGAGAGCCATTCCAGGCTAAAGTCTGAATGGAAGGAGGCTTGGCGCAGTCAAATCCACTTGTGGATAGAGTTGCAAAGGGGTTCGGTGGAACAGCCACTCAGCAAAGCAAGTGGAAAGCCTGAGGATTCTGGATGTGATTGGTGCTGAATTAACTAAAACAACATTTGGGTTGTTAAAAATTGTTACAGATCAGGGAAACTTTAGACAAGAGTTTCATGTTTCAGATTACTCATCAATGTGAACTGCTGGTAGGTACATGTGTGTACAACTGATGAGGGTGAGCTCAGCCTTATTTCTGGTGCCTTCCATGGTTCATAAATATTTTCCAACATTTGTTGACCCTGTTGACACATGAGGAATGGCCACTTGGCTGAGGTACTTGAGGAAGACCAGCATCCAAGGTACCCCATTGTGAGTCAGAATCTTCATGAAGAGCAGAAAGAGACAAGACACTAAAACCATTCAGTCAGCTGGGAAATTTGAAAGCATATTACAGATGGGACTGAACCTTAGGCCATCATTTGGTATCAGAGTCCAAGTCTATAGCCGCTGTGGGAAACAACTCCCTTAAAAGAGTGTGAAGCAAACAATCTACAACGTGAATTAGATCTAGTCATAACACATGGGTGACATTAAAATTGGACCTTTCCCTCCTCTCGGATTGACCCTGTTGTTCCTGAGGCTCTTTTACTCATTTTGTCTGCGTAGCCCTCCTAAAAGTGAATGTTGGACAAGCCAAGCTCAAGTTGTGACTGAATCCTCCACAGCTTTCCCACGCACTTTGGAACTTTATCTTATCTTATCTAATCTATTATTGCGTGAGCACCACTGACGCTGATAACAAGCTGAGACAAAGGTACAATTCAGCAAAACAGGAAGCAGAATCTGGCTATCTGACAGCTGCAGCCCTGAATTTATGTGTTGAGTTATCTTTTTGATCCTTAATTGAGACAATAGTGAAAAAAAAAGAAATGGAAGCTGATTCATTTTTCCCCTCTTTTGTCTTATTCACATTTTAATGGAATCCTTGATTGGTCACTTATACCTAAGAATCAAAATCTGACAATATCTTAAAAGAAATAAGAACAGAAAATGTTGGAGATGTTCAGGAGGTCAGGCAGCACCAGTGGAGAGAGAAAATCTCTCGCAGTATTCTGCTTTACGATTAGCATCTTATTAGACTTGTTTATAGTTTGCAGATGGCTGGCCATTACTTTAATGCTATTTCCCCATTGTTGCAATTGTTCACATGTAGTTATGAATCTGGGATGAGTGCTTCATCTTATGAGGAAAGGTTGGAGAGGGTAGGACTGTATCCATTGGGGTTTAGGAGAACGAGAAGCAATCTTACTGTAACATAAAAGATCCTGAGGGGGCTTGACAGGGTGGATGCTGAAAGGATGTTTTCCCATGTGGGAGATACTAGAACTAGGGAACACAGTTTAACAATAAGGAGTCTCCCGTTTCTGATGGAGATGAGGAGAATTATTTTTCTCTCAAAGGCTCCTGAGTCTGTGGAAATCTCTTTTCCAGACAGCGTTGGAAGAATACTTTTTAAGGAAGAAGTAGATATATAGAGGTAGATATAGAGGTAGATAACAAGGGGGTCAGAGGGCATTGGGGGGTGGGGATAGGAGGGGTAGGCAGGAAAGTGGAACTAAGGCCACAATCGGATCAGCCATGATCTTATCAAATGGCGGAGCAAGCTTGAGTGACCTACTCCTGCTTTTAATTCTTAAGTTCTCATACAATCAAGCAAATTAATTGGTAATAGATAATTAAATGAGATTAACTGGTTAACTGTGAAGGATCCTGAGAATAATCAAATTTGCACTGCTAACCACTGCTGTTTAGCGCTCACCCGCGCTTTTAACAGCTGAGTTGGAGGGGTGAAAATAACAAGGAACTAAACCATAAAACAAAAAGAACTTATAGAATTAAATAACAATGTTATTACTCATGTCAACTATTCCCTGCAGTCCCTTCTAGGAAGGCCCCAAACGACTGCGAGACAATGTGTGCTCCTTCACCAGGACCACCCACACAGACAGGGCTGTGGAAGAAAAGCAGGCAGTCAGAGTGATCAACCCCTTGGGATGCACGTTGGTACTGTAAAAAGATAAGCACTTTTATTTTATTCACCATTTCTCTCCCAAAACCAGCACTCTGTGCTGACCTGCACTTTAAAAGGCAAACGTTGAGTTGTAGAAATTAGTGGGCAGTGATTCTGATATCTATTATTTCTGATGTATCTTCTAAGATCAGTCGATTATTGGTGATCATTCGGAATACTGCTCAGAATAATCACTATCGTCAGATTCCATTTTCAGCCTATTGATGTGGCAGCCCAAATTCCACTAAAGTGAGTCTCTCCATCAGCACTCCATCACAAAGTCACTTACAAGGGCACATACAGTGTGAATTAACCTCAGAGTTTCTCTTGCTCCACTTCTGTAACTACAGCAGAAACCCCAATTTCGTGTGCAAATGGGTTACCAAATTTATGGAGATGAGGCAAGAGCAGCTCTGAGGAAATTTGCATTCATAGTTAATTAGAACCATAGAAACCATAGAAATGTTATGTTGCAGAAAAAGGCTATTAAGCCCATCGTGTCTGCACTGGCCATAAACAGAGGAAAAAAGAAGCTAGTCGCAAGTTTCTAATCCCACTTTCCAGCTGCTGGTCTGTAGCCTTGCAGGTTACAGCATTTCAGGTACAGATCCAGGTACCTATTAAATGAGCTGTGCGTTTCAGCCACAACCACCAATTTAGGCAGAGAGTTCCAGACGCCCGCCTCCCTCTGGGTGAAAATGTTTTTCCTCATGTCCCCTCTAATCCTTCTACCGATCACTTTAAATCTATGCCCCCTGGTAATTGACCTCTCCACTAGGGGAAACAAGTCTTTCCTTTGGATTATTTGGACCTGAAGATCCTTTGGATTATTTCCTTCAGTTTATTTAAGAAATATGTTTGCTTAAACAAAGGTGCTGATATCTTCAGGTAAGTTTTGGATATTGTAGTCACCGCAGGCATTGAAAAAAAGCTGCCCCCAAAGAGATCTAGTGATCTCTGTGGCATGGATTTCCCATTGGCAAGTGTCAGTTTAAATGTGATGCTAAGTCAAGGAGATGTCTTGACTTGCAGCAGTAATGATGTCAGCAAGGAAGGGAGCAGCCAATTGCATTGAAGTATTCACACGGCAAACCAGAAAATAAAAATGCACTTAACATCCTTCACTTTTAATTTAAATTTTCAGATAGCTAAATAAATGTTTATCACCGGTTTAATAGAGAAGCTAAAATAAAGATAAACAAACTTTAAACTTTCTTTTTGAAAGTATGTAGAATTTTTTTTATCATAATAGGGAAATGTGATATTCCACAAATATAAAATTCATTTTTCATGGTCAGAGGATGGGATCATCCCAGAAGTGTGGTGGTAGGCATTAAAAATTACATTTTACCTGCTGGCCGCAATAGCGGGTTTTCACGCTGCATCATCCGTTTCCCACCTAATTAATTTTACAGCCACAGGAAACATGAAGTCTCACCAGTGGGCAGCCTCTGAATCACCTGCCACCCCCTCAAGTTTCCTTATTCCGGGTACCATATCTAAACTGCAGCCGCGCACACAGTTCTCAATACTTGCAACCCAAGGACTGCTCCAGCGAAGGCCCTGAAAGCCAAGAAGAGTTCAGTGAGCCATCACTGGAATGCCTTTTGGAGGCCCGCCATAATGTCCTCCACCCCCACTCTGGCCACAGAAGGTCCAGCAATATCAACACCCCGGCTTGGGGAGCAGTGGCAGTGGTGGTCAGTGCCAACACTGCTCAGAAGAGGTCGGCCATCCAGTGAAGAAAGAGGATGAATGATCTAATCTGTGCCACCAGAGTAAGGTGGCATCTCATCACTCTAAACCCACACACTCACAAGGCCATCACACATTCACTATCATCACACTCACTGCCAGCTCAAGGACCTCACCACTCACACTCTCACACACACACTCACAACTCCGCCTGGCCTCATTTCCTCTGGAGGTTGCTTCCTCAGCCCTCACCACCTTGAGGCCATTTACACAGATCAACATGTGCTCCCACACACAGCCTGGGTTACCCTCCTTCCCCAGCACAACCCTCACCCTGCAGCCTCTTCCCTAGCCTGAGCAATCTATGAATCTGTGAATGGATGATAAATTCAACTTTTACATTGTTAGTCTCGCTGTAAGGACCAAAGGAAAATTACACTTTCTTCAATGAGGTGAAACTGGGCTTTTAACGGTGTACTAACTTCATAATTACTACGTATACACTCTCTTTGGATCATCTGGGCACATCGGCTTTCCCCCCCTTCCCCAGGCAAGCCCTAAACCCTGGCCCTGCAGCCGTTGAAAAGCCACCCCCGCCTTATGGCTGGGCTGGACGTTCAGACCTGTCTGTGAGCCTCGCAAAAAGTGGTGTGGTGCTGCCTGCGAAGCCTGGTGCTGATGGCCGCAAGTGCTGCCAAAGCAAGGTAGGCAAAGAGGCCTCAAAGTCCCGAGCAAAGTGCAGCTCGCCAGGTGCATGCTACTTATGTACAGTTGTGAAATACGTCGGACTGTTCCTGGATGATCCAGTGTGGGGGGGGGGGATGATTCCGGTGAGCAGGGCTTGTAACGAGATGCTAAAGTATTGAAGTTAGGTTCCCGACATGTGGCAGGGGGAAAGGCGGCCCCAGCATTGACGGGTGGAGCGGACGATCACAAACTGGTTTTGCCACGACGTGGAACAGATTTTTGTGATTCCCCGACATATTCCGCTCCCGCCCACTCTGCTGCCCGTCACAAACAGGAGTGAGTGATTCTGCCAAAGAGAGTGTGTTCAAAGTAATTATGAAGTTTGCACCCTGTTAAAAACCCAGTTACACCCCACTGAAGAAATTGTAACTTTTTCATCGGTCCTTACAGCGAGACTAACAGTGTAAGAGTTGAATTTCTCGTCAATTCATGTATTTCTGGGGGCACACTGTCTGGAGAAACGTAGAATGACTGACAGCAGCTTCTGAGTTTTCGCATTGTTCTATGCATGTGCGGACCCCAGAATTTGCTGTTAACAACAGTGTAGTAATGACAGCAAATCCTGACAGATTTACTGCCATTATGCAACATGGTCCATGCTAATGGGAATGAAAGTGACAGTACCATTTTAGTGAGGCACTTTAATTCACCTCTGAAATATGGTGGGCTCAGTAATTCCCCCACTTTTTCATCACATCCAATAGAATACTTCAAACAAGAAAGGGCCATTCAACCATTGAATCTGCTCCCTTCACAAACAACACATTATACTCATTAGGGAGTCACCAATTTAATCCTTCAACAGAAAGTCAAAACCAACATGACTTCACTTTAACAGTAATTCCTTAATTTCAAATGATGTGGTCATCCTAATAACAAGAAACTTGTTTTGTGTCATTGGCAACAGTGCAAAAATGTGTTCAAGAGCTGGCTGGTCATGCCACTCTCCTCCAAGCTTTTCTACCATTGCCCAAAGAAAGACTGCTGAAACTGAGCTCTTTGTCCTTGAGAGATGATAACAGAGGTGAGGAGCATAATTTTAAATTAATTCATCTAGCAGGTGACTGGCACGAGTGGATTGTCTGTCGTACACCTCATTGACTTCAATCCAAAGTAAAATCAGGCAGGGTGTGAAAATGGGACTTAATCCAATCCCATCAGAGTCCTGCCAAGTGGATTGGGTTAAAATGCTCTCCACATGCTGTTGTTACAGCAGTGTACAAAATCTTTGATAACATCAGCTAGATTAATCTGAAGCACCACATCAAGGTAAAACAAGGCACTAGATCAAGGGCTATATAGATTAAAAGAGATGAGGAGACAGTTTAAAACATGTCAGAATCATGCAGAGTGATCAACACCTCAAATTGTCTTGGGTAATGAAAGCAAAAGCCTGAGACTTATTCAAGACACAGATCAATGAGGTAATAATGGGAGTAGATGGGAACAGTACTTTACTGGTTAGGTTATTGGACTTGTAATCCAGAGGGCCAGAGGCTCTTAAAGACACAGGCCAGAATTTTCTGGCCCCGTTGGCGTTGAACAACATGATAAGAGGGGTGGGGGGGACGACAATATGGCAATTCTACGCTGTCGCGAAACCAGTTTGCGTTTGTCTGCTCCACCCATCAATGGCAGGCTGCATTTCCTGCCACCGGACATGGGGAACGTCATTCTAATACATTTGCATCTAATTATAAGTTCGGCTCACTGGAATCATTCCTGCAATGTCAGACTTTACCCCCCATGTTGGCATAACTTCCGAGTTTCAGGCCCCATGACTGCTTTCAAATGGCATGCAGCTGGTGACCTGAACTTTGAGGGGAACTCATGGGGGGGGGGTGAGTGTACACAACCTTGAGCAGCGCACACAAGAATCGTCCATAGGATATCAAAGATGAGATGCTGCGCCTTCGGGGCGGGCACAGACAAGTCGGTTTTTCCAGCTGGCTTTCAGTGGAGTGTTGGGTCAAGGGCTCCAATGCAGGTCAGACTAGGGATGGTAGGGGGCATGGGCAAGGGTGGTGGGGTGGTGGGGGGCAAGGCAGCACAGATAGACTGAAGTAAAGAATCAAGCACATGCTGAGGGTTGTGGGGTTGAAGGAAGTGGCCACACATTTGTAAAAGCTTAAAAATCAGCCTTCTTCCACAGCTGAGACCGTTCAGCAGCAGGTCCATTGACCTGCTTGGAATGAGGCCTCTGAAGCTTTTCCGTCCACTCAAGCTACCTAAAATCATGAAAGTGCCACCAAATGCTCTGGAACTTTTCATCCCTCAGGTGCAGACTGAAAATGAGTGTGTGTTTTAGGGGGCAGCAGAGCAATTGGACGACTAGGCAAGGTGTAGGAACCCCTTGCAAAACGCGGCGATGGCGCAGTGACTGGTCAAGGTGCTCACAGCCCCTTGCAATGTCTTTATATTATGGTTCAAACTAACAGTGCATCCTTGCAGCTTGGGTTAGGAGAATGCCTGTGTCAGAGCTGAGAGCACAGCATGCAGTCCAGTGGCTGAAGCTGTCACCAATTGGTCAAGTGGAGCAGGGCAGAGGTGAGTGGGGTTTCGAAACAGCCAAAGAGTGCATTACACACTGGCCATCCAAATCGTGGCCAGCACTCTCTTGCATGTGTGAAGGGGGCCTTCAGTCTTAACCAGGAGAGGTTCTTAGGAGACATATGCTAATGCACATGTCTCTCTCTTTGATCTTGCAGGAGGAGAACATCAGGATCATGGAGCCTGGTGATTTAATGTTTTTTTTTCATTCAATTGTTGGGGGCATTGTTGGCTAGGCTGGCATTAATTGCCCATCCCTAATTGCTCTTGAGAACTGAGTACATAGGCCATTTCAGAGGGCATTTAAGGGTCAACCACATTGCTGTGGGTCTGGAGTCACATGTAGGCCAGACCAGGTAAGGACGGCAGATTTCCTTCCCTAAAGGACACTAGTGAATCAGATGGATTTTACAACAATCGACAATGGTTTCATGGTCATCATTAGACTTTTAATTCCAGATTTTTATTGAATTCAAATTCCATCATCTGCCATAGCAGGATTCCTGACATCTTCCAGGCTCCACAGAGGCTACAGGGTTGGCTCCTTCGGGACAAGGGCTGCCCACAGAGGAAGTGGCTGATGACACCTGTGCGGTGGCCTCAGACTGCAGTGACAGTGCAACGATGCTCATGCCCTGACTCGGACTTTGGTGGAGCAAACTATAAGCATTTTGAAAATGAGGTTTGGTGGAGCACTGCAATACAGTCTCCAAAGACTGTTGCACATCATCATTGCTTGCTGCGTGCTCCACAACCTGGTGCTGAAAAGGGGGAGGACCTGGCTGAGGAGGAGAAGGAGGAGCTGCATTGTATCCTCTGATGAGGAGGACATTGAAGAGGATGATGTTGACGAGTTCCTTGAAGGCAAGGATGTTGCCGATGAGACACTGGCCGGACAAGGCAGGCGCACTTGGGAGACCCTCATAGCCGCAAGATTCATGGAGGATGATGATGAGATGCAGTGAGGACAGTCCTGATTATGTACAAGTGATTAACATCCATGCCCAGGCTGTGCAGCTACATCTCCTTAACCTTCGTAACCCTGCCGCTATGTCTTGGTGCTCCCTGAAATCCACAGCAGAGGTGGAGGCAGCCTGCTGACTGCAATGCTCTGTCTGTGATGAACTTGACGGGTGTCCTCTGTCGACTGAGACCTAGAGGGCCCTGGTCTGCTTTCGGGGTCCTGCTGTGTGGCAGTGGCACCCTCCTCAGCCTGTGGAGCTAGAGTTGATGGAGTCACAGGAAGAGGGGAATGGGATGGGCCGGACACTCCCGAAGTCACTTGAGTGGATGACCCCGGGCTGTGCACCTGCTGATCCTCCTCCCTATGGGTGCCCAAGGTACCCTGGCTGATTCCTTGAGGAGGAGGGGAAGCTGGAGTGAGATCGAGCTGCCCCACACCCCTCTCTCGTTGACACTGTTGTAGGCCAACTATGGCATTAGCGATGGAGTTCAACCTGTGCAGCAGTGCAGGACTGATGTCCTGGACCAAGGTCTCCATGGCACCCACCATCCTACCAGTGTTGACCTCAATGGATTGGCATGCCGGCGCTATCACCTCAGACTGAAGGTGGGTGGAATCCTCCATCGTGCCTTGCAATCTGAGGAGTGTAGCAGACATCCCTTCCTGATGTTTCCGAGCTTGTCTTTGTGGCTCCAACAACTGAGGTATGACCGAGTTGAGAGGCTCCTCATCCGACTCAGACTCAGCAGATTTCTGGCCTCCAGCAGTCCTCCGAGTCCCTGCTGCCGCCTGCTGTGGATTAGACAGTGCAATGTGCTCACCAGATTGTGACCTGAGGGTATTCTAGAACTACGTCCCATCAAGGTGTGTGTCTCTGCACTGGTGGAGGGTGTGAGTGAGCGCTGTGACAAGTCTTCAATTAGGGTTAATCAGATTCTTCTTTTGAGGTGCCTTCAGGGCTTGAGTCGAAGATCTGGCTCGTGGATCCCTCGGCTGCTTCCCATTTTTGCCTGGGAAAGCAAGGAGAGATAATTAGTGCATGGCAGGGGACTGCGGAATGGGGGGACTCACTCACAGCATGGCTGTTTGATGGATGTTGCACTGTTGGATCCTCACTTGCTTGAACACTGCTGACCTCACCGTCAACACAGGAATGATCCATGTAATCACCGGCCAGCTGGACAACTCGATTTTCAAAGTCCACGAGGGCCTTGATACCAGGCATTCCTCCACCAATCTGCAACCTCTCCCTTTTGTTGTGTGCCAGCTTGTTCTACATGAATGCAGACGGAGTGAACATAAGCAGAATGCCTGCCAGGCCAGATGAGAAGGATGTGTGAGTGGGTGGTGAGTGCTGCCATGGACAGGATGAGGGCATGGTTCTCAGGGCAGATGAAGTTATGTGTGAGAGAGTGAATGGTGATGTCCCTTGAACTGGCAGTGAGTGAGATTCCTGTGTATGTGTGATGGGTTTTTGAGTGTGTGAAATGAGAGTGATGACGGAATGGAGGGGCTCATTCATCCTCTTTAGGCACTGGATGGCTGTCCTCTTTTGCAGGGCATTGGCGCTGACCACTACTGCTACCACCTCTCATGCTGGATTGGTGACCTTGCCTGTTGGTCTTCACCCAGAGCAGGGGTAGAAGACTTCACAGCAGGCCTCCACTACATCTTGTAGTCGCCCGAGGAGGACATCACTAAATTTGGGGGCAGCATATTTCCTCTCTTTGGCAGCCATGACTTTGCAGCAGCTTCCGATGCCTTAGTGCGTGCTAACTCTGTGCAGGGGCACCCTTTAAATATGGCACCAGAATTACTGTAGGCCTGAGGTGACGGTGGGGCAGGCAAATCAGGGGCCAGCGATCTGATGTGTTAATTATTAATGAGGTGGGATGTGACAGGAATGGGGCGTTATGGTGTGAAATGCCGCCATTGGGTTGTTGGAGGAGTGGTGGGGTTGGGAGTTGGGGGGGAGGGGGTGATAAAACACCCTTTCTCCTGCCTACTGTCGCACTTTGTGCAAATCTAGGATGATTCTGCCCTTCAGTTCAAATCCCACCAGGTCAGCTGGGGAATTTAATTTCCATTAGTCAATTAAAAAGCTAGTCTTAGTAATAGTGACCAAGCAACTACGGATTGCCACAAAAACCTAGCTGGTTCACTAATATCCTGTAGAGAAGGAAATCTGCTGTCTTTGCCTGCTCTGGCTGACATCCAGACGCACAGCAATATCGTTTCCTCTCAACTGCCCTCTGAAATAGCCTAGCAAGCCATTCAACATGCTATATAATAGCCCTACATCACAAGGGTTCAAGAAGGTGGCTCACCATCACATTCTCAAGGGCAATTAGGGATGGGCAATAAATGCTGCCAGGGACACACATATCCATTGAACGAATAGAAAATGTATGTTGAATAATAAAAAGTAGACTACTATTGTATGAGTCAATGGCCTCCCTCATCTGTAACAGCAAAAAGGATTCCTATTTTCTGCTGCAGTACTCATTGGGACCCTTCTATTCTAACTATTGCGAACATTTTTATTAGCTTACATGTGAGTCTTTTCTTATTCCTGACCTTCTGTAAGTTCTTGTGGGTGTTAGCCGCGGCTGGAACTATGCATCATGAGACACTAATTGTTGAAAGCAAAGCACTCATTAAAGCTAGAGACAAGAGTCAGAACTGAAACCATCTGTTGTTATACTGGTCAGTTAGTGGACAGTATCCCACAATAGTGTGTCTCCTACCCAGCATTAGAAAAGATTCCACTAAGTGGCTGTAAAAGGATCATTCGTTATTTCACAGCTCTTCCCAGTTTTAATGCAACTTTATTCATCTTTTCTCAAATAAGAGACAAAGCTGCACCCTGTATGGGCCCTTAACTGGCATTGGAAGATATTCTTGGCTGAATGGACTCTTTGCCTGCAGGAATGAATTCTCAGTTGAATGGGGTCCTTGTTTGGTTTTGGAGTGAATTCCCTGCCCTATTGCTTTGGTTATTGAAGCAGGCAGTATAAATAGAGGCAAGTGGATAAGTTTCTTTCAAGAAAAGAGCTTAAGATACACTGTGAGAAGCTGGGTCTGATCTGTATGTTCCTATTTTCCTATGTTAAAGGCAGATGGGCTCGTTGGCTTTAATGGCCTCTTCCTATTCCAGAAAATTCTTATAGTTTTATCATTTTTAATCTATTTGTCTGATTTCACCATTTCTTGTCACCTTCTATTTTAATTTATGTAACATTTTTGCAGCCTCCTCTTTCTGTAGAACATCTTTCACTGTGAAACAGACTAACATGGTACAAAAGACAATTTCAACCGTCAGCATGCATCAGTAACTCTGTAGTACGTAAATGTTTTAGAATGATAAGCCAATGTCTTTTTTTATATTGTGCTAACTTAAATGTATTAAGCAGTTCTAATTTGCATAATTCATGTACAATTTCTTGCTTTTAGCATAATAAAAGTGTAATTGGAGCTGTTGCGTTTTACTATTTCCATAACTGACCTGGCTGTGGCTGTTGAGGTAATAGTTTGCAGGTTAGCAGATAACACAAAACACTGTGTCAGGATTGCGCAAGAGATGGGCCCTCTACAAGCAGACATTATTGTGCTGGGGGATTGGGGTATACTCTGGCAAATGGCCAAGGTGCACTAGGACAAGTTCAATACCAAGCGTACTTACACGCTACATGGTGCTGAGTTAAAGTTGAGAGAGAAATAGATCTTGGCATTATTGCTCATAACTCTCTAAAGATTCATGTGCAATACTGAGAAACCTTAGCCAAAACAAACAGGCTATAAGGTTGCACAAATAGAACTACTCAAGATAAAACAAAGCACACTGTCTCGCACGAGACCCTGGTTAGATTCTGTTTGGAATGCTGCATCCAGTTTCTGGCCTCACACATGATGGCTGCTGTAGAGAGCTTTGGAAAAAAATCCTATTAGGGCTTGTAGTTGTCTTTCTATTGTCCTTTCTCTTCCTTCATCTTCTGATCTGGTTGCTTCTTACTGGGCTCCTTCCAACCATAGGGTGACTCCTACCTTTTATTTGTGTTCTTCCAAATGATGTATAGTACTGTAGGATAACTAAATGCTCTCTAATTGAGGCATATGGTATCAATATGAAGCATTCCCAGCTCAGAAAGAGCATGGTTGGTGTAGAGTCAAGCATTAACCTCAGGAGAACTTGATACTGATGTAACTGCTAATGTAACTATGATGCAGTGTCACATGATTAAGTAACTGAGATCTGGTAGGAAGCAGAAGTACAATCTTGTGTAAAGTACTGAGATGTACTCTAATTTACAAATAGTAGTCTATGGTAGCATTCTTAGGGTAACAGGCAAACCCTAAAGTAACCCCACCTAAAACCTGAACCCAAGACAAGACATGATGGCAGTGGACAGAGAGGAAAGACCCAGAAAATCCAAGCAGGTACACAGGGTGGAATTGCCTTAGATTTGAACTAAGAGCGGTAGTGGGCTGGAAAAAGGACACTTTACCCATTGGCCACAATGACAGCTTTTCACACCGTCTCATCTCCATCCCACCTCATTAACAATGCATTCCTGGGAAACATGCCATTTTGACGGTGGGCGGGCTCTCATTCACCCGCCACGCTACAAGGGGTGCTTCATCACGCCGGACACAATGTTTAAAGTTCAGCCGTGCGAACACCTCTCAGTAATTCCAGACAAGGACTGCTGCAAGGATGACGTGGCCCCAAAAGGCAAGAAGACTGTAGCTCCCCCGTTTAATGATGCATCCCCTGTGGACGCAGTGGATGCTCACCGTGATGGCCTCTACATGCACTCTGGCCACAGGAGGGGCAGCAACATCACCAATCCAGCTTGGGAGGAGTCGCAGTGATGGTCAGTGTCAATGGCCTGCAAAAGAGGACAGCCACTCACTGCAGCAAGAGGATGAATGATCTCCTCTGTTCGGCCAGGTTAAGTCACTCTTCTCATCACTTTCAACTCACACACTCACAAATCCATCACATATCCACAGGACCCTCACTTACTGCTGGTTCAAGGAACATCACCATTCACTCCCTCACAAACATCTTAATTATCCTCATCCCGTCCATAGCACCACTCACCAACCACACATGACAGGCATACTTATCATCTGGCCTGGCAGGTGTCCTGCTTACACTCTCTCCATCTCTATTCATGCAGAACATGCTAGCACACAAGAGGAGGAGTCGCAGACGGTGGAGGAATACCTGAAATCAAGGTCCTCATGGACTTTGAAAACAGAGCCATCCAGCTGGCTGGCGAAGATCTGGACAGTTTCCGTACTGAAGGTGGGGTCGGTGCTGCTTTACCAAGTGAGGATCCAGCAGTGCAACATCCATCAGACAACCATGCTGCGAGTGATGTGCCCTGTTTCACAGGCGACTGCCATGCACTAATTATCTCCCCTTGCTTTCGCAGGCACATCTGGGAAACAGCCAACTGAGTCCATGACCCAGGAACTCCCATCAAGTCCCAAAGAAATCTCTGAAGAGGAACCTGAAGGCACCTTCACTGAAAACCCATCACAGCACTCACCCACACCCTCTACCAGCGCAGAGACACACACCTCGGTGGACCTAGCTTTACTGTAGCCTTAGGATCACAATCTGGTGAGCACTGTCTGATCTACAGTAGGCAGCAGCAGGGACATCCCAGGTCCCTGGCACTCGGAGGACTGCTGGAGGCCAGAAATCAGCTGAGTCTGAGTCAGCTGATGAGCCTCTGGGTTCGGTCATGTCACAGTTGCTGGAGGAGTCCATCTGTCTTCAAGCTGAAGTGATAGCACCAGCATGCCATTGCACTGAGGTTAACGCTGGTAGGATGGCGGCCACCATGGAAACCTTCGCCCAGGACTTCGGTCCTGCACAGCTGCGCAGGCTCAACTCCATTGCTGATGCCATAGTTGGCCTCCAACAGTGTGTACGTGAGAGGGGTGTGGAGCAGCTCGGTCTGACTCCAGCTACCTCCTCTCCTCAAGGAGTCAGCCAGGGGCCCCCAGGGAGGAAGATCAGCAGGTGCAGGCCCTGGGGCCACCCATCCAGATGACTCCGGGAGTGTCCGGCCCATCCCAAACCCCTCTTATTGTGACCCCAGCAGCTCCAGCTTCACAGTTTGAGGAGGATGCCACTGCCACACAGCAGGCCCCTGAAAGCAGGCCAGGGCCCCCTAGGTCTCAACCCTCCAGAGGACACCCGCCAAGGTCATCACAGATAGGGCGTTGCAGTCAGCAGGCTGCTTCCACCTCTGCTGTGAGTGTCGAGGGAGCACCAAGATGCCGCCACAGGGTTAGTTGCACAGCCTGGACATGCATGTTAATCACCTGTACATAATGTTCACTATTGTAATTAAACTCCTAAGAATGTCTCCTTGCCTATGGCTCCTTGTTCTAATGAGCAGTGTTTGTGTCACT
The DNA here is from genome assembly GCF_017639515.1 of Carcharodon carcharias. NCBI lineage: Eukaryota > Metazoa > Chordata > Chondrichthyes > Lamniformes > Lamnidae > Carcharodon > Carcharodon carcharias. The sequence goes on from NC_054479.1 coordinate 25,863,216, forward strand.
CAGATGTAAAATCTTTCTGCACAAGATAAAGGCAGGTGTCTCAGTCCAGGGCCTCCTCCCTGTGCTTTGTGCAGCCTTCAGACCAAGGTGATGGTCCATCCTCACACTCCCTGGGCACACTACTGACGCCTGCACCTCGATGGGGCTTGTCATTGCTGCCAGAATGTCATGGGCAGGCATCACAGAGTTCCATCATTCTCTCTGTGTGCTCTCAGCACCTTTAAGGTTGAGGGGGGGCGGGTGCCATCTTGTCAGCTTCTGTGCCCAGTGACACTGTGCTCCTGAAGGGGTCAGGTGCTGAAGGCTGACAAAGAATCGGATGCTTTTAAAGTTTCAGGGCTGTGTCTCTGTGATATGACCCTGATTACAGAGCACACGCGACTGCCCTCGGCCAGACAGGAGTCAGGCATTCTCAGAGGCTATGTGAAGATCTATGGAGTGTCCTCACTGCATGTCATCATCATCCTCCTGCAATCAAGTGACTGTTAGAGCCTCCACTGTGTCTCCATGACAGGAGCATTATCACAGAGGATATGTGCGCTGCCATAAGACAGACTGGAGTCAAACATTTACAGAAGCAATGTAAGGATCTATGGTGTCTCCTCATTGCACAAATCTAACAGCTATGAGGCCTCCTGAGCATGCCTGCCTCATCTGGCCAATGCAATGGCCTCATTGCTGTCAGTATCGCCTCCAAGGACCTCCTCAGCCTCATCACCGTTGACTTTCTCCTCATCAGAGGAGACTTGCAGTTCCTCCATCTCCTCCTTAGCCAGCTCCTCGCTCCGTTGGGGCGCCAGGTTGTTAAGGATGCAGCAAGCAACGACAATGCTTGACACCCTCTGTGGACAATATTGCAGGGCTCCACCAGGCTGGTCCAGGCACTGGAACCTCATTTTCAGCATCCCGATGGTTTGCTCCACCAAGTTGCGAGTTGTAGCATGAGCCTCATTATACCGTCGCTCTGCTGCAGTCTGAGGCCACTGCACGGGTGTCATCAGCTACATCCTCCGCAGGTAGCCCTTGTCCCTGCGGAGACAGCCCTGCAGCCGCTCTGGACCCTGGAAAATGTCAGGGATCTGAGACCGACTGAGAAGGTAGGAGAACTGTGTGCAGGCCTGCAGGATGTATTTGCGGTGGTCACACACCAGCTGAACATTCAGTGAGTAGAAGCGCTTGCAGTTGACCGCTTGTTGCCATGGAGATCTGAGCGCCATATGAGTGCAATCGATGACACCCTGCAACTGAGGGTAACCTAAGATCTGGGCAAATCCCATCGCTCTTGCATCCTGGCTCTCCTGGTCCCAGGCGAAATGCATAAAGTTGTGTGCCTTCGTGAATGTGGCATCTGTGACCTCATGGATGCATCTACGGGTGCAGGCTTGTGATATCCCACAGAGGTCACCTGTAGAACCCTGAAAGGAACCACAGGCATAAAAATTGAGTGCTGCAGTCACTTTCACAACCACTGACAGTGGATGCCCTGCGGCCCCAAACCCTGCAGTAGATGGCAGACGTAACTGACCGGTTCCCTAGACATGCGCAGTCCTCAGCGACACTGGTTCTCACTTATCTGTAGGAATAAAAAACGGCTTCTATAGACACTGGGTCTCGCTCGCTGCTGAACAGGAATAGTTTGCTGTGCAGGATCCCCAGCTGCTCTTTCTTCCTGAGGGTGCTGCTCCTTCCTCTGCGCAGCCAGGCCTCCATCACTCTCTTCTCCTTCGTCTCTGCTCTCTCTACGTCACAAAGCATACAGCTAGGTCACGAGGCTCCATGCTCCTGATGTACTCCTCCTGCAGTCTGAAAGAGAGAGTCACGTGGGTTAGCTTGGGTGCACTAAGAACCTCTCTTAGTTAAGCCTGAAGGCCTTAAATGCATCTCAGAGAGTGTTGGCTACCACTTGGATGGCCAGAGTTTAATGCGCTGCATGGCTGCCAGAGACCCCACCCTCCTCCGCCCCACACCACCCAACTGATTAGTGGCAGCTTTGCCCACTGGAATACATGCTGTGCTCTCAGCTCAGGCACAGGCGTTCTCCTAACCCACCCTGCGAGGCTGCACTGTTAACTTGAACCATAGGGGAGATTGGTCCAAACCAGGATGATAACATTGCAACGGACTGTGAGCGCTTCAACCAGTGACAGCTCCATGGTCAGCTTTAGCAAGGAGATTATATAATGTGTCCAGTCGTCCAACCGTTCTGCAGTCCACTAAAAAGCTTATTAGTTTGCAGTCTGTGCCCAAGGGGTGAAAAGTTCAGAAGCAATTGTTGGCAATTTCATGCCTCTGCATTTCTTGAATGGCCAGATAAGCTAGAGACCGTACTCCAAGCACGTCAATGTGGCTGCGTCCGAACTTTCTCAGCTGCGGAGGAATGGTCACTTTATACAAAGTTTCCCAAATGCGTGGCTGCTTCACTGCCCCCCCGCCACCCCACACATGCTTGTGCATGACCATCAAGCGCTGTGCAGACCTTGCCCACTGCAACTAACCTCAACTACAGTGCAACCCTTGACCTCCCAACTCACCTCAACCAACTCGCCTCAGCCGCAGGGCAGCCCTTGCCCCCCACCCCCCTCATCCAACTCGCCTCAGCCGCAGGGCAGCCCTTGCCCCCCACCCCACCTCAACCAACTCGCCTCAGCCCAGGGCAGCCCTTGCCCCGGCACCGCAATGTCAGCCAGCCAGGAAAAAACAACTTGTCTGTGCCCTCGCCTGAACGCGCAGCGCCTCATCCTTGAAGTCCAGCATGTGACCCTCACGAGCTCTGCGCAAGGTTACTGTGCTCTCACCGCCGAGCTCCCCTCAAAGGGCAGCCCGCCAAATGCACGCCTTATATAGGCTGTTGTGAAACATGTCAGCGTGATCGGGGCTCAGATGATGCAGCATGGAGGGATGATTCCGGTGAGCTTCGCTGCATTGATATGTAGATATATTACAATGAGATTCCCGATGTCCGATTGTGGGAAACGTGGCCCATCACTGACGGGCAGACCGAACAATTGCAAACTAGTTTCACGACATTGCGAAAAGGATTTTTGGCCTCCTTGCCATATTCCTGCTCACACCGCCAAACATGCCCGACGCCAGCGGGCATGGAAAATTACACCTACAGGCCCAGAGTTCAGACAGCAGTCAGTACAGATTACAAGCTACTAGCCAAAGTACTGAAGCACCAACAGATCCAGAGCACACGGTAAGAATGAAATCTGCATTGACACTCCCAGAACCTTCCCAAGGCGCTGAATGCTTGGAACAGGCTCAACAGTGGGAAAACTGGGGGAAGAGATTCTCCAGATGCAGAACAACTTCAGGTTTGCATTAGGACCAGGTCAGTTTGTGTAGTAGGGGGTCTTGCAGACAAAGTAATAGTGAGATGGGGAGTTGATGAGGCTTCAAGCTTGTACGCTGAAACCCGCTAGGCATTCAATGCATACTTCAGTGTTCAAAAAAAAATTATCATCAAACAAGCAAAATTTAAGAAGAGGGAGCAAAAACTGGGTGATTTTTTAAAATTCATTTATGGGATGTGCGCTTCACTGGAACAATGCAGCAAGCCAAGGACAGACATGTGGGCAAGAGAGCAGGGTGGAGTGTTGAAATGGAAAGTGACAGGGAGGTCTGGGTCATGCTTGCAGACAGACCGAAGGTGTTCTACAAAGCGGTCACCCAGTCTACGTTTGGTCTGTCCAATGTAGAGGAAATTGAATTGGGAGCAACGAATGCAGTAGACTAAATTGAGGGAAGTGCAAGTGAAGTGCTGCTTCACTTGAAAGGAGTGTTTGGGCCCTTGGACGATGAGGAGAGGGGAAGTAAAGGGGCAGGTGTTGCACCTTCAGTGTTGCATGGGAAGGTGCCGTGGGAGGGGGTTGAGGAGTAGGGGGTGATAGAGGAGTGGACCAGTGTGTCCCGGAGGGAACAATCCCTACAGAATGCCGCCGGAGGGGTGAAGGGAAGATGTGTTTGGTGGTAGCATCATGCTGGAGTTGGCGGAAATGGCGGAGGATGATCCTTTGAATGCGGAGGCTGGTGGGGTGATACGTGAGGACAAGGGGGACCCTATCATGTTTCTGGGAGGGAGAGGAAGGTGTGAGGGCAGATGCGCGGGAGATGGGCCGGACACGGTTGAGGGCCCTGTCAACCACCGTGGATGGAAAATCTCGTTTAAGGAGAAAGGACATGTCAGAGGAACTGTTTTTGAAAGTGGCATCATCAGAACAGATGCGACAGAGGCGAAGAAACTGAGAGAATGAGATGGAGTCCTTACAGGAAGCAGGGTGTGAGGAGCTGTTGTTGGGGTAGCTGTGGGAGTCAGTAGGCTTGTAATGGATCAACGCAATCTGAAGGAACAGCACCTCATTCTCCGACTAGGCACTTTACAGCCTTCTGGACTGAATACTGAGTTCAACAATTTTAGATCATGAACTCTCTCCTCCATCCCCAACCCCTTTCCAATTTCCTCCCCTATTTTTTCAATAATTTATATAGATTTTTCTTTTCCCACCTACTTCCATTATTTTTAAATGTATTTCCATCCATTGTTTTATCTCTACCTTTTAGCCTTTTTTGATTCCTTCACCCCACCCCCACTAGGGCTTTCTGTGCCTTGCTTGTGCTGCTTTCTACCCTTAATCAGCACATTCCTTAGATAATATCACCACCTTCAATACCTCTTTGTCCTTTTGTCTGTGACACCTTTTGGTATCTCCACCTATCACTGGCCCTCTATCCAGCTCTACTTGTCCCACCCCCCTTAAGCCAGCTTATATTTCACCTCTCTTCTATTTTTACTTAGTTCTGTTGAAGGGTCATTCGGACTTGAAACGTTAACTGTGTTCCTCTCTGAAGATGCTGCCAGACCTGCTGAGTTTCTCCAGGTATTTTTGTTTTTGTTTTGAGCGCTTCACTGGCTTGGCCAGCATTTATTGCCCATCCATAATTGCCCTTGAGAAGGTGGTGGTGAGCTGCCTTCTTGAACCGCTGCAGTCCATGTGGTGTAGGTACACCCACAGTGCTGTGAGGGAGACAGTTCCAGGATTTTGACCCAGCAACAGTGAAGGAACGACAATATATTTCCAAGGCAGGATGGTAACTGACTTGGAGGGGGACTTCCATGTGGTGGTGTTCCCATGTGTCTGCTGCCCTTGTCCTTCTAGATGGTAGCGGTCATGGGTTTGGAAGGTGCTGTCTAAGGAGCCTTGGTGAGTACCTGCAGTGCATTTTGTAGATGGTACACACTGCTGCCACTGTGCTTCAGTGGTGGAGGGAGTGAATATTTGTGGATGGGGTGCGAATCAAGCGGGCTGCCTTGTCCTGGACGGTGTCAAGCTTCTTGAATGTTGTTGGAGCTGCACTCATCCAGTCAAGTGGAGAGTATTCCATCACACACCTGACTTGTGTTTGTAGATGGTAAACAAGCTTTGGGGAGTCAAGATGTGAGTTACTCGCCACAGGATTCCCAGACTCTGACCTGCTCTTGTAGCCACAGTATTTATTTGGCTGGTCCCGTTCAGTTTCTGGTCAACGGTAATCCCCAGGATGTTGATAATGGGGGATTCAGTGATGGTAATGCCATTGAATGTTAAGGGATGATGGTTAGATTTTCTCTTGTTGGAGATGGTTATTGCCTGGCACTTGTGTGGTGTGAATGTTACTTGTAAGTTATCAGCCCAAGCCTAAATATTCTCCAGGACTTGCTGCATATAATCACAGACTACTTCAGTATCTGAGGTGTTGCAAGTGGTGCTGAATATTCTGCAATCATCAGTGAACATCTCCCCTTCTGATCTTACAATGGAAGGAAGGTCATTGATGAAGCAGCTGAAGATGGTTGGGCCTAGGACACTACCCTGAGGAACTCCTGCAGTGATGTTCCAGAACTGAGATGTTTGACCTCCAACAACCACAACTATTTCCTTTGTGCATGGATGGGTGGATTCATTCCTAAATAACAGACTAGCAGAAAATTGCGACTATGGGATCCTCAGAGATGAACTAATATGCCATTGTATAATCATTGGGGGCTTAGATGAAACCCTGTCAGAGCTCTTGCAAGTGAGGGAAGACTTAGCTCTCACAAAGACAGTACAGGTAACGTGACACACCGAGCTACAGAAGCAAAACAGTGCGGTTGTTCGCAGGGAAAGTGACGAGCCTCGGAAAAGAATGAATGAGGCAATTCAAGATGTTGGACAGAGAAGAGAAAGTGCATTGGAGCAAAAGCCCGCAAAATCAAGGAAAAGCGCGCCAGCCACCATTTTGAATTGCTCTCAATGTGGTCGGCAAACCCTGTACAAGAGGGAAGAAAGCCCAGCAGGGGAAGCAGAGTGCCACATCTGTGGAAAGTTAGGACATATTAAAATTGTCTGCCGATCTAAAATACAAGTAGCTCCCAGGAAGAATGAGCAAATAACACGGACAAATCAAATCCAAGAAGCGGGAGAGCCACAGTAAAAACAAATAACCTTACCAGGAAAAATTACCAGAACAGAAAATAAGTATTGGAGCATTAAATTAGAAGTTGATGGGCCACCTCCCAGAATTCAAACTAGATATTGGGGCAGGTGTTTCAGTGTTATCTGATGATGTAAAGTGGCTTAAAAATATCACATTACAGCCATCCACCCTCCAGTTGCAAGGTCCAGGAGGGAGTACATAAAGTAATAGGCCAACACATGGCAAGATTAGGACACAAGGGTAAAGAAATTGTTGAGCCCCTGAACGTCATACAGAACAAGGTGCCATCATTATTGAGCAGAGAAACATACTTACAATTGAGACTGATTTACAAGGTTGTTGAAATTGCTGACAAGCCATCCAGTAATTTTTTTTTCATTTATGCAATCTGGGCTTCACTGGCCAGGCCCGCATTTATTACCCATCCCTGGTAGCCCTTGACAAGGTGGTGGTGAGCTGCCTTTTTGAAACTCTGCAGTCCATGTGGCGTAGATATACCAATAGAACTGTTAGGAATGGAGTTTCAGGATTTTGACCCAGCTTAAAAATGTATTCAGAATGTATTCAGAAATGAATTTCCATCCCTATTTTCAGGCTTAGGGAAGCTGAAGACAGAATGTAATTAGCCCTAAGAGCGCATGCTAAGCCTAAATGTCTCTTCACAGTGAGGGAGATCCCTCACCCGCTTTTGGACGAAGTCAAGAGCGAGATTGAACACATGTTACAACAAGGCGTCATCTCTCCAGTAACCATATCGGCAAAATGTTGTTCTGGAAGGGTCACAGTTCCAAAGCCTAGTGGTTCAATTAGAATCTGCGTGGACTTGACTCAATTAAAACAGCCAGTAGAGCAAAAGATCCACCCAATAGCATCAGTCTTGCCAAATTAGAAAGCACTTGATCCTGAGATAACTGCTGATGTAACTGTGATGCAATGTCACATGATTAATTAACTGAGATCTGGTGGAATCGAAGCAGATGCACACCTTGTGCAGAGTACTGAAATGTACATCGGCCTGTACATGAACAAGAATTCTTTTTATGATTAACAATCTATGGTAGCAGGCAAATTCTAAAGGAACAAAAACAAAAAAACTGCGGATGCTGGAAATCCAAAACAAAAACAGAATTACCTGGAAAAACTCAGCAGGTCTGGCAGCTGAGAAGAAAAGAATTGACGTTTCGAGTCCTCATGACCCTTCCACAGAACTGGGTGAATCCAAGGAGAGGGGTGAAATATAAGCTGGTTTAAGGTTGGGGGGGGGGAGAGAGAGAAGTGGAGGGGGGTGGTGTGGTTGTAGGGACAAGCAAGCAGTGATAGGAGCAGATAATCAAAAGATGTCACAGACAAAAGAACAAAAGAACACAGGTGTTGAAGTTGGTGATATTATCTAAATGAATGTGCTAATTAAGAATGGATGATAGGGCACTCAAGGTATAGCTCTAGTGGGGGTGAGGTGGCATAAAAGATTTAAAAATAATGGAAATAGGTGGGAAAAGAAAAATCTATATAAATTATTGAAAAAAACAAAAGGAAGGGGGAAGAAACAGAAAGGGGGGCGGGGGGAATGGAGGAGGGAGTTCAAGATCTAAAGTTGTTGAATTCAATATTCAGTCCAGAAGGCTGTAAAGTGCCTAGTCAGAAGATGAGGTGCTGTTCCTCCAGTTTGCGTTGGGCTTCACTGGAACAATGCAGCAAGCCAAGACAGACATGTGGGCAAGAGAGCAGGGTGAAGTGTTAAAATGGCAAGTGACAGGGAGGTTTGGGTCATTCTTGCGGACTGACCACAGGTGTTCTGCAAAGCGGTCGCCCAGTTTACGTTTGGTCTCTCCAATATAGAGGAGACTGCATTGGGAGCAATGAATGCAGTAGACTAAGTTGGGGGAAATGCAAGTGAAGTGCTGCTTCACTTGAAAGGATCCACCCTCTCCTCCCTCCCAGAAACATGATAGGGTCCCTCTTGTCCTCACTTATCACCCCACCAGCATCCGCATTCAAAGGATCATCCTCCGCCATTTCCGCCAACTCCAGCATGATGCCACCACCAAACACATCTTTCCTTCACCCCCCCACCCCAGTGGCATTCGGTAGGGATCATTCCCTCTGGGACATCCTGGTCCACTCCTCCATCACCCCCTACTCCTCAACCCCCACCTATGGCACCTCCCTATGCCCACGTAAAAGATGCAACACCTGCCCCTTCACTTCCTCTCTCCTCACCATCAAAGGGCCTAAACATTCCTTTCAAGTGAAGCAGCATTTCACTTGCATTTCCCCCAACTTAGTGTACTGCATTAGTTGCTCACAATGCGGTCTCCTCTAAGTTGGAGAGACCAAACGTAAACTGGGCGACCGCTTTGCAGAACACCTGCGGTCTGTCCGCAAGAATGACCCAAACCTCCCGGTCGCTTGCCATTTTAACATTCCAACCTGCTCTCTTACACACATGTCTGTCCTTGGCTTGCTGCATTGTTCCAGTGAAGCTCAGTGCAAACTGGAGGAACAGCACCTCATCTTCCGACTAGGCACTTTACAGCCTTCCGGACTGAATATTGAATTCAACAACTTTAGATCTTGAACTCCCTCCTCCATCCCCACCCCCTTTCTCTTTCTTCCCCCTTCCTTTCGTTTTTTCCAATAATTTATCTAGATTTTTCTTTTCCCACCCATTTCCATTATTTTTAAATCTTTTATGCTCCCCCACCCCCACTAGAGCTATACCTTGAGTGCCCTACCATCCATTCTTAATTAGCATATTTGTTTAGATAATATCACCAACTTCAACACCTCTGTGTTCTTTTGTTCTTTTGTCTGTGACATCTTTTGATTATCTGCTCCTATCACTGCTTGCTTGTCCCTACAACCACACCACCCCCCCTCTACTTCTCTACCCCCACCCAACACCTGCCCCCCCCCACCTTAAACTAGCTTATATTTCACCCCTCTCCTTGGATTCACCCAGTGCTGTGGAAGGGTCATGAGGACTTGAAATGTCAACTCTTTTCTTCTCCGCCGATGCTGCCAGATCTGCTGAGTTTTTCCAGGTAATTAAATGCTAAAGGAACCTCATCTAGATCCTGAACCCAAGACAAAACTGATGCAGACTAATGTTCCTTTTAAACTGCCCCATCTATAACTTACAGATGAAATGTGGCACAAGTTGGAAGTAACGTTCTCTCTGGCTGTCTCTGTCATTCTGAGGGCTACCTCTAGACCTAATCTAATCTTCCTCATTCCATTAGTCTCTGAGATGCCTGCCACTCCAATCTCCTGCCTCAATTTGTGCCAGATCTGTCCAACACTTAGATAAAAACAAATAACTGATGATGCTGGAAATCCAAAACAAAAACAGAATTACCTGGAAAAACTCAGCAGGTCTGGCAGCATCGGCGGAGAAGAATAAAGTTGACGTTTTGAGTCCTCATGACTGGTCTGTTGAAGGGTCATGAGGATTCGAAACGTCAACTTTATTCTTCCCCGCCGATGCTGCCAGACCTGCTGAGTTTTTCCAGGTAATTCTGTTTTTGTTTTGACTGTCCAGCACTTATATCCTTTCACCTCAGCCCTTAAGGCGGCCTATCACTCCAATCCCCTTCTCTCAGTCAGCCCCAGAGCAGCCTACCTTGCTTCAGTATAGTTCCAAACTACAAGGCATTCAAAAAGTATTGGAAAATTACTGCGAGCTTGAACATCTTCAGGCAGAAAGCTGCAGCCTAACAGTAACACTCGTCTTGCATCTACATCTGACAGCAAAGAGGAAAACAAGGCCCCCCACTGTGTACATTTATTAGAAGCCTTTGAAATGAAGTTATTAAATAAAGCAAGGTGTAAGATCCCTGCCCTTTATTAGGTGATGTTCAAACCAAACACTGCACAGGATAAGCCCAGCATCTGAATGCTTCCTGCTGGAGGCCCTAAGGTGTGAGGGGCCACAATGGGCGTCATTGTACACTGGGCAGGTTCAGCAGTGTATTTTCGATTGCTTCCTCAAGGGTTGGTTATTTACATACATCCCTTAATTACCATCTGTGCACCCAGCGGCGCTCTCTCTACAAAGCGAATGCTTCCATCTGTTGATGCTGCTCTCTTACAGCGATCCAAATTTTTCCCATCTCTATGTCTTGGCAATGAATGTCTTATCCTTTTTTTTAATTTTGTTTGTTTGCCCAGAGCTCATCTGGGAAACATTTGTTAATTCTTTTTCCCAGTGAGCTTGAATCATGGAAAAAATGTGAAGTACAAAAAAGAAATCAATCCTGCCTTCAAATAATACCAATTTCTTATTGGATATTCTGCAATTTAAAATGAATTCTACTATTGCAATGTTTCTCATTAGCCTGTTATTATATGAGTCTCAGTGATTAATATCTATCATTTCATGAATATTATCAGCCTTTCATCTCTATATTTTCCAAATATTTTGGAGATCAGGAACAAAAGCATCTGTAAGTTCCTTTTAATGCCTTAGTTGGTAAAGATGTTGACCTGCAAACAAATGTGCCAGAACAGACTTAAGTTAGCTCATCTCATCTGGGCTAAAGTTAGGCTGCAACAATTAGGCTCAGTGCCTTGGTAAGGGAGAGAAAATATTGGCCAAGGGGCCTGCCTGCTGATCACTAAAAACAGGAAGTCATGTTAAAAAGTGTCTTTGTGTGCATATGTGCACACATCAATTGAGAAAAGGGTTGTGCTTGACTGGGATCCCTTTCATGATCAAATATTCTTCTTCTCCTTGTGAAGCAGTCCCTGAGGGTTGAGGATGACTTGCTTCCACTTTGTTCAATCAGTTCTAAGATGGCTGATAAGTCCAATGCACAATCTGCAGACTCTATCACATGTGGGGCAAGTGGTGCTTGGAGGATCAGGAAAATAAGTTGTTGAGAGGTTTGCATGCTTTCTTCGTCACCTTGACTCACCTCTGCATGTTCCCGACAAAGTCTCTCAATGCATTCTGTGCCCTCCCGAATGAACCTTTTCCATTTTGGTCAGTCACAAGCCAGGGACTCCAACGAGTCAGTGGGATGTTTGACCTCTTCAGAGATGCTTTGAGAACATCCCTAAAACATCCCCGCTGTCCTCTTGGGAGTTCCGAGTGGAGCAAAATTAGAGTATGATCAAATATTCAAATAACACTCACTGCTCAGACTCATTTGTGAAGAATGTTACTTGGGTGAAATATTTGAGGGCCTGAGGAATGTATATGAGCATGGGTAAATGTGGTCAGAAAAAAGAAGAAAAACATTGTAGGAGGAAACAGAAATTAAAAGCTAATTTTATGATGCTACCTCCTTCGCTTTTTGCTTTCAAATTTCACATGGTAACTGGTAGGAACAGTAACCGAGGCACCCAATCTGGCTGCCCAACTCGAGCAATCAGGATTCAATTGAACATGATAGTGGCAAGGTGTTGATCTTATATTGTTGTTAAGCGTCACTAATAATCCAGCATTGGATCATCAAGAAAGCCAACTGTCTACGGTAAAAGTCTTGTCTCTGGTAATCTATTACATTCCAGATGTCAAGCACACTAAAACCAACAAGAAAAGCTAATCATTTCCTGCTGGTTTCTTACTCTGGAGGAAGAGGCAGAGGTTTATCAATATCTGCCAATCTACAAATGCCTCCTAATTGATTTCTAGCAAAAGAGAAATCAGTCTCTAATAGGCCCCAGGATACACCTATTTACAGCAATGATACCTTGTGACATTAAAGGGAGTGGTGAGGTGACACATAGCTATATCTTAGAAGCAGGGGAGTATTGCGCAATACATGGTATGATACTTCTGTTGTTATAAAGCTGGTTCCTCCAATTCACCAAGAGCAATGCCACAGCGATCCACTAATAATTCTCATTGCTTACGCAGAATCATGTTCATCAATTGAACCTTTGCTTTCAAACTTTATCGTGCAGAATGGCTTCTTCTTCTAGATCTAACCAGTGAGTGAACAGTGACACCTAAGAGAACAGCTCTAAATGTTCAGAACCAAATTGATATCCCATTAAAACCAGCACTACTGGTCAGACCACAATCTCTGTAAAAAGCAATGATGTTCCATGCACGCCAACGTTTAACAAGGAAACTGGGCAATTTAATTAACATCAGAGGCTGTGGATCAGAAAGAAGGAGAGACTATTACAATCATGGCTCAGGATTAAATGGCTTGTTTTCCACTCAAGTGATTTGAGTTTCACACTATAGATGATTTTCCAGTTGGTCATACTCATTGAAAATCAGTTATTCCTAGACCATGATCATGATATAACATCCATTTGATTAATTTTAAATTACACTATTCTGTGTAACACGCTGTAGAAGCAATAAAAAAGAGATTTTACTGAGATGTGTGATGCAAAGGGATTATCTTAGTACAATATGACTTTTCATGTGTTTAGCCATTGCATATTTATTTGTTGTATTTGCCCATTATATTTGCTTATTGCATGTTTATGCATTGCATGTTTATTGTAATGCATATTTACCCCATTGATCTTTGGAATTTGCTGCCCCAGGGAGCAGTGGAGGCCGGGTTATTGAATATATTCAGGGTTGAATTAGACAGGTTTTGATCTACAAGGGGGTGAGGACTTAAGGGGGGTAGACAGGAAAGGGGAGTTAAGGCCACAAATAGACCAGCCATGATCTTATTGAATGGTGGAGCAGGCTCGAGGGGCCACACGTCTTACTCCTTCTCCTATTTATGTTCTTACTTTAAATTCACTCTGTTGCATGTTTAATCTGTTGCAAGCTTACTCTATTGCATCCTGATGCTATTGTATATTTATCCCCTTGCATATTTATTCTACTCCAATCTTACCGAATTGCACATTTAGTCCAGTCCATATTTATCCTCTGGGTGTTTATCTTTTTGCTTGTTAACTGCAGCATTTCATCTATTTCCTTGTTGATCTTCTTGTCAGGTTGTGGACACCATCTATTACTCTCCTGTATACCCGCTACTTATGTAAAAATCAAGAGGTTACATTGTTGCTGTCTCTGGCATTGGTCTCAGTTTAGAGTACTATGCATGGACCTGCTTTCCAAATCTTATTATTGGGCATTGTTTATTAGAGTTAAAGGACCAAACCCCAGTGAGCGCAATTTAAAAGTTAAGGAAATTAAGAGCAAGAGGGGAAGCTGAGGGAACTACTTTACCTCAAGAGTGATTGATCTCATATTCCCTCCTGCTCCGTCAGGCCCACTGACTCTGGCCTTTGCCCAGCCAAATCATAGAACAACAGAGTTCAGTGTCACATAAAGTTAATGTTGAATTCACTGTTTGAGGGCAGCCTTGGGAACTCACCATTCAGAGCTTCATAAACATTGCAAATCTGTCATGTTACTGGTAATATAAATGGCCACTAATATGCAGATCATCTAATAAATTGATGTTTGTATTGTACTATCTACTCTGCTTAAGTATGTGCCTTGATAAGTGTGTAAAACATTATAGAAGATCAGGTAGATGCTTAACAGGGGCTGCACTGTGTTGCAAAATACTTTATATTACCTCTGATAAGCAGATAAAGATTGTGGGAAATTGACACCGAGCATGAATGCAACAAATCAGCGCAGTTACCTACACAAAGAGATATAAGAGCCAACACAGTGTCGAAGAGGCAGTTCCATTTTTTTTATGATAGTTTCCCATGGGAAAGCTGATTTTCAATAACACATTACAGCTTAATTTCAGGGCTCTGTAAATCTTGGGGCTATATTGTATGCCTGTATGCTATAAGATAGTGAATATATTGTGCTGATAAGGAGCTCAGCAGCAATGGGCAGACACCTCAACAGAAATCATGTTACATTTCTTAATGTGGGGTAACTTTGGAAAAAATGTTCCACTTCAGGGAAATGGGAGAGAGCAAACGTGAGCTGGAAGATGGTCAACCACACTGGCATGGACTGGGAGAGCGTGAAACACCCTGGCATAAATTGAGAGTTAGGCAAACATCCTGATATGAGCTGAGATTGAAGCCAGCTTGCTGGCTTGAGCTGGACTTTAGTCATATACCTTGGCATAGATGGGACTAAATGAAGCATCTTGGCATGATCTTATATTGAGCCAAAGATGCAGGCATGAGCTGGGAGCTATTCAAGTACCTCAGCATGAACTGAGATCAAGTTAAACACCTGCCATAAACTGAGAGGGGATTAAACAATTTCAGCATGAGCTGGGAGTGAATCCAACATCTGAATATTGAAAGCCAAAGTTTAAATATTTTACATTGTACAGCAATATTTCAGTTATAATCCTCATACCAGAGTGCAATTAGAGCTCTTACAGCTTTTAAAGAAAAAGCATTTAGCTGCAAGAACTAAAATAATCAATTAAAATCCACAACAGGGAACACATCACATGCACATCACAACATACAGAAACCAATCACCTTCATCTATGTTCACAACATTAAAAAAGTGTCAAAATAGAGAATAATATATATCCGAGGTGATCATTGAAGGGTTACATATAGCCATCATAAGCAGGAAGAATGAAGCTCAACCACCTATAGCAGCTACCTCAATCATTGTATTTACATTCAAGTTTGTAACTTATTCCCAGCACGTTCCATTATACCAAATATGAACTCACTTAGACTGCAGTCTATAACATACTCTCTGTTACGCACTATATTGCCACTAAAATACATTGTCAAAAGATCAATTGCACCCACAGGAATTTTGGCCTCAATAGTCTCATTCCTCATTTTGGGCTTTGGCCAATTTTGGGCATATGTGGACTGTTGTTCGCACTCCTTGCACTTGAATGGTGAGGTCTGAGGCTCTTTAGATATTGAACTTCAGGCTTGATGATGAGGAGGACTGCGAGGTTAGAGCCACTGCAAGCATCACAGCAGCCCTGAAGTAAGTGTTGTCAGGGATAGGGATGGAGGCCTGGAGTCTGTGTCAAGTGTCACAGGGGTCAAGGTGGGTGGAGAGGGGAGATCAGACGAAGTCAGAAGCAGTGATGATGGCAGGGGTGAGGCCGGGGAGCCTGAGAGTGCAGGTCAGGTCCTTTAATTTGAATATGCATACAGCTGAATGTCTGCTTCAGGCATGGCCAAAGGACACAATTCACCCCCAGCCTGAAACTTCCACACAAATTGGATGCTGCGTGGACCAACGTCTAGGCCAATGTGTTGGAACTGATGTCAAGATTTGCTGAGGAGAGATGGCCTACTGAGGTTTCTCTCCTCTCCTGAGCAGTGAGTCAGTTTGGCTTTGGGTGTACAGCAATGTCATTTTCAAAGTTGCTCAGATAATCATCTCATTCAGTCTTAGAGCATTCAATGAGATGCAGAGTCTGGTACTTGTTCAGACCTTACTGATGCCTATTGATGAATGTTAGAATGCTGGGTACAGCCTGCACTGTCAGGTTATAACTCACTTGCACCTATTTCCATTTTTATTTTTCACTTGTGTGAATTATCTCTCCGCTGGGGAGGAGAGAAATCATTCACTCCTGTAAAATAAATAGAGCTCCTGGCTATTGTAACAGGTTTACTGGGGAGTTTTAGTGGCTCTTACCTCCCCTCTTAAACAGCATTTGCTGAGTGCTGCTTTTGTCCAGAGGTGTGTAAGATTTTAAAGCTTTGCTACAAAGACGCTAATGAATTCTTCTGTCTGTAGTCGAGTGTTCAGTGAGGTTTACTTCACACCTGGAAGAAAATCACCCACAGCAGACAAGGCTGCAATCACATCGAGAGGTTCAGGTGTCATCAATCTATTCTATATATAAACCAGCCGAGCATTTTGATTAGATTCCAGCTGGTAATTCACTCCCAAACATTCTTTATTCTATATATAAACCATACCAACACTTCAACCAAATTCCAGCCTGTTATTCCTCCTGGGTATCTATTATTCGATGTATAAACCATTCAAAACTCTCAATTACATTCCAGTCTGTAACTCATTACCAGGTATCTATTATTCAGCATAAACCGTCTGAACACCTCAATCATATTCCAGCCTGTAATGCACTCCTGCATATTCGTTATTCCACACATTATATCATCCAATACCTTTTATTGGCTCACGCTCACTCTGTTACTCACCATCAAGTGCCTGTTATGCTATTTTTAAACCATTCAAATCCATCAATCAGTTTTCAGAACAGGTTAATTGAATCAGATAAAAGCGCCGCAAAGTTGTCTCAGCAGTTACTTCTTGACCTATGCTTCCTCCTAACTATCCTCTGCATTTTAATTTCCTTCCCCACCGTGTGCCACACCATTGCTCTGTCACAAGCTCCTTTTTCTCTACAAATTCCTAGAAGTGATCAATTGCTTCCATGGGACCAGGTAACCTGACTACAGACACTACTGTAGGAACCTCTGACTTTGTAACATTGTACAGGGATTGTGTCTCCTCGATAATAGTTGCTGCAGGTGGAGAAAATGACTGGCAAGGGAATATAGGAACTGAAGCGGGTTGTTTGATCCAAGGAACTTGTTCCACAATTTTGTCAGCCAATGAGTTTCTATATTTTCTCATTTCAGTATCCCTTGCCTTTTCTCAGTATGCCTTAATACTGTTATAACATTAGCCTGCACTGATATAGCACCTTTAATGTAGTAAAATTATCCAAGGGCGCTTTACAGAAGTGTCATCAGACAAAATTGAGCACTGAGTTACTAAATAGATATGAGGGCAGATAACCAAAAACTTGACCAAAGAGTTTTAAGGGGTGATTTAAAGCAGGAGAGTGAGAGCAAGCCGGAGAGCTTCAGGGAGGGAATTCCATAAATTATCGGCTGAAGACATGGCAAGTATGCAATGTACAAGAGGCCAGAATCGAAGGAGTGGAGAGATCTGTCAAAGTAATTATTTATCACCACGTCTACTGCACGTTGAGAGATTTTCTGTGTACTGATCTTCATGTTTTGTTCACCAGATCCTACGATACAGCGAAGGAGAAAGTTTACTCGGAATGCAATCAAGATCAGAATAAGATCCTGGAAACTGGTTACTAAATAGGTGTCAGATATTTGGTGTTAAACATTCATATACTTATTTTTTGCTGAAATAAGGCCAATGAGATGAATGGGCCCCAATCAGTTTTCCCCTAGGGTGTATGCACCAGTACAGCAGCAAACATTATGTTCTACTGACTTCCTTGAAGCACAGCTTTGGCCTGTTGCATTGCATGGGTATCAGTGTGTGCCATACCAACTCCTTGTGTGCAGAGTAATCATAAATATCTAGGTGTAGAAAGACATTGTTTGTCCCATGATGCATATCTCAGGGCTATCTAATCAAATCCCATTTCCTGCTCTTTCCCTTGAAGGGTATAAGAGGATCATTGATGCTTCCCCTGGTCTCACAAAAGGCATTGGCAAGCTTGTTTTTTGGGTTTATCAGAATTGCCTGCAACTGTCCCTTTAAGTACTGCTTGTTTAGCTACACGACACTGAACTCCACTCCTTGAAGTCTAACTCCGACCATCAGAAAACCAGAATTGCATTGGGTCCTAATTAGGACCTCAATTTAAGGAATCATTAAAGACAAATTGCAGTTGGTTCATATAGGAACCATTCTGAGGCATGCTAAAAGATTGCATTGGGTGTGAAATCAGGGCAGAGGTTTTCTTTTGAATTTTGATCTACTACCATTCCACTTACATGGAAAAATGGAGAGGAGGCAGATAAAAATCACCCTTGCTGTCTCAAAGTAATGATTTATTATAATTTGGTGACACACAGACTGATTCACATATTAAAGTCACACCGGTCTCCAGATACTGTGCCATTGTGTGTATAAGTTGCACATTTACTAATGTTCTTTAACATTTGTGAAGTAATTTGAAGGTTTCAGGATGACAAAGAGAAAGCTGGTTAAAACAATTGTTTTGGCTCTCACTGAACAGTTCAAATACCAGGCAATGCAAGTAAGTTAAGAGTAAGAATGGAAGTCAGACAGAATTTAAAGACCCAAAAGATAAGACAGTTTTAGAATTAATTACTGAGGAAGGACATTACAGCAGACCCTAGAAATGAATTCACAAAATGATTAGATGTTTTTATTGAAAGGCGCATCTGAGATATATTGTGAGTTGGTCAGCAAAGTTGAGCTACCAAAAAAGAATGTGATAGTTATATATAATAGGCCTTTACTGTTCCTAAAAATCACTTATGCTCTTGTAGATTCTTGTGCAGTTGAAAATGTATGCACCAAGATTATAAAGTTGCACAGAAATGTAGTGTAGGCATTGAGATTCATTCATTGTTTTGTGCGTTTATGTGAGTAGTGGTGGGAAATGGGATCCTCTCAATAGTAGGGTCTATTATTGGAACCATTCAGTGCTTTTTGACTACACCGTACATTTATCTCAAAAGGAAAAAACAGTTCGGACCAGTACTTTTATTTCCCATTTTACTGGTGTTCCTTTAGAAGGTATACAAGACCAGTTCAGACCAGTATTCTTATTTCCCAGTTTTTACTGATTTTTCCTCCTGGGGTGGGTGTGGATGTGTACAGGTGGGTGGATGAAGCACAAAGTAAACCTCCAATGCTATATGTAGCTATAAAGAACCCTTGGTTAGTGATACAGGACTAACTCCCATCACTTCAGCTGTACAAAGCTATACTCCAGAAAGTAATGATTTGCTCACTCTAACTCTAGGCAAAGTTGCTCTCAATGATAAGGCTGAGGGGTGTGGGGATAGAGTCCCATTACGCAACATGTGAAGCTGGGATACTGTCTAAAGTAGGATCTATTATTGGGACTAAAATGTATTTATCATAACCTAGTTCTCTCGGTCCTTTCATCTGTATTGCAGTTTCTACAAGGAACATACTGATGTTATACTAGCCTGTTCCTGGCAGTGTCTGTTAATCTATACACAATAACGATACACAGTCTCTCACGGTGATTGTACCGAGTTCCAGTTGATTCATCAGGGTGAGGGTTATTCATTGTGCAACTGTATTGAGCTGTTATTTATTTAGCAGGGTTAAGAATTATTCACTGTGTAACTGGCATTCCAGCCTTATTCAGAAGCAGTAAAGGACAGATTGCATTTATAGGTAACATTCTGACTGTAGAATAAAGCGCTGGTTGTTTCTTATATTGGCTGTGTAATACGTGAACTTATTGTGCAAGAATGCTTTCTCTCCTGTCTCAGATGAACCTGAATTTTGATTGTGGAATTACATATTTTCATTAATGATTGCAGGTGCTGGGATTTAAAAAAAAATACTCTATTTCTATTGAGAAATTGCAGTGTGATTTTAAATGTAGTTGGAATGCATCAAGCAGCCTCGCCTGCAGTCTGTTCCTGGTATTTTAATACTTTGTGCGTCAAACAGCTTCCAGATCAGAACAGGGAAGTCTGATTTGACTTTATTTTGGAAAATAATGATTTCTCATTTTTTTTGTGGCTGGAAATGCCCTCATGATAAGACATAGGCATGGAGGGGCGGGGCATGGGGGTAGAAGAGAGCATGACGGAGTTGTCAATTTTACATTTGCCTGTTTTTGTTTAAAATCTTCCCACCCTCCCCCACCTTTCTCCCTCTTCTCCTGAAAATGCTGAATCTTCCTGGGGTACAGTAATCCTTCAACCCAATACCCAAAATTGTACGACCAGACAGTGCTGTCAACTGTACATCCGCTGAATCTGAGCCTGTCCTTGTCCAGTAATAACACATTGCATTGCGATCACGTGGTAGTGATCCTTCTTCTTCTTCTTAAGCTGTCCCTCAGATGACTTGCTTCCACACCAAAAATGAGTTCTCAGGCAATTGAAGAGCCCAATGCGCGATCTACAGTCTCTATCAGAGGTGGACAGACGGTGGTGGGGGAACGGGTGGGTGGGGTGCCCGGGTTGCCAAGGACTCCTATTAGTGTCAACACTTGGCTTCAGCTAGTCCTTAGCAAAGAGACTTGAGGTGTTCAACTCCTTCCTGTATGCTTTCCGTCCAATTCCTGCGGTTTTGGGCCAGAGATTCCCAGATGTCGGTGGCGATGTTACACTTTTTCAAGGAGGCTTTGAGGGTGTTCTTGAAGCATTTCCTCTGCCCCCCTGGGGATTGCTTGCCGTGTCTAAGCTCCAAGTAGAGCGCTTGCTTCGGGAGTCTCGTGTCAGGCATGCAGACGATGTGCCCTGCCCAGCGGAGTTGATCGAGCGTGGTCAATGCTTCGATGCTGGGGGTGTTGGCCTGAGCGAGAACACTGATGTTGGTGCATCTGGATTTGCAGGATCTTGTGGAGGCAGTGCTGGTGGTACTTCTCCAGAGTTTTGAGATGCCTGCTGTACATAGTCCACGTAAGTGATCATCAGCGTGATCTCCCACCATCCTCAGTCTTTCTCTTCCCTAGACAGGCAGCACCTCAGATCAATGTAAGGCCACAAGTACCATCCCAGACAACTTCAAGTCAATCTGCAATTATCAGGGACAAGATCTTTCTTGTCGTAAAATCACGTGCCTCTGTCTGCCTCAACTCATCTGCTGCTGAAAACCTCATCCGTCCCATTCTTATCTCTAGACTTGACTAATTTGATGCTCTCCTGACTGGCCTCCCACCATACATACACCCAAAACACTGTTCACCTATTATCCCTGTGCTCTGTCACTTACTTTGGCTTCTGATTCAGCAACACCTCAATTTTAAAATTCTCATCCTTGTTTGAAATCCTTCCTTAGCTATCTTAACCTCTCCAATCCTACCACCCTCTGAGATCCCTACCGCCCTCAAATTCTCGCTTCTTGTGCATCCCCGATTTTCATTGCACCACCATTGGCATCCAGGCCGTTAGCTTCTGGGCCCCAAACTCATGAATTCTCTCCCTAAATGTCTCTACCTCTCTATCTTTCTTGATGACATTCCTTAAAACATACCTCTTTGACCAAGATTTTGGTCATCTGTCCTAGTTTTTTTTTTTGTAGCACAGAGTCAAATTTTGTTTTAGCACGCTGCTGTGAAACATTTTGGGACGTTTCACTAGGTTAAAGGTACTACATCAATGCAAGTTGTTGTTGTTGTCTGCGAGGCAGCACATCTCCCAACTGAGCCATTGGAGGAATATGAAATGTCTTCTCAATACAAATTATGGTTTATTCTTGTAGTTCATTTACCAGCAATTATGTTGAAGCATATTCTATTAAGACGCGCCCCACACAAGCACAGGGTAAGTGTGAGAACTCACTGCAAGCACCTAATGCAATTGATTGCTGCGTGCAATCAGTTTATCTCATTAGTAATGCGATTCTCCACTCCATTCACTCTCATATCCAGAATGTAAATGGCATATCAAGGAATGTGACATCACTGGAGTGATTTGAATAATAACCAAATGCTTTTCTAGTGCGGCTGTGTTTAAAGATCACATGTAAATCAAATGTCAGGGGGGGGAAAATTGCTTTTTAGGCTGTCAGGAAAACAATTTAGCATCAGTTAGAGGTGACTGTTGGTAGCTGTCTGAATTATGCAAATGAAATCTCACGGCAGTCAGTCCGAGCCCCTTGTTT
Organism: Carcharodon carcharias; assembly: GCF_017639515.1. NCBI lineage: Eukaryota > Metazoa > Chordata > Chondrichthyes > Lamniformes > Lamnidae > Carcharodon > Carcharodon carcharias. Next base: position 25,885,150 of record NC_054479.1, read on the forward strand.
GCAGGAAGGAAACAGTAACGTTCTTTAACCCCTGAGTAACCTTGTATTGGCAGACTGTCCATGGAAGATAGACAGATGTCCCAGCTGCCTCCAGACATGTTGTGATGGCCTCTCTGTTTTGCTCTGTAGTGGAATTCACTACCGCACACCGCCCTCACTCCACTTTCCCTTCCTCCATTCTTGAAGGCAAAGACACTTTCCTGTTCGACAAGTTAATTGGGCAGAAAGAGAGAAATTATTTCCTCTGGTGGTCGAGCCCAGAACAATTGAGCATATCTTAAAAATTATAGTTAGGTCATTCAGGGTGATGTCAAGAGACACTTTTTCACACAGAGGGGACTGGAAATTTGGAATTATCTCTGCAAAAAGTTGTTAGGACAAGGTCAATTGAAAATTACAAAACAGAGATTAATAGATCTTTGTTAGGTAGGGTTACTAAGGGTTACAGAACTAAAGTAGGTAAAAGCAGTTAAAATACAAATCAGCTATGATCTAACTGAATGGTGGAACAAGCTCAAGAAGATCAATGGCCTACTCTAGTTCCTATGTTCCTTTCTGTTCCATGAGGTCCCACTGCCCACCCAAATCTTACCCGAGTGTCTCTTCACAGCTGAGCCTGGCTGGTGAGTGTTAGCAAGTTCATTGACCATTGAGGGCATGGGGCTGAACCTGATTCTGTGGTGCCCAAAGTCCACGGATATCCACACACATTTCCAGCAGGACGGGGTTGCAATCTTCGACTGTGGGCTTCCTGATTCACACCTGAAATATGGGTATCCAGCAGCTGACAGCTGGGGAGGACGGCACCTCAGTTCCCCCATGGATGCCTAACACCCACCCGCCTTCAAGCAATTTTTAGTTAGGCCAGGGACTTTGCGAGCACTGCCCACTGCCACTCATGGTGAGATTCAGGCTGACCACAGGCCCACATTCAGTCCAGGTATGTGGACAGTTGATTTGTTTCACTTGTTGCACTGTAGCAATTATTTGAACTGAGGAAAGGCGGGCCTGGGTGAGGGTACCAGTGCCCGAAGTCTTGTGATCTATGGGCAAGTAGAAGTTGCTGGAGTTTATTTGCTGGCAGTTTGACTGTTTTCCAGGTGCCCATGAAAAGCTGCAATAAAAAGCCCAAACCCTTGATTAAAATGCCCTATCCCTCATGTGACAATCCTTATTTCTTCTGACAATTCTGCTAGTGAAGACGCATTCACTAACCAATTCAGAAACTTGAAACTAAGAGCCAGAGTACCAGTGCCTGGGGTTTGATCAGAGGCTGGAGTGTTGTTCTCTTTTCTACACCAGTCATGACTGATTGTTGTAAAAACATGAGATATTGTGATGTAAAGAGGGAGGGTGAGTATGGAGAACAGTATTTATTTCCTTTGCAAACAAAATAGCAAACAAGAAGGTGGGGCTTGCATCACAAGGGGAGAATCCTCAACTGAGACAAACTAATGACAGGAGAGACTGAAGGCTTTATTGCCTGGGTCACAACCGTTCCTCCCTCAAGATCTAGCACCAAGGGAGTATTGTGTTGCTTGATGTCTGTCAGCATGTTGCAGCAACCCTAATGGATGTTGACAATTCCTGGCATGACTTGAAGAGCAGTGAGTTCTCACACTCCACTCGTGAACAACAGCTCGACCTTAACCAATCCTTCATTCTGTTGCAATTTGTGGAATCTTGCTATGCACAATTGGCTGCTTCTTTTAGCTATGTAGCAACAGATGCTGCACTTTAAAGTCATTTGTTGCTCGTAAAGCACTTCCAAGGGATGCAAGAGGACTCCACAAATACGAAGGCCGATTTTGACTGGGAGCCAATTTTCAGCAGGTAAGTCCGGTGTCAATTCAAAATTCATGCTCTCCGGGAGAAAAGGGGCCCAGGGTATTTTAACTCCTGGCTTAATTTTAATACTTCTGGAAGATTTCCCACCTAATCAGTGGGAAGTGCTGCCAATTTGTGCAACTCAAAGGGTATCTGTACAGCAGGTTAATCCAAGATTTGACTGCACTGCTGCTTCTTCTGACCCAAATGGAAATATTTTACAATTTGAAACATCTTTTCAAACCTCTTCTGGCTCCGTTTCGCGCTGAAGCCTCCCAGTAAAAATTACAGTCCGGTCCCACATGGTGACATTATCACAATTCTCCATGTATATGTTAAGAAGGACACCATAAACTTTAGGCAGATATCCTTGTGGGTGCCCATGCAGTTGAGTGACATCAGGGTATTTAACTGGCCACCCTCCCAGTTTCTTCCAGCAAAGTAAGGTTAAAATTACATCACCCCCCCCCACCCCTGTTTGTATTTCTTATTTTACCATATTGTGTCATTCACTGGTAAATCCTACTGATATTGATAAACATAGCACCTTTACAAAATGTTGGCGTAGGAATTGGAATGTGTTGTGTCCCTGTATACGATTATAGAACCTTTCAGCACAAGGGGAGGCTATTCGGCCCATCATGTCAGTGCCAGTTCTTTGAAAGAGGTGTCTGATTAATCCCAGCCCCCTGCTCTTGCCCCAGGGACCTCCACTTTTCTTTGCTTTTCAAGAATTTATTCAATTCACTTTCGAAAGTTATTAATGAAGCTGCATACTTCCACCACCTTTTAGGCAGTGAATTCTGAATCATAATGACTCACCGTGTAAAAAAAAAATCTCTCCTGGTCCTTTTACCAATTATCCACCAAACTCCTGCCAGTGGAACTAATTTCTCCTTACTTACTCTATCAAAACTAGTCATTATTTTGAACAGCTCTATTAAATCTTCCCTGAAACACCTCTATTCTAAGAACAAATCTAACTTCTCTAGGCACTCCACAAAGTTGAAGTCCCTCATCCCAGGTGCCATTCTGATAAATCTCCTCTGCACCCTCTCCAAGCCCTTGGCATACTTCCTAAAGTGTGGTACCTAGAAATGGACACAGTACGGAGTCTGACCACTAATGTACTTCATTGATGATCTTTTATGTCACCTCACAGTTTCCTGCAAAGCAGTTTTCAGGCCTTTTAAAAACATGACTGGTATCCGTTAGTTCTCTGCCCCTGTCTAAATTTCCATATACGAAAATGCCTGAATGTAAAATAAGGTACAACGCAGACCAATTCAAGAGAGGAATGACAGTTTCCACAGATGTTCAACCTATATATATTTTAGGTGTTCTGGGCATTAGACCCCTTGCAGAAGTTATTTAGGCTTTGATTAGAGTACAGTCTGCTTTAGGTGTTCATATGAACCAGCAAGTTGTTGCTGCTGAAAAGGCAAGTGTAGTTTCTTTTATTTTCTAACATGGAGGACCCCATTCCATAATATTCCTATTGGCACTGTCTTGTCCGACCCTTCCAGGCACTTAGCTAGATGGCCCAATATCAATTGCTTTCCTTGGGAAAACTACTCGTGTTCTCACGACAGGAAATAGCCACTCACCACAAATATGCAAATGAGGCCCAAAGTCAGATCTCTAGTGATCCTCACTCTTTGGGTGTACTCGGACCAACTGCCCTCCCACCCTACCCCCACCCCACTAAACCAATGACAAGACTGGTTCTGAAAATTGGCCCAGATGAAAATCTACCTCTGTGGATTGTATAGTTGTTTGCTATTCAACTTAGCTTTCCACTCCGTGTTTTTTTTTAAACTTCATATGGTGGCCTTTCTAATTCTTCTACATTTCAGTCCACCTCCCAGTAACGAGCCACCCTTTGCTTTGCAGTACACAGTTAGCTTTGAGAAATATGCAGAACCAATTCTTGGGAGCTAGCACCTAAGAAGATGACAGCGAGACAAAGTCAGTTGAGGAAATGAGCCCAAACTGAAGGAGATCCAGAGAGCTACCTGTGGCAGGGGCAAGTCATAGAAGAAGTACAGCAGACGAAACCTACACTTATATAATGTCTTTCATGACTACCACACATCTCAAAGCGCATTACAGGCAATGAAGTACTTTTGAAGTGTAGTCACTGTTGGGGGGTGTGGGGAGGGCGGGGTGGGGGGTGGGGGGGGGGTGGTGGGGGGGCGTGGGGGGGGTGGGGGGGGGTGGTCCTGTACAACACTGGGAAAATTGTATTGAATTAGAGCATGTTCCGGGGTAACTGATCCAATTAGATCTATAAAAATATTTCTGGTGTGTCTTGGATGTGGAAGCCAATGAAGAAAGGACTTTGTAGAAGATAATAGATATGGGAGGAAAGATTAATGAGGGACTGCTGGATTTACAGGTGAATTGGTTGAGGCCATGCAAAATAGCATGGAGGCAAATAATGTTAATTCCTTCAGAGGCCAGATGGTGAAGTAGGTAACCAGAAGCCAATCTTTTCAATTAAGACTAGGTCTATTTACAGAATGCAATATTACATAGGCCTACCACCTGCCTAACCAACACCCAATGCCTGAGCAGTCTTTCTTTACAGATTCTTTTTGAGAAAGAAAATCAAAATCAATGAAACTCAAAATCAATATGTCAGAGAGGGGTGACAGCCCCTGGTGGGACACTGTAACGAAAAGAAAAAACTTGAAAGGAAACATACAAAATTAAATCAAAATGTCATTTCCGGGGCTGATGATGCACCCCAGAGTCTTTCTTTATATGTGCTCAGGGTACTTGATCAAACAATGCCTTTCACCTTAACCTTGATAACATACCATTAATAGATTCTCCTCTTTTCTTTATATTTAAACTTTATAACATACAAACAATATTTCAAAACAAATCAAAGAAAAGAAATAGGGAAAAATGATTTTCCATATTCTTTATATCACATCATAATACAAAATGTTAATATTCTAGGACCTCCATTGATTTCATTGTGCAAACATTTAATTTGACAGGCAATATGATCAGCGCAGGCTGGGAGGGCCGAAGGGCCTGTTCCTGTGCTGTACTTTTCTTTGTTCTTTGTTCATTCCTTTTTCTCAAGCAATCCAACAACTGGTGACTTGTATCGACCCAACTTATCTTGGAAATTTTTATCCTTTCCAGTATCTCTATATACTAGCAAGGTCAAACCTTAACTTTTTCTCATTCACACTCTTTGTCAAATGCGAATTACCCCATAAGGAACAATTAACCACATAGCATTCAATGGACAAACCATTCTCGGAATATTCAATGTACAATTTCCTTTAAAACATTTGATAAATAAAACCCCATATCCATTGCCTTTATTAGAGCCAGTGTTTCAGCATCTAAGGTACTTCTAATCACCCTTTTTATTTTCTTAGCTTCCCAGCCCAAGGAATAACATTTTTCATTTTCACTCACCTGTACTCGAATACCCATCTAGAAGATTGTTATGGGAAACGTCGCTAGTTTCATGCCCTACTGGTTACTCAAGGATGGAACTTGATTATGCCCTTCCCTGCATTTAAGTTATTTAGTGTTTTATTTGTCCTTAAAACATCCTCAATTATAGTGTGTTTCATCATAGTATTTAGTTTCAATACATCATAACCTACACTTGGTCTTGTCTGAGTAGATAGCTAATTTAACTGTCCAGTGAAGTTTCTAAACAGCTCTGTTTCTTCTTTAGATGTAAGATCATCCTTCTGCAATGACCTAGCACAATTTATCGGGATACAAGTAACACTCTATATAATTGTTGATCCAAGGTTACCCCTGGCTTATTCTGCTTGATTCCTAAGCCTGTATATTTAAAGGACCCTGAAGCCTGACTTCCAATCTTAAATTCTCCTTTAATCTTATTTATAACTATTTGCTCAAAATGCACAGAGCCATAGAAAATCATTGACATGCATCAGAAGGTGCCTGAGAGGTTCCTTTTTTGGTACCAACAGAACATTCCTGGATCTGCTTTCAGTTGAGTACAGTCTCCTTTCAGCAAGACAGACCTAACCGAGAAATACCATACCCTTGATGCATCATTCAATCCATAAATGCATTTCTTCAATTTCCGCAGTTTCACTTTAATATTGCTTGCCTCTTTAGGCGGCTCCAAAGACGCTTCTCTTTGAAAATTTTCACCCTTCAAAAATGCGGCTTTTATAATGATCTATCTATATTCCCACCTGTTTCCGGCCAATAAAGCTAAGAAAGTTTTGAAAATTGCTGTTCCTGGCCTGGGGAAAACCATTCAAACACCTTGATCTCCAGTCAGTTTTCGAAAACCTGAGCCACTGTTCTCACTTGTTATGTCCCACCTGGGAGGGCTTTTTTCCATACATATCCATGTATTGATAAGGCTGGCTGTCCCCTATCTGGCAATTCAGGGTAGACACCAAATTCCTTCCCACTACCCAACTCTTTTTGTTTTGTCTCTTATTTATTTATCTTCTAATTTATTGCCAGCCACCAAAACCTTAACAGTTATAAGGACTTCTACTTCAAGTAGTGTTCCTAGATTATTCTGCGGTCCTTGTTCGATTACATAGTCTAGTTAAGCTATATCCTTCACTTGCCCTTGCATGCCTTTCTGGACTACTGCTACTGGATTTCTCCTTCCAATGATCTGCGGTTCTGTTGCCAGTACAACACCATTTCCTAGTGCAAGAGTCACTGATAGATCCACTGTGAGAACTCGCATTGTACTTTCTCACTTTCCACCATTTCACCTCATTTTTCCAGTCCATAGTTGTGACTTCTTGTCCATCATCTCGAACATTCAGTCAATATTTGAACTTGCCAGTAGCTTTCCCTGCTCTGATCCTTGTGGCATCCCGCTATAGTATTTACATTCTGCCAGGCTGAAAATGATCCATTTATACCGATTCTCTGTTTCCTGTCCATTAACTAATTCTCAAGCCATGCTACTATATAACCCCAGTCACATGAGCCCTTATTTTGTGTGTTAACCATTTGTGTGGCATCTTATTGATTGTTTTTTTGTTGAAAATCCAGATTCACTCCATCCACTGGCTCCCCCCTTACCAACCCCATTAGTTGCAGACGCAACAGCTTGGCACACAACTTAAAATGCCTCCAATTCAATGTTAGCTAGCAATCTCATCCTTGAAACCACTGAACAGTTCAATTGCGGAGATATCTTTCTGAGGCTGAAGCTGAGGATATTATTAGGATAGAGTAGACAGAGGTTTGGTCTACTGATGACCCATATTGTACTTGATTCGGCAATGCTTGGTGGGGTTTGATGGACAGAGCTTCAATCTTCAGTTAACCTTCTTCTAACCAATGTGGGAATGTTTTATATTGACACCGGGGACACAGAAGATGTGAATGTGCCCTAAACGCTGTCAATAATACCCTTGGCCTTAACTAGCCGACCCAACCCCAATTCTTTTTTACATATGTAAAACACAAGGGAATGTCTCGGTGTGGAGGAAATGAATGCATGTGATGGAATGCAGTGAAGATGCAACAGCCGGGTCTGAACACAATCAGCATGTCTTCTAAAGCTAATGTCATAATCAGCGATTAAAGAAAATGTTTAGTTTTCTTCAGATGAGCATTAACTCTGAAGCATCGTTCAAATTCATCATAGGAGACCAACCACACTCTGTCAGTGTGTTGGATTACATGGCCACTGTGGGTTTTCTCTCTCTCTCTCCCTTTTGAAAAGAAGAGAATGCAGAACAATATGTAAATGGTGCAGGGAGGGAAGAAGCAGAGAGATGGGGCCGCGGTGTTTAGTATTCAGGTGCTGTTACCAGAAGCCAATTAATCAGCCCAGTGGCAGGAGCGACGCACAGAGGATGAGTTCAGCCTTCATGTTGATGAGCTGGTCCGGGGCAAATGGTGCTGCACCTGAGCTCACAGTTAGAGATGCAGAATATGGGATCATGGGAATAGCTTCAATCCTTTGTGTTTTTTTCTGGAGAATATAAAATGTCAGGTTGCGAGGCCTGGGTGTGTAATATCTACTTTAAACAATTCAAGCAGCGGGTACTCTGCTTAACCCTTTCAAGCACGCCCAATATCATTTTTAAACTGACTCTACACTCCTGACAGATTTCATGGTTGAAGTCCATTTAAATGTGCACTTAAATTGCAGCACTTCAAGACACTGACATTCAGAAGGCTGGAAATTACTGTGCATGATGTTATTGTATGAATGTTTAACATGCTTGGGCATCAAAGCACTTTTTCCACTATTTTAACAGAGGCAGCGACTAACTTATTTTCAAAGAGTTAACCCCTCTGTTAAAATACTGGACAAAGAGATTGCAAACGAGCAGTTTAAATATCAGAAGATGATAACTCCTGGACATAATTTTCAAGCCTGTATCTTCAAGTGTGTCCAGGTGGGCATAGAGATTTTCCCCAAACACTATTCCTAATAAAATAGTAATTGTGGTGACCCAAGGAAATCCTCCTTGAAAAAAGGTTGGTAACATCATTTTCCGAGTGAAAGAGTAAATATTTCTAAAACAACACAAAGTAAGTAATTGTCTGCAGTGTCAGAGAGTGAAAAAGATGCCAAGGATGCAGAGATAGCTGTGCTGACTATAAAGAGACTGACAGATATTGAGAGTGAGTTGAGAGATTAACATGATTTAGACATAGAACAACAATTATTGGGGAGTAAGTCACAGTTGGAATTCAAACTTAAACTTCTCACCTTTCTCAGTCCTTTCTCTCTCACAACCTTAAGGCTTTTAAAATATAAGCTTTCCCTGCCTAACGTACCTCATCTTCTACTTAGTTCTTTCCAGCTGAACGGTCTATTTCTGGCCTCCCTGGTTGAAATGTTAGATTTGGAGTTCTTCGCCAATTAAGTGCAGTTTTCTTTATTGAGGTAATTGAATTAGACATAGGGCGGGAATTTCCAGCCCTGCCCCCTGCCAGGATCATCCAGTCCCGCCAAAAATCAATGGGCCAGTTTGGTTGGGCCTCCGCAAACCCCACCCATGGCAGGGCTAGAAAATCCTGGCCATAGTTCTCTCCACCCCTAATTTCAACTCAGGATGGGAATTGGGGCTGTGGGGCCCAAGGCACATGGAAATCACAAGCAGCTGTCTGGACGCCCAGAGCTTGTGGCCCTGGGAATTTTAATTCCCAAGCTGCATTTGAATGTCCTGACCCTGACTGCACCCGAAGCCAAAGTAATTGTTGTTGCATGAGACCTTATTTAGTAGCAGGCCCCATGGGGTTTTTGGAAAGTCATTAAGGTATACAGGATTATGTGTCCATGGCTACTTAACATCCTGTTCGTTAATATGATGCGGGTGGAATTCCGATTCAGAGTGCTGGCAGGGGTCAATGCCAGCAAGCAGGAGTGGAAAATCGTAGGGGAATGCTGAGGATGGTGGGGTCGATCAGGCCATTGCCAGGACCAACAGTGGTCTCCTGGTGGAATCTATGAAGGTGGTGAGCTGGAAGAAACCCAAGGCAGGGTAGGCTTAAAGTATCCAGTCTGGAACCTTTCTGGGGCCTTTCATAACCTAAGCATAGAAGACTTATTCGCGGTCAGGATGCTGCCTGCTGCCAGCTATTTCTGATGGGTCAGAGACTGAGAGGCGGCTCAGAAGCAGCCCTTAGTCTACCTGCAATTAAAATGGAGGCATGTCCCAATGATGTCATCAGGATGTGATTTTACCAATTAAGTTATAGCCACACTTTCCTGGGTTTGATTTAAGGTATACTAAGAATTGTGAACATGGTGTGAACCCTCTTTTATCATCATAAAGATCCACCCTCGTTATTCTCACTGGGAATGGAAGTTAAAATAACCCTTCAGGTCTTAGTTTGAATCCAGCCCAGACAGAAGGAATGAAAATCCTTCTGTTTGTCGTCTCTTGGGGTTCTATATGAAAGGAGTTTGAGGAAGCCACAGCACTGTTCCCAGTGGGCGTGGGCCCAAAGGACAAATTCAGCACCATATTGACGATCTTATTGGTGTGGTAAGTGGAAAAATGGGATATTGGTGCAGAAGGGGATGCGCTTCTGATATTTCAATTGAGGCATCCTTTGGGGAGAGAAAGGAAGATATTTTGGGATCATTTTGAACTGATTGCTTGAGTGTAAAATCAATATTACAGATCGGTGCTCCTTAAGGAAACGGCCCAAATTTCCTTACGGTAAATTGGACAGCTTCTATAGCAGGTACCTGACCCACAATGTATGTTTTGCGCTCCCATGGTAAATTCAAAATTACCCACTTTCACTCTGCACCTAACCTGTTGCATTACTTGACTTGGGAGTGCTGGGTGGGGCAGTGTAGAGCTAGCTTTCCACTGCATCTAATCTGTCCAGTGTTGGACCTGGAAGTGCTTGAGAGAGAGCTCCACCCTTGTATCTAGCCTATCTTGCATTTGTCCTGGAAATAACTGATGGTGCATCAGAGAGGGATCTTTTCTTGATATCTGAACCTGTTCTATACTTGACCTCAGAGTTCTTGATAGAGCTGTACAATATTTCTAATCCAAGTTATATGGGAATATTTGATACTAACTGCAGCTGTCTGAGCTGGAAAATATTCCTTTCCCTTGCACTTATATTCCTCACATTGAGTAGAAGGTATACATAAAAAATTGAAATACAGTGACAGGGGGCAGTAGGGAACCTTCTGGAACACTGGAGTTGCAAGAGAATCCTTTGGGGTTATATTTTTCTCCATTTACTAATTTTAGTACTAAAAAGAAGTAGAATTAAGTGCAGAGGAGACAGCACAGCTTTATTCTCATTGACCACAGACAACAGAGGGGAATATATTAACTCACAATCCAATAAATGTAAAATGAATAGATGGCAGTCTCAACAAATATCCTGTGATGGCCTCAACAGCGAGAGTAAAGCATTGAGAAGATATCACCTGACATTCCCCACCCCCCCCTCCTTTACCCCATCCCAAAATAAAAGTGTAATTTCCACCTCAGTATTAAATTGGGTTCAATTAGTTTCCTGGGAGCTGAATTCTACAAGTTCCTAAAAGACAGTAATTAATTTCTCTTTATATTATTGAGCGTAAAGCAGAGCCATTGAGATTGGAGCAAATGTGAGTTTATCAATCACATGTCTGATGGAAGGTTATTACAAGGTTATTTGTCACAGTGAGGTATCAGATTATTCACTACGCTGTGTGTATTATAATGTACTTGTTGTTGCATGCGACATTTATTTAGTTGCAAGTCCCACGGGGGTTTTGGAAAGCCATTAAGGTATACAGGATTATGTATATCCATGGCTAGTTTACGTCCTTGCTCGTTACCATGGTGCTGGTGGAATTCCGATTTGGAGTGTTGGCAGCCCAGGTGTCAAAGCTTAAAAAATGGGAAAACGGCCGTCTCCGAAATGAAATAATTTTGTTGTGGAAATTCTGAGCGATTTTGTAATTTCATGCTTGTGTATGATAATTTTATGCTGTCCTGCTTCGTGTAACTCAGTGCTGCCAGACACTGACAGCTAATAAATACACTGCTCTTCACCCTGTGTGCGACAACTCTGCAAAGGCATTGTATAGATACATATATATATATATATATATATATATATGTTATATATGTAATATATGTATATTGGGCAATTACACAGTCCAGGTCACACTACACTTAACGCCACCCCCCCCGCCCCCCCTCCCCCCCCACCCCCCTCCCACACCACTAGTGACCCCAGCAATATCAGGGTGAGTTTCCCAACATTTCACAGCCGGGCTCGTCCTGATGGTACCCCTCAATTGCTAATATGGGCCCGGTGTGGGGTTTGCTTTAAATTGTCCTAGAGAGAGTGAATGTCATCAAATAGTCAAGGTATCCAATGACAGAAGTAACAAGATGCACAGGATGCACAATTAGCAGATTAGCTGAGGTAACTGATACTGACTTATCACTTCAACGGCTGGAGTTGTAGATGACAAAACTTCTCGGATTTTAGTCCACATTAAAATACCTTCTTCATTTCAAGTGTCTTGACCTTTAGTGTATTTAGCAATGGAAATGAATGGCAAATCATTCCATTGGATGGTAAATGACAGAGAATCTGTATTTTGGAAATCTGCAGTGCTCCTTTCGGCTCCAGCATATCTAACTGGTTGGAACCATCAGTTTCTCACACCAGCTCCCACAAAATTCACTATCTGCAAGATTTTAATTAGGGTCCAGTCACAGTGGCCTAGAGATTTGTTGAGAGTGTGCCTGTTTTACAGTCATATGCTCCATTCTAGGACCATGCCTGAAACTTCAGTTTATGCCCTTTACAACATCTATTTGAGGCCCTCTTCCCAAAATTGGGCTGCCCTGAACACAACCTTTGTTGGGCCTTTTGTATTCGGGTTAACCATGTTTACATATGGCCTGACCAAAGGTCCTTAAAGAGTCCACAGAAGGTCGCCACTAAAAAGGAAATTAAAGTGCACTTACTGGATTGTAGAGCCAAGTGGTGCTTCCCACTGACTGGATCCAGAGCAGCTCCAAAGACAATTGCTGGCTTCCAGATAGCTGCCTCGCAATCAACCCTCTTCCCTCCCCCCTGGTTGCCCCCTTTCAGACAGGGATGCAGCTGACCAGACTTTTTCCTTGTGGAACTTCTACATGCCCAATTGGTGTTCAGTTTGCTGTCAATACGCTGATTCTGGGTGAGCTTGCAGCGCACTCCCAGAGTCACTGGGTCCATTCCTGTGTTTCTAGAAATGGGGCAAAGACTTCTTTCTGGATATTTCTAATATTATTTCAAACAGCTTAAAGTTTTCAAGCATCAAACTGCTGAGATTAAAAAGTTCAAATGAGTTTCTTGTTCCATAATTTATGCTCTTCTTCTCTCAGTCCCAACAGATTTCCTCCGTCCATCCCTGAGCTAGCTTAATGTTGTGCCAACATCCCTGTGGTACCTCACCTAAGTGACAATTTTTCATAATCGTGAATGTTAACAGGCAATTCCAACCAAGGTCCATTCTGTCTTCTTCTGACATCCATGTACATGCATTTTCCAGCAAGGATCCCTATCAGGAGATGGAATGCTAGCTAATGGTTCCACTCCGTCATCCAAAAATACTAGCTACTCTGATACTTCCCCAGTTGAAATCAGCACAATGAACTAAACCTCGGATGTGTTGGTCTGTGTTACTCAGCACTACAACAGGGAGTGAGTTTTTCCATTGCACCATCTAAACAGGGGCTTTTTGTTAATATTATTTAATTGTGGGGAGAAGCTCCTGATAATCACCTCCCTCTGTTACTTAACATTAGGAGGAGCCACGTCAATGCCCCAAGTGTGAAATGGCTCTCACCAAGCCTGCACCGTGTACCTCTGATGTATTCCCTGTGAGCATAGGTCATTGGGAGCTTAGGAATCAGCCCTCAGCTGAGCAGGATGGTTGGCTAATGCAGCTTTAACATTACTTGTGGCCTCATTGCCAGTTTGCATTGAACACAATTTGGGAGGATCATGAAGAAGTACAATTTTCTTCGTAAAATATATGAGTGAGATGCAATACGGTTCTGATTTAGAATAAGAAGATCAGCCCATATGGTCCTAACAATATTTCACATTTAATTTGATGATAAAATAAATGTATACATTTTTTATTCTACTTTCTTTAGATTTTGCATGCAGTAGAATACAATAATTCATACATTTTCATGACCAGGTAGAATGGCTATACTATTGTTCTGATGCCTTCAACTTTTTCAATGTCCGGTTTCTAATGTTTCATGAAGCATTTTTTTTACTCTTGTCTTCCTTTCACCATTTTTCACCTGAAGGGTTATCTTTGCCTGAGCTTAAAGGTGCCTGTGGCACCTCAACAGAGCGGCCAAAGAAGATGTTTGAATCTGAATGTTGGCAGACTCTTTCATCATCTAATATGGTGTAGCTGAGCTGCCTGAACATTCTACATTGGCTCACTGAATAGTTTTCATGAACATGAACACAAGTTGATTTTCTCTTTCATGTCCCAGGGAGCTGAGGTCAATTGTTACATCCCAATTCCTTCCCCAGTTTAGAAGAGGTAACTCATTGAGGCCTTGCATCAAACTTAGGAGACCCCTTCTTTTGGATTATAACAGAGTAATGTTTGATGATTCTTGGAGATGTACTGACAGCAACATATCTGTCTAGATAAATATATGCACGGTCACCGATGTTGACAATTTTGGTGAGTGATCAGAAATGAGTGCTTGGGAAGTAATGTTTGCCAAAAAAATGAATGAAGAAGCTATTGGTTATTTGCTGACACAGAAGCAAAATACTGCAGATGCTGGAAATCTGAAATAAAAATAGATAATCATGATGAAGGGTCATCATTGGCCTGAAACGTTAACTCTGTTTCGCTCTACAGATGCTGCCTGAACTGTTGAGTGTTTCCAGCATTTTCTGTTTTTATTTCTGGCTATTTGCACCTTTGTTACTGGGTCTTAAAGAGTTAACATGAGCTCTGTTCAAAGACTGATGGTGCTGTGCATAAAACATCACAAGGAGCTGATTCCTATGGAAATCAGATTGAAATTATTTGCATTTGATCTCACAAAGATGCCTTCTATTCAAAGCCAATTTCTTCATTTTTGGGCAGTTTGGAGATGGTTTGATCTGCAATATTTGGGATTGTTCTGGGTGTTGCTTTAAATAAAGATGTTGAAAATAGATGCTGGTGCCCACCATTTGAATCGTCTTTGAGAGTAAGGCAAACTGATCATCTTTTGACGTCTGGTAAGTGTTCTGCTAGCTGAAACTCTATATTCTGGCTGGAAATGAGTTTACCAGAGTCTGATTGGCCGTTGTCATGGCTACTCTGCTCCAATACTGCCATTTGTCTATTTTAAAGCTCCAGTACATTACAGTGACTACATTTTTCATTTTACCGCCCAGGACAAGGCTCCTCTGTTTCTTCCTTTGTATAAGATTTAACAATCAGCAACGCTCCTTGTCTGAATTTTATAGATGTATACATAGGGATTTGAGTAGGGGAGGAGAAGAGCAGCCACCTTAAAGGCACACTGACTTCATTAAAACAGCATTTGGCAAATACTTTTTCCAAAGCTGTTGTGGGGTCCTTTAAATTAGTAAATATTTAGACTGAACCCACCAGTTCCAGCAGTGAAAGTTTTGCTGCTATATTTGCATCAATGCGTTAAAGAAAAAGCTGAATGGTTCAGCTATTACTGATTTTGTACTTCTTAATTTGACTTTCATTCCCACTTTCTTTTCTTCCATTGTTAGTTATAGAGAATGTGCAGCACTGAAACAGGTCGTTTTGGCCCAACTGGCCTATGCTGGTCCTTGTGTTATGCATGAACCTCCTCTAACTCTTCTTAATCTAATCCTATTGTTGCAGCTCTCGTTGTTGGCTCTGCTCACCGTACTTTATATTTCTGGGCTCTTTGATGGTTTGACATGCAAACATTTGAACATGGTATAGAGGGAATGGTCCATTTCTTTTTCCTCATCGATCTCTCTAGTAGCTTGTCCAAGGTTGTTCAAAGATCTTTGCACAGCTGGATGATGGCCACAGCTAGGATTCAAATTAGGACCTTCTGCTTGGGGGAAGCCATCACTCTGGGGACAAAGAATACCAGATTTAAGTGTTCATGGCTGGTGAAAATCATATCAACTTGTGATGTTTCTCGCAAGGAG
The DNA here is from genome assembly GCF_017639515.1 of Carcharodon carcharias. Classification (NCBI taxonomy): domain Eukaryota; kingdom Metazoa; phylum Chordata; class Chondrichthyes; order Lamniformes; family Lamnidae; genus Carcharodon; species Carcharodon carcharias. The sequence goes on from NC_054479.1 coordinate 25,900,633, forward strand.
AATAATGTGTACTGTTATAATAATACCCTTGAACAGCTTTCGCTGTTGACAGCAGTGATAAACTATCCAGCATGGCAGTTGATGACAAGTCTTTCGTGCTCTTTTCAACATTTTGAAACTATATAAATAGTCCCCTGATTGCTGAATGGGAAAGTGAACGATTGGTGTCGCAATGAGCAACATACATTAGAAAGGTCTCAGCTTTGATTCTTAGGTTGCGCTGGAATCGCAAGGTAATTACAGATGATGAAGGCCATTGAACCCATCTAACCCACGCGTTCAGAAATATGTTGGCGTTTCTGTCACCTACCTGTAAGTCCATTCCACTCACTAAACATGTGAAGAAGAATTACCCGACATAAAGGAGATGGTGTTGGATGAGGGAAATGCTGGAGAACGCGTAGTGAAGCTTTATGGGAAACTGGAGAGGAAATGAAGGAATCCAGATGTAAAGGAGAATAGTTCCTGATTGTATTATTTGATGCAGTGAAGTGATAGGAGTTGACTTTGTCCCTCCTGGTGAGATCATTAAATTTCTGCAGCACTGCAGCCACATCCCCCGGAAAGAACATATTTGATACACAGCGGCAACACCTGAAATGTTCTTTGTCTCATGATCTTGGATACCCTGGATAGGTTTTTCCCGCAGGCTTCAGGACCTCAAAGTCAAGGCCAAACTGGGGTCCTGAACTCCCACTTGCCAGGAGCCAGACCCATGGAGCTACTTTTTAGATGTGGCCTCCTAATTGGCTGCCTTCGAGCTTGCTGTCCTGTTAAGGAGAGCAAGCAGGCTCCCACTGCTGCCAGCCTGTTGGGAAGACTGGCAGTGCTGGAGCCTTTGCAGCCCCAGCAGGAGACGTAGGTGCCGCTGAGGCATGTCTGAGAATGTGAGGGCACTTTAGAATGGAGGCGTAAAAAAAAATTAAATATTTTAAAGTGGGGAGGATCGCAGGCACCTCGGATCAGAGGGCAGAGCCTCCCGGTTTATCATGGGGGCCACGGAGCAAGCCTTTCCTGCCTGTGGGCATCCTCTTTGGGGGATGGAGTCTCCAGTTCCTATGGCTCCACAGCCTGTTGCAGGGAGGCCACCCTAATGGAGCAAAATGTCAGTGGTGATGCAAATTCGCCTCTTGTTGCGGCCGTACCTATTTAAGTTGCCTGCACACCACCATGCACAGGACAGGCGGTGCATGTTTCAGGCTACCCCTCAGGTGCCCCAGGAGCAGGAATGCATCTGGGAACCATCCCACCGTGGCTCCCCGCTATTTTCCCACCTTGGGTCGCCTCCATTCCCGCTGACGTGAGGCCCCTCGCAACCATTGTCATGAAACATGAGGGCTTTCTTTCTAGCTGCAGGTGCTGTAGCAAGATTCCTATAGCCAAATGATCAAAGCAGTAGATACTGCTTGTCTCAAAACGCACTGAAAAATATTTCAGGAAAGTGTAATCCAATGGGTCAATGTGATTTTTAAATGATGCAGTCAAACTCTTCGCTCCCCACCCCAAAAAAAACCTACTGCATAAAAGCTTCTCCCTAATGACCATGAACCCAAATTCACATGCTCATATTTAATTAGTCCTTTGAATTATAAAATCATATAGCACAGAAGGAGGCCATTCAGCCCATCTTGCCTATGCTGACTCTTTGAAGGAGCTCCCTGTTAGTCCCATTGCCCCTCTCTTTCCCCATAGCCCAAGATTTTCTCCTTTTTAAGTATACATTCAGCTCCCCGTGAAAGCTACTATTGAATCTTCTTCCACCGTCCTTTCAAACAATGCATTCCAGATTATTACAATTCACTGCGGAACATGAAATCTTCCACATTCCCCACCTATCAGCTTTTTTTTTGTCAATGCTCTTAAGCCTGCACTAGGAATATTTCCTCATTTACATTTATGTCCTCCAAGGTGAACATGAATGATCCCATGAGACTACTCCGGAGAACGGCAAGGAAATTCTGGCCCATATTTATGCCTCAACCAGAACCTTAAACAGACCTGATTACCTGCTCCTTATTACATTGCTGTTTGTGGAATCCTGCTATGCACACATTTAGCTTCTGCATTTTCAATGTTTTAATAGCGATTACACTTCAGAAGTACACTATTGGCTGTGAAGTGCTTCTGGGTATCCTGGGCATGTGAAAAACACTATATAAAAGCAGGTTCTATATTTTTCTTTGTGTTCAATGCATTTAGTTGGAGTGCATTTCTGGAGTACTCCAGTCAATGCACTGAGGCAGAGTGAGGGAAGAAAAATTGCCAGTATATATTGTGGCTAAATTTAAAGGGAAGCTCATTGAAAGAGTATTATCTGAATATGGGGTCAAATATCGTTTAAGGTTCAAAATGGATATTAAGCATTTGTCAGTCTTTGCAAGGCTGTGGGAGAAGGTGCAAAAGGATGTTAGTCAAAAGTGAATTGAAAGGAAATCAAATGTGGAAGCACAAAAATGAAATGTGTGGGCAATTGATGGATTGACGCAGCATCAACCAGTCGATGTGTATGGGGTGGTTCTAAAGGAGCTTGCACTGTTTGGTATTCCAGGGAACCCTCTCGAGAGGACAGCATTATTCATTGCCTATCAGGAGAGGGCAGCCAGACTCAATGGGCAGAATTTTTCCCTCGTCGGGCAGAAGCTCGCCGTACGCGACCGGGAGAAAAATAGTGCGTGATGACGTTGGGTGAGGGTCCTGACAACATCGCGCACTCTTGCGATATTTCTAGTCGGTGGGCACGCGCAAGAGGTGGCAGCCGCCCGCCGACAATTAAGAGGCCTATTAATGCCCTTAATCAGTTAACTGACATGAATTTTTCACTGCCTGCCCAACCTAACGGTTGGCGGGCGGACGAAAAGGCCAAGCGGCCTTTGCATTTTTTGCGAAACCTCATCCACGGGCGGAATGAGGTTTCAAAGGTTGATTAGAAACACAATAAAAACTTTTACAACTCATTTCTAACATGTCTGTGCTCAGGTGATAGAGTCACACGAGGAGACATTTTTTTCCCTTAATTTTAAAATCTTTATCTGTAAAGTTGAAAATTTTCAGCTCTCTGAGGCAGCTCTGTGCCTTCAGGGAGCTTTCGTTGAGAGCACCCACTCACGTGCGATGATTTCTGCACTCGGCCTTCCCACCGCCCAGGCAGCGCTGAGCATTTCGGCACATGATTCACACTGGCTGGCCGTTCATTGGCCAGTGAGCGCAAAATTGTGGTCGGGGCCCGATTGCGGGCAGCGGTTGGTTTAGAGGCTGCTCCTGGGCCCGCCCAATGAGGAGAAAATCCTCCCCAATCTTTGGTGTAGTACACGGGTGACATCAATGATTTCATGCTTTAGGATATCCTGCCACCTGACTCTGTGCACCTGATAGCTCCTTCCTGAAGGGAAAGTGATGAACACATAGACTTGTGCAAACAAAGCCGCTGTCACTGTGACCTGCTGACTGACTGATTTGTCATTGTGTCATCCTGAGTAGCTTGGAAGGATTCAATAGAATTAAGGTTTAATGCAATATTGACCTTAGCACCCGTGGGAACAAGAGCTCTGAAGAAGAGTTATATGGACTCGAAACGTTAACTCTCTTTCTCTCTCCACAGATGCCACCAGACCTGCTGAGTTTTTCCAGCATTTTCTGTTTTTATTATTATTATAATTATAGTGAATGCATAATCTGGGCTACTGATGAGCGCATGTCTGACACCTGACGTGGTGTAAGAAGTGAATCTGATATCCTTTCAAAAATTGGATTTGTTATTTAAATTATAGAGCACTATAGGAGCTGCCAAGGGAAAATTCCAAGCTCGGCACTAACACCTGCCACCTGAAAAAATGAGGCAGAAATTATGATCTCTATGGTGATGGTGATAAGGGTTATGGTATTGTTATTGGTCTTGTAATACAGAGGACAGGAGTAATGATCTGGAAATGTGAGTTCAAGTCATGCCATTGCAGCTGAGGAATTTAAAGTCGGTTAAGTAAATGTCAGTAATGGTGCCCATGGAACCGCCAGATTGTATTGTATTAAAACTCATCAGGTTCACTGATTCCCTTTAGGGAAGGGAATCTGCCGTCCTTACCCAGTCTGAGCTATATGTGACTCCAGATCTTAAGCAATTTGATTGACTCTTAACTGCCCTCTGAAATGGTCTAGCAAGACTCTCAATTATATTCAGGAATGTGGCTCAGCACCTTCTCAAGGGTAATTACAGATGGGTGATGAATGTTGGCTTTGCAGCGATGTCCACTTCTTGTGAATAAATAAAACTGCTATTCCCATTTGCACCTCCTCTAGACCCATCTTTTGTTTCTTTAATAGTTCTATTACCATTTCCTTTGTCTTGCACCATCATCCATTTTTATTAGTCAATCTCTCATGCCTTCCTCCCAATTTTGCGCTTTTGCCACCTCCCCTTTCCCTGCTTCTGTACTCGCTTAAAACCTGTTACATCTCTAAGATTTTCCAGTTCTGCCGGTAGGTCGTCGATCTGAAATGATGGGCCCAATTTAATCCCTGTCTAAGTGAATGGGTTTTGAGTGAATTAGAATCTCATCCAAACATTAACTCTGCTTCTCTGTCCACACATGCTGCGTGACCTGCTGAGTACTTCCAGCATTCCCTGTTTTTATTTTAGATTTCCAGGACCTGTAATGTATTGCTTTTGTTTTAGTCACGTGTCAACTACCTACATGAGGTGTGACAAAAATAGAGACATGACAAAGAAAGAAAGACTTGAATTTATGTAATGCTTTCCATGACTTCAGGATGTCCTAAAGCACTTACAACCCATGAAGAACTTTCAAAATGTTGTCACTCAACATAAAAAACCCGCAGTCCACTAAAGTGACACCTCATCATCATGATAACTAAAGAAAGAAATTAGGTCGGCCAGAGACATGCGGAATGGAGCGTTGTTGCAATTCAGCAGTGCCACACTGAGGATTGGTGCAAAACTGTGCCAGTGGATAACTGAGGCTGTAGGTGCTTTGCATAAGGCATGGATCTAGCTGTGTCTGATGGTTCTCCATAATCTCACCATTAAAATCATCAGAAAATTCACTAAAAAAAATGTTAAATCCAGTAAAACCCAAAGATTTAACTTCCAAGAGGCCAGAGAGGCCTTTCCTTTCTAAATGACTGCTCTGTTAAAGAGAGGTTTGTATGTTTACTGCTGGTGGTGAAAAGGCCACTGGCACAGGGCTGCTTACAGCTGGGAGACAGCCTATGGGACTGACTGCAGTCACAGCTGAAGCTGGTTGGAGCGTGCCCGGCAGTCCCTCTCTTCCCACCATCCTGCTGTGGAGAATGTTAACTGAAGCCTCCATCAGGAAGGCCTGCTGCCTGGATAGACTAAACGTCAACTTGGACCTCATGCAACCATTCCCCCACCTGAACAAAGCAGCCAGCACAGCAAGAGATGGGAGTTGCACAATAACAGGTAAAATTAAGTATGGAGCAATGCCTTTTAACCATTGCACCAAATTATCCAAGAACATTTTGCGGTTGTTTTGAATTAGTAAATGTGAGTTTGAATTCACCAAAAAGTATTGGACAGAAATCTATGGGTTCAATCTTAAGTGACTGAAGAAACATGTAAAATATTGACAAGGCATTGGGTAATGCTTGAATTACACTCTCAGGCTGACCTGAGAGCAACTACACTGCATAACTATCAGATATTTGGCAATGCCTCCTGTCAGCCGAGTTTGTGATGTCCAAGACATCAGTTCCTGGTGCCATGTCCAACTGCTGCAGAAATATTTCATGCTCAAAGTATCCCTATGTTCCACATCAGTGCTCTCATCAGTGGAGAATAGGTATGAACCAGTCTTCCAGACAGTAAGTGCCTTGTTTTCCTGTGGTCAGTGTCATTCAATGCACATCCTCTATTTCTGAATCACAACCCTCCAAAGTAGCTGAACCCAAGCTGGTACTTTGGACGGGTAGACTGAGAGAGACTGGGTGAGATGCTGGCCTCTTCAGTGTTACTGGTCCTTGCCTCAGCTCCTTATGACATGCCTGGAAAAAGAGAAGAGTGACCAATATATGTTATAACAGTGTCTTCATCAGAACTTGGTGTGCAATGATTGAACTCCTGCCCCTGGGTTAGGAAGGATGTGAGAAAAGGGTGTGAGGAAGAATAGGATTTGGTGGGTGATGGGACCGGGCTTGGTTGTGGGAATATGTTCCTAGTCAAAGTGTAGCTGAGAGAGTTGGAGCGTAGGCTCTGTTTGCTACTGCTCTTTCTGAGGTCCCTGTTGGAATGAAACTCAGTAACAACCTGTCAGTGAGAGGAAGCCGGGAGCGTGAGGATGAAAGCCCCTCATTAACGATAACTGTGCTCAGTCCCCAAGGAGACTGTGATATTTGGTGGGAATGTTTGTGTTCAATATTGTTTTTAGGGAAAACATAACACACGGGGGATTCTGGGTAACGGCAAAGCAATGAAATGAAATAAAATGTAAATAAACAGCTTCTAATGTTTGTCAGTGTTTTTTAGCAAAACAGTCCTGGCTCCTCCACCATAATGATCCCAGAGGAAACATGTTGTGTCCTGCAGGAGCTCAAATACAGCCTGTGGGAGACACAACTTATCTTACAAGAAGATGCAGGATGCACAACAACCATGGAAATATTTGAGCGTTTAACTGCTTGGAATAGTAGTTTTTTTCCTTCTCTTCTGAAGTTGCCAATTCTTCCTGCACTTTCTGTCTCCCTTTCTCCATCACCTAGCTCAAACCACCATTCTTCAAGGGGGAGCCCAAGCTATTCTGCTGTGGAAAGTGCCACATATAAGGCTGATCCTGCCTTTTTTGAAAAGCCCACGTGCACAGCCCTCCAGCAACCAGCAGCAGAAATCCCGAATGACTACCTCCTCTTTACCTCTGTCACTGAGTCCTATTGGGACACCTGCTATCGGCACTCCTGTTTGTGGTTAACAAACTCAACTGACACTAGGGAGTGTGAGGGGAGTGATGTCCCATTTATTAGAATAAATTAACAAATTCCTTTGCTGGCTGGATGGAAGCTACATGGTTCAGCATGCGATACCGCTGTTGTTGGGGAGTTTATGGAGTGAACTTTTTGCACGAACATATGAAATAGGAGCAGAAGTAGGCCATTCAATCCCTTGAGCTTTCTCCACCATTTAATAGGATCGTAGTAGACTTGTTTGTGTTTCAAGTTCCACGTTGCCATCTACTCCCAATAAACTTATATTCCCTTGCCTAGCAAGAACCCTTTGCCTTAAAAATATTCAGTGACCCTACCTCCACTGCCTTCTGAGGCAGAGAGTGCCAAAGTCACACAACCCTCTGAGAGAAAAAGAATTCTCCTCAGCTCTGTCCTATAAGGGCAACACCTAACTTTAAAACAGTGCCCCCTAGTTCTGGACTCACCCGTAAGAGGGAACATCCTTTTCACGTCCAGCTCGTCAATACCATTCAGGATCTTATATACTTCAGTCAAGTCAACCCTCACTCTGCTAAACTCCAATAGAAACAAGCCCATCCTGTCCAACCAATCATTCCAGGTATCAACCTGAACCGCCTCAACGTATTTGCATCCTTCCTTAAATAAGGAGATCAAAACTGCACACAGTATTCGAGATGCAGTCTCACCAATGCCCTGTATAGCTAAAGCATAACAACCTTACTTTTATGTTCAATTCCTCTTGTAATAAAGAGTAGCATTTTATTAGCCCTCTTAATTACTTGCTGTACCTGCAAACTAACCTTTTGTGACTCATGCATGAGAACACTTAGATCCCTCTGCACCTCGAAATTCTGCAGACATTCTCCTTTTAAGTAATACTCTGCTTTTTTATTCTTCCTGTGCTAGAATTATATCTCTCAAAACTTAAGTTCTTTTACAACATGGAAGGATTTGGCATGATCTGGATATGTGGATGTTAAACTGGGATGTTTTTTTAAAAAGAAAGTCATACATTCAACTTGGAGCTGTCAACAAGCAGGCCCCTTCCAAGGAATCACCTGACCTACATGGTACTTAAGAAGGAATTGTTTGTTTGTACTGAATTGTAAAACACTTTAATTAATAAAGTTGGGAGACAAAAAGGCTATTACATGGGAGAGGGGAAAAAAACTTAAGTTGTGAACCTGCTTGTTTTGAAAGAAATTTTGTTGGAGAACAAGCTGAGAAAGGAAGATTACCTTGACTGGCTCCCTCTCGCTACCTTGCCTAACATTGTGTGTGGTTATCAACATATAGCCAGAGAACCCTTATCTGAGTGTAACCAGTCTGCATTTGGACCTGCAAAGCTGAGGTCAGTGGTAAAAACATCCAGGCAGCCACCAGAACCAGCCCAGGACCAGTCTTAACACGAGATAACTCCAGGTCGACAGCGTCGAGGCCCTGCAGATTTTATCCTTTATTTGATAATACCCATCCTCTAAAGCCCATATCTGCAGAGAGACTCTATCTGGTTGTCCTTTGCTTGTTCTGTGTGTGCATCTGTGTGTAAGTGCTGGGATGATTCTTTAGGAAGAGATAGTAATAGTTCCCAATTATAATTGTGCATTAACCAGTGCTTGCAACTTATTAAAAGAAGTTTTGCTTTAAATAAATTAATCATTCTGAGTTTTTGAAAGAAGCTTAGTCAGAGTCTCTTTTCTTCTGGATACAAGAATTATGGGTACATAATTGGCCATTTTGGTGAGAAATTAAACATTCAAATTAATGGTATGGCCTGCAGAGTAGCAGGGCTTGATAATTTGCGCACCCTTCCCGCCCCAGTTGTAACACCAACCAGAGTGAACAACTTTACTTTTTCCCACATTATACTCTAACTGCCAGGTTTTTGCCCACTCACTTAACTTATCTATATCCATCTGCAAACTCCTTATGTCTTCTTCACAATATACTTTCCTACCTATCTTCAGGTCATCTTCAAATTTAGCTACCATGCCTTCACTCCCTCATCTAGGTCATTGATGTAAATCATTAAAAGTTGAGGCCCCAGCACAGACTCCACTCATCACATTCTGCCAATCAAAAAAAGACCCATTTATGCATACTCTCTGTTTTCTGTCAGCCAGCCAATCTTCTATCCATGCTAATATGTTACCCCCTACACTACGAGCTTCGATTTCTGCAATAGCCATTGATGTGGCACCTTATAAAATGCTTTCTGGAAATCCAAGTACAGTACATCTATAGGGTCCCCTTTATCTACAGTGCATGTTACTCCATCAAAGAATGCTAATAATCTGGTTAAACATGATTACCCTTTCATAAAACCATACTGACTCTTCTCAATTACCTTGAGCTTTTCCAGGTGCCTAACTATTATCTCTTTAATGATCGACTCCAACACCTTGCCCATGACAGATGTCAAGTTAATTGGCCTATAGTTTTCTGTTTTCTGCCTCCCCCACTTCTTGAATTTGAGGGGTTATATTTTCTACTTTCCAACCTGATGGAACCTTTTCCGAATCTAGGGAATTTTGGAAAATTAACACCAACACATCTACTACCTGGTTAGCTACCGCTTTTAAGACCCTAGGGTGAAGTCCATCAGGATCCAGAGACTTGTTAGCCCGCAGCTGCATCACTTTGGTCAGTACCACTTCCCTAGTGATTTCACCTCTCCCCGTCACCCCCTGATTTATAGCTATTACTGGAATGTTTTTTGTATCCTCCACAGTGAAGACAGAAGTGAAATATTTGTTCATTTAATCTGCCATTTCCTTATTAGCTACTATTAATTTCCCATTCTCACTTTCTAGAAGACCAACACTCACTTTACCTACTCGTTTCTTGTTTAAATACCTATAGAAACTCTTGCTATCCATTTTTACATTTCTAGCTAGCTTCCTCTCATACGCTAATTTCTTTCTCTTGATTAAGTCATTCTTTGCCATCATTCTCTGCTGTTCTTTATATTTTGACCAATCATCTGACCTGCCACTCATCTTTGTGCAGTTATATGCTTTTTCCTCATGTTTGATGCTTTCCCTAACTTCTTTATTTAACCACGGATGGTGGGTCCTCTCTTTAGAATTTTTCTTTATAGTAGGGATATACTTATCCTGAGTATTCTGAAAAATCCCCTTAAATATCTGCCACTGCTTTGCTATTGATCTATCCCCTAGCTTAGTATCCCAGTTCACTTCAGCTAGTTCAGCTTTCATGACCAGTAGTTGCCCTTATTTAAGTTTAAAATACTACTCTTAGACCCACTCTTCTCCCTTTCAAATTGGATATAAAATTCAATCATGCTGTGGTAGCTGCTTCATAGGGATGCCTATACTCTGAGGTCATTAATTAACCCTGTCACATTACACAATACTAATCTGATATAACCTGCTCTTAGTTGGTTCCTGAACATGCTTCTCTAAGAAACTATCTCAAAAGCATTCTCAACCATTGCTCAATACCAACACTTTGGCTTATCAAGCACTGCAAGCATACCAGTGTGTAAAATGTAAAATGTAAATCCAACTTAAAGGAATTAGTCAAATTTTCGTCAAACTGTCTCTGAATGAGCTGTCTTGACTGTTTATTGGGTGAAGGCAGTGCTCAGAGGTTATTGAACTGCACAGACCAAGAAGATCCCAGGTTTAATACCACTTTATGCTGTTAAGAGGTTTAAGAGGGTTGTCCTATAATGAGAGGCTGAGTAAATTGGCCCTATGTTCTGGAGTCTAGAGAAATAAGAGGTGATCACATTGAAAGATACAAGATTCTGAATGGACTTGACAGGTTAGACGCCGAGAAATTGTTTCCCTTGTGGGGAAATCTGGAACAAGTGGGCACAGCCTAATGCTAAGGGGTCAGCCATTTAAGACTGAAGTGAGGGCCTGAATTTTTTGTTTGTCGGGCATGCACAAATAAGGGCAACTACTGGTCATGAAAGCTGAGCTATCTGAAGTGAACTGGGATACTAAGCTAGGGGATGGATCAATAGCAAAGCAGTGGCAGATATTAAAGGGGATTTTTCAGAATACTCAGGATAGGTATATCCCTACTATAAAGAAAAATTCTAAAGGAAGGACCCATCATTCGTGGTTAACTAAAGAAGTTAGGGAAAGAATCAAACATAAGGAAAAAGCATATAACCAGAAGCGGACAAGAAGTGGGCCTCTGGCCACAAACGGCCTCCAACCACTATTTCATGCTGGCTGGCCAATTAACAGCCAGCCAGTGTAAAACACTCACCTGAGGAATATTCAGCGCTTTCGGGCTGGGGACAGAGAGAGGGTGGGCACCAACCTAACTGAGGGTGCGGGTGGGTGCTTCTAGTGAGCTCCCTGAAGGCGGACAGCTACCCCAGGGAGCTGCAGACCTCCACAGAGTAAAGGAAACGACAAAAATGCTACAAAATATGCCCATGCAGCACAATCAAGCACCTGAAAGCTTACCTCATAAAAAAAACAGTCCCCAGATATATCTTTTTATTTTATTTCCCCACGGAGATTTCATCCCGCCCTGGATCGAGGTTTGAGCAAAAATGTGAATGCCGCCTGGGAGAATGGCCCGTCCGCCAACCGTAAATGTGGATGGGCCACTTAAAATTGCTGTTAATTGCATTGTTAATTGGCTTAGTTGCCCACTTAATTGTCGGTGGGCACGCTTCCGATTGCTGCGCGCACCTGCCGAGTGAAATATCGCGCGATGATGTCGGAATGCTCACCTGATGTCATCTCGCACTATTTCACCCTCACTCGGGTCAGGCCCACAGGACGTAAAATTCTAGCTGAGGAGAAATTGCTTCACTCAGAGGGTTGTAAATCTTTGTAATTCTCTACCGTGGAGTGTTGTTGATGCTTGATCATTGAGCATATTTAAGGCTGAGTTGGGCAGCTTTTCAGTCTGTCAGAGAACCAAGGGATATGGGAATGAGCAAGAAAGTGAAATTGAGGCAGAAGATCAGTTATGATCATATTGAATGGCGCAGCAGGCTCATGGGGCCATATAGTCCATTCATGCTCCTATTTCTTACATTCTTATGATCGAAGACAAGCAGTAGTAGGAAATAAAAGCAAAATACTGCAGACGCTGGCGATCTGATATAAAAGCAGGAGTTGCTGGAAACTCTAAACAGGTCTGGCAGCATCTGTGGAGAGAGAAACAGAGTTAATGTTTCAACTTCAATATGACTCTGCCATATAGACTTGAAACGTTAACTCTATTTCTCTCTCCTCAGATGCTGCCAGAACTGCTGAGCTTTTCCATCATTTCTTGTTTCTTTATTCAGTAGTAGGAACAATTGGTTTCAGAGAGTTTGTAGGAGGAAGGAGAAAGGCAGTCATGGTTGCTGCTCTCAGCTACTATGAAGTGACTTCTGCCGGAAAGTGTTCAGAGGTGAAATATTGTGTTCAGAAAGGATTGGACCTGGCCTTGATGAAATGAACAGCCTGCCTTGAGTCACTGATGGGTCTGCTCCAACTTTTACAATGGACCACCCGAGCATCTTGAAATCTTACAGCAAATAGACATGGAGGTGTTGTATGAATGGTTCATGGTGTTCTCGTTGTGATTAAAGATCCAGGACATTCAATGCTCAAACTGTATCCTCTTTAATATCATAGACCTGTAGTTCCTGACGTATTTAATCCAGTGAAAGGTTTCCGTAATGACAGTCTGTGAGGAGGAGAGCAGCTTATTGATGTTGGATATTCTGATCTTGTTAACATGAGCTAAACTCACTAGACAATGAACGATGGGAAACACAAAAAATAGCTCTATAAAGATGAATTGACCGTTAGCTGGAGCTAACTGCCTCAATGACAATTCCAGGGATGCCCAAGGTTTCAGCTTGTCACTATGTTAAACTAAGGCGCAGACAAAACGAAAAGTGATTTGACCTTTTTAGGAACATGATTTGTCAGTACATGCCATGTCAGCACTGACATTGGTATCCATATTATGCAAGAGACACACATGGGCAGGAGTGAAAGATTCCCTTTTAGCCTGTGTGTTCTATACATGTACGGGAACTGACATGGAAAAAACGTACCAGAGGATATAGTTAGAGCATTGAATGTATACGGCACAAGTTTGAATTGATTGGCTTTTACGCTGTCTGTCATGTACTAGAGCTGACACTGAGACATGTACAAACTGAGGACTAACAACGTGTATTGTTCATGTACAGAAATTAAAACTGAAACAGACATACGCCACAATTTGTCAGGCTGAAGTGATTTTTCCCCCCCAATACCTGTGTTGGTATGTGTACATGTCTAGGAGCTGGGGCTGAGACACATGCAACATGAGCGCATCATTCACTTTTACTGATGCATGTTTACATGTTCAGGATCGTGATACAGTGCTACACACTGGTGAGAAAGGGCCTTAGGATGTTTTGCTATGTTAAAGGTGCTATTTAAATGCAAGTTTTTATTTGCTGTTGTTGAGATGAATGTTTCGCTCTTCCTTACTTTGCCTGGAGTGATTCTGGAACCACTGAACTCCAGTATAATGTTCAGCCTACTGAGTAGGCACTGGCTGTCAACCCATATCCTTAGCTGGATGGGAATGGAAACCAATTGAAGTAGCAGGTTCAGCCGCTATAAAACCAAGGTGTGTTGGCATTGTTGGTAGATGGGGAAAAATGTTTAACAACTGTTCTCTTGCCCTGAACCCTGAAGGATCCAGCTGCTAGGCTCCTGGAGAAATACAACAGAGAGAAGAAAATAAATCAAAGGATTAAAATGGCTTGAAAGAGCCATGGAAGCTTTGAACTGGCCAAGTGATATTTCTCCTTTTTTAAAATTTGTAATTGGCAACATGATACAGCTCCTTGCTAAAGTAATGAGATATCACAGCAACTGTAGGAATTAATAATGATTCATTTCAGGTTCCATCAGAATGCTTTTCTGTTCTAATTAAATACATTAATGACTTGGGGAGCAGGAAACAATATCTAATTCTGTACTTTACAGAGAAACCAGTTTTTTCCTATAGAATTGACAATTTCCATTTTTTATCTTCAATCAGCTCCCATCGTCTCAGTTTTGATTCTTTCCTCACCAAAGCTCACCGGAACATTTTAGGAGATGTAAAGGCATCTTGGAGCAATTTGTCAACAGCATGTTATTTTGCGGTGAACTGAAGAAGATGGACAGACTGTGAGGTGATTCCTTATTACTTTAGATTAAGGACTCCCAAATGGCACATAATGAGCTGTGATTTACAATGTTCTCGCACTGGAGTGAGCTCTTAGAATGTAACTGCTTCCGGAGTGGTCCTCCCTGATATCTGACAGATGCAGCAGTAAAAACCATAACCTTTCAGCAAGAAAATAAAATCCCCATTCTTGTGGGTGGATCTAGGCCAGTAATTGACACAAGTCAAGAGCATGATGGAATGCTCTCCACTTGCCTGGATGAATGCAGCTCCAACAACATTCAAGAAGCTTGACACCATCCAGGGCAAAGCAGCCTGCTTGATTGGCACCCCATCCACCACGTTCAACATGCACGCTCTCCACCACTGCCACACAGTGGCAACAATGTGTACCGTATGCGTGGTGCAGTGTAGCAACTCATTAAACCTTCTTAAACCTTCCAAACCCACGACCTCTAACACTTAAATGGACAAGGGCAGCAGATACATGGGAACACCACCACCTGCAAGTCCCCGTCCAAGCCACACACCATCCTGACTTGGCACTATATCGCCATTCGTTCACTGTACTGGATCAAAATCCTGGAACTCCCTTTCTAACAGCAATGTGGGTGTACCTATACCACATGGACTACAGTGGTTTGACAAGTTAGCTTGCCACCACCTTCTCAAGGACAACTAGGGATGGACAGCCTAGACAGCGACACACACATCCCACGAAACAATAAAAAATTTGTGCACAAGACAATCATTGTGATTGATCTTGATGATAGATCCTGAGATCTGAGCCTGCTGGGGTTCATAGCTGTAAAGTGGGGTGAAAACCAAATCAAACTCTTGGACTATTTAGTTTGGCATTGAATTTCACAAGTATTTAAAAAAGGCACTATAAAACACTCCTCCTGGTACTCAGTGGATACTGCCTGATGTTTTATGGCAGAGTTTGAAAGGTCCTGTAATCCGTTCCTGTCTCATGCTGAGGTAATGGATATCAGTCTGGTTGGCAGCAAGAGTGTTACACTAAGCATGGTGCTCATGATAACTATTTGTGGATGCTCTGGGAAATTGTGTATGAATGTTGCGTGAGGAACACAATGAGGTCAGTTATAATGTTGCACAGTTGAAAAGCTTATGGCACTGACTGCCTTCTTATGAAGGATGGTCACTTGGCGAAGTACAGGAGGGCTGCCAGAGTGTACGGAGCAGTATGCCCACAGTGAATTGCCAGCTTTATCTTAGAGGTAACTGTTAAAATGAGTGACGAGAGGAATATATATCTAATTGTATCTTTGGGTGTATTATTAGGAACAACAGGAGAGAGAATGGGAGTTCACTCAGAGAATCGGTGAGAACAGTGGAGGCTAAAAACGCGGGGAGAGAGAGACGTGAAAGCGGGAGTTCACTCCGAGAATTGATGAGAACAGCGGGGGCTAAGCTCTAACCAGCTTCCGAATTCTAAAACAAAATTCAAGGTGTGACATCACAGGGGGGCAGCCATTCCCTATGGAGTTCCCTACAGAGAGGAGAATGCGAGAGGAGGACCCTGGGACAGGCAGTCAGCAGCACCTGGAGGATCTAGTCTATCTAGTCTATCTAGTCTATAATCAAGTAGGAGTAAGGGTAAAATAAAAGCAAAGGTCTATATTCTATTTAGTTAAGATTTGTCTGGGGAGCTCAGCCCCATGATTTGCACATCCTGCGCTATGTAGGAAATCCTAGATGCTCCTGGCAGTCTGGGTGACCATGTGTGCAGGAGGTACCTCCAACTGGAGCAGCTCAAGCTCTGGGTTTTGGATTCTGAGTGGCAGCTGGGGGCACCACGGTGCATTCATGAGGCTGAGAGATTTGTGGATAGCACATTTCAGGATGTGTTCATCCCATAGCATAAGAAAGTGCAAACAGAGAGGGAATTGGTGACTGCAAGGCAGAAGAAGGGGACCAAGCAGGTAGTGGGGGAATCCCCCAGAAGCATCTTGCTCGCAAACTGTTTCCCGGCCTTGGAGATTGGTGAGAGTGACGCTTCGTCTGTGGAGGTCAACCAGAGCCAAAGCCATGGCACCAAGGATGGTCCAGTTCTCAAGGGAGGGAGGAAGAATGTGGAAGGGGATCCATTAGTGGGTGCTTCTGAGGCTGTAGACGTGACTCCAGGATGGTTTTTTGCCTCCCGGGTGCTAGCATCAAGGATGTCACGGAATGGCTGCAGGGCATTCTAAAGGGGGAGGGTGAACAGCCAGATGTCGTGGTCCATGTTGGGGCCAATGACATAGGAAGAAAGAGAAATGAGGTCCTGCCAGCAGACTTTAGGGAATTAGGTAGGAAATTGAAAAGCTGGACTTCAAAGGTAGTAATCTCCAGATTATTCCTAGTGCCATGCAGTAGGAAGTATAGGAACTGAAGGATAGAACAGATGAATGCGTGGCTGGAGAGATGGTGCAGGAAGGAGGGCTTTAGATTCCTAGGGCATTAGGGCTGTTTCTGGGGGAGGTGGGACAAGTTGGACAGATTACGTCTGAACAGGAACGGAACCAACCCCCTTGCAGGGAGGTTTGCTAATGCTGTTGGGGTGGATTTAAACTAAATTGGCAGGGGGATGGGATCCTGAAAAGTAGTTCAGAGGGGAGAGAAGCTGAGGTGGTAGAAGTTTAAAATACCAGTAAGTGAGACTGGAAGGCGGAGGAAACACAGGCTAAATAAGACAGAAGTGAGTTTAGCAAGGTTAAATGGAGTATATTTTAATGTAAGGAGCCTGTGGAATAAGACAGATGAGCTGAGAGCACAGATGGGCATGTGAGAGTATGATATCATAACTATGACCAAGACTTGGCTAAAAGAAGAGCAGGATTGGCAGCTCAACATTCCTGGTTATAGGGTATTCAGATGAGATAAAGAGGGGGATAGAAGATATAAAGAGTGGTGGGGGGGGGGGGGTGGGGGGTGGTGGTGTGGGGAGGGGGGGCGGTGGGGGTTGCAATATTGACCAAGGAATCACTTACAACTGTAAGGAGGGATGATATCTTGGAAGGATCGTCAAATGAGGCCAAATGGGTAGAAGTATAAAACACAAAAGGGGCAAACATGCTGTTGGGTGTATTGTCTATAGGCCCCCAAACAGTCAGGGAGAGATAAAGGATCAAATATGTAATCAATTTTCAGAGAAGTGTAAGAATAAAAAGGCAGTAATAGTAGGGGATTTCAACTACCTGAATATTAACTGGGTTAGTTTCAGTGTGCAAGGTAGGGAGGGAGCAAAATTCTTAAGTTGCATCCAGGAGAACATTTTCAGCCAGTACGTAGAAAGCCCAACAAGGGAGGGGGCAGTTCTGGACCTAATATTCGGAAATGAGCCCGAGCAGGTGGAAGGCATAAGAGTAGGGGAGCATTTTGGAGATAACTCAGTTAGATTTAGGGTGGTTATGGAAAAGGATAAGGTTGGGCCAGGAATAAAAGTTCTGAACTGGGGAAAGGTTAATTTTACTAAAGTGAGATACAATTTGGCCCAAGTGGACTGGGAGCAGCTACTTGCAGATAAAACTATGTCAGATCAGTGGGAGGCATTCAAGGAGGAAATAGTAAAAATACAGGGCAAATACGTTCCCATAAAGGCAAAGGAGGGGACCAAGTTCGAACACCTGGGTGTCAAGGGACATAAGGGTTAGAATTAAGATAAAAAGAGAAGCTTATGGCAGATACCGAGGGCTCAATACGGCAGGGTCCCTAGAAGAATATAAAAAGTGCAGGGGGGAACTTATAAAGGAAATTAAGAAAGCTAAGAGAGTGAGAAAACATTGGTGGATCGAATAAAGGAAAACCCAAAGGGTTTTTTTAAAAATATATAAAGAACAACAGAATAACTAGGGAAAGCCAATTAGGGACCATGGAAATAATCTGTTTGTGGACCCAGAAGACATGGTTGCAATCCTCAATGAATACTTTGCATCGGTCTTCACAATGGAAAAGGATGACGCATGTATGGACATTAGGGTGGATGACTGTGCAATATTAGAGGAAATTAACGTGGAGAGAGAGAGAGGAGGTGCTAGTGGGTTTAATTACCTTAAAAATGGATAAATCACAGAATCACACAGTGCAGAAGAGGCCCTTCGGCCCATCGAGTCTGCACCAACACATGAGAAAGGCCTGACACCTATCTAATCCCATTTACCAGCACTTGGCCCATAGCCTTGAATGTTATGACATGCTCATCCAGGTACTTTTTAAAGGATGTGAGGCAACCCACTTCCACCACCCTGCCAGGCAGTGCATTCCAGACCGTCATCGCCCTCTGGGTAAAAACGTTTTTCCTTAAATCCCTCCTAAACCTCCTGCCCCTCACCTTGAACTTATGTCTCCTTGTAACTGACCCTTCAACTAAGGGGAGCAGCTGCTTCTCATCTACCCTGTCCATGCCTCTCATAATCTTGTACACTGCAGGCCCAGATAAAATGCATCCCAGGCTGTTGAGGAAGGCAAGGGAAGAAATATCAAGGGCCCTGGCAGTAATTTTCAAATCCTCGCTGGCCACAGGTGAGATGCCAGGCGACCGGAAGACTGCTAATGTTGTCCCATTTTTAAAAAATGAGGACGAGATAGACCAGGAAATTACAGCCCAGTCAGTCTAACCTCGGTGGTGGGAAGTTACTAGAAAGAATTCTGAGGGACAGAATCTACCTGCACTTGGAGAGACATGGATTAATCAGGGATAGTCAGCATGGATTTGTTAAGGGAAGGTAGTGTTTGACAAATTTGATAAAATCTTTTGAGGTGGTAAGCAGGATTGTTGATGAAGGTAATGTATTTGCTGTTGTCTACATGGACTTTAGCAAGGCTTTTGATAAGGTCCCTCATGGCAGACTGCCCATGGGGTCCAAGGCATAGTGTCACGTTGTGTCCAAAATTGGCTGAGAGGCAGGAAGCAGAGGGTGATGGTAGAGGGATGTTTCTGTGACTGGAAGTCTGTTTCCATTGGAGTTCTGCAGAGCTTGGTGCTGGGGCCCTTGCTGTTCGTGGTGTACTCAAATGATTTGGGCTTGAATGTAGGGGGTGTGATTGAGAAGTGCGCGGATGAAATGAAAATTGGTAGGGTGGTAAATAGTGAGGAGGATTGCTGTAAACTGCAGGAGGATATCAATGGACTGGTCAGGTGGGCGGAGCAGTGGCAAATAGACTTCGACCCAGAAAAGTGTGAGGTAATGCACTTGGGGAGGGCTAACATACAAGGGACTATACTATGAATGGTAGGACCTTGGAAAATACTGAAGATCAGAGGGACCTCGTTGTGCATATCCATTAGGTAGCATGGCAAGTAGACAAAGTGGTTAAGAAGGCATGTGGGATATTTGCCTTTATTAGCTGAGGCATTGAATAAAAGAGCAGGGAAGTTATGCTGGAACTGTATAAAATGCTGGTTAGGCCACAACTGGAGTACTGCGTGCAGTTCTGGTCACCACATTCTGGGAAGGATGTGATTGCATTGGAGAGGGTGCAGAGGAGGTTTATCAGGATGCTGCCTGGGCTGGAGGGTCTGAGCTATGAGGAAAAATTGGATAGACTTGGGTTGTTTCCCTTTGAGCAGTGAAGGTTGCGAGGGGACCTGATAGAAGTGTATAAGATTATGAGGGCCATAGATAGGTTGGATAAGAAGGCATATTTTCTATAGTAGAGGGGTCAATAACCAAGGGGCATAGATTCAAGGTAAGAGGTAGAAGGCCAAGAGGGGAGTTGAGGAGAAATTTTTTCACCAGAGGGTGGTGGGAGTCTGGAACTACCTTCCTGAAAGAGTGGGTGAGTCAGAAATTCTCATAACATTTAAGAAATATTTAGATATTCACTTGCGTTGCCATAGCCTCCAGGGCTATGGGCTGAGCACTGGAAAATGGGATTAGTGCAGTCAGATCTTTGTTGACTGGCGTGGACACGATGGGCTGAATGGACTCCTTCTGTGCTGTAAACATGAGTCTATGGCCATAAGTGCTTGTGGTAGTCACTAAATGATGAGATCCTTCACTTTAGAGAGATGCTGAGTGCAGCAAGAAACTGTGAAAGAATAACAGTCTAAGAAATTGCATACATTGAGAAGGTAGCTCAGCCAGAGGTGAAATCACATGCACGTCATTGACATGTGGCAGCACAGGTGGCATCAGGGCCTGATAGTGCTGAGATGTTTAAAGGAGCTACACCTTAGGCAGGACGTGTTACAGCTGCAAATACTGCAAGCTTGCCCCAGGCAATCAACCAAATTAAAGCTATATTATATATATTATTTTTAACTCTGCAGTTCTTCATGAAAGTTAATGAAGAGTGGAAGAGACTCATTATTATCCTCCCTCGCACACTCTCTAGCTGCTTTTATACTGACACTTGTTTATATTGATTTTCAGGAGACTGGCATCTGTGTGCCAGATCCAAATTTTCATCGTATTAAATCCGGTTTCCTTATTCATAGATTTGCCATAGATCCACATGGATCTGCTGGCCTGATAAGGGAGTTGAATTTTGAAATGTAAGTACTGGGGCCCTGTGGCCTAGAATTCCAAACTAAAAGAAGAGCAATATGAAAATGGCTTCTGGCTCGTACACTCTCTCTTACTTTGCTGCACACACTGAGCTGAGGTTATCCTGCAGTGGAGGGAGGAGGAGGTGAGTGCTAAACTCCACTGATCTCGGCAGGAAGGAAACCAGGGATTCCTGAAGCTGATTTGCATGCCCCCAGCCTGAAACTAGGTGGGAAGCATTAGCTGGCCAGCAGGTGAACGGGGAATGTTGGATGGCAGGAGGTCACTGACCAGAATCAAAAGAACAAGGAGGGGATTTCAGCTGAGATTCATATGCAGGACGAGGCGGGCTTAAACTTTGCTTCTGGATTCTGAAGGGGACAATTTCAAAGTTTGCGGATAACAAAAATCTTGGGAGAGTTGTAAACTGTGAGGAGGACAGTGTAAAACTTCAAAAGGACATTGAACATTAGTGGAGTGGGCAGATAGTGGCAGATGAAGTTCAATGCGGAGGAGTCTGTGGTGATACACTTTGGTACAAAGAACATGGAGGGACAGTATAAAATAAAGGATACTATTCTAAAGGGTATGCAGGAGCAGAAAGACCTGGGTGTACATGTTCATAAGTCATTAAAGGTGGCAGGTCAGGTAGAGAGAGCTGTTTCTAAAGCATACAGTATTCTAGGCTGTATTAATAGGGACATAGAGTACAAGAGCAGGGAGGTTTTGATGAACTTATATAAGACACTGATTAAACCTCAGCCGGAGTATTATGTACAGTTCTAGGCATCACATTATAGAAAGGATGTGAACTCACTGGGTAGAGTGCAGAACAGGTTTACGAGAACAATTCCAGGGATGAGGCACTACAGTTATGAGGAAAGATTGGAGAAGTTGGGGCTGTTTTCCTTAGAGAGGAGAAGGCTGAGAGGAGACTTGATAGCAGTTTTCAAAATCATGAGGGGTGTGGACAGAGTAGATAGGGAGAAACATTTCCCACTCATAAATGGATCGAGAATCAGAGGGCAAAGTTTTAAAGTGGTTTGCAAAAGAAGTAAATGCGAGGTGAGAAAAAACTTTTTCACACAATGAGTAGTTAGGGTTTGGAATGCACTGCCTGGAAATGTGGTGGAGGCAGTTTCAATTGAGGCATTCAAGAAGGCATTGAATGATTATTTAAGTAGAAACAAGGTACAAGGTTAGGGGGAAAAGGCAGGAGACTGGCACTAAGTTAAAATGCTCAGAGTTGGTGCAGACACGCTGGGCCAGATGGCCTCCTTCTGCACCGTATCGATTCTGTGATTCTGTGAAGTTGCACACTTGCTCTTTTTGGCCCTGAAGACAGGGGGAGTTTAGCTGTGACGTTGATGGAAAAGCGTCCAGGCCAATTCTGCCTGCCCGCCATGCTTGTTTTTTTTGCCTGACTTTGCCAAGCATGGGCACCTTTGGAGCTTTGAGAGGAAGCTCATAAATTCTTAAACTATTTTGAAGACGATTTCCCAATGGATTTTGGGTTTGAATGTTGGGATGGTTAAATTTCATTTCCTTCCTGCTACTCTGGAGCATTTTGCTTCACAATTTACACTAAGAACTTACTGAACAATGACAAAAGTCTATCAACTCGTATGCTAACAGCTTTACTGAGTTTTCTGGTACGCTCAGCTTTGAAAGCACATTCTACTTAATATCCCTGAAGCTGCACTCAGCAGTAAGGTTTGTCAGATATCCAGAATCAACCTGTGCACTTTCAATCTATTGGACAGTGGTCACGTCTTTATATGACACAGAAACACCTTTTTTGCAGTGTTCTTTTTTTACTACACCTAACCAATATTTCTTCACTTCTAAACTATCAGTTATGTCCTGTGATATATTTCTGATTTGGTGAGTTTTGCCCTTTTGTTCTCTGCCCTGCTTCTGTACTTTCATCCCAGCTCTCTGTTTCTTTATTATGCTATTTGTCCACGAGTGACAGCAGTGTCAAAAATGATTCATTTTCTCAGGAACTGACAGTTCTTTCTTTAATGTAGGTTGGTGCCTTTTCCTTGATGCTCAAAATCTACATTCTGTGATTCGTCCCTCACTGCTAGCTGCCTAGGTTAGGGACAAAAACAGATTTGCTGTCTCTCCTATATTTCAATGAGCTCAATGAAAAAGGACTGTTTTGTACATAATGGTACTTTTTTCTGAGGCTCTACATCACCTTGTGGGGTTGAGGGGGTTGGGGGGTGGGGGTGGGTCTGGCATACAGCCAAGCACAATGTATACATTTGCTACCATTGGCCTTCATGGGCAGAATATAGGATTGGTTGCATGTGGGGTCCTGGTTATTAAAATTCATTCTATTGTACTTTTTCTGTGTGTAAAATGAAACTTAATATAAAATGAAAATGAAATAAATATTACTGCAGTACCATTATAAGGATTCTCCTTCATATTACCTCACATCCTTGTGCACAAACTGCCCCTTGTTGACACTATCAGAAGACATGGGATCAGCTTCCACAAACATGCTAACAATACTCAGCTCTATCTGACCACCACCACTCTCGACTGCTTTACTGTCTCTCTGTTGCCAGAATATAGCTGCAATTTTGTGCAGAGAATTGTGAAGCCATCATCTTTGGCCCCTGCCATTTCCTTGTAACCTATTCCATTACAATCCATTCTTACAGGTTGAAGACTGTTCACAGCCAAGGTGTCCCAGTTGATTCCAAGGAGATCTCCGATCACATGTCCTCTTCATCACAAAGGCAGCCTAATTCCACCTCTGTAACATCATTAATCTCAGCCCTATGTCAGCCCATCGCCTACTGAAACACACGCCAATGTTTTTGTCATCTCTTGACTCAACTATTCTAATGCTCTCCTGGCCACATGTAATCTTTCACCATTCACAGAGTTCAACTTTTCCAAAATGCTGCTGTCTGTTTCAGAGACTTGCATCAAGCCCTGGTTCCCCATCATCCCTGTGCACAGTGACCTACATTAGCTCCAAGTCCCCCAACACCTCAAATATAAACTTTTCATTCTTGTGCTTTAAATCCCCTTCCTGATTTTGCCCTTCCCCATCCCCAGACCAACAATCCTCCCAAAACTCTGCCTTCCACCAACTCTGACAACTTGTGCATCCCTATTCCATTTGCCTTATTATCGGCAACCCTGTCTTCAACCATATTGGCCCTGAAGGTCTGGAATTCCATAAAACTCTCTACTTCTTCACCTCTCTTTCCACTTTTAAGGTCACCCTGAAAACTAACCACTCTAAGCAAGCTTTTAGTCAGCTATCCTAATGTGTCCCTCTTCATCTTGGTATCAATTTCTATGCTTCTATGAAGCACGCTGCAACAATTTTCTATGTTAAAGGTACTATACAAATGCAGATTATCATTGTCATTTAGTCAATGTGTTACTATAATTTAATTGTAGAGTCCTTAAGTGCTTAGAAAGAAAGACTTGCATTTACATAGCATGTTTCATAACCATTGGATATCTCAACATGCTTTACAGCCAATGAAGTACTTTTTGAAATACAGCAGCTAATATGCACCCAGAAAACTCCCACAAACATCAATGTGACAATGACCAGATAATCAGTTTTTATGATGTTGAATGAGCATTAACTATTGGGCAGGACACTAGGGATAACATATTGCTCTTTCAAGAAGAGTGCCATGGGATATTTTGAATCCACCTGTGCAGGCAGATGGGACCTAAATTTAACGTATCGTCTGAAAAGTGTCACCTCCTACTGTGCAGTGCTCCCTCAGCACTGTACTGGAGTGTCAGCCTTGATTTTTTGGCTCAAGCCCTGGAGTGGGACTATAACCTGGAATCTCGTAGGTTCAGAAGCAAGTGTGCCACCAACTGAACAATGGCAGACACTCTTAATCCAAAAATACAAAATTGAAGAGTCCTTTAGTGCTTAGGTTCCATAATAGAAAATTCAGTCATTATCTCTCCATACTCCTATAGCCACTTCAGTGAAAATATTGAACAATGGAATGTCTATTGGACACATTAAGTATTCATCTGCTAATATTGTCTACAGCAAATTGTGGACTCTGGTTTTAAACACATCCAAGGTTATTCTGGGACTTCTTCCTCACAGTCAGAACAAGAGCTTCAATGGAAGGATGTAAGGAGCAGGAGAGCAGGCAGAAAGCGATGTACAGTAAAGTAGGGGACAACAAAGGCAAAACAAATTAAACTAAATTTTAAAAGAGAATTATAAAAAATTCCCCCAATGGGATGTGTTATGATTCCAGTGGGGATTCGTAAACCAAAATAACCAATTTACCGAATTACCCCCAAATGAAGAAATTACCAAAAAGATTTCACTTTTTGTAATCTTTATTTTAACATGAATAAGAATCAATGTAAATTAAATTTAAATTAACAGGCGGATCACAGTTGGTACGAACTATAAATTACACATGGACTAGCAGATGTAACAGAGAAGGCAGTACACACTGCCTGTAGGTCTCCATTTCAGCTACATAGTTCTTCCAATCAGAATTCTAGTCTCTTTACTTCAAGGATTTAGAGATTCTCTGCAGGTAACACGTTAACAGGGTTCCACCCATGTGATTTTCCATGTATTGCATGCTTCCTTTCATAACCTTCTCAACTTCTCTTCAGCTCTTCTGTTTCTATCCCAACCCCCTTCCTTCAAGGACATAGCCAATTCTCTGCATACAGGTAGCAGCTTCAGCATAAACAAGGTTCCTTTTGTGTAATCTTCCCTGTATGGTGTGCCTCCTTCTGGAACATTCTCCAGCTCTTCTGCTTCTGCTTCTCCTTCTGTTTGCCTCTGTGTGCCTGGCCACATAGCTTTTGTATTTTAATTCCCTTCCTGTTGGTACTGCTTCCAGGTCAAGGGTCACCAGGCCACATGGACCAGTATTTCTTATTATCCGAAAATTATAATTGATCCCTTTACAAATGGTACGAGCTTTTAAAAGTCCCTTTCAAACATTTTTTAAAAAACAATTATTACGAATTCTCCAAAGATTTTAAAATAATTAGAAATTCTCCTTAGCGTTATTGGGTCAAAGTTTGCCTTAGAGGAATGGATCTCAGCTTGAGCTAGTGATTGTTATGCAAATTACAAAGCAAATCCTTCTCTCTCCAACCCACCATGGAAATTAGGGATAGATTTTCAACTTGCCATCCAGGAAGGTGCCCGATTTTCATTTCCAGCTTTAAGCCATGGAAACAACAACAACTTGAATTTCTTATGGACCTTTTAATGTAGTAAGTCCATCCTAAGGTGCTTCACAGGAATATAATCAGGCAAAATTTGACACTGAGCCACACAGCGAGATATTAGGACAAATGACCAAAAGTTTGGTCAAAGATGTTGGTTTCAGGATAATTCTTAAAGGAGAAGAGTGAAGGTTTTAGGGTGGGATTTTCAGAACTAAGGCCTTGGCAGCTGAAGACATGGTCACCAATGGAGGTTGGGGGTGGTGTGGGGTGGGTGGTGGATGGGGTGGTCAATAGGAATCACAGCTGTGTAGGAGGCCAGATTTGGAAGATCTCAAAGATCTCGGTCGGGGTTGGGGGGACAGATATAGAACAGGAAGTGGTTCCACAGATAGGGAGTGGGGCGGGATTTGAACACTGGGATGAGAATTTGAAAAAATCGAGACATTGCTGGTTTGGCTATCGTGCATCCTTCAGCTAGCTTGGATGTTATACATGTCACAATGAAACCAGCTTCACCCAAGGCAGAGAATGTGGACACAGAAGCTGGCCAGGCTAACATGAGCTCAGGTTAAAGGAGATTTATTTCTGTGGTGGCATGGATCTTGAGCTTTGACACATCAATCTTTGACCTCGCCGAGCTCTTATTGCTAAATCTCATGCAGTTCTGCTCAGCACATGGGACTAATTTGTTCCCTCTTACAATATGACATGAGCAGGAAGAAATGAAAGTGAGGAGAGGACATTAAATTGTGTAGAATAAGTGGAAGTGAAGAAGGCTGGCAGGAGCAGGCTGGCAGGAGCAGGCTGGCAGGAGCAGGCTGGCAGCAGTACTGCTCTCCGCCTGGTGCCCTGCACCGTGTGGGGGAGGATGTCGGGTTAGCTTCAAGGTCTGCGCTCTGCATGAGTGATCAGCATCATTTCCATACTGTAATTACCTTCCCCTGATCCTCTCTCTTGATTTTACTGCTATCTTGTAGAGGCGCACTGGGTGTGAGTAATTTAAGGCTGCATTAGATGTCAGAACCCGTGAAACAATCAGCCGCTGAAGAAATATGGGTGCAGATAATAATTGATCAGTCCCATTAGCAGCGAGAGGCCTGTTATTTCCTGCTCAGGCCTCTCCACAATGGGCCTTGTTGATTCTCTTAATGTAGATTTTGTCAGTTGAGGGAGCAGCTGCCTCATTGAAGGTATAAGCTGCCAGCACTGCGCATGCAGAACGGCAGTGTATTATAACAAGACAATCTCCTGCCTGTCAGCAATGGCAATGAGAATGTGAGAGCAACCTTGCTGATGATCTGAACTCGACATTTTGCTCAAATACTATTACCACCCGATTTCATATATAGAGTCCAATTTACATTTGATTCTGTGCTAAATTAATTTTGTTGTCATACCCCACTCACTGCTCCCCCCTGCCACTCCACACATCCTCCATGCCCTCTGATTTTTAAAAAAATTCATATTACTGCTCAGAAGGGGGAGGGTTAAAGTGAAAAGGAAAGGGAGATAGATGATAATGGAAATTAAACTGCAGCCCATAAGTGATTCCGATTTCATTGATTTAGATGTAATGACTATTAAAATGTATCTAATCCCACACTGCAATGAGTTTCAATTTGGTCTCTGGGTCGTGTAGAATAATTGAGAATGAATGCCAACCCCCCATCTGAAGCTGAGCTTCTCCCTCCCGATGGCTGCATCTCCACAGTTGAGTGTATGAAGGACTTGCAGGGAGATCTGATTGATGATACATGGTGGTATCAGATGGCTGGGAAGGAGTTATAAGGCTGGTACTGAATGCCCAACCTCAAGATACTGCTACAGGTGAGATTGAAGTTAGGGAGTTCCTGCTTTCTTTTTCTCTCTTCCTCTCAATGAATGCATCTTGTGCTGAGCTGATGGTCCTGCAGATGGAGGTAACCCTCTCATCTATGTGACCATCCCTTGTGTCGGGGCTGTGAAACTAGTCTCTGAAATTCCTCTGGTGCTCAAGCGGAGTAAGCTGCCCAGGCAGGCACAGGAAATTAAGGGGCGATACAGTGGTCCCTCCCCTTCCTCCCACCAGTTTGAACTTCCAGCTACCTGTCAACACTAAATGGCCCAGCAATGGATCAACGCGTGATGGCACCATGTGAATGAAGGGATCGTGTCACTTTGATATAAATGCTGCTATTACTACCCCAGAAAAGCTGGACCCAAGACTACTTCCGCATCCCTGGTGCCCAGTGTTGTTGAAAGTGTCTGTGATATTTAAAAGGCTGGTACAGAAAGTTGCTTACTGAAAAAAACCCCTCCTTTTTGGAAGGTCTTCAGACAGCCATACAGTTCAGGCACTTAGACAGTGCCTCAACAACAACTTATAATTGTATAACACCTTTAACATAATAAAACATTCCAAGACACTTCGCAGAAGCATTATAAGTATGACACCATGTCACATAAGAAGATATTAGGCCAGATCACTGAAAAGTTAATCAAATTAGTAAGTTTTAAAGAGTGTCTTAATAGAGGAAAGTGAAGTAAAGAGGCATACAATTGTAGGGAAAGGATTCCAGACCTTGGGCTCCAGCCAACAGAAAGCATGGCCACCGATGGTGGAGCAATTAAAATTGGGGATGCTCAAAAGTGCAGAATGAGATGATCACAGGTATCTCAGAGGGTTTTTGGGCTGGAGGAGATTACAGAGATAGTGAGGGGCAAAGCCATGGGGAGGGATTTGAAAACAAGGATGAGAATTTTAAAATCAAGATATTGCTTGACTGGGGCCAATGTAGGTCAGTGAGCACAGGGGTGATAGGTAAATTGGGCTTGGTACAAGTTAAGATATGGGCAACAGAGCTTTAGAGTCCTCAAGTTTACAGAGTGTAGAATATGGGGATCAGTCAGGAGTATATTGGAAGTCTAGAGGGAACAAAGTCACAACTGAAAGTTTCAGCAGCAGATGAGCTGAGAAGGGCAAAGTTTGGTGATGTTGTACAGTTGGAAATAGATGGTCTTAGTGAATATATGAACATATGAATTAGGAGCAGGAGTAAGCCACTCGGATCCTTGAGCCTGCCCTGCCATTCAATAAGATCATGGCTAATCTGATTGTAACCTCCCACCTACCCCTGACAACCTTTCACACCCTTGTTAATCAAGAACGTATCCAGCTCTGTCTTCAAAATAATCAAAGACTCTGCTTCCTCTGCCTTTTGAGGAAGAGTTCCAAAGGCCAACTGCCCTCTGAGAGAAAAAAATTGTCCTCATCTCTCTATTAAGTGAGTGGCCGCTTATTTTTAAACTGTGACCCCTAGTTCTAGATTCTCTCACAAGAGGAAACAGCCTCTCCACATCCACTCTGTCAAGACCACTCAGGATGTTAAAAGTTTTGATCAAGTTACCCATTACTCTTCTAAACTCCAGTGGATACAGGCCTAACTTGTAAAACCTTTCCTCATCAGACAAGCCATCCATTCCTGATATTAGCCTAGCAAATATTCTCTGAACTGCTTCTAATGCATTTACATCTTTCCTTAAATAAGGAAACCAGTACTGTACACAATACTCCAGATGTGGTCTCAACAGTGCCCTGTACAACTGAAGCATAACCTCCCTACTTTTATAATCAACTCCCCTCACAACAAACAATAACATTCTATTAGCTTTCTTAATTACTTGCTGTACCTGCATTCTAACCTTTTGTGATTCATACATTACAACACCCAGATCCTTTTCAATTTCAGAGCTCTGCAATCTCTCGCCATTTGGATAATAGGCTTCTTTTTTTAACCTTCCTGCCAAAATGGCCAATTTCACATTTGCCCACATTAACTCCATTTGCCAGGTCTTTGCCCACTCACATAATCTATCTATGTCCCTTTGTAGCCTCCTTATGTCCTCTTCACAATTTACTTTTTTACCTATCTTTGTGTCGTCAGCAAATTTAGCAACCATACCTTCAGCGTCTCCATCCAAGTCATTTATGTAAATTGTAAAAATTGAGGCCCCACTACTCATTCCTGTGCCACACCACTCATCATATTCTGCCAATCAGAAAAAGACGCATTTATGCCAACTCTCTGTTTCCTCTTAGCTAGTCAATTTTCTATCCATGCCAATATGTTACCCACTACACCATGAGCTTTTATTTTCCACAATAGCCTTTGATATGGCACCTTAACACATGCCTTCCAGAAATCTAAGTACAGGACATCCTCCAGTTCCCCTTTATCCACAGCACATGTGACACCTCCAAAGAATTCCAATAAATTGATTGAACATGGTTTCCCTTTCACAAAACTACGTTGACTCTGCCTGATTGCCTTGAATTTTTCCAAGTCCCCTGCTATAACATCTTCAATAATAACTTCAAACATTTTCCCTATAACACATGTTAAGCTAACTGACCTGTAGTTTCCTGCTTTCTGTCTCCCTCCCTTGCTATTTCTAATCTAATGGAACCTTCCCTGAACCCAGGGAATTTTGGAAAATTTAAACCAATGCATTAACTATCTCACTAGTCACTTCTTTCAAAACCTTAGGGTGAAATCCATTCAGACCCTGGGATTTGTCAGCCTGCAGCCCAACAATTTGCTCAATATTGCTTCCCTAGTGATTGTAATTTTCTAGGGTTCCTCCCTCCCGTCTACGAACATGTGGCCAGAAGCTCATCTCAGGGTCAAATGTGACACCAAGATGGTGAACAGATTGGTTTAGACTTAGTCTACTACCAAGGAAAGGGATGGAGATGGTAGCTAGGAAACAAAGGCTGAAGAGAATGGCTTCAGTCTTCCCACTCTTTAATTGGAGGAAATTTCTCCACATCCAGTACTGGATATTGGATAAAAGCCTGATAACTTAGCAAGTGGAGGAGTCAAGGGAAATGCGCTGGATGTCATCATTGTACTTGTGAAAAATAATGCTCTGCTTTTGGATGATGTGCGCATGAGAAATGGGAGGAGATCCTTAGGAATGCCAGAGTTAAAAGGGAAAGCAGGAGTAGGCAAAGCGGCCATTGCAGGTGATACTCCGGCTACAATTAGGTAGGAATGGAGCCAGGTGAGAGCAGTCCCAACCGGAGGATGGTGTGGTCAAACATGTCAAAGGCTGCAGATAGGTCGAGAAGGACCAGGGGAGACCGTATATCTTTGTCACAGCCACACAGGGTGTCATTTGCTGTTTTGGTAGTGAGACAGGGGTGGAAACCTGATTGGAGTGATTCAAACATGGAGTTCCAGGGAAGATAGGCATGGATTTGGGAGGTGGCAACATGCTTAAGGGAGGAAAGAGAGTTTGGAGATGGGAAGGCAGTTTGCAAGGATAGTGGGGTCAATGGTTGGTTTTTTGAGGAGAGGGGGTGGTGATGGCAGATTAGAGAGGGACAGCATCTGAAGAGACAGAACTGTCAATAATATTGGCTAACATGGGAGTTGGAAGGGGTGATCAGCAGTTTAGTGGAATAGGATCAAGGGAACAGAAGGTGGTTCTCATGGACAAGATGAACTCAGAGTGGGCATAAAGGAAAATAGAGGAGAAACTAAGAGAGTGTAAATTCAATGCTAGGACAGAGGGAACTTTAGAGGAAATTTTTCCCTGTGGTTTATTGGAAGTGAGGGATGCAGCAGAGGCAGCTGATCAGATGGTTTCAACCTTAGTGACAAAAGAGTCACAGAATCACAGAATTGTTATGGTGCAGAAGGAGGCCATTTGGCCCAACGTGTCTGTGCTGGTTCTCCAAATAAGCATCATGACTTAGTACCATTCTCCTGCTTTTCTCCCGTACCCTTGCACATTAATTGAATGGAAACAATCATCTGATGCCCTCTTGAATACCTCGATTGAACCTGCCTCCAAACAGTGCATTCCAGACTCGAATCACTTGCTGTGTGAAGAAGTTTTTTCTCACATCACATTTACTTCTTTTGCAAATCACGTTAATTCTGTTCCCTCACACTCTTGATCCTTTTACAAGCGGGAACAGTTTCTCCCTATCTACTCTATCCAGCCCCCTCATGATTTTGAACACCTCTATCAAATCTCTCTTAGACTTCTCCTCTCCAAGGAGAACAGTCCCAGCTTCTCCAATCCATCTCCATAACTCAAATTTCTCATCCCTAGAACCGTTCTTGTAAACCTCTTCAGCACTTTCTCCAATGTGATCACTTCCTCCCTATAGTGTGGCACCCAGGACTGTACACAACACTCCTGCTGAGGTCTAACTAGTGTCTTATATAAACTCAGCATAACCTTCCTGCTCTTGTACTCTATGTCCCTATTAATAAAGCCCAGGGTACTCTATGCTTTATTAAGTGCTCTCTCCATCTGTCCTGCCACCTTCAATGGTCTATGCATGTATACCCCCAGGTCTCTCTGCTCCTGCGCACCCTTAAGAATGATACCCCTTATTCTATACTGTCTCTCCATGTTCTTCCTACCAAAATGTATCACCTCACACTTCTCCGCGTTAAAGTTAATCTGTCACCTATCTGCCCACCCAACCAACTTGTCTAAATCCTTTTGAAGTTCTATACTATCCACACCGTTTGCAATGCTTCCAAGTTTCTTATCAACTTCCATGAGTTTCTTGCGCTTATGCTAGCCAGGTCCTCACCCTACACCTCAGGTGTGTGCTGTGAAGAGAGCAGGTGCCTGCAAAGACATATTGAAATGAAGGGAGAGCCCCTTAACTGAGACAGGGCTATGGGGCGCAATCGCTGGGTAGGTTCATTCTACTATACCGACAGCAGCGGAGTTTGAATGTCAGCGATCAAGTTGTCCAACTCAGGAAATCACAGCCGGACCTAAGCTGACCTCATCCTGTGCCCACGCACAAAGACCCTTCTGCCAAAGTGGCTGGGTAGTGAAAAGCAGGATCTGGAATTTCGGGAAGAGTTAGATGTTTTTTCCTCTCCATTACCTGGGCAGTGGAGGATCAAGTGCAGCGCTGCTAACTGCTGCCCCGACTGATACATAATTCATCACACAGCACCAATGGATCATGAGATCGTAACAGCTCCCTGATGTTTCTATTCCATTTCAACTTTATGTTGCTTTTGTTAACTCCAGTCTTTGGGGAACAATAAATAAGACATTGTGATAAAGCTGTAGCAAGGACTACAGCCTCTGATTTCGCAATTGTTCAATCAAGCTGGGATTTGGAGAAAGAGCAATGGAGTGGGGCTGACTGGATTGCTGTTCAAAAGAGCTGGCACAGACTTGATGGACCAAATAACCTCTTTCTGTGCTGTAATTCCCTGTGATTCTATGGGCAGGATCATCCTAGATTTGCATTAAGTGCAGTACCGGGTGGGTAAAATGATGGTTTACCCACCAGCCACGATGGCAGCTTTTCATGCCATATTGTCCCAAACCCCCTGTATTAATTCTGCATTCCCGGGAAACACACCGTTTCCATGACGGGCGGGCTCTCATTTGCCCGCCATGCCATCACCTCGATGCTTCATCATGCCGGGCGTCATATTTAAAGTGCAGCTGCGTGCACACCTCTCAGTGCTCCCAGCTCACAACTGCTGCACAGAAGACATGGCCCTGAAAGGCAAAAAGACTGCAGTCCCCAGGTTCAATGATGTATCCCTCAAGCGACTTTTAGATGCAGTGGAGGCTCGCCGTGATGTCCTCTACCCCTTCTCTGGCTGCAGGATGGGCAGCAACATCACCTTTCCAGCTTGGGAGGCAGTGGCAGCGGTGGTCAGTGCCAATGCCCTGCAAAAGAGGACACCCAGTGCCATGAGAGGATGCATGATCACCTCCGTTCCGCAAGGGTAAGTCAGTCTCCTCTTCACTCTCAACTCACAGACTTACAAACACATCACATATCCACAGGGCCCCCACTCATTGCCAATTCAAGGGACATCACCATTCACTCTCTCACACACACCTTCATTGTTCCCCTGGGACCACTCACCACCAATACATGCCATGCATGCTTATCATCTGGCCTGGCAGGTGCACTGCTTACACTCTCTCCATCTCTATTCATGCAGGACAAGCTGGCACACAACAACAGGGAGAGATCGCAGATCATTGGAGGAATGCCTGAAATCAAGGTCCTCACAGACTTTGAAAACAGAGCTATCCAGTTGGCCGGCGATGACTGGGACCGGTCCTGTGCTGACAGTGAGGTTGGCGCTGCTCTACCAAGTGACGATCCAACAGTGCAACATCCATCAGATAATCATGCCGTGAGTGACGTGCCCGCTTTCACAGGCCACTGCCGTGCACTAATTATCTCTCCTTGCTTTCACAGGCACATCAACCAAACAGCAGACGGGGTCCATGACACAATACCTCCAATTAAGCCCCAAAGAAACCTCTGAAGAGGAATCTGAAGGCAACCTCCTTGAAATCCCATCACAGCATTCACCCACACCCTCCCCCAGTGCAGACACACACCTTGGTGGGACCTAGCTTTAGAGTAGCCTCCGGAGCACACCCTGGTTAGCACCTCGCACTTCTGATCTACAGCAGGTAGTGGCAGGGACTTCCCAGTTCCCTGGCACTCAGGATTGCTGGAGGCCAGGAATTTGCTGAGTCCGAGGCAGGTGACGAGCCTCTGGACTCAGTCATGTCACAGTTGCTGGACCTGCAAATGCAAGCTCGGGAACATCAGGAAGGGGTGTCCGCTTCGCTCTTCAGATTGCAAGGCACGATGGAGGAGTCTGTCCGCCTTCAGGCTAAGGTGATAGCACCGGTATGCTAATGTACCAAGGTCACTGGTAGGATGGCAGCCACCATGGAGGCCTTGGTCCAGGACATTGCTCCTGCATTGCTGTGTAGGCTGAACTTCATCGCCAACTCCACAGTTGGCCTCCAACAGTATGTATGCGAGAGGGGTACAGGGCAGCCCGATCTCACTCCAGCTACCCCTTCTCCTCAAGGAGTCAGCCAGGGGCCCTTGGGCACCCATAGGGAGGAGACAACAGGTACATACTCTGGGACCATCCACCCAGGTGACTCCAAGAGTTTCCAGCCCATCCAAATTCCCTCTTCCTGTGACTCTAGCAGCTCTAGCTCCACAGGCCGAGGAGGGTGCCACTGCCACACAGCAGGACCCTGAAAGCAGGCTGGGGCCCTCCAAGTCTCAGCCCATTAGGGGATGCCCACCAAGGTCATCACAGGCAGGGTGTAGCAGTCAGCAGGCTGCCTCCACCTCCACTGCCGTGTCTGGGGAGCACCAAGACGCCGCAGCAGGGTTAGGAAGGTTAAGAAGATGTAATTGGACAGCCTGGGTGTTAATCACTTGTACACAATGTTCACTATTGTCAATAAACTCTCAAGAATGTCTCCATCCTTGTTCTGATGAGCAGTGTTTGTGTCATTCTGATGTGAAAACTTTCTGCACAAGATAAATGCAGGTGTTTCAGTCCAGGCCTCTTCCCTGTGCTCTGTGCAGCCTTCAAACCAAAGTGATGGTCTGGCCTCAAACTCCCTGGACACATTACTGACGCCTGCACCTCAATGGTGCTTGTCATTGCCACCAGAACATCGTGGGCAGGCGTCACAGAGTTCCGTAATTCTTTCTGTGTGCTCTCAGCACCTTTAAGGCAGGGCTGGCCCCCCATCTCTTCAGCATCTCTCACCAGCGATGCTGTGCTCCTGAAGGGCTCAGGTGCTGAAGCTGGACAAAGGATCAGCTACTTTTAAAGTTTCGTGGCTGCGTCTCGATGATAAGTGAGCTGCCCTCGGCCAGACAGGAGTCAGACATTCTCAGAGGCTATGTGAAGATCTATGAATTGTCCTCACTGCATGTCGTCATCATCCTCCTACAATTGAGCAAATATTAGGGCCTTCACTGCGTCTCCATGACAGGAGCATTCTCACAGTGGGTATGTGCGCTGCCATAAGCCAAACTGGAGTCAAATGTTCACAGATGCAATGTGAGGATCTAAGTGTCTCCTCATTGCATGTCATCATCATCCTCCACAAATCTAGCAGCTATGAGGGCCTCCTGAGTGTGCCTGCCTTGTCTGGCCAGTGCGAGGGCCTCATTACCGTCATTATCGCCTTTGAGGACTTCCTCACCCTCAATACTATCGATATCCTCCTCATTGGAGGAGACCTCCAGCTAATGCATCGCCTCCTCAGCAAGCCCCTCTCCCCTTTGCGGCGCCAGGTTGTGAACCGCACAACAGGCGACGATGATGGATGACACTCTTTGTAAGCTATATTGCAGGGCACTGCCAGACTGATCCAGGCACCAGAACCTCATTTTCAGCAAACGGGTGGTCTGTCCCACCAGCTTGCAAGTTGAAGCATGAGCCTCATCATATCTTCACTGTGCTGCAGGCTGAGGCCGCTGCATTGGTGTCATCAGCCATGTCCTCTGCGGGAAGCCTTTGTCCCTGAGGAGCCATCCCTGCAGCCTCTGT
Organism: Carcharodon carcharias; assembly: GCF_017639515.1. Classification (NCBI taxonomy): domain Eukaryota; kingdom Metazoa; phylum Chordata; class Chondrichthyes; order Lamniformes; family Lamnidae; genus Carcharodon; species Carcharodon carcharias. Next base: position 25,936,799 of record NC_054479.1, read on the forward strand.
GGACCCTGGAAGACGTCAGGGATCTGTGACTGACTAAGAATGTACGAGCCAAGCACATTCCCTGGAAACTGTACGCACACCTGCAGGATGCGTTCGTGGTGGTCGTATACCAGCTGCACATTCAGCGAATGGAAGCCCTTGCAGTTGACTTAGTTGACCCCTTGTTGAGACAGAGATCTGACCGGCACATGAGTGCAATTGATCGCACCCTGCAACTGTGGGAAACCTGAGATCTGGGCAAATCCAATCGCTCTTGCATCCTGGCTCACCTGGTACCGGGCAAAATGCACAAAGTTGTGTCCCCGCACGAAGATGGCCTCTGTAATCTCATGGATGCATTTGTGGATAGAGGCTTGTGAGATCACACAGAGGTAACCTGTGGAGCCCTGAAAGGAGCCACTGGCATAGAAATTGAGCACCATAGTCACTTTCACAGCCACTGGCAGTGGATGCCCTCCATGTCACCATGGCACCAAATCCCTCTCTAGCTGGTAGATGTGATCAACCAGTTCCCTGGACATGTGCAGTCTTCAGCGACACTGGTTCTAAGTCATCTGCAGGAATGAAAGGTGGTGTCTACACACTCTGGGTCTAGCTAGGCGCTGAACAGCAATGGTTCTCTGTGGCCCCAGCTGCCCCTTTTTCCTGAGGGTGCTGCTCCTCCTTCTGCGTAATCAGGCACCTCAGTCACTCTCTTTTCCATCGTCTTTGTCTGGAGAACTTGGTGGCACTTTGATGCCTCTGCATTGCCTGTGTGGGCAGGTAAGCTAGAGACCCGACTCCAATCATATCAATGTGGCTACACCGGAACTATCTCAGCTGTAGAGGAATGATCACTTTATACACAGTGCCCCTGATGCGTAACCACTCTCCTCACCCACTCCCCATACTCCGCATGTGCTTATGCGCTAGCTTTAACTGCAGGGCAGCCTTTGCGCATCTCCACTGAAGTCGCCTCAACTATAGGGCAGCCTTTGCCCCACCCCCCAAGTCACCTCAACCGCAGGGTGGCCTTTTGCACACCCCCCTCACCCAACGCACCTCAACCTTGAGGTCCAACAGGTGTCCCTTGCGAGCGCTGTACAAAGTTACTGTTCACTCACCACCGAGTTCCCCTCAAAGTGCAGCCCGCCAAGTGCATGCCTTTTACATGTTGTTGCGAAACACATCGGTGTGCAATCACGTCAACGAGGGCGGACGATCAAGCGGGCGTTATGAGTTTGCACGCTAGCCTTATAATGATACGCTGATACATTACAATGAGATTCCCGACATCTGATGGCAGGAAACACTGCCCACCATCGACATGCTGAGCTGATGATCGCAAGCTGGTTTTACAACGTCGTGAAACCAATTTTTGGCCTTCTTGCCAATATTGTCTGCTCACGTCAGCGAACACACCCGACGCCAGTGGGCACGGATGATTTGGTCCTATGATTCTATATGGTGTCCTGCGGAGTGTTACAACCAAACTTCCAGCTAACACACTGAATTTGCCAACTTGGCCATGCTAACAGAATGCCATCACTGAATCCCTTTGTGAAAATTTTGAACAGTAGCAGGTAGTGCAACACCAGATGTCTGCTGTCTGCTTGCCCGACATCTGCTTTGCAGACTGTCTCTGGATGGCTGCCAGTGCCAGTGAAGCAAGCAATCCAAGGTCTTCCAGAAAACTTTGTCTACCAGTTGCCTCCATTTTCAAAATTATATCTGCTTATGTAGTTCTAAGAGTGATCACCCACAGGGGTGGAGAAGAGGGGGATTTTGTAAACAGCATGCCATTCCCAGCGGTGGAACAGAGTGTGTGTGCTTCTTCTGCTCTCCTGCTTTTTCCCCATTTCCTACACAATTCTGAGTAAAATTTAAAATGACTGCAGCATGCATGGGAGACACGTATGATCACATGGCGGGGGAAGCTTTTGATTGGTGAAACCCCCCCATCAGCTGACAATGCAGAAGGATGTAAGAGCCTCCTCATCAAACAGTGAGACTCTGCATTACAGCCATAACTTTCATACCCAACCTCCTTAGTATAAGACTTGAGAGCTCAAAGCTGGGATGGGTGTTTTTCAAAATTAAATTTTACTTGTAAATATTTCACATTTCATTGGTTTCACTTAATTCATGTGTGCATCATCATTTTTTGAGACTAGATTAGTCAGAGAGCTAAATGTATTTGCACAGCTCAAGGTTGGCACACATTGATGGTTACAGGGGAGTTAGGGACTTTTTCTATTTTGGAAGAAACAATGTTTTTGTTCACTCTTAACTGAATGTTCATGTAAGTGTCCAGTGTTGTACTCACTACTCTGTGGGACATAGGTGAACTCATAGGCTCAGCTGGCCCTCCCTTCTATGCATTGTAAAGGACATTGCCCAAGGGCAATCTCAACAGGGATAACTGAAATGTTGGTAGGTGAACTCAAAGCCCTGTAAGGACTTTGCCAGCCAACACCCGGAGATGAACACACCTTTGGAGAGTACTGACCCTGCCTTTAGGTTCCTCATTTTCTTACCTTGACTGACTGTCCCTGTCATTTTCTTATAATGATATTAAGGCACTGATCACTCATAAGGGCTTGTGTAAATACATTCAAATCTAGGCTCTGCTGGACCGGAAACAATTATGGGTCAACGAGCACAGGGTTGATAGGTGAACTGGACTTGATTCGAGTTAGAATGTGGACAGCAGAGTTTTGGGTGAGCTCAAGTTTATGGAGGGTGAAAGCTAGGAGGCTGACCAGGAATGCTTTGTAAAGTCTAAAGGTAACAAAGATCTGGATAAGGTCAGCAGATGATTGAGGCAGGGCTGAAGTTGGGTATTGCTACAGAGGTAGAAGTAGGTGACACTGATATGTGGTCGGAAGCACATCTCGGTATAACATATGACAATGAGGCTGTGAATGGTCTGGTTCAACCTCAGGCAGTTGCCACTGACCCCTGGGTCATTGACTAGGGAATGGAGTTTGTGGTGGGGAACAAATCAACTGGCTTTCCAAATTACATCCAAATGCCTCAGCCAATTTGTTACAATGGAGCAAGATAAATTTGGGCAACTGGAGAAAATGGAATCCTGAGCAAAGGGCCCGGCACCTATGGAATATACTGACTGTATTTATAAATGCAGGGAATTTCTCAACTAACTTTCCCCTCACAGGGATGCTGGTATTATTTTTTTAAAAACCTAAACACTTAGGCATCCTGCAAATGCTGCATTTGCTGGTGATGTTAGATCCCTGTGCAGTAGCAAAGATTCTATCTCTGATTTATCAAACCTCATTTTCTCACTCCACTGCCTTACCAGCAGCAATTTAGACACTTAAGATCAAAATGATTTGCAAGCGTGGAAAATCTTTTCATCTTGGGCTGCTCAGTGAAATCACCAGTGAGAGGCCCTGATCATCATTTCCTTGTGCGATTGGTCAGAAAGGACAACTGTAAAATGCCCTATTTTATAAAAGATACGTTTTGTCAATTTTCATCCTTCATCCCGACCTACTCCCTCTGCTGGAAGTGTTGGAGGAACTGGACAGGAGAACAAAGCAAAAATACAAAATTTACGGTAGAAATGGATTAAAAAAAACATATTGTGACAGTAAGAGGCAATCCTTTTCCTCCTGGTGATCAACTCTTACTGCCTCTTCACAATGGCAGCAGTATTGCTGACCTAATGACTAGAAGAATAAATGGCATGTTCTGTTTTGCTTCGAAATTTCCAAGTTGAAAGGTCAAAGTTCATTGCGTAAGCCAGTGAGGTCATGACAAGGCTTGGGTTTTAAAAGGCTGTGCATTGTAAACTGCAAGGAGTTCCAAAGCTGAGTTGGTTAGATGAGGCTAGGACAGTGAAGGGTGCAGAGAGGAGAAAGTAGGAAATCTTTTTGAAAGTTAGGAGTACTGAGAGGAGCTTAGGAGGGCTATTGTCAAAACATTGGCTGGAATTTTACGGCCCTGTCATGGTGGGGACTGGGCTGTAAGATGTGGTGAGCCATTCTAAACTCCACTGACTTCAGCAGGACCGTAAAATCCACTGGCATAAAATTCCGCCCAAAGAGAGGGGTCAATGGCAACAAGTCAGAAGAGTGTTTGCCTGTTAGGCTACTTTACAGTGATCGTATATTGTCTTTACCACTTTAAGTGAGGGCCCATGACTCTGTAATGCTATTTATCTATCATTGGCATTCACTGACACTTCATTTATGTCCAATTGTGGCAAGTATATAACTGGAGAGTGACAGACAGAGCCGACCTAACATTACCTTCAAGCCAGAGAGAAATACTACAGGGGCCACCTTTCTCTTGACATTCTTCTTCCTTTTTTACTCGTTCCTTCTTTTAACTTTCTAGATCCATGACTTCATTAAGAGAATAAAAATGAACCTTCCATCTTCTGCAGCAGTAGACACTAAATAAAGCAGAACCGTGAACTAATCGGGTTATGTATTAAACATTAAACATGCTGTCTGCTGTGTACTTAACAGTAAAGGTCTATTAGAAATCTATTAGTGATGGTTAGAAGCACTGGCTGCTCATTACCCTCCTACTGACTACAGCAAACACACATTATTTGGGACTAAAGACAGTTTTAATGAGATTTAAACCTTCCTAGTTACAAATACCTGGATTTATTAATATCTAATTTATGAAATAGTTAGTGGTCTTAGAAACCTTGTTTCTGCTCTCAGACTGCCAGGTTTTGTCTTGTGGTCTGGTTTCACCCATGTGAAAAGTGGGATGGTCCATCAGCTTCAATCTGCTCTCCTGTGTGCTCAGTAATAAATATTATTTACATGGAGCCCGCAGTAACTTCCATCCTTGCTGGGATGCTTCCTCACTCCAGCAACCATTCTCCAGGTGTAAACCCAGACAGTATCAGCATGATATATCCATGTGTTTCAGCCTTGGTTCAGTTGGTAGCACTCTGACCTCTGAGCCATGAAGTCATAGGTTCAAGTCTCACCTTAGAGACATGAACACAAAATCAAGGCTGTTACTCCAGCATGGTGTTGAAAGAGTGAGGCACCATCTGAGTGCTGTCCTTCAGATGAGATGCTAAACTGCTGCCTCATCTGCTCCCTATGGAAGATGTAAAAAATCTCTGGCACTATTTTGAAGAAGCACAAGGAAATTCTACTTCAATATTTATCCCTCAACCAATAGCACTAAAACAGATGATCACACCATTATCACATGGCTGTTTGTGAACGTTTTCTGTGTACATATTGACTACATTGCAACAGTACTGACACTTCAAGCTGTGAGATGTTGCTGTGAGGCTTGCAGCAATGCTGAGTGTGTGAAGGTAGGTGAAGCCAAAGAATGTGATGTATGAGTCCTGATTGATAGAGACTGTTGGCAGGTGAATGATGAAGGTGTGATGATTTAAGCAGTGTCAGGGGCTAGTTGTGTAGTTGGTGGGATATGGCACTAACCTTGACCACCTATGTGAGATCATTAACCATCTTGTGGTATTGCAGCCAGGTCCTCAGGGTTAACTTCCTGGCCTTGACCTCCACAGCCCTATGCTCCCACTGCCCTTTCTTCTGGTTCCTCTGGATGCAGAACATCCCCTCTCCTCTACACCTCTTCCATTGAGATCTCCAGTATAGGATTGGAAAACCCTGGTTCCCAAACTCTCCCACATCAAACAATCTTCTCAGTTTCCTAGGTTAGATTCAATTCCAAAGTACTCACAGCCATGCTCCAGCCGCAGTGCATTTTCCCATTAAGAGGTGCAGGTTAGCTTTAAGTGGTTCTGGGAAGCTATGATTCTGGGCCCCCTGCTGACGTGTGAAGTCAATGAGCAGTATGATTAGTGATGGCTGCAAGCAGGTATCATGATAACGAACAAGCAGTATAAAAGGACCGTGCTGCCTATGTTACGTCCAACAGGCACCAAGTAATCACACATCGTGATCCCAGCGCCTGTTTTCCGGAGCTATCTAAATTAGACTCCCTCTTCTCTTGCACGTTTTTTACAGCCCATAATAAGTATCTTTGCATGGAGCTGGTGTTATTAGCATGATCAATCCCAGAGATCGATTCCCATTTGAAAGTAAAGCTTGCCTGCGAGGGACCATCATAAAAGTCCTAATGGATCAAGGCAATGGATAATGAATCATTAGCCTGCTGTCCCCTCTGATATTGAGTCTAGTTTCTGCTCCAACATCCTGCAGGGCACAGGGTGAGCACCCCAGTATAGTTGGGTTTGGCAAAAGGCAACTGTAGCCAATAATTTGTCTGTAGCTGTGAAATGGAAAACATGCAATTGCTGCCTGGTGCCTGATATGTCTGGAATTACCTGATGCCCCTTTGGTGGAGTCATGTGTCTGGAGTATTCCCACAGCATCCTGAGAGAGATCAAGAGCTCCGAGCTTGGGGAATCATGATTGACTTTTAAATGTGCTCTCTGCAATGATTGACTAAGTGTTAGTGTAGTTCTGGGGTTCCAATTACTCCTGGCTCACTTACTGTTTTAAGTGAGATACACAGTCAGATAGAGATACAGGCAAAAGACAGAGATACAAACAAACAGATAACAAGAGACAATAAGTGGCAGGAAAGGCAGACAGACACAGTGAAATATCGAGACAGACAGGGGAATGTAAACAAAAAAAGGGAGGCACGACAGACCGGATAGAGGCAGAGAGAATGGTTAAAAACCTGAGACATGGACAGAGGCAAACAAAGATAGAGTAAAAGAGAGAGAGAGCCTTAGAGTTACATAAATTCAAATAGGAAGAGACACACATATCCACAGGTAACCAGGTGATCTAACAGGCAGACACATTGGCCCAGAACCGGAACTACCTCAGAAGATGCTCTGGGGGACCCCGCAAGTCCCCACACAAGGATTGTGCAGCAATTTCCCGGGAAGTTTAAACTCCCGATGGGCAACTACCCTGCTCTGGGAACCATCTGATACTCCGACTTAAATCAGAGACTTTGAATGGTTCAGACTCTCTTAGCAGAATAGTTACCCAGAATAAGTTCAAAGGATTAAAACCACTTCAAACTCCTGGGTAACTATGGTACTGACCACCCCGATTGCTATTGGATTCCTGATTACACCCCCAGACCCCCCGATCACTCCTGACCCCTTCACTAGCCCCAACTATCCTCCCCACCCCCCAACTACCCCCAACAGTTGTCAACTCCCAACTATCCTCCCCAACTAGCCCCTGACTACCCTCCCACCCCACCGACTACTTCCCCGCCCCTCCAATGAACAGTCAACTGCTCTCCCACCCCCTGACTACTCTCCCAACAATAGTCCTCTCACCCTACAACTGAATCCCCACCACTCAAATGACCACCTAAACCTCCCCGACCCATCCTACTCCCCCACCAACACCCCCTCACCCATCATACCCACTTACCTTACACACTTACCTCCTCCTTGTCTCCTCAGAGAGGCTGGCACCTTTAAACTTACCCGGTTTACAGCGGTTAGTGCCATAAAAAGGGGCACAACTGCCTTTCCACCAGTGCTGCTATGCTACTCTGGAAGGAGTCCGCATGTTTCTCACCAGGTCTGGATCAGAAGGACAGATGAGAAATCTGCAGCTCCTGACTAAGGTAAGTCAAAAGGAGAAAAGTGACAATCTGTCTGTGGTTGCAATTCCTTCGAAGTTCTAGCCCAATGATGGAGAGAGATACAAGAGTGGTGGGGAAGATTAAATGACAAATGGTGAACTGTTTCCATACTTACATGTCAGGAAGAACATAAACAGGAACATTCAACTTCAGCAGATCTGGGGACCTGGGCTTTAATCCCACCATGGCAGATGGTGGAATTTGAATTCAATAAAAATGTGTAATTAAAAGTCTAATGATAACCATGAAACCATTGCCGATTGTTGGAAGAACCCACCTGGTTCACTAATGCTCTTTAGGGAAGGAAATCTGCCATCCTTACCTGGTCCGGCCTACATGTGACTCCAGACTCACAGCAATGTCGTAGACTTTTAAAAGCCCTCTGAAATGGCCTAGCAAGGTACTCAGTTGTATCAGACTGCTAAAAACAAGTCAATAAGGAATGAAACCGGATGGACCACCCGGCATCAACCAAGGCACCGGAAACAACAACAGCAAATTCAGCCCTGTCAACCCTGCAAAATCTTCCTTACTAACAGCTGGAGGCTTGTGTCAAAATTGGGAGAGCTGTCTCACAGACAAGTCAAGCAACAGCCTGACATAGTCATCTTCACAGAACCATACATTACAGATAATGTCCCAGGCTCCACCATCACCATCCCTGGGTATTTCCTGTCCCACCGGCAAGACAGACCCAGCAGAGGTGGTGGCACAGTGGTATACAGTCGGGAGGGAGTCACCCTTGGAGTCCTCAACATCAATTCCAGACCCCATTAAGTCTCATGGCATCAAGTCAAACATGGGCAAGGAAACCTGCTGATTACCATGTATCGCTCTCCCTCAGCTGATGAACCAGTGCTCTTCCATGTTGAACACTAGTTGGAGGAAGCACTGAGGGTGGCAAGGGCGCAGAATGTACTCTGGGTGGGGGACTTCAATGTTCATCGCTGTTATGTTCCTTCTGTCAGGTTGCTTTGCTCGTGAACACTGTTGCACGCCTATCTATCAGTGGGTGAGTTGGCAAACAATATACTGCAGACTCAGAGACCAATATAAGGTGAAGCATGTGCTGTTTATTTACACAAGTAACAGAGCACTAATACAATGTGTGCTTCTCCAACCAGAACCTACTCTAAACTACCAGTTAACATTGTAGCCTGTGCTACACCGCAATTAGGTAATACAGTCTTGTGGTCAATTTGCTCACATTCTCTTAAAGGTATATTGCACCTCAGATTACCACAATCACAAGAGTGGCTCAGAGGCATCACCACAGACCGGGTTAACCGAGTCCTAAAGGACATAACTGCTGGACTGGGTCTGCGGCAGGCGGTGAAGGAATCAACAAGAGGAAAAATCATACTTGATCTCATCCTCACCAACCTGCCTGCCACAGATGCATCTGTCCATGACAGTATCAGTAGGAGTGACCACCACATAATCCCTGCGGAGACAAAAACCTGCCTTCACATTGAGGATACCCTCCATTGTGTTGTGTGGCACTACCACCATGTTAAATGGGATAGATTTTGAATAGATCTAGTAACTTAAGACTGGGCATTCATTAGCCGCTGTGGGCCATCAGCAGCAGCAGAATTGTACTCGAACACAATCTGTAACCTTATGGCCTGGCATATCCCTCACTCTACCATCACCACCAAGCCAGAGGATCAACCCTGGTTCAATGAAGAGTGCAGGAGGGCATACCAAGAGTAGCACCAGGCATACCTAAAAATGTGGTGTCAACCTGGTGAAACTACAACACAGGACTACTTACACGCCAAACCTCATGAGCGGCAAGCAATAGACTGAGTTAAACAATTCCACAACCAATGGATCAGATCTAAGTCATGGATGGTGGTGGACAATTAAACAACTCACTGGAGGAGGAAGCTCTACAAATATCCCCATCCTCAATGATGGGGGAGCCCATCACATTGGTGAAAAAGATAAAGCTAAAGCGTTTGCAACAATTTTCAGCCACGAGTACCGAGTGGATGATCCATCTTGGCCTCCTCCTGAGGTCCCCAGCATCACAGATGCCAGTCTTCAGCCAATTCGATTCACTCCACATGATATCAAGTTTTAGCTGAAGGCACTGGATACTGCAAAGTCTATGGGCCCTGACAATATTCCGGCAATAGTACTGAAGATATCTGCTCCAGAACTTGTTGTTCCCCTAGCCAAGCTGATTCAGTACAACTCCAACACTGGCATCTTCCCGGCAATGTGGAAAATTGCCCAGGTATGTCCTGTACACACAAAGCAGGCCAATTACCACCCGATCAGTCTACTCTTGATCATCAGTAAAGTGAAGGAAGGGATCATCAACAGTGCCATCAAGTGGCACTTGCTTAGCAATGACCTGCTCACTGATGCTCAGTTTGGGCTCTGCCAGGGCCACTCACCTCCTGACCCCATTACAGCCTTGGTTCAAACATGGACAAAAGAAGTGAACTCCTGAGGTGAGGTGAGAGTGACTATTCTTGTCATCAAGGCAGCATTTGATCAAGTGTGGCATCAAGGAGCCATAGCAAAACTTTGTCAATGGGAATCAGGTGTGAAACTCTCCTCTGGTTGAAATCATACCTAGCACAAAGGAAGATGGTTGTGGTTGTCGGAGGTCAAGCATCTCAGTTCCAGGACATCACTGCAGGAGTTCCTCAGGGTAGTGACCTAAGCCCAACCATCTTCAGCTACTTCATCAATGACCTCCGTTTCATCATAAGGTTAGAAGTGGGGATGTTCACTGATGATTGCACAATGTTCAGCCCCACTTGCGACTCCTCAGATACTTAAGCAGTCCATGCCTAAATGCAGCAAGACCTGGACAATATCCAGGCTTGGACTGACAAGTGGCAAGTAACATTCATGCCACACAAGTGCCAGGCAATGACCATCTCCGACAAGAGAGAATCTAACCATCACCCCTTGACATTCAATGGCATTACCATCACTGAATCCCCCACTATCAACATCCTGGGGTTTACCATTGACTAGAAACTGAACTGGACTAGCCATATAAATATTGTATCCAAAAGAGCAGGTCAGAGGCTAGGAATCCTTTGGCGAGTAACTCACCTCCTGACTCCCCAAAGCCTGTCCACCATCTACAAGGCACATGTCAGGTGTGTGATAGAATACTCCCATTTGCCTGTATGAGTGCATCTCCAACAGCACTCAAGAAGCTTGGCACTATTCAGGACAAAGCATACCACTTGATTGGCACCACATCCACAAACATTCACTTCCTCCACCATGTACGCACAGTGGCAGCAGTCTGTCCCACCTACAAGATGCACTGCAGGAACTCACCAAGGCTCTTTAGGCAGAACCTTCCAAACTCACAACCACTACCATCTAGGAGGACAAGGGCAGCAGACATATGGGAATGCCACCACCTGGAACTTCCGCTCCAAGCCTCTCACTGTCCTGACTTGGAAATATATCAGCGCTCCTTCACTGTCGCTGGGTTAAATCCCTGGAAATCCCTCCCTAACAGTGCCAAAGTGGTATTGAGAAATGTGTTGCAGATGCTGGCTGACAAATGCCTAGGTCCAGATGGAATTCAACCTAAGGTCTTGAAAGAAGTGGCTAGTGAGATAGTTGGTGCATTGGTTTTAATTTTCCAAAATTCCTTAGATCCAGGAAAGGTTCCGTTAGATTAGAAAATAGCAAATGTAACTCCTTTATTCAAAAAGGGAGGGAGACAAAAGCAGGAAACTATGGGCCAGTTAGCCTAACCTCTGTCATAGGGAAAATGTTAGAAGCTATTATTAAAGATATTATAGCAGGGCACTTAGAAAAATTCAAGGCAATCAGGCAGAGTCAACATGGTTTTCTGGAAGGGAAATCATGGTTAACCAATTTATTGGAGTTCTTTGAAGCAGTCACATGTGCTGTGGATAAAGGGGAAGCAGTGGACGTGCTGCACTTAGATTTCCAGAAGGCATTTGATAAAGTTCCAATCAAAGGTTATTGTGGAAAATAAAAGCTCATGGTGTAAGGGGTAACATATTGGTATGGATAGAAAATTGGGTAGCTAACAAGAAGCAGAGAATTGGCATAAATTGGTCTTTTTCTGATTTGTAGGATGTGACTCGTGGTGCCACAGGAATCAGTCTGGGGCCTCAACTTTTTACAATTTATATAAATGACTTGGATGAAGGGACCGAAGAAATAGTTACATTTACTGACGACACAAAGATAGATAGGAAAGTAAATTATGAAGAGAATGTAAGGACGCTACAAAGGGACATAGATAGGTTAAGTGATTGGGCAAAGATCTGGCAAATGGAATGTAATGTAGGCAATAGTGAAATTGTTCATTTTAGCAGGAAGATTAAAAAGGAAGCTTATTATCTAAATGATGAGAGATTGCTGAGCTCTGAGATTCAGAGGGATCTGGGTGTCCTCGTGCATGAATCACAAAAGGTTGGTATGCAGGTACAGCAAGTAATTAGGAAAGCTAATAGAATATTGTCATTTATTGTGAGGGAAATTGATTACAAAAGTAGGGAGGCTATGCTTCAGTTGTACAGGGCATTGGTGAGACTACATCTGGAGTATTGGTCTCTTATTTAAAGAAAGATGTAAATTTTTAGAAACAATTCAGCAAAGGTTTACTATACTAATACCAGAGTGGTAAGGTTGTCTTATGAGGAAAGGTTGGACTGGTAAAGCTTGTACCTACTGCAATTTAGAGTAAGAGGTGACTTAATTGACACCTTTAAGATCCTGAGGGGTCTTGACAGGGTGGATGTGGAGACAATGTTTCCTCTTGTGGGAGAATCTAGAACTAGGGATCACTGTTTAACAATAAGGGGTTGCTCATTTAAGACAGAGTTGAGGAGAAATTTTTTCTCTCAGAGGGTTGTGAGTCTTTGGAACTCTCTTCCTCAAAAGGCGGTGGAAGCAGAGTCTGAATATTTTTAAGGCAGAGCTAGATAGATTCTTGATTAACAAGGGGTAAAAGGTTATCGGGGTTTGGCAGGAATATGGGGTTGAGGTTACATTCAGATCAGCCATGATCTTATTGAATGGCAGAGCAGGCTAAAGGGGCTGAGTGGCCTACTCCTGCTCTTAATTCATATGTTCATATGTATCTATGCTACATGGGCTGCAACGGTTCAAGAAGGCAGCTTACCACCACCTTCTCAAGAGCAATTAGGGATTGACAATAAATGCTGGCCTAGCCAGTGACACCCATATCCCATAAATGAATTTTTAAAATGGGCAATATCAGATTGTCCACCCATTATAACTCACCTGGTTTCGCATTCTATTGACTTCAACAGAATCACAGTTGATCAACTCCATATTGATCATTTTGCGGCTCAAGCTGAACATTCTGCCCATCAATAGCACATTTCCTGGATGAGAGGACTTCTTTCAACAGCTGATCTATTTATGCAAGCTTCCAGAGCTAGGCATAGCACAGCTTGAAGTAAAGTCATGGGGCTTGTAGTTTGCTGTTGTGAATGCTCTGCAGAACAGTTTCATTTCTGATGAGATTCCATTTCCGTAGAGACCCTGAATAAAAGAACAGTTCATCCACTAAATGGCCATTCAGGATATCTCTGATCAGCAAAATGGACTAATTGTGTTAACCAATCAATAGTTATCCTATTTTATTATTGGACCTACTAGTTATTAGAATGAGTATGTCAGGCTTAATGTAGTGCACCCAGAATATCAATGGCCTTGTAACATGGAGCTGGGGCTTTTTAAAGATAATGGGTAGCATTTTATTGTGATTTTACTCAGTGTGACTGGCTCAGCAATTTTATCAAAGATGGCCTCCTAATTGGCTGCCTCCAGACACACCATCCAATTAAGAATGGCAAGCAGGCTCCAAATGTAGCCCAATCAGAGAGCTAGCATCTCTAGCGTCCTGGCAGCACCACTGCTGAGTCAACTCGGGGATCACAAAGGCAAAGAGTGAAGTAAAAATATAATAATCAGAGGGGCCAAGCAGACAGACCCTTCCGATTGGCCTGTTGGGGCTGCTGGGGGGTAGCCTTCCCGGCCTATGGTCACCTCTTTGGGGCATGGAGCATTCAGCTCTGATACCCTTCCGGACGGCAGCGGCAAGGCTGCGTCCATGAAGCTGGCAGCCTCCCCATGTGGTGGGCAGCAGCTCTGCTGCCAGCCACGTGCCAGCCGGCCTGAGGAATTGAGGCTAGTAGGGTCCTTAAATATTTCACCTCCATTCCACTCTGCATCGGGTCCCACCACTGGGAAACAACCTTGGCAGCTGGGCTACGACTGCGAGCTCTCTCAATATGGCTCCGCCTATCTTCCTGCCTCCCAGTTTGCCATCTCCCATGTACGGAAAGTCCTGTCTAATGTCACCTGGTTAGACTGTGAAACAGACTTTAACAAAGAGACCGATTGAGTGACTTGGACCATGAACATGGTATGATGCTTTGAGCTGTGAGAGGTATTAGAGAGTGAGAGAGGTGTGGTGTAAATTAAAACAAAGCCACGGACTTGGCAGCCTGACATGGATTTGCATTCTGATGAGCATTTGATGGTTCTAATTTTGACATCAATCGCGGCAGTTTCAGGAATGAACAACCACAGCCACAACTCCAAGAGATATATTAGACAACGTCATGCTACTGCCGAGTACAAAAACAATGGAGTGTTTAAAACTCAGTGCTAAGTTAGAAGTAGAGGGTTGCCAAACATCCACTTTTCAAGAAGGCAGCAGCTTCTGCCGTTGTGATTGCTAAAAGAGCTGTCTGTTGTCATTTCCACCTCATCCACTGGAAAATGGAGCAGCCTCAGTCACCAGCAGTTTTCTAGAAACAGGGGCTGAAATGCATTGTCACCTGTGCCTGATAAACAATCAAAGTGAAGTTAACGTAGGTTTGAATTAAAAGGTGGTCCCAACCCTGATACACTCATCTCAAACTGTGTGAAGCGGATTGGTTTTAAACGCAACACTCAGCTACAGCTGGCTGAAGGCTTATGGACTTGTACTGGCCTTGGCCATGGATCTCTGCACTGGTAGCCAGATCATGTAACAGTTACAACACATGCAGCCTTTGTGTGAAAGTCTTTATTATTATTCTTTCACAGGATGTGGGCATCATTGACTAGGCCAGCATTTATTGTCCATTTCTAATTGCCCTCGGGAAGGTGATGTTGAGCCACCTTCTTGAACCGCTGCAGTCCTTGTGGTGTAGGAAGGGAGTTCCCGGATTTTGACCCAGCGACAGTGAAGGAATGGCGGTATAGTTCCAAGTCCAGATGGTGAGTGACTTGGAGAGGAAGTTGTAGGTGGTGGTGTTCCCATGCATCTGCTGCCCTTGACTTTCTTGGTGGTAGCGGTCATGGGTTTTGGGAGGTGCTGCTTAAGGCGCTTTGGTGAGTTGCTGCAGTGCATCTTGTAGATTGTACACACTGCTGCCCCTGTGCATGGGTAGTGAAGGTAGTGAATGTTGAAGATGGTGGATGGGGTGCCAATCAACCAAGCTGATGATGCTAAGCTTTTTGAATGTTGTTGGAGCTGCACTATCCAAGCAAGTGGAGTGTATTCCATCACACTCCTGACTTGTGCCTTGTAAATGGTGGATAGGCATTGGGGAGTCAGGAGGTGAATTACTCACACAGAATTCCCAGCCTCTGATCTGCTCTTGCAGCCACAGTATTTATATAGCTAGTCCAGTTCAGTTTCTGGTCAATGCAAACCCCCAGGATGTTGATAGTGGTAGTTTGAGCAAAAGAAATATTACATAGTCCTGGCATTAAGGACTGCAACTTTACTCTCAAATTGTTAGGATGCAAAACATAAATTGCTTGAAATTGGAGATAACACGCTTTAAAATTTAGAATTTTAAATAAAAATTGGTAAAACCATAGTGGTAAAACGGAACTCCACAAAAATTATTCATCAACACAAATTAATCTCCCTTGACATCTGTGAGGGATTAAGACATCATTCAGTATTTTTTTTGTAAAATATACATAGAGATATGCTCGTTGCAATCTATAAAAATTTCAAACTGGACAAAGACCTAAAATGGCTGAATGTATGTATGCGACCTCAAACAAAAGAAGCTACCTGGTAGCATTGGGGAAACTCATTGTTATCTCTGAAGAGTCACTAATGACTCCCTGTGGACTGCACAGACCAAATTCAAAGAGAGCTATACAAAGGCCACCTGCATTCCATAACCAGGGCTGGCCAACAGGAGTCTGCTCATCTGCTAAGACAAAGGGCCATGCAACCTTCCTTTTAATTCTTAATGGTTGAGACACTTAACAATCTCGGGGATCCAGGTGAGGGATACATGTTCTTTATCAAAGACAGTGTGGAGAGGTGGGAGTCGTGTGACATGAGCTTCTGGCTGTGGAACCAGTAATATTGCCTTGCCGAACTGCAAAGTCAATCTGACCTTTTACCATCTGACTAGCAGCATCACAGACGAGGAGCTCCGACATAGGTTGGGCACCTGTCTCCATCTACCCTGCTTCTCCTGGGAATTTTGTACCATCGCCTACAGACTGACCCTTCTCTGCATGCCTATCTTTATCATGTAAAGTCAATACCACCGGAAAAGCGAAGCCTCCAGCATTGGAGCTCTCCAATGTCTGTGGAGGAACACCTCATTGGATTTTGATTCTGGTCTCTGGAACTCACTTGAAACGATATTTATTTTTCCTTTGGTTTCTGCACTGTAAATCTTTCTTTTCTCTTTCCCTCACTTCCTGTATGAATGCAAAGGATGCAACATTGTGACCCTCCTCCCGTGTTTTGAATGTGTGCAAATAAACTAACCTATTGAATTCATCCTATCTTGACTTTGCTATGGGATTATTAATAGAAAATTGGATCACACTAAAACCGTGGTTGAGAAATACACCACTGCTTATAAAGGGAGAAGCAAACCAAAACACCTTTCTGTTTACAGATGGGTGCTGAGAGGAGGAATTAGTGCAGTTTAAGTTAACCCCCTCCTGTCACATTGCTCAGTCAAAATTGAAATGTGAATCAAAGCTCTCTTCCTGTAAAACTTTGTCATTTCTCTCCCATACTTTAATTATTTCTTCTTCTCTGTGTATGGCTGTCAGGCCTTTCCCTAACTGTTGTCGCTATCCCTCTATGCCTGACTTTTTCTCCATTTCTTTATGCCCTATTTTTCTGTGGGTTTCTCCCTCTTCCATTTCTCACCCTGTTTGTTGCAGTGGTCAACCAACTTTGAGTTTGGAATGAATAGTATGAGGGTATTTGGGTCTCTAAGGGCAGAATCGTCCGGTCCTGAAGGTGGCGGGTGTCATGGTGAGCATGAGTGTGAGTGGGAAATATGGCAAAAAGGCCAAAAATTGGTTTCAAAACAAAAACAGAATTACCTGGAAAAACTCAGCAGGTGTGGCAGCATCGGCGGAGAAGAAAAGAGTTGACGTTTCGAGTCCTCATGACCCTTCAGCAGAACTGGATTTGTAATTGTCCACTCCACCCATCAATGGTGGGCTGCATTTCCCACCGCCACTTGTTGCAAACCTAATTTCAATACTTTAGCGTCTCATTATAAGCCCTGCTCACCGGAATCGTCCCCCATATCAAATTTACCACCTACATCAGTGTGACATCAGAATGGTGCGCTTCACAACTGCCTTCAGAAGGCTTGCACCTGGGGACCTGAAATTTGAGGGGAGAGGTGAGTGTACACAACCTTGCGCAGCCGTCACGAGGATCACCCGTATGACATCAAGGAAGAGGCACCGCACGTTCGAAGGGGGGCACAGACCAAGCTGCTTTCCCCCAGCTGGCTTTCAGTGCAGTGCCGGAGCAAGGGCTCCTGTGCGGGTCCTGCTGAGTGGGGGCAAGGCAGCGCAGGCTGAAGGAAGTACACAAGCACATGCCAGAGGTGGGGCAGGTGAGGTGGGGTGGTGGTGGGGTGGAGTGGGGGGAAACGGCAATGCAGTTGGAAAAGCTTGTCAAAAGTGAGCATTCTTCCACTGCTAAGATAGTTCAGCGGCAGCTCCATTGACATACTTGGAGTTGGGCCTCTAAAGGTTTTCTGTATGCAAAAGCATGAAAGTGCCACCAAATTTTCCAGAACTTTTCACCCCTGCAACACTAGGCACACACTGCAAATTGAAGTGCATTTTGGGGGTAGCAGAACAATTGGCCAGCCGAGCAAGTTGTAGAATCTCCTTACGAAAGCTGGCCATGGTGCAGTTACTGGTGGAGGTACTCACAACCCCTTGCAATGTCTTTATTAAGGTTTGGATCAGAATGCCTCATGATTCAATCTAACAGAGTATCCTTGCAGTGCAGGTTAGGAGAATGCCTGTGCCTGAACTGAGAGCACAGCATGCAGCCCAGCGGCTGAAGCTGCTGCCAATTGGCCTAGTGGAGTGGTGTGGAGGTGGATGGGGTTTTGGACAGCCAATGAGCGCACTACACACTGTCCATTCAAGGGATGGCCAGCACTCTCGTGCATGCGTGAACGGGCCTTTAGACTTAACCAAGAGAGGTCCTTAGGACACATAAGCTAACCCACGTGTCGCTCTCTTTGATCCTACAGGAGCAGAACATCAGGATCATGAGGCCTGGTGATTTAGCGACATGCCTCATGGCTTGCAGGGAGCAGAGAAGAAGAAGAGAACAGCAGAGGCAACTGGCTCGACAAAGGGAGGAGCACTTCCCTCAAGATGAAGGGATGGCAGGGCCTACTGTGCTCACAGCTCAAGATCCACAGAGAGATGTCGCTCGTAGGTACCTCACTAGACCCAGGTTCCAAAGATGGCGTCTGTCATTCTTGCAGATGACTGGGAACCAGTGTTGTCGAAGACTGTGCATGTCTAGGGAAACGGTTGGTCACATATGCCACCGGTTGTAGGACATGATGCCATGGGGGCATGGAAAGCATCCTCTGCCAGTGGCCATGAAAGTGGCCACAGTGCTTAATTTTTATGCCAGGGGCTCTTTCCATGGCTCCCATGTGACCTGTGTGGGATCTCGCAAGCTCCAATGCACAAGTGTATCCTGGAGTCAACATGCAGTCAACTATATCAACTGCAAGGGTTTCCACTCACTGAATGTTCAGCTGGTCTGCGCACGATTCTCAAGGAGCATTCATGATTCAAACATCTTTAGCAGTTCTCAGATTCCTAACATCTTCCAGGGTCCAGAGAGGCTGTAGGGTTGGCTCCTCTGGGACAAGGGCTACCCACAGAGGACATGGCTGATGATGTCTGTGTGGCAGCCTCAGACTGCAGCAGAGTGATGTTATAATGAGGCTCATGCTGTGACCCGGACTTTGGTGGAGCAAATGATAGGCATCATGAAAATGAGGTTCCACTCGCCCAACAGGTCCAGTGGAGCTCTGCAATAAAGTCCACCAAAGGTGTCGTGCACCATCGTAGCTTGCTGCACGCTGCACAACCTGGCGCTGCAACAGGGGCAGTTTCTGGTTGTGGAGGAGATGAAGGAGCTGCACATCTCCCCAAATGAGGAGGACATCAAAGGGGATGACAGTGATGAGGTCTTTGAAGGTGATGATGCCGGTGATGAGAGCATCCCACTGGTCAGACAAGGCAGGTGCACTCGCAAGGCCCTCATGGCCACAAGATTCATGGAGGATGATGACGAGATGCAGTGAGGACTGTCCTGACATCCTCACCTGGTATCTGTGAATGTTTGCCTCCTGTGTGGCCGATGGCAGCACACATACCCTCAGGGCTCAGGCCCATGTCATGGAGACACAGCGGGGCCCTAATAGTCACCAGATCCCAGGAGGATGAAGACGATATGCAGTGAGGACACTCCATAGATCTTCACAAAGCCTCTGTGAATGTCTGACTCCTGACTGACTGAGGGCAGTATGCTTGCGCTCTGTGATCAGGGTCATATCATGGAGCTGCAGCCATGGAACTTTAAATGCACCTGATCCTTTGTCAGCCTTCAGCACCTGAGCCCTTCAGGAGCACAGCGTCACCAGTCACAGATGCTGAAGAGATGGGGGCCAGCCCCACCTCAGAGGTGCTGAGAACACACAGAGAGAATGACGGAACTCTGTGATGCCTGCCCACGACATTCTGGCAGCAATGACAAGCCCCATCGAGGTGCAGACATCACTAATGTCTCCAGTTAGCGTGAAGTCGGACCATCACTTTGCTCTGAAGGTTATGCACTGTGCAGGGAAGAGGCGCTGTACCAAGACACCTTCCTTTATCTTCTGCAGGAACCAAGGTTTCATATCTGAATGACACGAGCATTGTTCATCATAACAAGGAGCTGTAGACAAGGAGACATTCTTGGGAGTTTATTTACAATAATGAACATTATCTACAAGTGAATAACACCCATGCCAAAGCTGTACAACTACATCTTCTTAACCTTCCTAACCCTGCTGCTACATCTAGTATCTAGTGCTCCCCCAATATCTATAGCAGAGGTGGAGTCAGCCTGCTGACTGCTACCTTGTGATGACATTGGCAGGCATCCTCTGGAGGGCCAAGACCTGGAGGTCACTAGTCAGCTTAGGGTTTTCTGCTGTGGGCCAGCTTCACCTTCCTCTGCCTGTTGAGCTGGAGCTGTGGAGATCACAGGGAGAAGGGATTTGGATCGTGGAGCACTCCCAGAGTCACCGAGGTGGATGACCTCGGGGTGTACACCTGTTGGTCCTCCTCCCCAGACAGAAAGAACAGTTCGGACCAGTACTCTTATTTTCTAATTTTTACTGGTATTCCATTTTAAGATATACACGACCAGTTCAGATCTGTATTCTTATTTCCCAGGTTTTACTGTTTTTTTCTGTTCTGGGTCCTTATGGGTGCCTGGGGGCCCCTGGCTGAATCTTTGAGGAGGAGGGGAAGCTGGAGTGAGATCGAGCTGCCCTGCATCCTTCTCACATTGTCATTGTTGGGGGCCAAATATAGCATCAGAGATGGAGTTCAGCCCGCACAGCAGTGCAGGACCAATGTCCTGAACCAAGATCTCCATGGCAGCCGCCATTCTGCCAGTGTTGACCTTGATGCATTGGCATGCCAGCACTATCAGCTCAGACTGAAGGCAGATGGACTCCTTCATCGTCCCTTGCAATCTGAAGAGTGCAGTGGTCATCCCTTTCTGATATTCCTGTGATTGTCTTTGCAGCGCCAACTGATTTAGGATCGAGTCCAGAGGCTCATCATCTGACTCGGACTCTGCAGACTCCTTGCTCCAGCTATCCTCCGAGTGCCAGCGACCTCAGATATCCCTGCCTCCACCTGCTGTGAAACAGATTGTGTGGTGTGCTCACCAGATTGTAATCCTGAGGCTGCTCTGCATCTAAGTCCCACCGAGCTGTGTGTCGCTGGGCTGGTGGAGGGTGTGGATGAGCGCCATAATGGGTCTTCAGTGGTGCTGCTCTCAAGGTTCTTAATCGAGGTGCTCTTGGCACTGGAGTTGGGGTCAAGGTTGCCTGAGGACGACCTGTCAGATTTGCATAGGAGAGAAAATGGAAATTATTAGTGCCTGACAGCTGCGCTGAACACAAAACAGTCGACTTAGAGTAGCATTGATAGGGGAATGATGTAGTGCAGGATCCTCAAATGGGTGTTCACCACTGGCTTCACCATCGCTGCAGGAATGGTCCATATCCTCTCCAGCCATCTCTAATGCGTGATACTCAAACAGAGGGAGGACCTTGATGTCCGGCACTCCACCCCCAGCCTCGGTCCTCTCCCAGTGATTGTCCGTGATCTTGTCCTGTATAAAGACAGATGGAGAGAGTGTGAGCAAGGCGCATGTGTACTGAGTGGAGTCATGGATGGGATGAGGAGGCAGTCTCCAGAGGAGATGAGGCCAAATGGAGATGTGAGGGTATATGTGAGAGTGAATGGTGATGTCTCTTGATCTGGCAGGAGTGAGATGCCAGTGAATGTGTGATGGGCTTGGGAGCGTGTGAGTTGAGAGTGATGAGATGGTTGACTTACTCTGGCAGCACAGATGAGATCATTCATCCGTTTTCTGCACTGGATGGCTGACTTCTTGTGTGCAGCGTTGGCACTGACCACCTCTGCCACCACCTCCCAAGCCAGGTTGGTGACACTGATGGGCCTCCTATGGCCAGAGGACATCATGGTGGCCCTCCATGGCATTCAGAAGGTGTGCTAGGGACATGTCACTAAATCGGGGGACTGTAATCTCTCTGGTTTTTGGGGCCGTTTTTTCAGTGGAGCTCTCCTGGGCTGCAAGCATTGAGAAGTGTGCATTTACAATATGGTGCCCAGCACAAGGAAGCGGTGAGGTAACAGCGTTGTGGACCAATCAAAGGTCTGCCACTAGTGATCTGGCCTGCTTCCCGTGACTGCACAATTTATGGGATGCGAAGGGGACAATACGGCAGGAAAACACGACATTGCAGCCAGCAGGTAAAACTAAGCAAATCTGGGACGATGTTTGAAGCCATCTCCAACACAGTTATGTGGGCCCATCAGTGTCACCAATCTGGCTTGGGAGGCAGTGGCAGCAGTGGTCAGTGCCAGTTATATGGACCAGGAGGCATCAAGCTCCGGGTCAAAGGTACGTTGCAAGCAACGCGCCAGCAAACAAATATGGGGGACATTACATGTGCTCCACAATCAAGAATTTTCTCCCCCAGGCAGGAAAGCGAGTGTTGGCCTCAACCTCATCCAAAAGATCAACAAAATTAACCAGCAAGGATCTAGTTTCGATTTCAAAAAGGATTTTCCAAAATGTATCACCGGGCTGGGTGATTGAAGACTGAATACAGTAGAACACAGAAAAATTACGTCAAACCCGTGTGTTTGTTTACACCACGGAAGTTACCTCACCCACTTATGTAGCAAGTCCAACAGCAGCCTGATGAGATGACCAAAATGGGGGTCATTCCCCCTTCACTCAGGATGGTGTTCCGGGAAGGTCCCAGTTCTGAAGCCAAATGGGTCCATTTGTATCTGTGCCGACTGACACAACTCAACAAGGCAGTGATGATGGATGACAGCTTGACCAAACTCTCCAAGGTCACAGTGTTCTCAAAACTTGATGCCAACAGCGGCTTCTGGCAGGTTCTGGTGGACAGGAAATCTAAGTTGCTGACAGCCTTTATCACCTCATTTGGCAGATTTTGTGTCAATCGTTTGCCCTTTGGCATTACCTCAGCGCCTGAGGAGGCCTGAAAGGAATCATCTGCCACATGGCCGATGCACTTGTCCACGGTACGACTGTAGAGGAACATGACAGTCGACTCACAGCTATCTCGCAATGCTTGCAGGAAGCAAGATTGATGCTGAATGATAAGTGTGAGCTCTCTAAGACCTCCATTCAGTTCTTAGGTCATATTTTGAGCAGCAAAAGCATTGTGGTGGACCCATACAAACAGAAGGCAATTAGTGAGTTTCCAACCCCGTCATCCATTCCAGGCCTCCAAAGATTCCTGAGTATGGTGAACCAGTTGGTGGACTTTCTGCCCAACCTGGCCCAGGTCACAGAGCCTCTGTGATACCTTCTCAAAAAGGCCCAAGCTTGGTGTTGGGATGCACACCAAGAGCAAGCATTCTGTCAGATCCGAGGCATGCTGCTGTCATCAGATATTCTGGCTCCTTACGATCCAGGCCTACCAACTACAATTGCTGCAGATGCTTCATCAATAGGATCGGGGCAGTTCTGTCTCAAGAGCAATACCAGTATATTACATATCTAAGGGGCTGTCAGGCATAGAGATGTGGTATGCAATCATTGAAAAAGAATTCCTTGCAGTAAATGTAGGCTTGCGGGGAGTTCTCTGACTATATTGTTGGGCTGAAGGTTATCATCGAGACAGGTCACAAACCATTGGTCTCTCTATTGGATGAGAATACCAGGATTCTCCCCAGAATTCAGAAATTCCGCTTACGTCTCATGCATATGAGACAGTGTACATCGAGGACTATATTAAACGACTGCGGACACACCTCCCAGGGCCATGGTCGGCCATCCTGCAACACACAATGTCAATCTGGTTGATGAGCTCGGGTCATATACTCAATTCGTGACAACACAACTAAAGGCAGGCTCCTAAACGCTTCAACAGTTATGCCAGGAACAGATGCGAGATGAAGATTGCGTCCACATCTGTCAGTACTGCCAACAAGGTTGGCCACTGTCGTGTCCAGGTGGTAATGTTATGAAAACTTACTGCAAACAGCAGAAATACTTTATTGTAATTGATGATTTGCTAGTGTATGATGAGTGGTTGATCATTCCCATCCCACTCTGGCTGGAGGTTCTGCAATGAATCCACTAAGGTCACTTGGGCATCACAAAGTGCAGAGCATGAGCCCAGTCTGCAGTTTGATGGCCAGGAATATCAAGAGCAATTGAAGAGATGTTTTAAAACTTCCAGGTGTGCATGCTGCATGAACCAATCCAGAGGGAGCCCCTTATCCCCACCCAGTTCCCGACCAGATCGTGGGAACGTTTAGGAATGGATGAATTCACATAGAAAGGTAAGTCCTTCCTCATCATTGTTGACTACTTCTCTCAATGGATCAAATTGAAGCATGTACACACAACAACCACAGAGTCAGTCATTAGGTCATTGAAAGAAATCTTAGGTCATTGAAAGAAATGACAGACCAGGTGGTGTATAGCAACAACTCGCAATTCGCCCAATGAATAATTCACTCATTTTACCAGGAATTACAAATTTCAACACCCCATCAGCTCCACAAGGTAACAGTGAGAGGCAGAAAGAGTCATCCACACTAGTAAAATCCTCTTGAAGAAAAATAATGGCTTTCCAACTGCGCTTTTGACATATAGATGGACCCCACTGCAATGTGGATCAGCCCCAACAGAGCTGCTGATGGTCAGAAAACATCGCACTCAATTTCCCATGCTGCCAAAGAGATTAATCCCTGGGTTGGCAGTCAGGTGCTATCATAAGGTTCAGGACTGAGAACAGTCCTATAGACAATTATTATAGAAGGTACCGTACTAGAAATCTGCTTATGCTAAACAGAGGTGACAAGGTTTGGATCAGGGACCTTGACAAAGAAGGCGTCATTATCTTGAGGGATGAAGATCAACGATGGTCTTGATACACACCCCAGAAGGCACAATCAGATGGAACAGGAAAAGTCTTCTCCTCATTCCTCGTGGCGAACCTCCTATCATACATTTGAGTGAACCAGATGTAGCAACCCAAATAATTGAAACACCAAGTACCATAACTTCAATTCCAGGCCTACAAAGTCAACCCAAAGCAGTTAAGACTACCCCTCCTCCAAACTTGAAAAGAATGAGATCTGTAAGAGTTGTAAACCATCCAGACTGTCTGAATCTGCAAAGTCAGAGAGTTTATTATTGTAAATACATTTGGATAAAAAATTGGGGGCAGGTGTAGTATTAGGGTGTTGAGAACTGTAAGGGTTAATGTGGGACTGGGGAAACAGTAGCACCCACATTATGATGTAGAGAGTCACATGAGAGTAGCAGAGTGTAGCAGTGAGTCTGGTAGAAGTCAGCATGAAGGTAGTACCTAGCCAGGACTGTATCCTGTAGATATGAATATAGTTATGTGTTGTTAAACAGTTATTATTCAACCATACAAGCCTCTAGACCTCTTCATGAGACAACATGCAACCTTGCAACAGAATTTGGCTTCTTTAAACTCAGTTCACACTTGTCACAGTCTGGACATCAGTTGGTTGGGATTGAGGCCACATGAGCAGGGCCTATAATGAGGCCCAACCATCAGCCCAAATTATTAACCTGTTCCCCATAGCCTCGAGATTCACCCCATCCATAAAGTAAAGAATGAAAGAAGCCACTTGAAAAGAAGCAGGAAAATCCCTTCAAAACTGGACACCTGTACCTCCTGTTGTATCTAGGGCCACGCC
The DNA here is from genome assembly GCF_017639515.1 of Carcharodon carcharias. NCBI lineage: Eukaryota > Metazoa > Chordata > Chondrichthyes > Lamniformes > Lamnidae > Carcharodon > Carcharodon carcharias. Next base: position 25,962,236 of record NC_054479.1, read on the forward strand.
TCAGGCGACCCACTGTTTGTTCTCTGTGGAACTAAAACACAGATCAGTTGATCTCTAGACCCTCATGAGATTAGAGTGGAAGGTAGGGTGCAAACGTTAATGCCTGTGCCTAAAGCACACAGTTGGCAACTTCGAATATAAAGAATTTCACCTTGTTCAGTTGCTTCATGTCCTTGGTTACAGGTCTATGTTCAGGATTTTTTCAGTTGCATGCTGTTTTTAAAGTATCAATGTTTTTGGAACTGTATTAGCTCTTTTGAAACTGTTTATCAGCTTTTCTGAGTTTCATAGGTTGGTGTGTGTGGAAATGAAAAGTGGAACATTAGTTTATTATTGCGCTGAGGTACACAGTTGTGAAGTAATTGTAAAACTTCTCCAATCCAAATGGGTAAAAAGCCAGTGGAACCAGTTCAAGGCCTCAGCCATATCTGGCTTTGGGCTGTATTTAAATGTCACCGACCATCTGCAGTGCCAAGTGGTTACAGTTCTGCAGCTCACTTATGTGGAAGTAGGTGAGGGAATCATTATTGACTTCCTCCCTTAGCTAGCCTAATGGGAGGAAGGAGATGACAAGGGAGGGCCTTGAATGTTAAGGGGCCAAATTGTTGCTCTGGGGCAGTGAACAGTGAAAATTTCCTGTGTTTTTTTTGAATGGCCCACTTTAAGGATTGCTGGATAGGCCAATGCACGAATGCCATTACAGGCGCTACACTATTGTCCCTAAATTTCCCATTCCGGGTCCCACTACTACATTAAAGGAGCTATACAAATGCAAGTTGTTGTTGTTGATTTGCATATTTAATAACGCATTTTTCAAACGAGCACACTGGATGATTAAAAGTACTCGAGCCAATATGGTGTCCTTTGCATTGCTAGCAGATTAGAATGAGAAATTTGAAAGTCTAATGCTGTGTCTAATTGAAAATTGGGCAGGCATCAGCTGAATTCCTACCACTTTGGATAAGAGCTAAAAGCATTAAAATCAACAAACAAGCCAATGTTTTTGCATGAAAAAAAACTCCCATGTTCTGATCTGTGTTTTCATGGCTTGTTTTAGAAGGTTAACAGTGAGCAGCAAGATGATTTAATCGACATTAGAGACAAATATCTTGAGGAGAAACACAGACTCTTGTACACTCGTAGCTTTGATGTGTTTAGATGAAGGCTTAGGGTCCCTCAGCAGCTGCCCTGGGTACAGTGCCAACAGGAGCTAGGTGCTTTGTGGGCAGCGAGGGTGGTACAGCCTGAAAGAACAGACTCTGCAATTATCATATTGGAGTATTAACGCCAGCATGCCTTCTGGGCAGGGGCACTGAGGACTGGTGGGGACAGTGCCCAGAGATGCCAGCAGTCTGGATCATCTCATTGATCTAACGCCACATTGCACACAGTCTCAAATGTCATCAAACAATGTGACAGTGCCAAATGAAGCTTCCTTTCGGGGGAGGAGATTTTGCTGATCTTGTGGGGGGCGGGGTGCAGGCAATGGGTTAGATCTGTGAAACCACATGTATTCATTTAGGACACAGGATTCAAATTCCACTGCCAGGGAAATCTGAAATACAACAGATAGGCCTGGCAATCAATGCTTAACAAAATGCATGCGGAGAGTTTTGCTGAATTGCACTCTTGTTAATATTGGCATGGGTTCTTGCAGCATGGAGGGAGGGCTGGTTGGACATGGAGATATTTCTCCTCAGTTCTGCTGTGTTTAGATATAGTCTCCAATAGTGGCTGGGCTGTGAAATTGTCTTGTGTCTGAATTGCGATGTCCTTGGTTCCCAGGTATCTGTGCATCGCTTCGCTCAGCAAGTCTTTGGTATGAACCCTATCTGTGATTGACACACTACATTGTTTGAGACACTGTTCTCTGTTGTGCATGATTTTCCAAACTCCTAGAAACCATGGAAACTCTTCCAGGCCCAATAAAGCCCTGTGTCCGATTATGCCTCTGTTTACAGCACAGCCTGAGAAAACGCAAACTCCTGCCCCTCTCACCCCCAGTGTTCTTGAAATGTCCTTGCAAAGGCTTTTTGACAAAGGAAAATAATCTAATTTATTTTGCTTTCTCTCAATGTATTTTGGACATCAAATTTCAAAATCATCTTGTCAGCTGTGATGTTGGGGCTTTCCAACATTATGCCATATCAGGAAAAGGAGTTCTGTAATTAGAAGTATGCAGCAGGCATCGAAAGGTTGTGTAAGAAACTTGTTTATGGCTGTGGTGGTTACAGCATATCCCACAGAGCTTGAGAGGCTTACCTCCTGTACCTGAGACACTCAACTGACTTGCTGCTCTCTTTGTCCTTGGCCCTATATTAAGAAGCTTCTGACTCGTGGGATGTTGAACCTTGTCATTGTTCCCTTTCCTCTGTATGACATCATGTGAGGATGTTACAAAGAAGCAGAACTAAATCTGTTGTAAGGTTCTATGTTGTCTCATGAAGAGGCCTAGAGGCTTGTTTTGTTGAACAATAATTGTTTATTTTTAACAGATAATTATATACACACATAAAGGATACAGTCCTGACTAGGTTCTATCTTCATGCCAACTTCTACAAGACTCACTGCTACTCTACTACTCCCACATGAGACTCTTTACATCACAATGTGGGCAATGCTGTTTCCTCAGTCCCACATTAACCCTTATAGTCCCAAACTTCCTAGTATTACACCTCACCCCAGGTCTTTGCTCGAAACTATTACAATAATATTAACATGCTACCTCTTCTTCCCCCCAGGCCTCTGACTTTACAGATTTAGATGGTTTGGACGCTTTACGATTCTTCCAGATCTCATTCTTTTCAAGTTTGGAGGAGTGGTAGTCTCAGTTGCCTGGAGCTGACTTTATTGGTCTGGAGTTGAAATTGTAATTGTTGTTTCAAATACTCAGGTGTCAACATCTGGTTCACTTCTTGCACTCCTAAGTATTTTTCTTTGTTGACAATCTGTCTTCCTACTGGGGGCTTATCCCTCTCTCTCCTTCTGGAGGGAATGTTCACTCTGTTCATACATAGAGTGGACTGGGGCTTTTTTAACAGTAGGGTCCGCCACGTTCTTCTGGAAGTTGAAGGTTTCACCTCCCTTATTTTTATATGTCCCTCATCCTTGAGTTCAACTGCAGTTTGGCTTCTAATGCTGCACTCCATTTCTGCATGAGCACTTGTGCCTCCCTGACTTTTGACTTGAGTTGGTAGTCACTTCTCTCCTACTCCAGGATTGACTTTACATTGTGCTTGTGAGCGTGAAGCTCCAGCTTCGTTGCTGTAGGTTTTCCTGGTTCTGTGACAGCAACTGTTTGAAGTTCAAGCTCAACGTTCTGCTGCTGCTCCTTCTTCTGTTTGAAGTGTGCTGGTGCTCATCTGGAGCTTGGCTGGTCTGACTGAAGAAGAGTGTTTACTGCTGGTCTGCAAAGGAGCTGGAATAACTGCCTCTGCAAAAACTATGGACAATTCTGAATTGAAGTCCCAGTCAAGATCAGCAGTGCCGGTGGACCTCTCGAGAGCCTCCACTTCAGTGTTGTTGACTGCAGTGGTTGTTTTGATGTCTTCTGCTGTTTTGAGGAGATTGAGGGCAACACAGGCATCTCTGCTCTGGAAAGAAAAGGGTTGATTGCGGTTGCCATACAGAATTTTGATTATTTGCTGCTGCCATATAGGAGAAGTTCTTGAATAATACTTATGACTGTTAGTTGGACACTTCTGGGACCATACAGTGATGTATCTGTCGCCCATAGCCAGGGGTCTCAGAGCCACAGTTCCTGATCTGACAGGACCATCACACTGGCTCCTGTGTCTAACTTGAAATTCGTAAGGTGACCATTTACAGATATGTCAGCATTCCAAAATGTGAATCTGGGATCCTTAATTTCTCCCATGAAGCATTGTTGGACTTCTTGATGTGGCTCACCTATCTCATGGACTCATTTGGGATCATCCACGTCTCTTGAGGTTTCAGACTTACTCAGCTTTCCAAAATGTCCCAGGTGATTGCAGTGAAAGCACTGAACAGTGATTGTTGGACACTGCTCAGGCCTTTGTGGTCTTTGGCACCACAGCACTGACATGGTCTGCCAGCATCTTGTGTTTTGCTTGGGTACTGCTTTCCTTGCCCTGGAGTCTCCTTGCCAATTTGTTGCTTTGTGAGCTGGACTGTTGGTGTTGGTCTGTACCATGGTTTAACTTCATCGTGCAAAATTGATCAGCTTTGCTGGCGGACATCGACTGTCTGACAATTTGGGTGGCTTTTTCCAAAGTCAGGTCTTTTTTAGATTGGAGTACATCTGAAAGAGTATCATCGGCCACTCCCACTACTATACAGTGTCTTATGAGCTCTAACTTAAAGTCACCATAGTCACAGCCTTCAGCCAATCTATATAACTCATTTACGAAAGAATCTGGGGATTCCCTGGGCTTTTGGGCTCTCTTGTTAAATTTTGCTTGCTCCAAACTGTTGTTGCTTCTCAGGTTAAAGTAGATGTCAAAGGACTTCATGAGCTCTTCAAAGTTATTGGAAGGTTCATTTGTTCCTTGTCTGCCAATTATATCATCGGCTATTGGACCTACTGAATATGATAGTATATTCACTTCTGTTTTCTTATTCAAGGCTGATGCTATCATATATCTTAAAAATTTTCTCAATAAAGCCCAATTTTGCACCTGGTCTGGCCCTGCCATCTGCCTTAATTAGCCTGGCAGTGTTGATTGGTAAGGGGATCAAAGGTTACGGGGAGAAGGCAGGAGAATGGGTTTGAGAAACTTATCAGCCATGATTGAATGGCAGAGCAGACTCGATGGGCCGAATGGCCTAATTTCTGCTCCTATGTCGTATGGTCTTATGGTCTTATTTACCATCCATGGTTGTTTTCAGCACAGAGGAATACAGCTTTTTTTTTCAACAGCGCTGCAGTAATCATGGGCTGAATTTTCTGTCCGTCGGGCGGGCCGAACCCAATCTCCAGCCATTGACAGGTTGACGGGCAGACAGCTGATCGCACTGTGCCCCCGCCTTTCTGAAGATTTAAATGGGGTGGGATGAAGTCAGGGGTTTCCCCCGATGTCATCCCGCATCATTTTTTCGTCAGTGAGCGGGCCCCACCCCCAGCTCACCGATGGAAAAATTCAGCCCCAAGTTTTTTTTCTCTTCCTGTGCTTGTTGTCATTTGTTGCACTCCTGTCACATTTACAGAGCCATTTTAAAATTCAGCAATTCTGCAGAAAATCTTTTGAATGAATCGTTTTGGTTAGCTAGTTGTTTTCCTAAGTTTGAAAAATTGAATTGAAGTCAATTCTTTGCTCTTCCCTTTAATTTTTTTTCCCGTTCGCCTATGGATGCCACTTGTTATGGTGCTGACTCTGGATCTGGGCTGCAGCATTCTTCAAGCCACGCTCATTAAAACTATCAGTCTGCCGGCTGCCTAATTATTGCGCTAAATTTGAATGCTAAATTCAGCATTTATTTTTGGAGTTTTCTCACCCTTTTGCGACCTGGCTAGGTCATTTGACTCTGCTTTTGATTGGGTCTCACAACGGACATCCACGTACCCTTGTGATGCCCTCTTACACTGCACAGTGGATCTTTCTTCTGCCCTTCAGCCTCCACAATTAAACTAGAGCTTCTTAGGCAATCTCTACTGTGTATATGAGGTTTTCAATTTAGGTGCACTTCTCTCAGGTCAGACTGCTGTTTCTTTATTTCTTCATTCTTAGGGAGTTTGGGATCTTTCACCTGCTGCCACCATGTTGTAAGATTGTATGTTGTCTCATGAAGAGGCCTGGATGCTTGTCTGGTTTTGAACAATAACTGTTTATTTATAACAGATAACTATATACATATATATAGCCCCGACTAGGTGCTATCTCCACGCTGACATCTAATAGACTCACTACTACTTTCCATTACTCCAATATGACACTTTATATAGTAATGTGGGCGGAACCATGGGCGGAACTGTTTCCCCAGTCCCACATTAACCCGAACACCCTAATATTACAATATCAATATCCATAAAGCCAGTAAAAGAGCTCTATTAAAACGATAATCCCTGTTGTCCTATCAGTCCTGGAGATGTATTTTTCTACCTATGGGGGAAATGACTGTGTCCCCACTTAACAACTGCCCACAATAGGATAAGTGAAAATAGGAAATTAGAGAATTAGACACAGATTAACACCATGTCACACCACAGCTCTTTAAAAACAGTCAATAAAATCACTGGTTTAAAAATCAATATCAATATGAGGAAGCCTCATATATTGGTGTCATATTCAAGCTGTGAATAAAATATTCCTTGAAGGGTCATTGTCCACTCCAAAATATTAAACTCTCAGTGCAGTGAGGTATTTATTTTTTTTAAAAAGTGGATGTAACACCAAATCATCTCAAAGTATTTCATACAAAATGTGTAGTGACAGTGTTGCTATGTGGGCAAACTTGGCAGCCATTTTCTGCACAGCAAGGTCTCACAAATAGCAATGAGATAAATCTAACTTTAAATCTATTTAACCTAATTTTAATTATGTTGGCTGAGTGAGATTCCATCCAAGACAACAGGAAACTCTTGGAGCCCTAGCACAGCCAAATGGCTTCTGGCCTCCTCTGTTTTGGCTGGTGAAGTTCTGGGGCCAATGTGATTCCATGGGCTGGATTTTATGGACCCCTGTCAGTGCATTTAAAGCTGGGAAGTCTGTAAAATGCAGTGCATGGCCTGCCTGCCACCTTGCCACCAACCCCTGACGCAGCTCTTATTTCACGGGGCTGGTGGAGGCGTCAGGTAGCCCCTCGCCCTTGAGTCTATTGAGGCCCTTAAGTGGCTAATTAATAGCCAATTCAGTGCCTTATTCTGCCCCACTGCTATTTTACCCATGGCAGGGAGAGGCTCAAGTGAAGTGGATTGCTCGGTAGCTTTTACTGGGTAGTGGTGTTGGGAAGGTGGGGAGCAACCTCCTTTGGGAGGTCCCCTGTGCCCATCGAAGGCATGCCCCCCAAAGTCATAGCCCCCTCTTTAATTCTCCCCCTGGCCTCTCAAACCCAGCCCCCCCACCTCCTTTACCACCCCCCCACCAACCTCCCCCACCCCCCACATCTGCCCCGGCACCTCGCTGGGGCCTACCATCCAGGCCCCGCTGATACACCGGACTTAACTAAGGTCCAGCTTCCATAACCTGCTCTTCTTCAGGGAATGCCTGTAGTCCCAGCAGTGGTCACTGTTTGAACCTGGTGCTGCTGGGACTACAGATTGGCTGGCAGCTCTCTAAGGAGGGACTTCCTCCTGAGGTTAGGGCGGAAGTCTCGGCATTAGGCAATTAACACCCCGCCAAGCGTAATATGGCTCCAGGGCAGCTGACATTTTCTTGGGTGAACTCCCAACTGACTCTTTAGTTGTGGGGGGATGGGGAGGGGAATACGGCACCCCATATAATCTAACCCTGTCTCAGGTCACATGCCCCTGGAGAGTTCCCCTTTGTAATGTTGATGAAGCCACAACAGCACAGGTCCATTTAAAATCATTTAACTGTGAAAAGCTTTTCTGACATTTGATTAAATTGAACAAATAGCATGGGTGGTGAATCATTTCAAAATTCATTTCATTTTTGAGATGGAAGAGGAACATAACCGGTGCAGAGATGCTGCAAAATGTTGTGATCTCAGACAACTCCCCGTTATCACAAAATAGCAACATAAAGGCCCCCATGGTACACAGCTACAGCATGTTGTCATCTCCTGGATGCCTCGGAGATGACAATAAAATAGAGAAACTTCAATCAATGCACAATACCTAACAGGAGATTGTCCAAGGTCTTGAGAGAGGGAGGAGCTGATTTCCCAAGTACCTCAAAGATATTAAGGTGGGGAGCTTTCAGAATGCACCCCTCCTTCCTATTGTGCCGCATATACTCTCTTAGTGGTGGTACTTATGGCAGCTTCGAAACAATGGCAGGTTAGATTTGCTCAGTTGCAGCACTGCAAAGTCACGATCACAACTTTAACATTTTGCCTGTAGAGTTTTTGTTAGTAGAACATGTAGCTGTCCAGGATCTCAGTACCAGAGAACAACCTGGCTGGAAGCTGCTGGCACTTCTGAACAACATGAATTCCTAATGCACCTTATCTGTTGCAAACCCTCAATTAGTTTCCCCTTTAAGTCTACCCTGTGCCGTCGTTTCCATTCTGCACAGAGCCTTATTATATTTGCATGCCTTTTCTCTTTCTGTGTCTATCACCCCGGCTTGTTGCTTACATTGGGATCCACTGGATATTAATCATTCCACCTCCAGGAGAGGTTGAGAAGAGTTTATAGCCTGCAACAGTGCAGTTTGGGCAATTAAACAGAAGCACAAATCACTTTTTCAAATTGCTACGTGTGGGAGCTGGTGGCAAACACACACGGTGTCTGTGGCTGTTGGAAATTAAACATAAACAGATTATAAAAAGGAGTTACCCGTTGGGAAAGATAGAGTATTTACACGAGAAGATCTGCCTAACTGGACCACTAATTGGTGTTCATTATCTCACATTGATTTAATTACGTGCTGCGCATCAATATAAATTGCCTGCCGCCCACAACAGGGATCAGGAGTGAGGCTTGTGTCTGGTGATATGGGAGAAACAAATGTCTCACACCTTTTATTTTGAACATGAGGGTCATCGATCGATGTGGTGCTTCCTGTGATGACAGGGCGATGCACTCAGTCATGTGCCTGCCGGGCATCCCCTCCTGCTTTCCTCTGTTGAAGCTGTAAACTGCCAATTAACTGGAGTGTAATTAGTGAGAGTAACATCATAATGTGGAATTACTGAGGCTGTGTGAGGGCCAGGCACATGCACCTCGCGCGCACTTTAATATACCTTCATCAGATTTGCACTGCCTTTGTGTCTGTCAGTTTGATCGTTTGTATGTTTATGTGTTCATCTGTGTGTATCTTTGTTTCTGTGTTAATAGTGTGTGCCCTTGGTTTGTGCACATTGTCCCTTATCCATGTCCATCCGTGTATGTGAGTACATCTTTGTGTGTGTGTCTGTATTTCTGTGTGCCTGTTTTACTGTGTGTGTGTCACTGTCTATGTTTATGTATTTATATTGGATAGGCTGTATTAATCTTAATGAATATTGAAACATTATCTCAATATTTACAATATATCTGGCAGTTCTTAATGGTCAAACCCCCTGTAGGAGGCCATATAACAGGCCCCAGTGGAGGTTATTCAGTCAGGGTGGTCCCTGGCATTTAGCCCCTCACTAATCCTTCCCTTCACCAATACAGTCTGATCTTACAACACTAACTAAAATTCTATTGATAGCTATATGTTGGAAAAAGTAAATAAAGGCTTTGAAAAAAAAACAGTGCAGACAATCTACCTGGTAGCAACTGCAAAAGGCACCTGACGCCTTGTCAGAGTGCTATTGGCTGCTAGTAACAATGTTTGCATTTTCCAACGAGAGTTAAACAGGGCAGTAATATTTCAACATTGGTGACTCAACAGTGGTGATTAACCAATTACCTGGGTCGAAGGGGGTCAATCCAATTAATTTTTACCAGGCAATAATAATCCAAGTACAGCGTGCTGCATTTTATTTGGATTTTTTCAGTCACTTTCAGTCCAAGTTTCAACTTAACACTGTCAGAGCAATAAGAATTGATTTTTATTATCATGTGGAATCATGTTAATGAAAATAGCTAGCCATGCTGCACTGATGCACAGGAAGAAATCAACATTAATATAGAGGATTAACAGACATGTATTTAAACATAGCTTTATATGTGTTATACTCAGCCTGTAACACATCACGCAGTGGCAAGTTATTTTGAATATACTATACTGCAAAATACCCATCTATCTGGATGGTCTAACTGCATGAAGACACCCATTGTTCACACAAGTGTTATAATGTTATCAAGAGTGTTACGATCCCCACAGAGACCAATAACTTTTAAAAAGATATGAATTTTTGAGCAACTGACAGAAAGCATCACGTGACAAGATTTCATGTTTGAAGGCTTTTACTGTAACAAACACATTAAATTCAGCATAGACTAAATGCTACTTAATAAGCAACTCGTATACCAAAATACAAAAACAATTCTTCCTCTTTAACTAATTTACACAAGCAAAATACTTTATGACCTGTTTATATGTTATGTCATGCTCTGAGCAGATATGTAGCCCTGTAGAATAAGTCCCAGCCTCCTTCTGGCTTTCCAGCAGGCTTCGTTCTCCATCTCACCAGGGTGAGTCTTCCAGCTCTTCCAGTCTTTTTGTACAGCTTTGGTGGAACTGCCTGAACACAGCTAATAGCTGAACTTTTAAACTGAAAAAGAAAACATGGCTGTCTCCATGTCTTCCATCACGCTAATGTTGTGGGATGCATTGTGAGTAAACACCTCTGAGGGTTTGAGACAGGCTTTACTTTAGAATGACCCCTTCAAATCAGATAATACACCTTGATTAGTTTCAGGGAAGGGCATTGTCTCACATCAGTCTGGAAAGCTCTTTAGTTGCCTCATGAGGCAGCGGATTGACCTTTTTTTAGTTCATTCACAGCATGTGGGCTTCACTGGCTAGGCCAGCATTTATTGCCCATCCCTAGTTGCCCTTGAGAATGTGGTGGTGAGCTGCCTTCTTGAACAGCTGCAGTCTATGTAGTGAAGGCACACCCACAGTGCTGTTAGGGAGTTCCAGGATTTTGACCCAGCGACAGTGAAGGAACGGGGATATATTTCCAAGTCAGGATGGTGAGTGACTTGGAGGGTATCTTCCAGGTGGTGGTGTTCCCATCTATCTTCTGCCCTTGTCCTTCTAGATGATAATGGTTGTGGGTTTGGAAGGTGCTGTCGAAGGAGCCTTGGTGAATTCCTGCAGTGTAACTTGTAGATGGTACACACTGTTGCTACTGTGCGTTCGTGGTGGAGGGAGTGAATGTTTATGGATGTGGTGCCAATCAAGTGAGCTGCTTTGTCCTGGATGATGTCAAGTTTCTTGATTGTTGTGGGAGCTGCACTCATCCAGGCAAGTAGGACATATTCCTTCACACTCCTGACTTGTGCCTTGTAGATGGTGGGCAGGATTTGGGGAGTTGGGGGGTTAATTATTCATCGCAGGATTCCTAGCCTCTGACCTGCTCTTGTAGCCACAGTGTTTATATGGCTAGTCCAATTCAGTTTCTGGTCAATGATAACCCCCAGGATGTTGATAGTGGGGGATTTAGTGATGGTAATGCCATTCTAATCCACAAAAGGAATCGAGTGTCCTTGGGCAGCCATTTTTTACAGTTCTTTTGTCATGTCTTTTAAAATATAAAATTAGTTTGAAGAATTTCAGAATAATGCATGCTGTGTAGGGCACGACATCATGAACATATTCACTCAGTTCTGTTGAAGGGTCATGAGGACTCGAAACATCAACATTGCTCTTCTCTGCCGATGCTGCCAGACCTGCTGAGTTTTTCCAGGTAATTCGGTTTTTGTTTTTATTATTAACATATAAACTGTGTCAGGCCGAGTGTACAAAGTAGCCTGACATCTTGCAATTCAAGCTAGATCCTAACTTTTGCCCCTCTTTTCATTTTAGGCTGATTTGGATGACTGGGCCAGTGAAAATAATGAGGAAAGCAATGATCAGGATCATTGAAGGTGGCAGGGCCAACTGAGAAAGCAGTTAATAAGGCATACAGGATCCTGGGCTTCACACATAGAGACATAGAGTATAAAAGCAAGGGGGTAAGATGAACCTTTATAAGACACTGGCTTGGCCAGAACTGGAACTTGTGTTCAATTCTGGGTGCCATGGAGGTGAAGGCATTGGAGAGGAAGTGGAAAAGATTGACAAGAATGATTTCAGGGATGAGGGACTTCAGTTCGGAGGATAGATTAAAGAAGCTGGGGCTATTCTCTTTAAAGAAGAGAAGGTTGAGAGGAGATTTGATAGAGGAGTTCAAAATCATGAGAGGCCTGGACTGAGTAGAAAGGGAGAAACTGTTCCCTTTGGCAGAAGGGTCAAGAACCAGGAGGCACTGATTTAGGGTAAAAAGCAAAAGAACCAAAGGCACCTTTTAAGTGCTGCTGGTTTTTAAGAGCCAAATTCCTGCACCATAATGTGTGAGCTGACGATCCTAAGTGCTTTTTCATGCTTGCACCCCAGCAGTGAGTGCTTGGGATCTGGAAAGCACTGCTTCAGGGTGTGATGGAGGCAGATTCAATTGTAGCTTTTAAAAGGGTACTGATAATTATCTGAATAGAACAAAAATTGCAGGGCTACAGGGAAAAGGCAGGGGAGTGAGACTAGCTGAGTTGTCCTTGCAGAGAGGGCCGAATGGCTCCTTCTGTGCTGTAACCATTCTATGATTCTGTGACAAGACGCAACAGCACTTAATCTTACTCGGCCAAGCACCAGCTCAGACACAGGGTTCCTGTGCAACTTAGAGAGGGTCTTAATAGGGAATGCCGTAAGTAATGCACAGGACAAAATGAGCAAGAGCAGGTGGTTGTAGCAATGGAGGTAAAAGATAGCTAGTTAAAGTCCTTGTTCCGTAGAAGAGAGTAGGATATTTAGATAGGGTGATCACAGTTTGAAAGAAAGATGTTTTCTGAGTATGATGGATTTTTGGAGGCATTGGGCTATCTGCTAAAGAGTTTTTGCTATATCAGTCTGTAGTAATTATAGTTTTGGGAAATGTTGGACTGTAGCTTTAAGAATAATCCTGTGATGTACGATCACATGATCTGTGTAAACCAATGTGTTAGCACGGGGAACCTCTACAGAGTAGAGTACTTCTTTAGTTATGGAGTTTGATGCACATGTGTAGTTGCTGCTGCTGTCTTGTAAATAAAAGCAAATGTTTACACTAAGGAAAGTTGTCTGAAGATCAACTCTATAACAATCAATATGGAAGAGTCCACTACCTGTCAGGAGATATGTAATGGAAGACACCAAAAATCTATAGTTCACCATGCAATATGTGAACATACGAATTAGGAGCAGGAGTAGGTCACTCAGCCCTTCAAGCCTGCTCCGCCATTCAATAAGATCCTGGCTGATCTGAATGTAACCTCAACCCCACATTCCTGCCTACCCCTGATAACCTTTCACCGCCTTTTCAATCAAGAATATATCTAGCTCTGCTTTAAATATATTCAAGACTTTGCTTCCATTGCCTTTTGAGGGAGAGAGTTCCAAAGACTCAACCCTCTTAGAGAAAACGTTTCTCCTCATCTCTGTCTTAAATGAGCGACCCCTTATTTTTAACCAATGACCCCTAGTTCTAGAGACCACTACATGTGATCATTCCATGATGCCCTGCAATGGAGACTTGCATAACTGAGCTGGTGAAACCAGTAATAATATTTCACAGGGGTACTCATGAATTAACCATGGCTCTAACTATCTCCTGTGCCAAGGATAGGCTGGGACATTGTATGTTTAGTTGGACCAATGCTCTGTTTCATCCTGCTGACCTTCAGATCAGTGGATGTGTTGAGATAACAACTTTTAGCAAGGGAATATGTGTAATGGATTTGGCAGTTGTCTTTCTGGATGACATCCCTGTCCCCTTCCTCTCCCCTGTCAATCAATAACTGTGTCATTGTCAGGTTTCCCCAGCAGATGATACAGTAGAGATACCTGTGACTAAAGCCTGAGTTCAAGTGTCATGACCACCTCAGGAGCCCTTTTCTGGCTCTTAGTACCATATCCCTTGCTCCAGCCAGTAGGGGACCAACTTGTAGAACCACAACAGCATATGCAAGAGCACTTCAGTCAGGCACCAAGAGCAAACTCCTGTGTAGTTAAAATAGTCAAGTATGTGTGTGCATTAAAACCAATATTGTAAGAAATGGGACCTTTAATAAATAATAATTTTCAGAAAAAGTATAGAATTCTTATGGAGTTGGTATTCTTAGCATAAGGTCATCGGAGCAGAGAAACTGTTTTCTTTCTCTGGAAAAAAACACAGTTGATAAGATGACATCTTGTACCCTCTTATCTGATAAAGGCTAATAACTAAAAGATGACTGCAAGCTAAATGGACAAGTGGGGAGGTGACCACCCTGACATCTTGGATACCTGTTCTGTATTCATTGGTTAGAAGGATTTGAACAAGTGATTTGACATAGGGTAAACTACCAGTCCCTGTCTCTGAGACAGGTGGCCATCCTCATCAGGCAGCCGCCTTTGTCAGATGGAAGGTGGACCAGAGGGGATGGAAGAAGACTGGGTCTACCAAGCAGAACGTTGCCGCCACACACTACGGGGATCAACACACTCTCCCATCCGCCTGCTCCTCCTCTGGTATCAGTAAACCATTCTCAACTGTCACAGGCCATATACGTTTTCTATCTATTTAACATATGCATCATACCTAAACCATTGCTTCTTAATAAACTGCCTTAAAACCACTTATGAATTCTCAACCACGGATTACTAAAATCTTATAATATGGACTTTATTGGGATGTTGTACAGCTCTTCACAGGTTCAGGATTGATATCCAGGCTCACTTGGGGGATTTAAGGGCTTTGGCCCAAGCTCTAGTCCTTTAGCCACATGCCTGTTTCTTTTCTCCACCTCCTCTTCTTTTTCTCAGTAGGCCAAATATGATGAAATTCCCAGAGCCACCCCATGGAGTGAAAATATTGGGATTCTTGAAGCTATTATCCCAATATATCCTCTTGCAAACCCTCTTCTCACACAGAACATAAAATCTTCTTGGAATTAACTTCCAACAATTGAAGACAGCATTTTGGAACAATACCTCAGACCATTGCTGGTCCCTTTAAATTGTGTTTAAAATTGCGATATGACTTCTATCGGTGCCCATGGTTTGTGGGTGGATACAGACTGTGATGTTGCAAGAAGGTTGTGAATTTGCAATGGTATCCTAAAGATGTCATTGTGGGACAATATAGATGTAATCATAAAGCTGGAGGCACTGGTTCCATAATGATTAAATCCCCAGCTGCTACAGGAAATCAGGCAGCCCAAAAAGTGAGCAAAATGGATATCTGCCCGATTTCCTGACCATTACTATATGGCTTGTGCCCAAACCTGTTACACTATGTGCTAAACTCAGTCCTAATCAGTACTTTCTAAACAACATTGCACATTCTAAGTACTTGAGGAAACATTTGCCCATATTATAATTCACATGTAAAAAGGGCCACCTAATGAGCTTTGGGAGGGCCCAGTATCACAGGATGCTTCACCTGTTGATACAGGACAGAGGGGATCTCAGTCACACATACAATGCCATTTGAATGTAATGCCATCTGAAAATGAAAGATTTAAAGTGAAGGACACTGGCTTATCCAAAGAGACAAATATAAAGGTAGCCAGTTGCTCAGAAGGAAACTATAGCGATGGGTAAAAGCTTGTATTGGGACTCAGAAATCAGATACTACTGATAGCATCCAACAAAGTATCCAGAACTGACTAAAGTTACACTTCCAGTATGATAACCTACACAGATTCTTAGATTCACGGGTGTATAATATCGTTCCTTATTCAGTATGTGCAATATTTCATTCTTTATTCAGTTTCTAATCATTCACGCTGCTTTTTTAATGTGTGTAATGATTAATCATTTATTCGGCAGATAAAATTTAATAGTTTATTCTGTGTAGGTCAACTCAGGGTACTTCAGTGCATGAATCTCATCCTGTTCTAATTTAGAAAACTCTTTTCTGAACCTTGATAATGAGTGTTGGAGGATTTGCAGTTATAAAGGCACAATCCTGCATACATTTGGGTATTATCTTTCTTAAAAGGGTTTAGTGAGGCCATTAGAGATACGATTACCTTGCTATCCCTCCAAGGCCAACCCCATCCATGCTCAGCTTGTTGCTGGCATGGGAAGGAATCCCTTTCGCTCCAACACTTATACATATTGGCCTGTAACTTCCACGCTCCCCAGCATCACATTTGGGGGGTATCCCAAATCCCTCTGGGATGTTCCCAGATAAAGGTTTGCATGGCAATTGCCCAGAAGTGCACACTTCTTCTGGACAATTGCGCTGCTCCAGGAACCATCTGAAAATGCAGTTTAAATTGCAAACTTCAGATAGTTCCACCAGGGCTATACCAATAGTTATCCAGAAAAGGTTAGAAGAATTAAAACCTCTTCTAGCTTCTGGGTAACTATTGCAAAGACCCAAATAGACCCCATGGGACTGCCCCAAATGACCGAACACATGCCCCCGCGGGACTCCCCCCACTGCCCCCGGCCTCTGACACCCCTGGAACTCCAACTCCCACCCATCCCCTCTGGATGCTGGAACCCATCCCCCCCACCCCCTGCCACCCCAGTGAACTGCCTGGACCTTGGAACACCCCCACCACAGCCACCCCTGACCTCCGACCAACTTCTGCCCCTGTTACCAAACCCCCTCGGATCTTGGGCCACCCACTGGACCTCGGACGCCCCCAATCCCTTGAACACCCCCGGACCTCAGTCCCCCCACACATTTCCCCAACCACCATGACCTCTGTCCCATCCCCCCAACCAACCGGACCGCAAACCCCCCCTCGACCTCAGACCCCTCCCCTCCAATCCCCACCCAACATTGGAACCCCCCCCCAACACCCCTGACCCCGGACTTTTGACCTCCCCGCCCCACCCCCTGGTCCTCCGAGTGAACCCCCTATCATCCTAGGCCTCTGACCAACTGCCCGGACCACCCCTGGACACCCCCAACCCCCAAATCCTATCCACTTATCTTAGACGCTTATCTTCCCCTGGCCTGTCAATCTCCATGCCCCTTTAAACTTAACTGCTTTATGGCAACAAGTGCCATAAAAAAGGGTGTGGCTTCCTTGAATACGCTGGATTTAGACTTTGCTGGGGCCTGTGAGGAGCCTTTCCGGTGAACGGAGGTGGCAATGTATTTTTCAAGACCAGGTAAGTAGGTATTTTTTTCTTCTGATTCCTGCTGGCCTGCACTTTCCAGCATTAGCTGGAGGTTACAGCCCATCTTGACCCTGGCAGCCAGTAGATGCATCTCATGCCTTGTGGGTGCAATGGAACAAATTTGTGGCCCATGTAGATCTGAGACATTTGCCAGTCAGAACGAGTAAAGTATGAGTTCACATGGAGTTGAAAAATAATTTGGAAATGTGACACCCTCTTTTGGCATACCAAGCCAGTGTAACTGGACTGATTCCAGGGCTGACCACTACATGAAAGATCACAGTGTCCTGTTCAATTCCAACAGGTACCCTCTACCATTTCAAGAACACCTCAGGCGGAATTGCCCCAGAAGTGCAGTAGCAGGCAGGAAAAAGAACGCTTTATCCACTGGCCGGAATGGCGGGTTTTCATGCCATATTGTCCAAATCTCGCCTCATTAATCATGCATTCCCAGGAAACACGTCGTTGCGCTGGTGGGTGGCCTACGATTCACCGACCGTGTCACTATCTCGCTGTTTCCTCATGCTTTAAAGCGCAGGGTTCACACACCTCCCAGTGTTTCCAGCCCAGGACTGCTGCACAGAAGACATGGCCCTGATGCCAGCGGGCATGGAAAATTCTTCCGCTCATGTCTCCTACTTTCCATCCATGTGTTGCAGCTATCTAATTAGTGTCCCCTGTAAATAAATGTTTCCCTTTTCCTTAGATCAGTTACAATCTTGAAAACTTTAATTCAATAACTTTGAAGTTATTTTAATTCAAAAATGCCTCCTTTAATGTTAGGAAGAACAGAGCATTGAGAACACTCGCCCTACTATATGACTGTTGGCCTGGTTTATGCTTTATACTGTCCGGACACCTCATTGTGTTGGACTGCACTAGAATTTGTTACCTTTGAATATACTTCACGTGATCACTGTAGGCAAGGAGGAGGAGAGATAGACAAAGGAGCTCAGTCGGTGCACTGATCCAGATAACCTCCATCTACATGAACTTCGGCAGAGTCAATGGATTGTACTGAGGAGAGGTTACTGATGAAATAGGTGAGGAGCAGCTTTTGTGCAATGAATGATTCTATAAACTGTGCATAGGAACACACACAGCCAATCAAGTGTGTGAAAAATAGTATGAGTTAGACAATATCAATCATTTTCACCATAGGCAGACCCTCTCCAGTTAGTAACACTGTCCATTCTCCCATATTAGTGGTCTGATGTTAACCTAAGTTGAAGGAAACATCCAAGACTCACGATTCATGCACCTATTTGATTATTTAACATAACTAATGCAAACTTCAAATCAGTCCTCTTTTGTAGCCAAGAATAGTTGTATAAACTGTGGAAATTAATGGAAATTTGAGCGCAAAAGTTTGAAACAATTTTTTTAAAATTAGCAATTTGAAATAAAAACAGAAAATACTGTAACAGGTCTGTCAGCATCTGAAAAGAAATAAGACTTGTACAAATCAGTTTTCTACCATATCCCAATGCAATCCCACATACAGACACAATGAGCTATAAGTTTGAAGATATATTAAAAAATAAACATCATCAGTTCAAACACTAGGCCTCAGTATTCATCTGACAGTGAATCTGTGATGCTGAATGTGACATGTTTTGTTGGCTGTTCTGCTCTCACAGTGACATTTGAGGAAATAAAATTCTGTTTCAGAAAACGTCTGGGCAATCTACAGCCCCAGCAGAAATTCAATACTTCAAAGGTTGAAGTATCATAGAAACTATTTAGCTACAAAGCTAAATTTCCCCTCGGGCTGGTGTCCTACATTGGAGTAGCAGAGGCAATTACAACTTTTTTTGTGCTTGCTGCTCAGTTCAGATCAATAATTTTCTAACAACATCTTGAATCAAGATGTGGCCCAAGAGTGAGTAGGTAGGTGCAAAGTGAAACACACAGCCTATTCCCCTCTAACCCTCTCTTTCTTTGCTTTCATTTTAATGAATTTAAGTGCTCACCCTTTCTGCGGAAATAAAGATTAGATTTATGAAATGGAGTGGATCACTCAGGTATTTTCATTTCATATTTCTGAAAGCAGTGGAGTTATTAGTGGGGCTCATTTTCTCTCTTTAAGTCATGGCAACACTTCTTGATTTTCAGACAGAGATTTCTAAGTTTCAAGACGGAAAGACATGCTTTCATCTTTTCGAAAAAAAAAATTGCAGAATCCTAGAATCCAACAATGTCTCCTGATCCCTGAGCTACCAAGGATTGAAAGTGGGGAAGAACATTTGGTTGGAGAAAAAGGAACATGTTGAACAGGGAAGGGTCATGAAGACTCGAAACGTCAACACTTTTCTTCTCCGCCGATGCTGCCAGACCTGCTGAGTTTTTCCAGGTAATTCAGTTTCTTCTTTCAGTTTAGTTTCTCTTTCTCAGTAACCGCACCCACAGACTTGACTAACAGCACACAGAACAGAGTCAACAGACACACATAATCAAACTCTGAACAAAGGAACAATTGAATACCATATGCAAAAAGCAAAATAACAGAGATTTACAGTTTGAAGTTCAGGTTCAAACCTGACAATCACTCACTTTGCTAAAAACCTGCATTCTCAATGTGAAGGTTTTTAAGAAAAAAAAATCAGCTGAGGAAAGGGTCAACTTGAAAACGAAGCTTCCAAATGCTATCTAAATGATCACATTTTTCAACTTAAAACATTTGTTTAAAAGCCTGATGACTGAATCAGAAATAATTCTGATGTTACAATGAGCGTCTTCTCTATGCCCCTGGCCTGTGTCGTGCCAGCCAGGCCCGATCTACGCCTGCTAGTTGTTTTCCATTTATGCAGAGCAGGAATTTGTTCCATTCCCTGGCCTGTCACTCTGCACGGCTAACGAGCAGCAGGAGAAGGCAAGTCTCTGTATTTGAGGGATGGGATAGAGTGCTGCCTCGGTGGGGGCTGTGCGCACTGCTCCGGGGCAGCGGGGTGAGGCTGGTGGGGGGGGGCGGTGTGGGGGGAGTGTTGTCAGGGCGAATAAAGTGAAGTATTTTTGAAATATAGTCCCTGTTGTAATGTAGGAATTATGGCGGTCTATTTACACACAGAAAGGCCACACAAACAGCAATGTGATAGTGACCAGTTAATCAGCTTTGTGTGAATGTCAATTGAGGGATAAATATGGCCAAGGCACCAGGGATAACTCCCTTGCTCTTCTTCAGGATAGTGACATAGGATCTCTTCCATTCACACAAGCAGGCAGATGGGGCATCCCATCTGAAAGACAGCACCTTCACCTTGCAGTACTCTCTCTGTACTGCACTGGAGCGTCAGCTTTTTGAGCTCAAGGCCTGGAGTGGAACAGGGAAATTTGTGATTCAGCGGCAAGAGTGCTACTGATGGAGCCACGGCTGAAGCATGTTTTGAAGATATAACTAGTGATGTGAGACAGATGGAGAGAGGGAGTGAATCTGTTCAGGACTAAGTTTTCTACTTGTGCTGACATAGACAGTCGTGGCATTAATAAGGAAAGAAATTTGTAGCTGCCATCACAACTCTGATGCGGGCTGTGCCATCTGCTGGCCACTAATATTACTCCTTGTGCTGTTCTTGCTGGCAGCAAGATGTAACCATTCATTTCATGAGAGATTGACAGATACTGATACAACCCTAATAATGAACATGAAAACAATTGATTGAGACCTTCAGAACAATGATGGGTTTACAGTATTTATAGTAGAGAAACAGGCCATTCTGTCCAACAGGTGCATGACAGTATTGCTAAGGTAAACAAGGCAGATCTATTTCCACTGGTCAATGCATGGGTAATGAGGGGGTTCCAGTTCAAGATCATTGTCAAAAGACTAAAGGGAGGTGCTGGGAGATATTATTCTGATGCATGAGGCTGCAATTAACTGCTGAAGCCCTGGACTTTTGTACTCAGCATGCTCAGGTTTCTCCATCCTACTCACCTCCCAGAGTCCAGGCAATTCATGCCGACTCCTCTTGTCAATGCAGTATTATAGACCAGATAGGACAATCTCAGTAACGTGCTGCGTTCATAGTAGACTACCCCCTTCAGGTCTCATGAAAGAGCACAATTCAGCAACCATCTCCCTTAGTAACGATAAATATTGAAAATAGTGCTCTGAAGTTATATCTGGATAATTGATCCTGAGGTTGTGCACGGATGTCCAAGGGTGCTTGATGCCAGAAGCTATTGGGATTCCTTACAGTCTACATACACTTTGGTCCTCTGCCTTCTGCAACAATGCACTAAATACAAAGAAAAACTGGCTTTATTCTGTCTGGGTTCATTAAGTGGCACTGGGGATGAAACCAGAACCCACCAGAAAAAACATCTCTGCAAGTGCCCTCCATAGAGGAAGCAGAGTGCAACAACAGAAAGCATTTGGAGTATACTGTCCAATTCTGGAGCACTGCACTCAAGTTGGACATATTGGCCTATGAGGGCAGATTCACCAGAATGATATCAGGGCTAAAAATATTCAATTAGGAGGACAGGTTGCATAGTCTAGGCTTGTAATCTTTTGATCGTAGGGAATTAAGGGATGATCTAATTGTGGTGTTTAAGATGACTAAAGGCTTTGATAGGCATTATAGAGTTGATCTTTTCTTAGTGGAAACATTTAACTTTATTTACAAGACATCAGCAACAACTATATGTGTGCATCAAACTCCATAACTAAAGGAGTGCACTCTGGGGAGGTTCCCCATGCTGTTAACACATTCGTTTACATGGATCATGTGATCTTACAACGCAGGATTATTCTTAAAGCTACAGTTCTACATTTATCCAAACTATAATTATTATATTTCTCCTCCTTTAACTTTTCTATATATTTTGTATTTACAAGGATATTTGTCTTGTTACATTATTTATACAGGTCATGAAATTACAAGTTCAATCATCAGGTGGTTTCCTGATCTGTGTGGAATGTGGCAGCTCCATGATTTCAGGTTCTTTTGCAGGAACCACGTTCTCTGGAACTGCATTAACATCAGGTAGCTCATTAGGCACATGCAGTTCAGTGTCTTCCACTCCGACAGAGATATCGGGCATGTCTGTCTTT